>NC_090921.1:265523744-266248744 GCF_040938575.1 Ambystoma mexicanum
TTAGCTTTTATGGATCTAACTATAGCTCTCATTAACAGATTATGTTAAACGTGGAACATTGTGGGCATCTTTGCAGGCTCTTGACATGCCAGCGTCAATGCTAGAAATTTTGGTCTAAATGCACAGGGATCGGTCAGTAAAGGTTTGTTGTGACGGTTAGGGTCAGACCTGTTACCTTTTAATTTACATATAAATTCACTCTCTTTTAAACTGCTTGACTCATCAAGCGACGTCCCCAGAGTGGGTGCAAAGCACTTTCCTGTGTTGATGTGCACAGAGGATGCTGTCCTCATCGCAAAAAAATAAAAATGCCTTATAATAACTGATAACAGACTTTCATGAGTAATGTTGCCACAGGATTTAAAAATCAGTACAAGGAAATCCAGGTCCATGTGCATTGGCACCACCAAAAGTGTAAACAGTGCATTAAAGATAGTGCGGAGCAGCTTAGAATATAAAAGGGTAAAGTGGTTAGAGGAGAATCAGGTGTCATGATCCCAGTAAAGGAGCACAGTTCCCATACAGGCATACCAGGGAAGCTAGAAACTTCACCTCAGTCAGTGGGTCAACAGTGTCTACAGGCCTGGCACAAATGGCATAGCATTGTAACAATACGCTCACCTAGTGCTTACATTGATTTTCATACACTCAACATGGCCGCCGCCAAGTCCATTGTTAGCTTACAGCACATACTATACCTACTGCAGAGGGAGCTACTTAAGCCCCGCCTCCGCTGGAGTGCTCGTTTCGCGTCTTCTCCGCTGACTTCGGGTAACGCTACCGGCGATCTCCTGACAGAACCTCTCAAAGAAAAGAAAGTTCACAGACATTAGTTTCCACAAAAAATCAACAGAATTCCATTGATTTTTGAAAGACTTACCGAACCGAAGTATTTCCAAAGCGTTTCTTCAGTCAGCTGTTTATTTCATAGTCTCTACATCTTCTGTCAGAAGTTCCTTCACAGCTACAGCATCTTCTTCGCAGCAGTCTTCATTTGCGGTCGCAGTGCTCCTTTCCGAAGTTTCCTCAGCAGACTCAGCATCGTCCGAAGGTATTTCATCTACAGCTTTCCGAAAACCTGCACACAAAAGGTATTTTCAGTAATGAATGAACTTATAGAAATAAGAAAGAAGTTTTACATACGTTGCTTACCTGAAGTTCCAGCAAGTTTTCTTTGCTTAGTTATTACCGCGCTCGTCTTTGAAGGCTGCAATTACTCAGTTAAGACAAACTTACGTTGTTAAACGCTTCTTCAAACCGAGTATAGTCGCCATCCCGCAGCCATTACCCTTTTCTGTGAACCAAGAACCTGCAAGTTAAATGGGAAAATATTAGAAAGAGAGATCTCTCCAACGTAGGGACTGCTCAGAATCTAATGAACTATAATTATTTTTTAACTAAATACCACGATAACTCTAGAAAAGCAAGAACATTATTCTGACAAGAATCATTTGAACACTGCAGCCTTTCAAGTTGAACACTTTCATGCCAACGCGCCCCTGTAGTATACAGGACGGAGAGCTCCACCAAAAATAAACACAGGTGAGACGGGAGGGATTATAAAAGGCACACTGCTATACAGTTTATTCCCAGCAAAAAGAAATTACAGTAGTTTTATTGTTATTATTGTTGTTTTCACAGAAAAAGAATCCAAAAGTACCCAAATAACAGATCCTCTGGCTGTGAAGGCATGACGCTCCCGCGGAGTCCCAGGTAAGCGTTACATCAGGTTAGTTCAGTCTCTAACGAGCTGTCTAGCTCCTCCTGGCTGTATGTATACAACAAATGTGCACTCACCTCTTGATAGGTGGGCTGATTTTGAGTAGATAGGTCAGCCCCGACAGAACTCTGAAGGCATAAAGAGCAATAAATGACATAACATCATACATGGGTAACTGTATATGACAGCTTCTGTCATACCTATTGATGAGGAGTGTTCAGAAAAAGATCGTAAAGAGTATAAGAATGTACGCTGTACGCAGGGAGTCTAGGTGAATTTGGAAGAGTCTATTATTATGAACAATTGATGGGGGCAAGAGGCGGCACAGACTAATCAAAGTCTTCGCATTACTCTACTTAAGAACTGGCCAAGGATGCTGCTAAACAAGCAGAATGCCTGCCCTTACAATTCACGTAAGGGGTTGAAGACATTTGATCCAATCATAAAAAAAGGAAAATTCAATCAAGGAAACAAATCAGAGATTTGAAAAAAGGCTTGCAATCTGTTTTAGGAACAAAAAATGCCTAAGAAGAGTAGTAGTGAGGTTTGAAAGTGACAGGAAGGAGAGTCAAATTGTTCCACTATCGGAAGCTGAATAGATAATCTATTTCACTCCGATATATGCGTTGGAAAGAAAGAGAAAAATAACTATAAGTAATGTATCTATCTATAATGAAACAGTGCATGAAGAGGATATTTTAGGTATTATCTTAAAAATAAAGAACTCAAGAACAGTGCGTCCTGACGGTATTCCCTCTGCACTAAATAAATTAATTCTGTCGAATGGTCACGTATATTCGCAGCCTTAATAAACAAATTGTATTAAGCAGAACAAAATGTAATTATCCTGGACTGAAAGCCTAACCATACCCTTTTTAAGGAAGGGTCCTGAGTCGATCCAATGAACTATCGACCAATTTCGTTATTAGTCGGCCCATCATCCACAGCATTGGATCTCTCACTGAAAGAATATTTGAATATATTTATCAACAACTACAACCATTGGCATCAGCTTTATCTTCCTTCATCAGAGACACAAAACACATTATTTAACAGTTGGAAACCATACATTGAGAATCTACATTGGGAATCTAATTATTGGCTTGTAACTTTGGACGTTTTAGCACTATACACCAGTATTCTCAATAACAAAGGACTCTATACTACCAAGTACTTCATGAAAACAAGATCAGTATGTTACTTTGAACAAAACCAGATGATTCTAGAAATGTTACATTTCACTTTATCTAACAACATTTTTATCTTCAATAAGCAACTCTACAAACAGATTCAGGGAACCGCCATAGGTGCCAAGTTCGCCCCATCGTATGCCAACTTATACATGTGGCACTACGAACTTGAGCACGCATGGTGGCATCCAGCATTCACCGAACACAACAATGTGATCTTTTGGGGTCGATATATTGATGACATTATTATGATTTGGAATGACCCCTACATACAATTACTGGACTACTACAATTATCTGAACAACAATACCTACAGTCTGAAGCTGACTTCACAACAAAGTCAAATAGATGTTTTGGACCTTCATCTTTACATCTATCAAAACACAATTCATACCACTCTATACCTCAAACCAACTTCACTAAATAGTACATTTCACGCAACCAGTAACCATCCAACCTATGTTATTCAAAATATACCATATGGAGAAATGCTGAGAGTCAAAAGAAACTGTACCACTGAGGAAGAATTTGAGAAATATATATCCAACACAATGCAAAATTTCAGACAACGCGGATACAGCCAGAAACACCTCAACAAAAGTTATCACAAAACCAGGACAAGAAACTTTCTTTTACAGGACACACCGAAATCCCCCAAACATGTGAGTTCAGAAAAAACACGATTTATTACAACCTACAGCACAAACAACAATACTATAAAACTAATACTAAAGAAAAACTGGAACATATTGAAAGCGGATTCCGATCTCCATACAGACTGGATGACCAACCCAATATAACCTTAAAAAAAACAGAAATTTGAAGGACAAGCTAAGTCCATCTCATTTTCAGGACAATAAACTAAAATCAACAACACCAATTTCAATGTGGCTACAATCACCTTTACAATTTGGCCAATGTCAAGTTTGTAAATATACGGAAAATGCAAAAACAACTATCCAAAAACCTAATGGAACACAAGCGTTGATTAAACAATTGATCAACTGTAATAGTAATAATTTGATGTATGGCATAAAATGTGCATGCAATTTAACTTACATAGGAAACACCATAAGGGCCTTAAAAATACGCATTGGAGAACATATTAGAGCTATTACAAAACAAGACCCAAGATCGTCTCTTGCATCACACTTTCAGGAAAACCACAGTTTGAAAGATCTCTCCCAACTAACATTCTTTGGCATAGAAAAGGTATCACAACCACGAGAGGCGGTAATCTAAAAAAACTATTGAGAAAATGGGAAGCCTACTGGATCTGTACTATGGACACATGTCATTCCGGTCTCAACACCGACCAGGAGCTACACCATTTCTTATAGGGTTCATCCATACAATCCTTGTCTGTTAACCTTGTATAAATATGTTTCTTATTAACTCACAATTGTTTTTCAGAAAATTGACAGTATTCATTCACCAACAATATGTTCCATACCTTCAAGACCATCAATTACAGCCTCATACCGCTCTAATGAATGACTCACATGTACTTCACTATAGATCATGTCTTATTTATTAACCAATACAAACCAAGCTTGGTTTAAATAGTTAACTTCTGTATACCATTATGTATTCATATTAAATACACCATGGAGAATACGTAATTTCCCAAAATAAACATTAGGACAGTGATCCCACTTCAAAATAGCGGTTGTAAGTGGGCAATCAAGCGAGATGACGTTGCAGCATAATAGTGATCAAATTATTCTAACCATGGCACACTTATATGGTAAGTTTAATTAAATCCATTTTTTTTTAAATGGACCAAAAGCACATAAGAACATGACTATTACAAATGCCACTAGGTTCTTTATCCCGAACCAAAATGCTGTTTGTAAACAGGCAACGCATGATGTCACCGCGTATGTAGGCGCAATAACATCAACGTGTAGTTCCAATAGCGCCACTGTGCTATTTTCTAACATGGTAATCGTACCATGCGGACCTGAGAGGTATCCAACACACAGAGAAACAGCTTGTAGGTAAGACAAGGCTAGCTACAAAGCATTTGGAGGTCATTTAAACTAGACAATCAATTTAGTTCATATCAGTCCGATTTCTTTTTTGCTTATGGCCTCCATTTATGTCCCCCATTTAGGACAATTAATGACCCAGAAGGAAACCTTTCAGAAATATGTCAAAGATTATTTGATCTCAAGTAGCAAATACAGCCACTTCTAAATACAAGCTAAACCACTTAATTGTAAGTAATAATTTGCAACACAATTTGGTCTCCATTATCAACAATTGAATTGTTCCAATCAAACTATATAGACTACAATTTTGTTTTGTCTTGGTTTCTCTAGGGTAAAGAGTTTTCTTTTCTTTATTGTATATTGAAAATCTATTGCACAACAAAAAGTGCGTAAATAACAAGGGGGGTCCTGGGAGACTCTCTGCCAGACATGAGTCCTGGTTACAAGAGCCTTACCCAGAGTCTTTAGCTCACTATCTTTCACAGAGGAGAAATATCCTAAAGAGATCAGTGTTTGTCCTGCCCTGGGGCAGTCCAGCACCGAAATGCTAGGCAATTCTCCTCTGAACAAGAGTACCAAGAGCAAAAAGTGTGTACCAGAAATGTAAGCGCTAACGTTAAACTCTTGATTTCTTAAATTACGCCTCCTGAAGAACCGCTAGATATAAATTAGCGGGGAAACACGTGTTCGGGAGCAAACAACTAAATTATGTTCAAAAACTTTGTAACCAGACTTTCGAATAAAGTTAGTTCAATTGTCATCTGGGGAGTAAAAAAACAGGATCAATTGGATGAGGGGTGAAGCAAAGATGTATTATTGCCCCCTTTCTTTTTCACAACTATCTTATTTTTTTATTTTACCTTTTTATTGTTTTCAAAATAATCACATAATAGAAAAACATATGCTATGCCATTGCTTCATTAGACATCATCAGAGAAGTATTGGGAAACTCAGTAACATAGCAGCAGAGAAAAGACCCCCCACGGACACCCGTCCTTTGTCCAACAGAATATAAGGTGAAAGCAAAAAATGATAATACTCTTCTGCCCTCCCCCTTCCATCTGCCCCATCGGATAGTATAGCTCAGTGGCAGTGTCTTAGAAGCAAAATGACGCAGAGCAACACAAGTTCGAATCCCAGGTCCGTGTTTAGAAATCTCTTCGGTATTAAGCGCGTTATACATAACCAATTATAAATAAATTATACCTTCTGAACATTTTTGGGGAAACCCCTTGCATTGTAGATCCTTCTCTCCAGGTATATACAGCCATCCAGCGACTAAGCCGTGGATGCTTTGCCAAACCCCACATTGCTGCAATGATCCTCTTTATCAGCCCTATTGCTACAGACAGAACACTTTCTCTGACTTCGGGGACCCCTCTCCTCCTCCATCCCCACACAATGCCAATTGTGGGTCTAGGGGTACCTGAGAGCCCAGTAGTCTGGTAAGCTTATGAAAACACCCCCCCCCCCAGAAAACCTGAATTTGCACACAATCCTATATCATGTGGAATAAGTTGCCCCCCCCGATCTCCCACACCTCAGACAGATATCATTGTCTGCTTTACCCCATTGAACCTGTGCCGATCTAGAATAATATATGCAGTGCAGTATCTTGTATTGAATGAGTCAAAGTCTTGCCGAAACATGGGTGCTCTACCCATTCCTCTACTACCCAAACATCTCTCTACCATCGCTCCCTGAATCGGGTCAGGTCCCTGATCCCGAACGCAGTTAGTACTTGGTATAGGGTGGAGATTACCTTGACAGTGATGCATTCAGGTAGAAGATTAGCTCCAAAGGGTGAGCATTTTGGAATCTCCTCCAAGAATGAAAACTGGGATCCCATGGCATGAGTCAGTTGCAGATGCCTATACTGATCCCTTCCCAGCAGTCCATTCTTGTCTTGAAATTCCCCAAATGGGATAAGCCGACCCTCCTGCACCACATCTGCTAGGATTTGTATCCCATGTTCCTCCCAACTTCGAAAATATCCCATTTTGATTAACTCAGGCAAGAGTGTGTTGTTCTAGACGGGCTGGTCTAAGGTCGGCTACCCCCCATCCTATGTATCCATGTGCATCAGACCATATCTGTTGGGTGAGTTGAGGCATTGGTGGGAGAACTGTCTTCCCTTTCACATCCCCATATAGCATTTGTCTAGGTGGCATCCCTCTCATCGATCCCTTAACTATCGTGATGTGAGGAAGCGTAGGGTCTCCATGCAACCCATCATTAACAGCTCCTAGTTGTGAGGTCCAGTAGTATCACTGGAGATTAGGCAGGCCTATTCCTCATTCCCATACTGAGCGCTGCAGCGATTTGAAGGTAATATGCGGCTGCTCCCCACCCCCATAACAACCCACAAAGGGTAGCCTCAATCTTGCCGCAAACCGGATTGGGAACAGGGAGTGGAGCATTTTGTAACACATATAGAAACCTAGGGAAGGTTAACATTTTGAAGAGAGCCGGCTTGACCAATAAAGTCAGTGGGATAGATTGTCAATGCACTGTGTCTAGAGCAAATCGTCCATCAACAGGTGAAGATTAAGCCGGAGGAAGTCTGAGGGACACAGGCTCACACGAATGCCCAAATCTTTGAAGCCAGAGACCGCAATCGGATAAGAACACTCCTGCGGCATTGCCCCTTCCCCTCCCTGTATTGGAAAGAAAACAGACTTCAGTCAATTTATTTTGAAGCGGCTTAACCCTTGATAGTCTGCAAGTATTTTGTGTCACAGTGTGACAGGAGACAGAGGGATTGCGCATGTAAATCAGAAGGTCATCCGCATAGAGCGAGACCCTGTCCTCTTACCCTCAGGCCATTTGAATCCCCCGGATCTGTTCTAATCTTGATCGCAAGGGACTCTATGACCAAGATGAACAGCAAGGGAGATATGGGGTAAACCTGTCTTGTCCCCCGTCCTAAAGGAAAGACTCTGGAGGAAATCCCATCAACTCTAACAGTTGCATCGGGTGAGGTATGCAGCCCATGATTTCCCATAATGAATCCCAACAGACGGAATCAAAAGCTTTCTCAAATTCCACCACTAGACATGATAGCGGGTTTGGTATGGTTTTGGCAGGAAGCTTAGAACATATGAAAAATTAATTGTACCCTTACTAACAGTATTTCAAACAAACTAAAATAATGAGCGGGACAGATGCAGGGTTTTAGATCTGTCCACAAGTTCAAAGTATGGTCTCCTAGATTAGAGATCCAAGGAATGAATCTAGAGGTAATAACCACTCACCGTATCTGTATATTAAATGTCAGAAAGCAAAAAATTATTTTCTTGTACATGTGATAGTCAACAAAATGTGACATAATGAATATCTGAACAAACAAACGTAGAATAGCAACTTGTAGTGACATCAAAAAAGAAAGAAAAGCATTTTTCAATAAAAAACATTACATTGTGTGCAAGGTTACATATGGCGTTAATTATTGCTCCATTGACACAAGTGATGTGAATATTTGTGTGTATGTACCGATTATTACTTCATCGACACATATACTGAAGTACAGAAGTTCTTTGTATTAAATGGGAGAAAAAGACAGGAATGCCAGTGAATTCACACTATAAATTTGGTAATTCTGGCTGTGGTGCGGGCCAGGGGTTTACTAAATCCCCTGCACCAGTACATCAAGTGGGTTACAAAGGCTCCCTTTTTAATGGCTTAGTTTACAGTTGAACACTGAATGTTCCAGGGTCATAGGGTGAAAGATATCTTTGCCGACGTGACAGAGGCTGACTGAACAGGAACTGTGAACCAGGAACAGACTTGATCGGGTGTTCCCGGTTCGCTTCACGTTTCGGCGGTATTAAAATAGGTCAAATCCGCCTTCATCAGGGCTTCAATTGGGGGACACTGTAGGGGTTATAGAGATTTGCAGTGAGTATGGTTATAACGTGCCATTAATTACTGGGCACAAGAGTTATGACTCTATTCTCACAGTACGTGACTGAAGTCTTACCTGCCGGTGCTGTGTATCCCAAGTACTCGGAGATCGATCACAGAGAGGCTTGGTGCCGGGCAACAAGGGTCACCACCTAGATCCCATGTGAGTTAGGGGATCCCGGAAGGTTGAATGGTGCACAAGAGATTCTGTGTGGATGAGAAGAATACGAAGTTGTTTGAAGGGATCCTAGTGGCCCATTTTGTAGAGTGCCTATGTTGAAATGAATGTTAGCATAGGCGTTCTGTGTATACACAGAAGCAAAATATAGAAAGGCAGGAAGTCAAAACTGTATGATACCTGCTGGTTGGAGTGTTAAGCCTGTTGTGCCATAAAGTTGTTCAATCCGAATGATGTTGCCCAAAGAGATTGGTTTTGAATCCAGGATGTGAATTCCTGGTGGGGGGGGGTCAAAAGGACCAACAAGAACAAATGTTAAGGGATTCGCTATGCGTGTATGAAGTATAATCAAATAAAAGGTTGCAGCATTGCTTAGCATGCGAAAACCATTTGGGCGCGTGAATGTAGAGAACTGTGGCTGGATAACAAAGGCATGTGCACTAGAGGAGAGTGCCACCCCAGTGTACATGGGCTGTTGGGGATTGATGCAGGGCCCTGTGTGTGAGTAACTACACACCGGGTTCTGCCGTTCGCTTGCATGAGGCACATGAGCACAAAAATCAAAGGGCCATGGAGAACAAAGCAAGCAGCAGAACGGGAAAAGGCCTAATACGTTTGGAAAAAGGAAATGTTGGTCATTGGGACCCAACAACTGTTTGTGTGCAGCAAGGGGGCTCACCTGACAGAGAGTGCTCAGTGGTCAATCTGGCAGTGGGTAGCAGTACCGGCTTGTATGTCTCGAGTGAGACTGTGTCCGCGCACGGCTCTGGGAAGTGTTTACATCCCGTAGTCCCGGAAACCACGAATGTCTAGGTGAGCGCGCACGTTTGTGTGAATGATCCTTCGTCCCGGTGACCATACTCACATGGTTCTCCTAGGATGAACAAGGACCAACAGTACGCGTGTGCATGATTGTAATACTGCCTATGAAAAACCCCATGCTGTGCATTGTCGGACAAGGCAAAGTTGCACATGCTGAACAGAGATATGAGACATACAATATGTTGAACCCAAGGTAAAAATAGGGCAGTTATTTGTGTGTAAACTTGGTGAGCCTTGTGTGTATGCTACAGAACTGAGGCTGATGATGCTACTGGTGGCTGCATCAGTGACAGTCCGAACATAATGGGCATGAATGGAGCTGCTAATGAATGTAAAGGAAAAAGGCAGTCCCGAATTAGTAATTCTTGGAGCAGTTGTCCCCAGTTGTGTGAACACATGCCCTAGTGCTCAGTGTCATGTAACTGGAGTTGGGTAACTCTGGAGGTGGTGTGGGACGGGCACCCTGATTGGCGTGTAATTTATGTTAGGGGCTGAAAGATCTCATTCAGACCATGGTGGTACGTGTCAAGGCAGTGAATCCGGCAGGAAGCTTGACTTATAGTGAAATGCACCCTGTGGAAATTCATGCATGTAGATCTAGAAGACATGAACCCTAATTGGTCCTGATGAATCAAAGAGCAGATTATCCCAAGTATGCGATTAGCCAGGATTCACACCAAAGTCTTGGCCTCCCCGTTGATCAGTGATGTTGGCCTACAAGAGGCCAACTGCTCGGGAGGTTTGTCAGGTTTGGGGAGGACTATTATGCGGGCTTTCCTCAGTTCCAGCAGGAGATGTCCGTCTTGCCTACACTGTACAAAAAGGCGATGCATAGGCCCAGCTGCTTCATCACCTGTAGAGGGAAACCTTTAGGCCCCTGGGTTTTATCAGTCTGTAGCAGAGAGAGGGTCGTGGCAATCCCCTCCACGGTGATGTCTGATTTCAGACCCGATCCCTGCTGTGCTTTAAGACATGGAAGGGTCACTGAGTCAAGAACTCCATGCCCATCAGTCAAGGACAGCTCTCACGGGGATGTAAAGTGTCTCATAAAATGCGGCAAATGCCCCAGCATTTCTGCATCTTCTGTTAGAGCCTCTCCCCGAACATTCTGCATAGCTCTTACAAACCTGTTCCCTCGGTACCGTCTTTCCAACCATGCCAACATTTTGCCTGCTATGTCTCCAGATTCATGAATCTAACTCTGCATGGCCCAATGTGCCAATTTAGCGTTGCCTTAGGCCACGTTGCAAAGTGATTCCTGTGCTGTAGACAAAGCCTCTTGTGAACCCGTGGACCCACTAGTGAGAAGTTTCTCTTTGGCCTGGAGAGATGCTAACTCTGCATCTTCCACAACATATGCGTGCTGTTTACGGTGTGCCGATATCAGCGAGATCGCCTCCCCTCTAAGGACCGCTTTGTAGCCTACCCACAGAGAAACTGGACTGTCAACCGCCCCTTTGTTGAGTGTGTAGTATGCTTATGTTGTATTGAACAATCCCTCTGTGAATTCAGGGAAGCCCAAGTAACATGTATTAAGATGTCACATCGCTGTGGGCTTTGTCCACCCACTTTGAGATCAATAAGCAATGGCGAGTGATCTGAGATTCCCCTGGCAAAGAATTTTACAGAGAGACGCCTATGGGCAATACAGAGTGGGATGAGAAAATGATCAATCCGTGACATTGTATCCCGGAGAAAAATGAGTACCCACGGTCAATTGCATGCAGCATCCTCCATGTGTCTACCAACTGCGTTGCTGTAGCAAAGCAACGGAGCTCAGTTGAGAGATTCAGGGTTCTACTACCATTAGCGGTTATATCCAGCCCAGATCCATAACCTCATTAAGGTATCCCTTGCAAGACCCACGTGTCAGTTTGGCCATGAAGTAATAACACTTGGAGGTCGTTCAGTAATTCAAGTGTAAGAGGGGGAGATGCGTAAACATCCACTATGCCCCAGGTAGCCCCCCATAGTTCTCCCCTTATCAAAACAAATTGCCTCTGAGGGTTGGGTCACACATCCGAGAGTTGGAAGCAAATCTTCTTGTGAACCCCCTGCCCTTCTTCAGAAACCTACGTGAAAAGTCATCTTGTAGTTAGTTCTTTTGAACTTGTCTCCAGTTGTGTGAACACATGCCCTAGTGCTCAGTGTCATGTAACTGGAGTTGGGTAACTCTGGAGGTGGTGTGGGACGGGCACCCTGATTGGCGTGTAATTTATGTTTGGGCTGAAAGATCTCATTCAGACCATGGTGGTACGTGTCAAGGCAGTGAATCCGGCGGGAAGCTTGACTTATAGTGAAATGCACCCTGTGGAAATTCATGCATGTAGATCTAGAAGACATGAACCCTAATTGGTCCTGATGAATCAAAGAGCAGATTATCCCAAGTATGCGATTAGCCAGGATTCACACCAAAGTCTTGGCCTCCCCGTTGATCAGTGATGTTGGCCTACAAGAGGCCAACTGCTCGGGAGGTTTGTCAGGTTTGGGGAGGACTATTATGCGGGCTTTCCTCAGTTCCAGCAGGAGATGTCCGTCTTGCCTACACTGTACAAAAAGGCGATGCATAGGCCCAGCTGCTTCATCACCTCTAGAGGGAAACCTTTAGGCCCCTGGGTTTTATCAGTCTGTAGCAGAGAGAGGGTTGTGGCTATCCCCTCCACGGTGATGTCTGATTTCAGACCCAATGCCTGCTGTGCTTTAAGACATGGAAGGGTCACTGGGTCGAGAACTCCATGCCCATCAGCCAAGGACAGCTCTCAATGGGATGTAAAGTGTCTCATAAAATGCGGCAAATGCCCCAGCATTTCTGCATCTTCTGTTAGAGCCTCTCCCCGAACATTCTGCATAGCTCTTACAAACCTGTTCCCTCGGTACCGTCTTTCCAACCATGCCAACATTTTGCCTGCTATGTCTCCAGATTCATGAATCTAACTCTGCGTGGCCCAATGTGCCAATTTAGCGTTGCCTTAGGCCACGTTGCAAAGTGATTCCTGTGCTGTAGACAAAGCCTCTTGTGAACCCGTGGACCCACTAGTGAGAAGTTTCTCTTTGGCCTGGAGAGATGCTAACTCTGCATCTTCCACAACATATGCGTGCTGTTTACGGTGTGCCGATATCAGCGAGATCGCCTCCCCTCTAAGGACCGCTTTGTAGCCTACCCACAGAGAAACTGGACTGTCAACCGCCCCTTTGTTGAGTGTGTAGTATGCTGATGTTGTATTGAACAATCCCTCTGTGAATTCAGGGAAGCCCAAGTAACATGTATTAAGATGTCACATCGCTGTGGGCTTTGTCCACCCACTTTGAGATCAATAAGCAATGGCGAGTGATCTGAGAATCCCCAGGCAAAGAATTTTACAGAGAGACGCCTATGGGCAATACAGAGTGGGATGAGAAAATGATCAATCCGTGACATTGTATCCCGGAGAAAAATGAGTACCCACGGTCAATTGCATGCAGCATCCTCGATGTGTCTACCAACTGCGTTGCTGTAGCAAAGCAACGGAGCTTAGTTGAGAGATTCAGGGTTCTACTACCATTAGCGGTTATATCCAGCCCAGATCCATAACCTCATTAAGGTATCCCTTGCAAGACCCACGTGTCAGTTTGGCCATGAAGTAATAACGCTTGGAGGTCGTTCAGTAATTCAAGTGTAAGTGGGGGAGATGCGTAAACATCCACTATGCCCCAGGTAGCCCCCCATAGTTCTCCCCTTATCAAAACAAATTGCCTCTGAGGGTTGGGTCACACATCCGAGAGTTGGAAGCAAATCTTCTTGTGACCCCCCTGCCCTTCTTCAGAAACCCACGTGAAAAGTCATCTTGTAGTTAGTTCTTTTGAAGAACTTATATTCTGTCCCAGCCAGAGGTGTTTCTGTAAGGAGTGAAATGCCCACTGTGTTATTCACTGTTAAGCGACTGTAACACTAGCCTCCAGTTAATGCTGGAGTACAGCCTGTTCATGTTCCATGTTAGTAAAGAGACCACACGCTCATGTACCAGCAATCCAGAGAATTTGAGTCAAAAGTCAGGCAGTGTGCAATTTCACTCCCTTCCCTGCCGCTAGCACGGTCTGAATATCCTTGCCCCCCACACCCTCTCATGTAGATAATTCAAGCAAGGCAAAGAACCCAAATGCAACACACCTAAACATGTCCCTGATACCTCCACCCCATGCTGCCTCCCAACAGGAAGTAGCTGTTGGCCTAATCTTGTATGAAACTGATACGGGAAAACATTATCAAACATGTGTGGGGTGACCATCAACACAGCCAGTGCGGGCCCTAGGCCCCCCTAGTCCCACCCATAGATGGTGACCACCTTGTCAAGAACAACTACCATTCTGATAGCAAGTTCAACCATTGCCCTCTGCCACCGAAGCAGCGTTCGTGCCTGCATGTTGTTCTGCAGTATGCGTTTCAAACAAGATTGGAGATGCCCCGTGTCAGGTTCCGGTCGCGGCCTCTCCCTCTCTGACTTACACTCTGGTGTGGACAAGATCTGCGTTTCCAACCAGGGTTTACTTCCTTGGGATTATTGAAGAGGTAAATCGTCCCCCATTATACACCTCGAGCTGTGCATGGAAGAAGATGGCATGCTTGATACCGAGCAATATCAGCTTTTTCTTTACAGAGTTTTTCTTATAGAGTCAAAGGATTGACAAGCCTTCTGCACATCCCTGGTATAGTCTGGAAAATAGCCTATTCTGTAGCCATTGTAGGTGATTGGGCCGGTGGCCCTTGCCATTTGCAGCAGAGCATCCCGATCTCTATATTTCAAAAGTTGTGCAATTATTGGGTGTGAGGGCTTGATCTGGAGCCCTGCTTTCCTTACTTTGTCTTTGACCATGGTGCTGATTGCTTCGGCCCTCCAGGAAAAGCTCTAATTGCAGGATCCACTTCATGCATGTTGGACCCCCAACACCAGTGGCGCTAGGCGATTCACAGCGGAGCATCCAGCAGGGTCTATCTGTGGCCCCAATCAGCTGTAACCAACAGCTACCGTCTCTGCGCCCTTTAAGGATAGTGTGCTTCCTGTGTGGAGTCCCCTCAGATGACCGTATAGGTTTGTGGTGTGGTGTACTCACCAGTGCTGACAGGGGAGTCCCAACACTCAAGATATGCATATCACGAGTCACTGTTTGCATGTGTCACCCAGCAGTGTGTTTGTTTTTGACCTCCAGCCAGCACTGCCTTCACTGCATACATGCCAACCCTTCCAATTTAGGTGGGACACTCCCGAGTTTTCAGTGAAGAATACTGCTATTTCTCACGTTCTTCCGCCTAAACTAATGTTTTCACCAATGCATTCCTATGGCGAAATTTTTGTCTCCCGACTTCTCTGAGGAAATCTGACTCCCAGGTGCGTCAGAAGGTTGGCATGTATGTCACTGATGCTAGGTGCATTCCTTAATGGCCGCATATGTCGCGCCTCCAGTGCTTCCCCTGCCTCCCGCTGCACCTCTCATACCAGTGCTCACCGCAGTGGGCCTGGCTCCCTCTCACCATGTAGCTTCTCAGGATACAAGCACTGTAGTACTCTGCAGGGGGTCATTACGCCCAGCTGCATCCAGTGTCCTTCGGTCCTCCAGTGTTTCCCCTGGCTCCCGCTACACCTCTCAAGCCAGCACTCTTTGCCGCGAGCCCAGCTCTCTTGCTCCGAGTTGCCTCTCTCTCTCCAAGTGCAGCGTTCCTGAGGGTTCTGTGGCGCCCCCCGGGCTCCCCGCAGGCCTCTGCAGCAGTAATCCCCATTTGTCATACTCTAGTAGATTTGTTGGCTTGGGCCGCTCCTTACGGCTATCACTGACTTCGGCAGCCCACCTACCTCACCAGCCTCAGTGCCAAAATGGCACCCGGTCAAGGCGCTCACCGAAAAAAACTGTTGGCCTGGGAAACCAGAGGACCGATTACACTCAGAAATGGTGCGAAATGTAGCGGGAACAGTCCGGTTCACAATATTGTTGAAATCACTGCAGGGTTTATGCTGGGAGTAGGATTTCTACTGCAGGATGTCAGTGGGCTCGGCGAAGCAGCAAATGCTTGTGTCTACATCCGTTTGCTGTTCGACAGCGCATCCTTTTTCACCACTATCTGATGGATCTAGATAATTTGTTTCAGAACTTGGATATATATCCTTCTAAATTGTGTGATTTAAGAATCATGTGGGCAGCGTATGAAGACATTGTAATTTTTTTTCATAAATCACAAAAAGGCCTGCAAAAGAGCGTAGAAGCTGTGAGCCAATACTCCAAAGAAAATGACCTGGTTTTGAACTTTGAAGAAATCTAAATCATGGAAGTTGATATTAACAGAAAAATAAAACTAGCTTTAGTATGGAAACTAGAGGGAAAGTTACTGGAGGTAGTAAAGGAGTATACATTTCTAGGCTCCCAGGTGTATTAAAAAAACAAGGCAAGGATCCGTGCATTGGTTGCACTCTCAATCAGTTGAAATTAAAAAATAAGTCCTCCAGTAATTTTCTTCTTGGTGGTGGTATATTAGTACTTCTAATCTGTCTTGCAGGTTCAGTAGATGTTTTCCACTGGTAGGCAGGTCTAACAGGGTTTGTGGGCCCCAGTCTCCACAGAGACACTAAAGAACCCCTAATCACCTCCCTTGACTAGGGTCCTTATTTCATCCCTCTTTAGTACCTATCTACTTCTGGTTGGGTCGTGACCCTCCTGGAACATAGACTATGTGCTTGTTACATGCCCCACCCTGGCCTTGATCCCTTTGGAACAGGATATCACCCCTAATTCCTTCTCTGGCCTAGATGTGCCCTCATTCCATCTTGCTCTTGCAAGCTACCACCTTGCTAGGTCTCTGGGATCTCTCTGGGGGTCCCAACCTCATCCTAAAATCTATCACTAACCTCCACCTGATGTGCTCCTCCAAGCGTCTCTTGATATATCTCCTTGACTATTTCGTGATGCTTCACTCCCGTCACCTGTTAATGTTTCACCTCCTACTGATGTTTCCTTACTACCTCCATAATTCTCTCTTTAACCACCACCTCATGTTTCCTTCCTACCAACTCTTGTATTGTATTTGTCATTTATATAGCACCCTTTCCCAATTTGTATGGCCTCAATGCCATTTCACTCCAAACACATTCTGGTGTTTTACTTCTACCACATCCTGGTGTCTTGCTCCGCCACATCCTGTTGTTTCTCTCCACCACCTCCTATTGTGACTCTCCAATCACTTCCTTTTGTGTCTCTTCAACCATCTCCTGATGTTTCTCTCGTAACATCTCCTGACAGCTCATCTCACCTCTTGTCTCTAGCCTCTTCTGCTCCAATCTGTTTCTCGCTCAACACCTTCCTAACTTAACCCAAATGAGTCTTCAGCTTCCAAGCTATCCTGCGCTTCAAAAGTTCCAGAATTTGGGCAACAAATTAGTTCTTTAATCCTAATCTCAAAAGTTCGCCCCTATCTCAAATAGCAAACAAGTCTGTCTGGGAAGACTTGTCAAGGGTTTACTCACAGTCTGGATTCTCTGCAGTCTTCATGGTTTCAACACCACTGTGAAGACCTCTTCCAGGAGTTTGGTTCTGTGGTTCCTTATATCAGGTGTCCTCTTCCTTGGCTCTCTGCCGCAGTCTTTGGTTTCCTCAACAGGGCTTGCCCAGACCTTGGGTTTTTACTTTCCGCACAACAGGACTGTTTCAGATATTGGTTTCTCAAAACACACAACTTATCTCTCCTAGACCTTGGGTTACTTCCTTATACACTGCAGGTCTCTTCCAGATCTTAGGGTTTATCAGCATTCTCTTCAGTGGGTCTCTCCCAGACTGCAGGTTAAATAGATAAGCTCTATCCTCCTAATTGTAACGAACCTGTAACTTGCACTGTGAAAAAACCTATCAGTGAAGCTTTGTAAACCTGTAACCATACTCTTAAACAAGTCTTAGCGCCTTGTTGCCTTTGGGCTTTGCGCGCTCTATAAATAAATAAATAAATAAATAAATAAATAAATAATTCAGGGAATATTTAGGCAGCCGATATTCTGCAAAGAGTAAATCAGGAAAAACCTTGCCTTAGCTTCCTTTTTCTTGGCACTTAACTCTTCACTAGGCCCACTTTTAGCTAGAAAGTCGGTCCTCTGATTGGTATGGATCAGTCTTATGTGGAGAAGCTGCTGTATGTTGGCCAGGGTAAGCGCGACCCCCTACCCTGAAGCCGGTTCCTGTATATCTATGGACAGTAGGAGGATGCTTCGACTTTCTTCCAAACTGCTTCTCTCTTTCGTCCCCTTTTTGCCTCTCCTTTTATAGTGCGTGTGGAGGTTTTGCATTTTGTTTGGCACTTGAGATTGCTTGGAACCTTCCTGTTTTTGTCTCTGTCTTTCTAACTGGTTGTCTCTTTGTGCTGTTTCCAATGGATATTCAAAATCTTGATTCGGGTTTGCTTGGTATTGGTTAAATGACTAGGGTTTTCGCTCACCTGTTTGCTGCATTTAAAACGCGCCCAGTGAGATCGCTGCAATCATTGAAGCATCCCTGTAGATGCTTCTGCATATGCAGCATTGTGAATAAATGGGAAGATGATCTGCAGTGCTTAGTGTCATCTTCCTCCAACCTCCAGAACCATGGTTAGCCAGACTCAATTGATGATGAGCTTGAGAACGTATGGGTTGTTTTTACAAGGGCTTCACACTCGCATCCTTCAATGCTGTACTGGTGGGTTTGTTGAACACTCCACTGATGTTCTTGGTAGAGCTAATGGGATGGACTTTTTGATACCAGACTCCATAGTGCTTTTAGCCCGAAAATCCATACTAGGCATGATAACCTGGAAATGTGGTTCTGAGGTTTGGGCATATGTTTTAACCAACACTTCCCCAGGTTTAGAAGTAGAAGGTTGGGTACTGTGAGAAACAAACCTGAGGGTATTCTCAGTCCTTCTCCCCTTGGATCCTCTATGCAGGTGGCAAGGGAAATTCCATTGCTTTTGGATCCCAACCTGGGGGTGGACAAGCAAGGGAGGATCACCTGGGTGGAGGGTTCTTGGGGATTGAGAGTGAGGTACCTTTATGTGAGACATGGCATCCCCTTTATCCTAGTGACAACCAACATAACCCTCTCTCAACCTTTATAGGTTACAATAGGTCAGCTCCCTTTTTTCCCCTCTTGGGGCACCTGACAGTACTGAGATGAGGAAGAGACAACTGAGAGTAATGAACACCACACACTCTCCACACCCTAATTCTGAGACAAGGAAGATGCAACTGAGAGTAATGACCACCACTCACTCTCACCACTTCTGTCAGGCAGAATTGAATTATGGCACACACCTGCAGCCCATTGAAAGACCACAGGTCTATAAAAGACAAAGCCACGAAGGTGTGAGAGAGAGACCTGGGGAATTTGACAGAGATCAGCATTACAACCAGGGAATCCAGAGGCAGCCGTTGTGGGTCCTGAAAACAAGACGGGGAAGCCTCCCTTGTTCAGAGCAAAGTTTCCCATGTGAACTGGGAGCGAAAGCAGCTGCAGCGAAGGCAAAAACGCCAATGACCCTGTGCCCAGCCTCGCATTGGTGTTGAATCCTACTATGCCGATCAAACTCCTGTGTCTACACGAGCTGGGCTCCTGAAAGCCAGAGGGAAGAAGGAAAGCAGCAAGGACCGCAGACGGAAGACTCCTACAACCAGTGAGTACTGGGTAAGATTCCCAGCGACCGGGGCACTCTGGGCGGGCTGCAAAGGTTTTAAACAGTACTGAGGAAGTAGATACTTCAATCATGCATGAAACTATGAACTTAAATGAATGAATGAAAGGCAAGTGGTGCGGAAAGCAGTAAACCTGCTCATATTAAATATCGAACCGAAGGAAAACAGCAAACCTGTTTATGTGGTATACAAAATTGAATGAAAGCAGTAAATCGACTAATCTTGAATACAAAATGAATGATGGGACACATCTACTAATCTTGAACAACGAATTGTATGAAATATCAAACCTGCTAATACTGAATAACAAACTGAGTGCAAATAGCACACCGGTTAAAATCCTGTACTGAAAGAAATTAGGAAACTAAATTGAATGAAAGATTCTAATTGCAGAGTTGAAGTCAAACCTGAGAAACCTTTTGGTTTTGAAGCTGTCTTTGAAAAATCATTTGTTTGCTGAACATCAAACCACTAAAATGAGAGCTGAAGGTTCATGGTTGCGTGACCTGTAATGGGTGGATCGTGTGGTTTGATAACTGCGCCAAGACCAGAGAACCCGTATATGCTGACAAGGTAACCTACTACTGTGTCAAAAGGAAAGCTACTATTGATGTTTATAAGGTTTGAGGAAAGGAACCCTGATTGGCGAGAGGATGGAGCCTTAGGGGACTCTGCAGGGGACCGGGAGACGATTAGACACTCTATATGGACAGCCTGTTGGTAGACTGAGAGGGAGAAGGAAAACTAATTCAGGACGGTGCCAGAGAATTCCATCATGTCAGCAAGGAGGGCGAGAAGGATGCAGTGGTCGATGTTGTTGAATGCAGCCAAGAGGTCAAGGAGGACAAGGAGGCATGATTCACCCTTGTCCATGATTTGGAGAGCATCAATCCATCCACCGGTGTGCAGTCAAAATATCGAGAATAAAAATGCCGAAAGACAAAAAAGTAAAAAAAAAAGCCGAAAAAAAAGTTGAATAATTTATTTTTTGATTTATATTTATTTTTTTTGCTCTCGTATGTAAAAAAAAAAAGGTAAAAACAAAAAAAATAAAAAAAAGGGGTTTGGGGGGAACCCCCCCATTTTGAATAAGAAACATTATAAAAATATCTACTTTTTTTCGACCTTTTTTTCGATATTTTGACTTTCGACCTTTTGTTTTTCGATGTTTTGACTATGAACCCCATCCACCACCTTGTAGGTGGGTATCTCGATGCTATACTTTGGGCGGGACCCTAACTGATAGTAAGTAATTTAGGAGGTTGAGTTGTTCGATTCTGGCAAGTAGTCAAGGAGGACGAGGAGGCATGAGTCGCCCTTATGCATGATTTGGAGAGCATCATCTCAATGCTACAGTTTGGGCGTAAAACTGACTGATAGTCATTTAGAAACTGGAGTTGTTCGATTCTGGCAGGTAGTTGTGTAGCAACAATTGTTTCCAAGATTTTGCCAATAACGGCAGGTTCGCAATGGGCCTGTAGCTGGCCAGGTCATCTGGATGTAGGGTTGGTTTTGTAAAAGAGGTTGTATGAGAGCAGTCTTGAGAGTGTCCGGGTATCATCTTTCTGCGAGGGAGGCATTGATGATGCTGGGACCGTATTGAGAGCTGGCTGGGCCTGTCAATTGTTTAATGAAGGAGGACAGAATTATATCATCAGAGTAAGAAGTAGGTTTGAGGGAGGCAATCATTTTTAGGAGATCTGGGGAAAAGAGAGGCAAGAATAAGGTCCAGTAGTGCCTCACACTACTGTACTGAAATCCAACCGAGAGTGTAATACCAATAACTATTTGGACACTTCGTAAAGTGCAAATGTCAAATCTAAAACTTGTCAAGAGACAAAGTTCACAACTTTTCTGTCCATACACTCTTCAGCCTTCCCTGCTTCACCTCCACCTACACAGCCTGTCATCAGTTAGGCTGTTTATCTATGATACAGAGGGGAAAGTATAAACTCATTCTCATCATCTTCAAAACTGTACACAGACTTGCCCCACCCTAACTATCGGCCCATCTCACTCCATACTCTCCACCTTGCTCCCTACGATCATCCTCGGATCACCTCCTTGCCACATCTCGTGCCCCTTAAACTTCCTCTCATTTCCACTCTTCCTCTCCTCTCTCCCTCACTCTGGAATGCTCTTCCTCTCTGCACTACTCCCACTCTACCTGTATTTAACTCCAACTTCCTGTCACTCCTCCTTTCTGTAGAACCACCTGCATAGCATTCTATGCCACCACATCTCCCTGTTCTCCTCTCCCTCTGCCTCTCTACAACAGCCCCACTCAGCCCTTCATCCTAAAACGTAGTGCTTCTTACACTATTACGTTTTAATACACTATTAAATTTTAACACTATTACTTTTCTTACACTATTACGTTGCTAGATCATGATTTACTGTCCTTGTCCCTGGTTCATGTTTCTACCTCTCCTGCATCATCTGGTCTTATATCCACATTCTCTCCCCCATTGGTAAGGGCACTGGTCGTCCGCTCTGTAAATCCATGTTAAAAGGTTTTGTATGAATTTTGTGACAAAAATGCATTGTTTTCTATGCAATTTCCATTAACTAAATAAATGTGACACCAAGGTAGAACAAATGGACAATTTCGTCTAGCAGGCTGTTTTGTGGTCATTAATTGTCAGAATCTGGGGAAACCTCCCTCCCTTCCTCCTCACCTTTGCCTTCAATGGAGTTCTCCTCCAGATCCTTCTTCCTTCTGCGAGATGTCTTAGGTTGAAAGTTCACTTTCCTCTCTTTCTTTTGCAGCAAATAAGGTATTTCTCGGCGGGAAGCCACACTGTCGGTAGGAAGGTCCCCAACAGCCTGGATTCCCCCCGAAGCAAGCCAAATTAAAAGGGAAAAGCCTTCTGGCTGAAAAACCCTGAAATCCCACGAAGGTTCTGATGGCTTGTTGTGGAAATGGCTGAGGAGACCTGAAGATGACAGTGAACTCCAGATGACTCTGAGATGATGCTGTAAGGAGGTCTCCAACATACTGCAAGATGCTGGAGAGGATTACAGTACCTGAGAGTAGATGGATGCAGCCAGTAGAAGGGAGGAGCAAAAGCTCCCGAGCAAGCGGCCACGAGAAGGGACCTTGCAGGCAAGAATCAGTCGGAGGAGACCCGATCAGATAGAACGGAGCACAGAGAAAAAGGAAAGCATGAAAGAAATGAAAGAAGCAAAAAGAAAAAGAAACAGGGAGCGGGAGGACCGCAAAATGAGGGGATGAAAAATAATCCAAGAAAGAAAAATTGAGAGATCAAATTGCTGATCCACAGAGTAGGATGGCAAGAAGCACTGGGCAGGGGCCCAAGCACAAACGGGTAGAGCAGTTGACCAGAGAATCAGCAATCGGAGCGTAGCGCACAGAGAAACCGAGATGCAACACACCGCGTCACAGATTCTCTGAGCATTAATTCGGCAGGCGGCGGCCATCTTAGAGATAGCAACTAGACCAGTAACAACACCCGGCAGATAACGTGATGGAACTGTTTAATGGTGCCACCAATGATCCCACACGATGCATGACATTAATGTCTTACAATATTTAACTGATAAACCCAGATATAAGAGGTGTGACCATGTGCTAATGGCTTGGATCCCAAGTTAATGAATCAGAGCCCTGGCGCCATTACTAGTTGGATGTAGGTTATAGCTATGAACACTTTGGCATGCTTTATAGCATTGCTTTTGAGCAGAGATTGAAATGGAGTGGTCAGGAGAGCTCAGATAGGTAAGCGGATGGGGGAGTGGTGGGAGCAGCGCGTAGCCGGGGAGTGGAAATGTGACATGGGCTGGGCTCACTGGTGGCTGATGCCAGAGACTGCAAGGCAAGATCAGATCAGATAGCACAGTGAGCTAAGCGCTCGCCCCTGATATCTGTGCGCAGTCCGCTGTGGCAGGTTCAAATCCAGGCATGGTCAACTCAGTCTTTCCTCCTTCCAAGGTTGATACATAGAGTACCACTCTGTGGGATAATAGTGCCTTCTTTTATTGCAGCACTCTGAGACCTATGGGTGTGTAGAGCTATATAAGAAATACATTATTATAAAATGGCACCTTCCCTCTACGTAAGGGACTCAGAAGGTGGGCCGGTACGATGAGGTACATTGACACACTTGTGTCTAGGCGTGTTATAAATGTCATATCATATCATATTCTGAGCTCCCCGATTGCCATGGAGCCTCATTGATGTCAAGACCCGGGTGCTGATATAGGTCACGCTTTGGGCTGGAAGGAGGAGGGAAAAGAGTTTTTGGAAGTTGGCAGTAATGTGGCACTGTGGTCTAATTTCCTTTGCTGCTGATTAGGTGAATGGCTGCATATGGTTCATCTTTCTGTGGCGATACAGGAACAAGAGGATTTTCCAGTCTAAGTGAAAAGGAATGAAGGTCTGAATGAATGAGTAGAATGTGCTCTGTCAACGATAATGTTTGATCCTGCAGATGACTTTGCGTTATAAGTAGACAGAGCTTTCCACCCTCGATGAGGGACACGCTTCATCTTACTTGGGTTGAGATGGAGAAAAACAACAGACATATAGTTTGGAATGTTAACAAGGAAGGCTTTGAAGTGTTGCATTTCTTCAGTTTTTGCAACTTTACAGGAGATTTCTTTTCCGTCAATGTATCGGTACCATCTATAGATTAAACGCCATTGATGAATCAGTAGTGGCATTTGGAAATACAGGACAATGAAGCAGCTCATGTAAGCCACTGCTGTAGTCTGGCAGGCAGAAGTGGAGTATTGAACTACTGTTGTGGGTGAAAGTGCTGGTGAGTCTGTAAATCACGGCTGGAACAGTATGCACAAGGCCAAAGCACAGTAGTATTGGGAGAGACAGAAATCAATCAAATCCACATGTGAAATCAATCAAAATCTGGACCAGATTAAAAGATTTAAATTGAATGTTGTAAAAAGTAAGTTGCTATTTGGCCCCATCAGAGGCAATAATAAAGTCATTAAATAACATGAAAAGTGACTAGTGACGAGGTACAGCTTTCCCCATGAATTTTCCAAGTACTCAGATATGGTTTACACATACTAATTACAAATATTTGAGGAATCTCTCCAAAACATCTATCTTCCACCAACTACAAGAGAAGCCATGATATTACGAAGTATGGATTCTGACATCTTGGATGTGGTGGCAGCATTAAATGCCATAGGGTAGGGGTCAGCAATCTTTGCTGGGTGGGGCTGATGGGTGTTGTAGTCTAAGCCATCTGGAGAGCCAAATGTTGCAGACCCATGCCATAAGGTGTTTGACAGTCGTGCCATCTTTATAATGTTTGAAAAGCTTGTCCTTATCTTTCATTTAATACAGCAAAAATTCCCCATGTCCTCCTTGATTTCTGTTCTCGTCTTGACTATTGATCTGCTCCCTCGGTCGGTCTTCCGGCCCATCATCTGGCATCTATGAAATGGAACCAACTGTCTCTTCATTTTAGATGTGCATATTCTTATTCTACAGTCCTCCTATGGCTTACGTAACACACACTTGCCTCATCACAAGTTTGGCAGTAAATCTGGTGAGATACCACCAAACGGAATGACCGGTACCATTACTTGGTCCGGCGGTATTACCGATGGATTACAAGTGGTGATAGGTGGTGTTAGTATCCATTAATGGGAGTTCATAGGACTCCACATGGGATTTTGGCAGTATTACTGCCGGCCCGATTTTGGGCAGTAAGGTGGCAAAATTACCTCCAGGTTCTTGCTGGAGGTTTTCCTCCACCTTATTCTCAAACTCATAGTTGGGCGGAGCGGTAATGCAGCAGTAACCCTAAAACTGCCTAATTTTTACTGCACTGCCTAACTTATAATGAAGCCTCTGCAATAATACTTTAACTCTACTATAATTATTGTCATTATTTATTATTGTACTGCCCATTATGTACAGTGATTTGGCGAAAGTGACATATAAACTGAATAAAATACTAATGGCATTTTTGTTTATTGGCCCTGCCTCTTTTGTGTCCTTTTCTGAATGGCACTAGGAGATGCTTTCTTGTCAATTTAAGTTACAGCATGAGTTTCCTGCCTTGTTTATCTCCACCAATAGAGTGATGTTTTGTTCCAGAGCTCGAGACAGGGGCTTCCCCCACTCCACCCTTGCTGTCTCTCTTAGCAATAAAAGCACTACTCTAATTGTTCATAGAGAAACATAAATATAAGAGAGGTCAAAATTGTCTGCTTAGTTTGACTATTTCATTGTCACATAAGCTATAGGTCCTTGTACACAAGTTACCCCAATCAGTGATGGCTGACATCTGTGGTTTTGTTGAATATGCAGGTCTCTAAAAAAAAAACTGGCAGAAATCTAAACTACTTCAATTGACAACCATGTACTTTTTGGGGGTTATGCTCTCAAGTATTCCTGATGCTATGACCTATTTTGCAGTCCTTATTGGTGTGCACTAGTGAGCTCTCTTTGGGATATTTCCAAAATAAATGTACGCATTCATAAATGTTTTAGTGAAGGTTTCTAAGTGGTTACAGCACAGCCTGTTCTGCTTGCAGTGCCCTGGTGGGCACCATGTGAGACAGGTGCTGGAAAACCAGACAAGGACTCCTCTTGGCGACAGAAGTATATTATATATATGCCCCTAATATCCTGCTCGGCAATATCCTGGCTATCTTTGAAATTCCCCTAGAACCTGTTTGATACATTTCCAGAATGCTCCGCAAGGTGCAGTCCTGATGCTCTATTAACCTCATATGGGTTGGACACATGGTATTGTGATATCGTAGAGTTCAGATAACTGATAAAGTGTGGGATTCAAGTTCGAATATTGGTTGGACACTGATGGATGGGCAGTGGGGAATTTCCTGACACCAAGAATGAGAAGTTTGATTCAATTACAAGTACAAATTAATTAACTTTAAAGCAGACAATGGGGGGTAGTTTATTCTCCTCTGTAGGTGCCTCCCTCTGGAATGGCCTTCCTGCCCCGCTTAGACTTGAGCCGGACACCCTTAGCTTCTGGAGGCTTCTCAAGACTTTCCCTTTCTCCTCTTCTTTCTTTCGCCCTCTCCCCTGCTAACCCGTCCTCATGCTCTGACGGCTGTCCTCAGACCCCTGAAGAGGGTGAACCAGAACGTGTCCTCCGTCCCGGAAGACCCCTCAACCGTAAGAAGAATCCACGACAACATGGTCGCCATTCATACGAACTTACACCCATTCCCACTGCTCCCACGATGGACAATTATCATGACACTACCCTCCCAGACGACCTTACAACCCAGCATTAGTGCAAAGTTTGGCCAGAGTAAACGGAAATGCACAAGACGGAGCTGTAGACAATTACATGGACAGACTTGACTAAAACAGCAAGACACCAAGCCATCTGTCGTTAGAGACACCATGATGACTTAGCCTCATTAGACATAAAGTACACGTGCCATCCGCACATCTCTGACACTCACACATATTCAATTACATGAAGAATACTGGTATACAGTTCTATAGTTAGAAGACGGTGACATGTACATACTGTCTGCACGTTTATTATGTTGTCATTAGGCCAGCTGAAGCACTGCAGTAATGCAAGAAGCAAGAAGAGTTTGTGTATATACTTGCAGATGCTATATGCAAATAACCCAGTGGTATGACATGGGCCCCTGTGGGACCTGACAGCCATAATGTGCTAATCTATAGACTACAAGGAGATATACACAGTAAAAGCCAGATTCTTGCTTAGGAAATTTAGCTGGCCACGATAAACACGAGAAGGGACTGCGAGCCTCACAGAGTGCTGTGCAAGCAGAACAGAACCATGTTGGCAGGGAAGCTGTCCCAATGGTCACGATGTTGCAAAAAACATTCCTCACTCTGAACCAAAGTAACACCGGCTGGAGGAGAGGTGCATTCTCCACTAGCATACAGAATGATCCCGATACTGGGCTTACAAACATGGTCCCCAGAACACACAAACATGGTCTCCAGAACACGTGGCCCGGCCGAGTTGAGAGGCTGCCAAGATTATGGCCTGAGAAGAGCAACCTGTCCCGCCATCCAGACAATAGCTGCAACAATATTGCTACAGTTACCTTACCACACTACGTTGGGAACAGGGCACACTCATTATGGCTATGGGCTCCGCACCGCCATCACGCTGACACATAGTTGCACCTTGCTGATACATAATTGCACAAGGCACCATTCACAAGTGATCCACGGATGGGAACAGAGTTAGTCCCAGGCTCGGGGGCTCCTGGCTCATCCAGTCATAGTCAAGGACCCTTGGGGTGAACAGTGGGGGTCACCAACCAATCATGGGGCTTACTCACTGTACCAGTTTTGTATTAACAACTTTTGGGGAATGGCTAAGCTTACCACCTGACATCATGCCGGCCAATAACAGAGCACCTCTATACGTTTCTATATGGGACCTACTACCCAACAGCCTATCCTGATTTAGAATAGGTTTTGGAAATGGTTCTCGAAGATGACGCCACTGGGGATCTCAGATGGTAACAAAACTGGCCTGCGAGACAGGGTCCGTTGAGAGCTTTGTGGATGCCCTTCCATGTATGTTGTCCCTGTGGCGTGTTTGCTATAATAAACCGCAGTATTTCTTGCCTTTTGTGTGGACCTGGTGTTCTTCATTAGGACTAAGGGAACGAGTTAAACCTTCCACTGGGACTGCGCATGCGCGAGCCGCGCATGAGGAACTAATCGCGTCGGCTCCCGGTGGCCGCTGTAAAATATCCTGAGAATACTCCGCTTTGAGAATTCACCCGACCTCCCAAAGCATCACAGCAGTGGCGGACCCATCCAGGCACTACCAGCTGCAACCTGGGGCACAATCGGACCTGGGAGCGTGAGAAACGTCCCTGTGCCCGCCAGAGCGAGACTCACCACCATTGCTGGGCGGTTGACAACGGCTCCTCTGTCCCTCCCCCCCATGGGCTACAGTGGTCTTTGAGGCCCCGGGGAGCGGGTGAGCCAGGGACATCCATTGACGGCATTGCTCCGAAACCTCCAGACTGCCGCCCGGGGCCCCTCCCCCCTGCTGAGCTCCCTGCTTGGGGCGGCTGACGAGTACCCGAACCGCGGCGCAGAGGCTGCAGTGACCCTGGGGAAGAATCGCCGGGTTCGCACGGCGACTGGACACCTGCTGTGCGCTGGGCATCTGGACACCAACAGCGGGGGACATCTACGCTGTGCTGCCTGATCCGGCAGCGCAAACGGAGGCGAGATACGCACCACGGAGCCTCTCCTCCCTCCCCCCCAGGCCCCCATCAGCGAGACTGCAGCACCTGGGGTTGAGCCGTGACACGAAAACAGGCAACGCGGTGTTGCGCTCCCTCAACGGCACCAACGAGGTATGTGCAAACTCCCCCCCCCCCAGCCTGCGAACGACGGGATACCGACCCGCATTAAGGAGGCGGCGAACCCTCTTTTAAAAATAAAATCAGAGGTCCACCTGTGGGGGGCATGGAGCTGCGGGGACTGTGGACGCTCTCCTCCCCCAACAACACAAGCACCCTGAACTGGTGACAACGCCTGCAGCTCCCTATACAATCGATCTGGGGCCCAGAGAACTGACAACAAGGTGGCATCTGTGGGCTACGGCCGTGGGGGGGACGGAGGCCCCTGATGTAAGGATCACAGACCCACAAGCATAAGGAGCTGGACAGATACTCCACTGGGGGGAGATAACTCCGGGTGTGACTATGCATTGGGGTAAACCCCAAACTCTACCGGACCAACCCTGACCAGGGATCCTTGGAACCGCCAACGGCAAGAGAACTCGGTACTACCCCACAATTAACAGCCTCCAGGGGCAGTACTACTCATAAGGTAGCGCGCACAGCGGGGGGCCGGTGGCTGCTGCCCTCCACACACCACTCACGAAAAGAACATAGCCTGTGCTGAGTGCACGGCCCTTGGGTGGGCGTACATGCGGATGCCCTCCGTGTGGGCCCACGACCCTCCAATAAATACAGCGGGCCAACCATAGCAGGGATTTGCTCCCAGCGGCCAAAGTAATCCCGCCAACACTCCTGAACAGGGACAGAATCGTTAAAGATCGTCGTCCGACTAACCCACCCCAATTCAGACTTCACAATAACCCCCTGGGGGGCACCAATACGATCCATCCGGACTTGTCGCCTCACACAAATCCCCGACTGCGCCATGGGCAAGGACAAGGCTAAGAGGCAAACCCTACAAAGCAAAATGGACCTCTACACAGTGGAGGCCCCCCCTCGCCTGGAAATGCAAACCCCAGCGGGGAAGCAGTTCAGGACCCCCAACTCTCCCTGAGCGACTTAATGAAGGCAATTGGGGACTCGAGAACATCGCTGGAACTCAAAATTGGCAGAGTCTGCACGGAAGTATCTCTCCTACGCCAGGATCTCCGCAATCTATCGTCTAGGGTCGGAGAAGCGGAACAAAGAGTGTCGGACACAGAAGATAACGTCCGCCAGTTGGAAGAACAACTCGCCATAATTGCCCAGAAGGTCAACCAACTAGAATACCAAGCCGAAGACAGTGAGGGCAGGGCACGACGCAATAACCTCAGGATTCTCGGGATCCCAGAGAAAGAGGAAGGCCCCAGTGTCGAACTTTTCCTAGAAGACTGGCTGACTCACATCTTTGCCCCCAAGAAACTGTCGAAATTCTTCTCTATTGAAAGAGCACATAGGGTACCCACTGGGCGACCTACCCCAGGAGCCCCGCCCAGAACTATAATTGCACGCCTCCTTAACTACCGGGACCGAGACGCCATCCTCCAGATGGCACGGGCCTCCGGCCCAATCACATACAACGGCTACAAAGTAGGGTTTTATCCGGACTATACTAAAGAGGTCCAGAGGGCCCGCCAGTCGTTTGACTCTGTTAAGAAGAAACTTCACTCTCTGTCAATTAAGTTTGCCCTCTTCTTCCCGGCGTTGATCAAGGTCCACCACGAGGGAACGACACACCTATTCCACAACCCCAAAGAAGCATGGGATTGGCTCGTAACACAGATCCTTAATGGGCCTGCAGCCCGACCCTCGCCCTCTGGACCGTCCGCTCGCAAACCCGGGCCCGGGCAGAACTCGCCATCTCTCACTCTGATAGGCCCCGAAACAGAATCACCAAGACGCCCCTCCAGGAATACCACAGAGAACGGATGAGGCCTGGGCATCACAGTACTGAAGTCGTCATGGGACACCATGGAAACTACACCACTGCGGCCACCACCGCCTTGACACCGCAGTTTCAAGCGCAGTCCAGGTAACTCCACAGGAGCTACCACCCTAGGTCGGGTCATCCCGACGAAGGTTAAGTTCACCAAGTTATAAGTTCAATGTTTGGGCGACAGGTGCTCCCAGTTGGGGGGGAAGTGCAGGGTGGGGGGAGTTTTGGGAATTCGAGGAAACGGAATCACAAGAAAAGAAAGCTGGAAACCGACGAAAGCAGGCAAGGCAAACAAACACTATTTTGGGCCAGGACCAGAGACACAAGTATCTGCCAGTCTTCAGGCACTCCGGTGCGAGGCGGCCCCCAGAGGTCCCCCCTGAGAGGAAAACGACATATGCCCCCGGGAAAAATATAACGGCCACTAATCCCCTCAGATACCCCAACAAATAGACTCACGCAGACAGGATGAACTCCAACAAAGTGACAATACTGTCCTGGAATGTCAACGGCCTCGGCTCCAGCATAAAGCGGAGACTGGTGCTCCAGTACCTAAACCGACACTCACCGGACATTGCCCTCTTAAATGAAACGCATTTGATAGGCACAAACACCAACTTTTTCAAAAGATCCAACTACTCGAATGTCTACCATGCCGGATTCACGAAAGGAGCTAGGGGCACAATGATACTCGTTCACAAGAGAATCCCTCTCCAGGTTAGGAAGATCAGGGCAGACCCCCGGGGCTGCTATGTGCTGATGCTGGCGGACATCTGGGGCGAGAAATGTGGCCTGGCAGCACTCTATGCCCCCCCCACGCTGACGAAAGAACTGCTCGCCGAGCTACAGAACTTGCTTCTGGAGGAGGAGGCTGATATGTGGGTGCTCGGAGGGGACTTTAACGAAGTAATGGACATCACAATCGACAGAACCTATAGGAGAGCTGGAACACGTCCCACCTTCACGCCGCTCGCCACGTTCGCCGAGACCTCAGGAATGGTGGACGCATGGCGCACACTTCATGGAGACGAGGCAGGGTTCTCCTTCTATTCAGGGGTCCACAAATCATTCTCCAGGATCGATTACGCCTTCATCCCCCGCCACATAACCCACAGGCTTCTCGACGCTGCATTCCTCGCGAGAGGAATTTCGGACCACTCCCTGCTTCTTTTAACTCTCAAGAACTTCTCCTGCCGCCCGGATCGTAATTGGCGCCTAAATACATACCATCTCCGTCTTCCTGAAATTGCGGAGGAGCTAGAAAAGAGGACAGCGGAATATTTCGAACTTAATGAGGGCTCGGTGGACTGCCCGATTTCGATCTGGGAGGCATACAAAACAGTCCTACGAGGGGAGGTTATTTCCACGGTCTCCGCCTACCAACAACGCCAAGTCCAGAAGGTCAGGGAAGCAGAAGCATGCGTCCTGGAGTGTGAGCGACAAACCCTTATACAAAACACCCAAGAAGCAAAGGAGGCGATGCTCACGGCGCAAGACGCCCTCAGTAACCTGTCCCTAGACAATGCACAAACTGCTCACCAATTAGTCCGGAGCCAAATATATGAAAGGGGCGACAAAGCTAACAAGACTTTGGCCTGGTTGGAGAGACGCGTGCAGAGCAGGGGACACGTTAGGGCAATCAGATCTCCGGATGGGACATTATTGACGGAAGACTCAGATATCGTCGAGGCATTCGCCACATATTACAAAAATCTTTATACCCCACCCACTGGGAATCCATCAGTTGAACCCTCTCGATACCTCGACCACATCGAGATTCTGATACTCCCGCAGCCCCAATCAGACCTCCTGAATGCTGACATCACTGACACCGAGGTGCAAGATGCACTGGCACAACTCCAACCCGGGAAAACTCCGGGCCCCAATGGGTTCCCAACAGAAACGTGGAAGTGCCTTGGTAGCATGCTACCCACCCACATGCACCGCATGTTCCTACGCAGCACCTCAGGAAGGCATGCATAGTTGTCATACATAAGCCTGGGAAACCCCGGGAGGAATGCGCCTCCTATCGGCCGATATCCTTGATCAATGGCGAAGCGAAGGTTCTCGCCAAAACACTCGCTAACAGACTACTGCAAGTGATTGAGACCCTAGTCCACCCGGACCAATGTGGATTTATGCCCAATAAATCAACTCGGATGAACTTACGCAGGGTCCAATTGGCGCTGTCCAGGGCAAAGGAAATACCAGCCCCACTCGCCCTCCTAGCGGTGGACTTCGAAAAGGCGTTTGACTCTGTGGGGTGGGATGCTTTGTGGGAGATCATGGCTAGGATGAACGTGGGGCAGACATTTATATCCTGGGTAAAACTGCTATATGCATCCCCGGAGGCCACGGTGAGGGTGAACGGCAGGTCCTCCAAATCATTCCCCCTGGGTCGGGGCACGAGACAGGGATGCCCGCTGTCTCCACTCCTCTTCCTCCTGGCCATCTAGTCACTAGCGATTGAGCTTAGAGCTAACACCAACTGGACCGGTTTCGTCTGGCCAGGAGGGGGAGAAGACCGCCTTTCGCTCTATGCGGATGACCTGCTCATATACCTCAGTAACCCGAGTATCTTGTGCCCGGTGGTCTCCCTCATACTCAGGGAATACCAGTACTTTGCAGGCCTAAAGGTTAATGAGGCCAAAACCATTTTCTTCCCAATTCAGGGTGGCGAGTCTGCGATCCCGGAGACCTGCCCATATCATGTCTCTCTCAGGGAACTCAAATACCTGGATATACGGCTCGACCCGACGCTTGATGGGTTCCCCCGACTTAATATACAACCAGTAATAGAGCGGTTCGACAGAGACACCCCCTATTGGCAATCTCTTCCCCTATCGCTAATGGGCCGGACCGCACTATTCAAAATGATGACCCTTCCCAGACTGTTGTATGTCCTCCAGAACGCCCCATTCCCCATCCCCCGAGAAACCTTCGCACTCATTGACAAGAACCTGCGCACACTGCTATGGGGCGGGAAACAATCCAGGATTGCCCTTGACACGCTCCAGAGATCGGTGTGGGAGGGAGGCATCGGTTTACCTTGCATACGCACCTATTACTTGGCCACACAGATAGGAGTAGTGAATGACTGGATGCACGCAGACCCCACACTGCCACACATCCGTATAGAGCTGGAGACCATGTCCCTGCTAACACCGCTCCAAATCCTCTACGCCACCCACGACCAACTCCCGGTGCTGCCCAAAATGACCCACCACATCCGGCGCGCTTGGCGGGCCGCACACAAACTAATCGGCTGGGAAGGACAGCCAACACTGTCGCAACCCATATGGCACAATGCGCTCCTCCCGAACTAGTGAAAATGGGTTTCTTCGGTCACTGGCTGACAAAAGGAATACACACATTAGCACACGTAATACAAGAGGGTCCCCTCCTGAGCTTTGAGACCATGCGTGAACAATTCGACCTGGCACCCATGGACCGGTTTCGGCATGCGCAACAGTCCCACGCCATCCGCGCCCAATTCCCCGACACGACTGTCGTACCCCCTTGCTCTCCCATGGAGACCAATACTCTCCCGCAGCACATCTCTTCTAGGGTCACTTCCACTCTCTATCAGGCCCTTAGCTCATTCGGGGCTGCACAACTCGACGGGCTAAGGGCAAAGTGGGAAAGGGATCTGGGCCCCTTGGAACCTGAAGATTGGGTAGAGGCGTTAATGTCCCCCAGAGACATTGGGATAGAATCCAAGCTCAGACTAATACAGTTGAGGATCCTCCATCGTTCATATCACTCACGCACTGCAATGGCCAGATGGGGTGGAATAGAAGATGGGACATGTGTTCGATGCAAAACTGAACCCGCCACCTTCTACCATATGATATGGGACTGTCAGGCGATACAGGCCTTCTGGGTGGGCTGTGTCAACACAATCTCAGCCGCTCTGGTGACACCAATTCCCAGGGACCCCAAGATGGTACTCTTGGGCATTGGGGGGGGAAGTAGACCTGTCCAAATATGAGAAAATGTTTTTGGCAATTGCGTTGGAGGCAGGCAAAAGACTTATTGCGGCCAATTGGGGATCTGCCGATCCACTGAGCCTGAACCGCTGGAGTAATGAGCTGGACAGGTGCGCAACCTAGAGCGCCGGATCTATATTGCAATGGGATGCCCCCGCAAATTCGAAAAAATATGGGGTAAATGGCTAGATGCTCAATGAGCCCTGCGGGTGGGGGCACACCGGTAATGCTGCTAGCATTGTTTGCCTGCCTTGTCCTATTGATGTCTTTCGGTCCTCGTCCCCACGGGCCCTGTTGATATGGACGATTGCCTTCAACATGTATACTGCTGATTCATGTCTTATTCTTGTACGTCTCTTTATGTTATGTTGTTTAAATTCAATAAACAGAGTTATATAAAAAAAAAACCTTCCACTGACTCGCTCCAGTGGGCCCCCAAAGCGCGTGGCTGGGACCGGTGGTCCACCCTGAACAGCCCCATAGAGCACCAGACTGCTCCCTGCCAGTCCTCCTGCACTGTCATCCGGCCTACTGCGCACTACCTGGCTGGAACGGCACCCTGTAGTCCCAGCCCTCCCTTACACTTAACTCAGAGCCCTGCTGCCCTGATGGACATCCCCCCAACACCCTTTCCCCTGCACTTCTCGTTGACGCCCTTGCACGATCCGGATGACGCAAGGACTAGCAGATCGTTTGTCATGTCTTGTCCCCTGTTCCCTTCCTTGTCTTGTTGAGCATAGAAACACTTGTGTATTGCTGCATTATACATACCAAAGCAATCAATCAAATAACTACAGCAGGTGTAACCCAAGGGTGGTGGGAAAGTGCCCTAGATAACAGATGCTACATTCAGGAGTTTTACAGTTCACCTGCAAATGCCCCTTGATGCAGGGCTTTTGGGCACATGTCTCTGCGGTTTATAGTGATTGCATCGAAAACAAAAGGTTGACACACCAAATCGTCAAAAACAAAGCATTTAATGCCAAAGCATCGACAGTCTATCTTTAACATGGAAAAGTGCCTTTCCATCTAAACCAGTCCATCGAAAATATAAATGGACTGTTTTCAATGGAAATGCACTTTTACATGTAAAAGATAGCATTTTTGTGCATTTTTTGTAACGTTAAAATGTTACATGGAGCTGTCCAGTGCTGAATTCTTAGCACTGGCCAGCTCCTTGTAACGTTTTTAATTATTTTTGTATATTGGAGGGAGGTTCCCCCCTCTAACCCTCCCAACCCCCACACCCACTCCCCCAACCCTAACGTAAACCTTAATCTAACCCTAGCCCAACCCTAACCCTAACCCCCAACCCTAACCCTAATGTAACCCTTAATCTAACCCTACCCCCAACCCTAACCCCCAACCCTAACCCTAATGTAACCCTAACCCCAACCCTAACCCTAATGAAACCCTTAATCTAACCCTAGCCACAACCCTAACCTTAATCTCACCCCTAATCTTAACATTACATTTCAATGGAAACCATCAAATTGTATTCAACGAAATAGCTATTCTATGGAATGGTGTTTCAATGGGAAAAATGTGATGGTTTGGTGTTAGATGGTTTTGTTGTCGATGCAATAACTGGATACCGTCTCTGCTGATGAAATATGTGTGGCTTGAATTACCTCTGACTCTAGGCACATGGTAACTAGATCTGTTTGACATCACTCTTAAATGCATGAGAAGATTTCTTAGCTTGGCATCTATATTTGCTGGGAGGAGTGTGGCCTTATCTTGGATACAGGTGCCATACCACTGGGTCAAACACAGTGTTTATTGGACCTAACATTCAGTAATAAGACTGAAGGCACCTATGGTGAACTGGCTGCTCACACTACTATCAGTGGCTTCATAAAGGCTTCTTAATACCTAGTTGTCTCTTGGTTTGTTTTTCCCTGCCTCTGCGGGTAAATACCCTCTGATCCATTGTATCAATGCATTTATATTATTGTACACTGTACTCTGAGCTCCAAGTTGTGACTTTCTGTTCATTCACAAACCCTTAGATAACTTACAAAATGCCATTGATAAGAATATGAATATGCAGTACTGGGGGAACACTGCAATTCTCTGGGAGAGGATAGGGGATAAGGAGGAATCCACCTGCATAAACTGTGCCTCTACACAGAAAAGCACCCGCGCTAGTGCTGACTGTGAGACGGACATGCAACAGAAGAAGCTGGGTTGAAGGGCAATCAGCATGGGCCGGTGGTTAATGGCCTTGACGACTCCTGAGGTCGATGAGAACCAAGAGGCTGCGAACCCAATTGTCTATGGTCACTGGATCAATATTGAGAACGCGTATTGGAGTCTGCATGCTACAGCTGTATGATCTTATTATCCCGTCTGAATCACCCCATGCATGGGAAGTAGGTAAGGGGTGCACATGGAGAGTTCCTCAGGAAGCATATGAGACTTCCTAATTGGGCAGAACATCTTACCGATTTTTACGGAGAGAAGGCAGGTGCTGTTTGGAAACAGGAGTAACAAGGTTCAAAACAAGGACGAGTTCATCAGCACACCTGCCAGTTGGCCCCATATCAAATGCGACACCACGGGCCAGTCCTGGCACTTTGCAAGCTGTGACCTGTAGTCCTGTTTCTCCCATTATAAGTATTGGCCTACAAGTGAAAGCGTGCATAGTGAAAAACAAATACTAGTCAAGGGTCGGTTTTGCATGACGGGGGGGCACTTGGCAGCAGTGCATCAGGTTTGAAGGTTCGATGAGGAAAATGTAGAAGGTAGTGTCCTTGAGAGAGGTTGACAAGGCTGTCTTGAGTCAGCATTTGGAAGGGGTTCCAACTGGAGATTTTGGATGGGGTTATATGGAGGTTGTTTGTGTACGTTTTTGTGAACATTGTGCCTAACAGTGTTGCCTTCTCCAGCCTCAATTTTAATACTAATCTCCACTTACAATGGGGCCACCTTTGCTGCCTGGTGGCTTATATGACTTGCCCTGGTTCAACCACCCCATCACTGATGGCATCCTAGGAAACTACCTAAAGTTGGCTTGTGGTAGGTAGATGTTCCTGTCCTGGTCCTCAGGTTTATCTTCCTAACTCATGTACTACTAGTGAGTGCCTCAAGCTTCCCAGAAGTAGTTCTGACAGAACAGCACAGGCCTCACTCAAAGGAAGTGGAGTGCGGAAGTTCACAGGTACAGCATAATACTTTTCACTATTACCAATTAAGAGCGGGCCCACAATATAATTTTTATATTAAGATAAAAACGGTACACAAACAGCCAAGTCAAACTTTCTAAAATAGAGAGGTCGCACAATGTATCAAGTAAGTATACATTTAAAAATAGTAGTTCTTTTAGATTCAAAGACGTTCCTGAAAATGAAACACTGGAAACAGGGATTTAAAAGCTTTTCGGTTCAGGTAGGCAAGTTCACAAGAGACGAAGAGGGTCTAGTAATGCAAGTAGGTCCTTTGCTGGGAGAGAGTTACCTTAATGTGAAAGTGCCCCCAGGGGCTCTCCCTAGAGTTCCATTCGTGGAAGACCCTCAAGAGTGCCTAAAGATTAAGAAGAGGCCAGGGGATGAAGAATGCAACAAATAAAATGCCCACCAGCAGTACCAAATGGTCAGGATAGCAATACTCTGGGAATGGGTAAGACATTTTGCTGGATGTGGTTGAAGGTTGTCAGAGGTGATCGCTTCCGGGTTTGTTAAACGACCACCATGGACTCTATCATTGGTACATGTATGCCGACGGGTCTCCCATACCCTTGACTTGGAAATTCTGAGGTCAAGGGTTGGAGCGGGCGGCACAGAAAGAAGAGAAAGCCGTGTTCAGCGTGTGCCGGTGATACATGGCTCTCAAATCATCCCTGGGCACAGGATTCGGTTTCTGAAGATGGAGGGGGATTGGAGAGACCACAGAAAAAGCTGTTAGGAAGAAAAATTGCCAAAAGCACACTGGAGAGGAGCCAGCCTCCGAGGATGGACCGTAGAGATAAATTCATCAATGAGATTGCAGTACTGGAGGCAGCATGGCCTCTGGGACTTCTGAGGTAAAGGGAAATGGAACAAGAAGCCTTGTCTGGGGTGCTGTGGTGAAGATTTTTGGGTTGGGTTGGTTTGGCTCAGAAAGTCTCCAAGTTCCTGGCAGTGAAGGGGCCCCCGCTTCTAGGCCCAGTGATACAAGCACAATCAATAGCTTCAGGAAGACAAGGAATTTGAGCAAGAGCTGTGATTCTGGTGTCCCAACTGGATTAGGGGAAAGGAGCACTGTATGGGGTACGTCCTGGCCTTCCTTTAAGAAGCAGCAATTCACTGTCGGATTCTTTGGGATGCCAAAGGATTCTTGCACAGTGCTTCGGTCTACCTTGCCATCAGGCCTTTCCAGTGCCGAATTACCCATTAGGTAAAGTAGGCACCGGCGTATGGGCCACATTACCTTTAGGGGTCCTGCGAAAACGGATCAAAATAATATTGAATTTCTACCTTAACAGAAAGAATCTATCTTGTTTAGACACTGTTACTCATTTTTGACTAAGACTAAAGAATTTTTTCATTTTCTTGAACAAAGCATAAATATTGTTTGTTGTTGCTCTTTTGTAGACCCGTAATGGCGGTTTACGAAAAGAACAGGTTCCACAGCGGAGCAGAAAATTAAAAATATATTGGGAGATAATTTGCAAAGGTGGCACATACATTTCGACTGCCTAGGGGCCTCCACAGGGTTTAATCCGGCACTGGGCCTTTCGGAGTGCAGGTTCAGAGACCCAGCAGTCGACAAGATGAGTGGCCAACTTGGGCCACTTTTATCCCCCTCAAGAACCAGTGTGAACACTGCTCCCAATCACACGACAAACATAATTCAAACAGTGGGGTGGGCAGCCAATGGCAGACCATCCCTTCAAACAACACACCCATGCATTGTGGAAAGGTTTCTGACATAAAGGCAGTAATCAACACTTCCGCAGAAAGGGATCTGCATATGCCAGTTAGAACTGATTTCATGCCAACTACAGCCCTCGTCCTGAGACACACATACAGACACACACACCCAGTGGCCCAAGATGGTGACCTCCTCTTACATAAATAGAGCAGGACAAGGGATAGTCAAGTGACACCTCAGGTCTTCGTGGCACACAACTACAACCTCCATTTTGAAGAATGGGGGAAGGGGTCAGAAATAGACCCAAGCAGGCAACTTTGGAGTCCACCCAGTGGAACCATTTTACACAGGTGGAAGGCTACCAGCCGAGTCACAAGTCTAACAGGGAAACTGGTACTCACTGCAGAAAATTAACTGGACCTTTCGGATGCATGTGGTTTAGGAGGCATACGGATTGGTGAGGCAGAAAAACACAAAAAACACAAAAACACAGAGCACACTCCCAGTCTTTGGATTATGCTTGATTGTGAGAAAAAGGGGAGTAAACAAACAAGGAATCCAGCAAAGGAGAGGCTACACTACATGTTGTATCGTATTGTATTGTTTATTTATAGATGGAGAGAGAAGGAAGAGAAGAGGAAGGTCTTGAGGAGTTTCCGGAATTTCAGGAGATCCGGCTCAAGACGTAGGGCAGTGGGGAGGCTAGTCCAGAAGGAGGTACCTGCTGAGGACAAGGATCTCCGGCCAAATCTCTGCTTGGAGAACCGGCTCACTCACAGAAGGTTGGATGTAGATTAGCGGAGGGCTCGTAAGGGACAGTATTTAGGTAGGCAGCTTTGCAGATATGTAGGTCCCAGGCCCCAGAAAGCCTTGTGGACAATACAAAGGGTCTTGAATTTTATCCTTGCAGCCACGGGGAGCCAGTGGAGGGATTTCAGCGCTGGGGAGATGCGGTCCCTGGGCTTGAGTCCAAGGACAAGTCTCGCAGTCTTGTTCTGGGTGAGTTGTAGAGGGTGGACAGTAGAAGCAGGCAGATTTAGAAAGAGGCTGTTGCAGTAGTCCAGCCTAGAGAGAACCAGAGCTCTATAGACAGTGAGCCTCTGGGGGAAGGAGGGGAAAGGAAGAATACCTGAGGAGGTGCAGTTGGTAGTTTGACTTCTTAGAGACGTCAGAGATGTGAGGAGAAAAGGAGAGCATGGACTTAAAGATGACCCAGAGGTTCTTAGCCTCACAGGTGGGAGCAGGAAGAGGGCCAAAGGAAGCCGGCCAGAGAATGACAGGAAAGGAGGGTGCAGGTATGCCGATGAGGAGAATCTTCCGGACTGACCTTCTTATTGTCCCATTTGTTTGTCTGGCTCCCCATCGCCCCACCCTCTTTCGCTGAGGCTGGTGCTCTGTCTCGCTGGATGACACTGTTGCACGTATCTGCGCTCGTCATCCTGAAACCTCTCTTTGCTCTGACTGTCACCTTAACAGTGGTTGCAGATCAGCTGCCCCATCTTCAGAGGACGAGATTACCAGCACAGCCTTCACAACTGTGGTTCGCTGACGACATTCGGGCTCTTCGGCTTAAACGCAGACAACTTGAGCGTAAATGGAGACACTCCTAGGTCCCCTCTGAAAACCTTGCACTGTCTCTAGCCGCTATGCAGTACCATTGTGCTAATATTAGCACCATACAATTTCATTATGCCTCACTTATTGAGAACTCCATCAACCATTTTAAATAACCCTTTAAAGTTGTTTGTGGTCTTTCCTCTACTGCGCCGGAGCCTGTCCCTTCCTCCTAGGACGTGTGCAATTCCCTATCTCTCTTTTTCATGGACAAAATTAATACTATCAGGTCTAACATTAATTCCACAATCCCTTCTGTGCCTGCTCTTTCCCTGCCCTCGATGGAACCTTGTATGTGGACTGTTGGTGTGCTTTTCCTTCTATTTTTACCTGTGATGTCTCTACTGTAGTTTTTAAATTAAAGTATTCCTCCCCTCGAGATCCTATCTGACTTAGCAACATGAAAACCATTGCACCTCAGTTTATCCATCTTTTAACAACAGCTGTCAACACCTCCCTCTCCACAGGGGTGATAGTCACCTCTCTTAAGCATGCTACTGCCATTCCGTTGCTAAAAAAACCTTTGCTGGACCCTTTGATTCCAGCTAATTTCCAGCCAATTTCTCTTAGACCCTTCTCTATGAAGCTCTAGGAATCTTTAGCCTGTCCTCTGCTCACCACTTTTCTTGAAGAATCTTCTTTCTTTCACTTTTCTCAGTCTGATTTGCATCCGGGACGTGGAACAGAGTGTACTGGTCTCTGTTATGGGTGAGTTGGCACAGACACTTGACAAGGGTCGGCATCAGCGTTCTGCTGTTGTTTGATCTTTATGTCGCCTTTAACATCATCAATCATGGAGTCCTGCTGGATCGTCTGGCAGGGCCTGGCCTCTTTGGTACCATCCTGGCCTGGTTTTCCGCCTTTCTCACGGACCGTTGCCAAACCCTTTCTCTTTCTTCTTTCTTCTCTCCGGTGGCAGACCTCAATGTGGTGTCTCTCAAGGGTCTGCCATCTTCCTTGTCTTATTTAACACCTATGTTCAACCTCTGACCAAGCTGATCTTCACCCACAGCTTCCTCTGCTATTCCTATGCAGATGACATGCAGGTCCTGGTGCGTCTTGACCTGTCCATCCCCGAGTCGGCAGCCATGTTTCATGTCTGTTTAGAGGCCATGGGAGAATGGATGCAGAACAACTGGCTCAAGTTGACCAGTGAAAAGACTGAGGTATTGGTGATTGGCCCCCGTCTTTAGGCTATTTTCCCTCACCTGTTTCCATAGTTCAAGACCTGGGATTTAAACTTTCTTCCTCATTCTCTATGGAACCTCAGGTCAGTACTGTTTGTCTATTGGGCTAATTCCAGCTCAAGCTTCTTCAATGTGCTCTTCCCTATATTCCTGCTCATCTTCAAAGCCCAGTGGTTTCTTCTCTCATCTCTTCTTCAATTGATTATTCTTGCCCAACCCTGCTACCTGATACAGCGCCTTCAGATCCTTAAAAATTCTGCTGCTCAGTTGGCTACCTCAACCCCAAGCAATGGATCCTAGAAGCTTAACGTATCTGCTTCAAAGCCTTGTGTCTGGTTCACCATGCTTTCTATGGATAAGGGTCAGAATATCTGTGGGTTATATTTTAGCCCTATGTCCCAGGACAGGCTCTGTGTTCTTCTGATGCCAGCCTTATGGCTATCCTAACAGTGAAATATAGCCACATATGGGGGTCGCTCCTTCTCCGTGGTTGCGGCAGGCCTCTGGAATGCCCCCCCTCCTCCTTGCTCTCTTAGAGCTACAGTCAACATTTGGCTTACCGTAAAACCTTGAAAACTTTCCTTTCCAAGTCTCTTTCTATTTTTCCTGCTAGGAGCGCCAAGATGCCCTGGCCGAATGTTGCGCTTAATAAATGCCCATCAAATAAAATAAAATCTCCCCACAATGTTACTCCCATCCTATGCCGCTAGCATCTGTTATTATTGTTGTATAGTGCTTTGGATGGATGCATGGGCCTGGTTATGTAAGAGGGAATGTTCTGGTGTGAGAGAGAGAATGTTGCCGTATGAGTGATAGAATGTTCTGCGTTAAGGTTCACGTTCAAGCAGGTGGAGTAGCCCTGCCTGGGTGATGGAAGCCAGTAGTTCATACTGAGTCATCTTGTTGTATCTTATTGAAACGTGATAAAGTAACCTGCTGGCAATTTACCTGAAGAGCCTAAGGATATTACTTTACTTCACTGGTGTCGAGCTGGTCTCCTGATGAGACCTGAAAGTGGACCTGCATGGCAAAAAGACAAGCTAAAGCATAATAGTCTGGTGCAGGGGATGCAGAACGAACAGAGAGGAACCCCTGCCCCTAAGAAGGAAGTCCTATCGCCCGGGGCAAGGAAGGGGGTGCTGCCTATCCTCATTAAAATAACCAAAGGGTGGAAGGGGGAAGCTTTGCCCCAGTTGAAGACCCAGGGTGAAGGAGGAGATGACCTAGGGTAAACAGTATTACCCAGGGTGAAGAAAGGCGGGCGCTGTGTCCCATTAGATGATCCAGGGTGGCAAAAAGAAGCAGAGTAAGGGGAGCTGTATCCCAATGTAAGACCAATTGCCTAGAGAAAGTTCCCAGGGGCAAAGTAGAAAGTGAGACTGCCCAAATCAATGACCCAGGGCAAAGAAGTAGCGTTGAGCCCCAGGGCACAGCAACAAAGCCCAGGGAAAGCGAATCCAAAGTGGCAGGGCCTACAATGAATAGTACTTAAGCCAGCGTACTGTATCAAAAGTAGATAGCCAGAGTGGCTCCAGGATTCCCATAACCAGCCAGAAGGAGGGGGCACTGTGGGGAGCATGAGGACGTATCTCCTCGACTTTGGGGATAGAGTACTGCTTGGTGTGAGTGGCGCCCACTCGGAGCGCTGTGCGAGCTTGTGACCAGAGGAGGTGGTTGAAGTGTCGGAGCTCAGCTCTGGGATCCACTTGAATATGGTGAGGTCAGAGAAGCAGTGGAGTGATGTGGCGTTCCGCCTGAATTCTGACTGCAATGACGTGCGGGCCCACTTGACGCACATTGCCCTGATTAAGAAGTTCGTAAGAAGCACCGTCTTCTTATCGAAGAAAGGGAAGTTTAATTAAGAGACATCTCCTCGGTGGGGACTCACGGCATGTCCAAGAAAATGGTCACGCGATGCCGAGGTGTTAAGGAGGAGGTCAGAAACATAGAGAACTGTGACTGCTGCCTGCAGACGAAATGAAGGTCCTACACATTGAGATATTGTTACAGAACGGGAAATGAAAATGCGGTGCTGAAAAGCGGAAGTATAAACAGAGCATGGCGATGAGGATGCAGTGTTCCCTTTGCACAGTGGCGCTGAAAAGAGTTGGGCTAAAGGGTAAATGGAGTGTCATGACAGTGTTTCTTAATGTTCTGGCTATGCAATGCAAAATCTTGCATGAGATAGAGGGGCAAGAAGGAATGCACTGTAGATGAAGCTCTATGCAACTAATGGTGACAGTTGTCAGGTTAGAGGTGCAAGTCACCTATGGTCTTTTAGGTAAAGAATATATGTGCCTTTAAAGGCAAGGGTTCACTGAGTGCAATTTCGTGGTGGGGATGAAGGTTGCGAGTGTATAACCTGAGTGACTGGGCAAGAAATAACACATTTGAGGATTTCGGGTTTAAAGCTGTGCCCAGCTATGGACTCGTAGAAATACATTTAAAAAATGTAAATTGTGACTTTTTTGTAGGTATATTTAACATGGTGTGAAACATGTTAGAGGCAAATATTTCCAGCCATGATCTTGTGATGGCATGTTGAGTGAAGCTAGTGACTGATCCATAGAGATGTCAAGATGTGTAGAAATGGAGGTGGTATGTCTTCCGTGATGTGAGGGTGGTGTAGAAAGGGGAGTGGAATGTCTTCTCTGTGTGAGAGTTGTGTAGAAAGTGGGGGGAGGTTGAATGACTTCTGTGTGCGAGAGTAGTGTAGAAAGGGGGGTTGAATGCTTTCCGTGTGTGAGAGGTCTGTAGAAACGGGGGTAGAATGCCTTCTGTCTTGTTGAGTGGTTGATGTGTAGAAATTCTACTTGAGTAGAAAGGGGGGGGACGCCTTCCTCAATGTTTCTGTTTCTGAGTTATGCTTCTCAATAAAAAGGTGCACAGTGCGAGTGTTCCTGGGTGTATGTTGTTGACGTGTGAATGCTTGTTTATTTTGTATTTTATTATTAATAGCGCGCACCGAACCCTGAGGTTACATACATGTTAAGGCAGTGCACATTTACAATATATAATAGTGTACAACATAGTTACAGAAGGGACCCCGGTTACAGATGGGTCAATGAACAGGAAACGATTGTACAACAGCTTAATAAACATGGGTCAGGTAGGTACGGTTCAACATGCGGTAGTATTGGCCTCAACCATTCTTTTGTTTTAGCTTTAAACGTGAGGAAGGAGGGTTCTTGTCTGAGGGGAATGGGTAGGGAGTTCCAACGTTTGGCAGCTTGGACTGGGAAGCTAGCTCCTCCTGCAGTTTTAAGGCTGAATCTTGGGACCACAAGGATGTGCGAGTGGACTGACCTGGTGTCACGTGTGGGTTGGTGTTTGCAGATATCATCAGAAAGGTATTTGGGGGCTGACTGCGATAGGCATTTGTGTGTGATAGCCAGGGTGCCTAGTGTGATTCTGTCACGGATGGGCAGCCAGTTTGTGTTATCTCTGGTGTCAGAGATATGGGAGGATCTAGGTAGGCTGAGTGCTGCTCTCAGAGAATTGTTCTGTGGACCTGGACTCTGTTTAGGTTGTATTCGGAGGAACCTAGGAATAGTGTGTTGCAGTAATCAAGTTTAGAAAGTGCCAGTGCTCTTGCTAGCGTGAGGCAGCTGTTAGTGAATAGGTACGATTTGCAGCTGTAAATCAGTTTATTTGTATGAGCTGTTGAGGTCGCCACACTACTAACTTGTCTTTTAAGGGACAGTTTTGAGTCAAGGTAGACCCCCAGAGTTTGTATCTCCTTGGAAACGGTGATCATATTGCCATCAATGTTGAAAGAGGAGTATCTAGGGTTCAATTTATTCAGACGGGCCTGTGTGCCTACAATCATTAGCTCGGTCCTATCGTCGTTGAGACATAAGCTGTTGGTGGCCATCCATGTTTGGATTTCCAGGTAGATGTCATTTAGTAGTTTTGAGTCTTTGTTGTAACAGCCCATGAGGGGGATGAGGACTTGAGTGTCATCTACATGGTGTAGATGACACCCAATTTGTCCAGGCGATCGAATAGTAGCTCCATAAATATATTGTACAGATTGGGAGACACGCACAAGCCTTGGGGGACTCCTCAGAGTATCGGGATTGGGTCAGCTGATGTTGAGGGGGAGAAAACTCTAGTGGTCCGGTTGGAGAGAAAGGAGTTGATTCATTCCGAAGCGTCAGATGAAAATGATGCAGTTGTGGTGAGGTGCTTAGTGAGAATTTGGTGGTCGACGAGGTCGAAGGAAGCAGATAAGTCGAGAAGGAGGAGTATTGCTAGCTTGCCTTTGTCCTTCGCCTCGTCCATTTGGATCTTGAGGTTGAGGAGTGCAGTCTCGGTACCGTGTTTGCTTCGGAATCCTGATTGTCTGATTGTCTGAGGCCTAGTAATTCGTTTTCTTCTAAATACTTCTGGATTTGCAACTTGGCCACCCGATCCAGGATTTTTAGAAGGAACGGGACTGTCGAAATGGGCATATAGTTGGTGGGGATGTTTGGATCAGGGTTGTTTTTTTTTAAAGTGGCATAACCCAAGCTTGCTTGAAGTTGTTTGGCACCTGATTGGATGATAATGATGCATTGATCAGGGTGGTGATGAAGGGGGCTAGGTTTTTAGCTCCATCCTTGATGATGGATGCTGGGCAGAGATCCCCCTGGCAATGAGAGGGTTTGAGGCTTTTTATGAGGTCTTCTACTTCCTTAGGTGTGACGTGGGTGAAGGAGAATGGACTACAGATGGGGAGATATTTTATTGAGTTTGGTGCGGGATGGGCTCAGTTAGTGAGGCGTGCCTTTTTGGAATTGATCTTGTCTTGTAGGAGGGAAATTTTGTCAGCAAGGGCTTTTTGTATTTTAGTACACCATTCTGCGTTTTTAAAGCAATCCTGAGAGGAAGGTGCTGGGGCTTCAAGCTCTTTTAAGATGCTGAAAAGCTCCTTGGTGCTTGATTTGGCGTTGTGGATTCTTAGGCTATAGGCTTCTCTTTTGGCAGATAGGATTGCTGTTTTGTAAGTTGTGGAGACTGACGTGAATGTGCTTTTGTTTGCAATGGTAGGCGATTGCCGCCAGGTGGACTCTGCTGATCTTTTATTGTCTCTGAGGATTTTTAGTTCTGGGGTGTACCATTTATTGAGATGTGCTATGGGTTTCGCTTTTCTTAGTTTGAGTGGTGCTACGATATCTAGTGCTGATTTGAGAGTATCATTATAGAGGTTACCAATGGGGTAGGGTCGAGGCTGGTGAGCTTGGACTCATCAAGGATATTGTTAATGAGAGGCTGGAGGTTTTCAATGGTGATGCTACGGCAGTTTCTAGAAAGGGTTGGGGGGCTGATACGGCTTTGGAATGGGAGGATCCCTGAATGAGATCCTCAGCTGGTGTGGATGCGTTTGTGTGATAGATGGCTAAACTTGGTAAGAATTGCGTTGTGTGTGTGGAAAAGAGTAGTGCGTGGTTGAGACTGTGTGAGAATGGAAAGGAAGAGAGATGTGTTATATAATGCTTGGCTGAGATATTGTGAAAACTGCAAAGGAAGGGAGATGTGTCATATAGTGCTTTTGATGGATGCATGAGCCTGGTGTTGAAAGAGGGAATGTTCTGGTGTGAGAAAGAGAAGGTTGCTGTATGAGTGGGAGAATATTCTGTGTTAAGGTCCCACATTCAGGCAGTTGGAGAGACCCTGATTGGTTGATGGGAACCAGTGGTTCATGCTGAGTCATCTTGATGTAACGTATTAAGACTTAATAAAGTAACCTGCTGGTAATTTACCTGAAGAGCCTAATGATCTTACTTTACTTCCTCAGGTTCTGAGGCATGGGTATCTGTACCACGAAGTCCTGTGATTCTTGTTTGCCACACCTGCCGGGATCTATCAGTGGTCAGAAATGCAGCCTCTCCAATGGGACTACAAAGACAATGGCAGCCATGGGACCTGATATTTGAAGGGTCTCCCTGTCCATGGTCCAGTTGTTCCTCAGAAGAGGGGCCAACATTGTCTAAAATCTTTCTGTATGGTCCAGACGCAGGCTTCTGGCCATCCAAAAGTTGGCCCCTATAAATTACAGGTCTTGCGGTGGCAGTTGGAAAGATGTTTCCTGCTTCACTCACTGGTCCATGAATGCCACTGTCCCGGAAGTCTTCTCAACCTGCTCAGACAACTGCAGAATGGAAGGATCCAAAATCAGTCAGCCATCAAGGTAAAGAACAATGTAATCCTTCCTTGTGGACGTGAGATCATACTAGATCCAAGACCTTGTTAAATACCTGCAGTGTTACTTTCAGGACAAAGGTAAGCACCTTGAACTAGAGATGGAAACATGCAATTGCAAACCTCAGATAGTGCAGATGAGTTTTGTACTATAAATATGAAAATACGTAGTTTGCAGAGCTATTGATGCCAAGAAGTCCTGGTGCCTGGGCAACAGAATGATATGCTGCAGGCTCTCCATCTTGAACCATATGAAAGAGACAAATGCATTTAGGTATTTGAGATCCAGCACTAGCCATTACTTCACATTCAGTGGAATAAAACCCGACATCTCTTTCCTTCTTGGGAAATTACCATACTGCTTTCTTCTGTAAGAGTTCCTAAATGCCTGTGAGCAACACCTGTCATTTTGCCCTGCTACCAGGTAAAGGAGTGATGATTTGGCCTGAGGACTCAGGATGCAGAGAGAATTCTATTCTGTAACCATATTTTGTCAGGTTGTTCACCCATATATTGGTAGAGGGCCTTCCAGGTGCTGAAGAACTTGTCAAGTCTTGTCCCCAGTGGCTTGGTATCCAGATTTCTGGTTGCTTGCCTTTGAGGACGTTTTTCTCGGCTTCTGCTGCTAATGTGATCTTGTTCTATAGTCTCACCCATACCCACTCTTGCCCATGGATTGGGTTCTTACATGCTTTCTTGCGTGGGATGATCTGGTCACCGACTTTCTATATAATTTTCCATATTTATCAGTTTTGAACACTTTGGACTCTATCTTCTAGGCAAATCTCTGAACAACTTCTATCCTTCATAGAGAATTGTCATTGCAGTGTTTTTCTGGTGATTGTCAGTGCACCGATCCTATCGGTGTAAGTGTCAGCTGTCAACCGTAGCTGGCCCCATGGTTAAAGATGACGCCTTAACTCCATCATAACTGAGGCCTGAAAGTAGCTCCACCTGAGACTAGAGATTGTCACGGAAAGGAGCGCAATCTGTTTTCTATTCAATGGCCTTAGAATAATTGCATAAAAATCCTTAACTTGGTTTCTGCAGTATAAAAAGCATATGTGAGAGTTCCAAGAGGTAGGTGGGCACCGAGAAGGCCCTCTTCTTTGCTGAATGTTCTTTTTCATCCTTTAAAGTCTTTTCCTCTACGGCCATAGAGGAACGGCCCACCAAGCTTGCAGAATCACATAAGCCTGGACAGACTGCTGCAAGGACAATGATCCTGTCCGGCTCTGTCCATTGTTTTAGAACCTTCTTTTACTTCTAATTGGAAAGGAAGTCCCAACTTCACTTTCAGTTTTGAAGAGGGTGCTTCCCTTTCTGTCCTGACACCGATGCAGCTTCTTTCTGGAACCCCATATAGTCTGCTATCAGATAAATTACTTTTGCTTCTTTGTCAAGGTCTTTACCCCTTTCATCCTTGTTTTTACTTGCGCCATGGTCAGATTCTAATGAAAAGAGAAGAGAAGATGTGGAGAAGCTAGAAGAAGATAAGGTGTGGGAGATGCCTGATTTATTCCCTTTATTTTTCTTTGTGAGATTGCTCTCAGAAGGCTTTTTATAAAAACTACATCAATACTTTATCTGTTCCTCTATTGGCTGATTTCTTTTTTCTTTATAGCTTTCTCCTTTTGTCAACTGAGGAGGAGGTCAAATTCATGCTTTATCATGTGTTGCTTTCTAGTAGCTCATCGTTGTTCTGGACTACCTGTGCAAGAAAAAAACAATGGGCATGATTACAAGTACGGCAGTAAGTGGTAAAAGTGGAAGTAATCCTGTTATCAACACTTTTACCACTCTGCCGAATTAAGCATTCCAGGAAATCGATGCTAACACTGGAAATATCACCAATATCTGGCAGAATTAGCCCCAGCCCTATTTCTACCAGTGGAATTACTGCCAAGAGTGAAAATTGCTGGATCAGGAGTCAAAATACTGCCAAAAATGGGCGGTAATTCCACCAAAAACAAGGTACGTTTACCAGACAAAAAAGGAGGAGGTAAGTGCACACAGTTGATGTAAAACAGGTCATAGGTGCTCCCAATCCACTCTGAAAGACTACAAAAAGGCCCACACCTGACCCAAACACACTTTCCAACACCATGCTGCCACTGGCTGTTGCTAACACGGACATGTAACTCTTCCTGCTCCACATTGAGTTACAGAGGCAGTAACAGCAGAACAGGGCACAGAGAGGAGGAGGATACCCATGCAAGGCAAGGGTGCATTCCCTGGGTCAGACCCTCACCCTGGACATTAAATGATATGCTATGTGAAAGGGGGAAAGGCCCACAACCGAGCACTGCATGCCCTGTCAAGACCCTGTACATGCAGGACCTGCTCTTTCACAGCACACATGACAGCCACCAACCCACAGGACTAGGACACGCAGGACAATGCAGTAGTATGTTGGCGATGCATATTGCTCCAACGAGCAAGCAATATACATTGAGTGACACCTCAACACTGCACATAGACATTGAATATTGGTGGAAAGTAATGTCATGTAATCTGGTAACCATGTATGTGAAGCCATAATGGAAGAAACACAGACAACTCAGACATGCACATGAACAACAAATCACCCATCAGGGCTCATGCATGATAGCAACGAACAAGCCCACCACATTAGATATGCACTCTGAAATGGCAATCACAGACCATGAGCGTGACTGCTGGTTGTGAGCGTGTGTAAGGTGTAACACGACAATACATATGTTCCCTCATAGTGAATGGCTCTGCATCCAGTACCTGGGATGGACAACCATGTTGTAAAACAATTAAGGGAAAATGCATGCACAGAGTGTCCATCAATATGCCTTTAGAAAAAGCAACATATCCACAATGCACTGTGACTGCACTGTGACTGACACCCAAGATTTTTGCCCTTGCAGGTGACTCTGGATACTCCCAGCTGCCCTGGCTAATGATACATGTGGCAATCCACGTATACCACAGGAGGTGGCCTACAATGAGGCACATGTCAGGACCAGGATGTGCACAGAGCGAACCTTTTGGCTAATGAAGGGCCGTTTTTGATGTTTACACAGGACTGGAAGGGCCCTGATGTACAGACCAGATAAGGCTGATCAAATGAGTCTTGCCTGGGTCATGCTTCACAACATCTGCCTCAGGCATGATGAGGACATGTCTACCCCAGAAGACACAGACTCAATACCTGTAGGTGCAGAGCTGTCGCACAGTAAGCAGGAGGGAATGGATGCTCGTCTGGTGCAACACAAAAAGACAATTATTTCTGAACACATCGGTAATTACCTGCTGCTCGCCTTTCTATATATAGCCACGTCTTGAAAGTGTCACATTTACACAAAAAGGATTGTCCTAGCATACTTCAGGTGAACAAGTATTTATTAGTGCAGTCTCAAAAAAACATCCAAACCCAACACCACTGCCCTCCCACCACCTCACCCTCAACACCAATGCCCTCCCACCACGATTATCTCCGACACTAATGCCCTCCTGCCACCACCATACCAAACGCCAATGCACTGCCACTACCCCATCCCCAACACCAATGCTCACCCATTACCCCATCCCCAACAACCATGCGCTCCCACCACCCCCATCTCCAACACCAATGCCCCCCCACCACCTCACCCATGATGAGGATGTCTCCTTCAGAAGACACAGACTCAATACCCGCAGGTGCAGTGCTGCTACTCAATGAGCGGGAGGGCAGGGATGAACGTCTGGTGTGGCAAGAAATGACAATTATTTCTGAACACATCAATAATTACCTCCTGCTAACATTTCTATATATAGCCATGTCTTGAAAACATCACATTCACACAAAAAGGATTGTTCTAGCAAGCTTCAGGTGAACAAGTATTTTTAAGTGCAGTTTTAAAAAACATCCATCCCCAAAATCAATGAACTCCTACCGCCCCATCGCCAACACCAATGCCCTCCAAAGACTGCCATCTCCAACACCAATGCCCTCCCATCACCACCATACCAAACACCAATGCCCTGTGACCACCCCATCCCCAACACCAATTCTCTCCCACTACCCCATCCCCAACACCATGTGCTGCCACCACCCCGATCTCCAACACCAATGCCCTCCCATAACCCCACACCCAACACTAATGCCCTTCATCCACCCTCATCCCCAAACAGTATGTCATGTCCAGTGTCACTTGTGCTTGCTCTATCCCGCAGCAGGCGGTGGGGTGGGAGAAGTGACACCAAACTCTGAGATCTCCGTACTGGAGTGCTGGTGATGGCGGTCTCAGTGGGCGTGGCTGAAATGGAGCTGTCACTATTCCTGATATGGTGCAGTGTGAGGGTGATGACCCTCAGGACAGTCTAGTTATTGGCTAATATGGACTCAGCCAGATCACGCTCCATCTGGCCAAACAGGGTGAGAACAGCTATGCCTTCACAAATGAGCCTGTTTGCCTCTCCATTAAGCTGACCACCTGCCTAGATGCATCATGGACATGTCCCTCATGGCCTATGAATGGACCAGTTACTCCTAAGTAATGCGATCAATGTGTTCCTGCTGCCACTCGATGGCATTTAGCCTATACCAAATCATGTTGAGGGTGACCTGAGGTACCAGGGAAGATGTGCTTTGGCTCTGCTCCGTCCTTTATGGGCCTGATACATGCAGGTGTGCCATCCCCCTCAGTGCCACTCTCAGACTCCTCCTCAAGGTGCCACAGCCATACCCAACTACCTGATACAGGAGAGGATGTGTTGGGGAAAGGAGACAGAAGGGGAAGCAGAGAGTCTGGCTGGTTGGGGTCCTCGTTCTCAGTGACGGCAGCACTAATGTCTTAGAACCTATGATGTTGGGCGTGCCAGAAGTAAGCAGCACTGAGGTGGTCATTGCTGTGGGCACAGTGGAAGTGGTTGCAGTGGGTGCAGTGGAGGTGATTGCAGTGGGCAAAGTGAAGGCGATAGCAATGGCCACTAGCTGCCCAGTACTTGCTGTTTCTGTATTGCTCCCATGTGTTTTATACATTGCAGAGGTCTGTTTTTAGTCAATATTGAAAGCTTCACCTGAGTGTTGCTCTCAACTATAAATCAAGAAGGTACATGCAATATATACTAACAAATCTTGAAAGGTTTTAGAAGTACATGCAAACTTTCTTTGTTCAAATGTTGTGTTGCCTGTATACAATTTTATTACACAATGGGCCTCATTCTAAGTGTGCCAGTCCAGAAACAACGGTGCCGGCAAACTTAACAGAACTGTTGCTTCCAGACAGGCGCACTACAACTATGCGGGCGGGAGCCGTCCCGCCCGGCCACCCGCCCGCAGAGTTCTCACAGGAACACCGGCACCATTGCTAACGGTGCCAGTGCTCCTGTGTCCACATTCCCATAGAGTCCTATAGGACTCTATGGGAATGGAGACTAATGAAGTTACCAGTGCCTGACGTCCCGGCTGCCAATCCATGGACCCGTAATGAGGCCCAATGTCCTGATTCCTTGTGCTTGTAATTGCTAATCCATACCATGAATTTGTTTTCGTTAGCATGAATTTCGTACATCAGAATTGTTTGCCCGCATGGCTGACAGTGCAACAAAAACATATTATTCTCATTTTCCATAAATCATTACATCTTCCTTGTTTTGCCCATAACCAATTATTACAATTTCCTTAATTTGCCCGGAACCCCTAAAGGCTCAATTGTTAAAAACAATTAGGTTCTTGGACGGCTTCTGTTTGGCAATCAGGGTCATCCCATTTTTGGCAGCCGTATCTAGCGAGGTACTGGTGTTGGCGATTCGGGTTTGGGATGCCGCTGAGGAGGTGACTTTTCTCCCGAAAGTATACATCTTTTTGCTTACCTTGTCTGGCGGGGCCTCTGCCGATGCCAAGGGAGGGAGAATCTGCTACCAGCTGGTCCTGGTGGTCTGGCGACTGGATTACGTAAATGTCATTGTCGTCATAGAATTGGTCCCCTTGAAGACCCGGGTATTGTGACCCTAAGGAATTGTCATAGTACATGTCTTGAGAGGGGTCTTGGTATGTCAACGCCAGGGTGCCTAGAGCCGAGGTACTAGGCTGTGGCTGACGACAAGCTTTGTTGGCCGGGGGCTTTTTGTTGTGGCCCCTGACTGTCTGGCATCTCGAAGGGATGTTAGTTGGTCTGAGTGCCTGTCCATAAAGTCCAAAAAAACCTGACATTCTCCTTAAAATCATATTAAATTGTTCAGGAGTATAATCACATGAAGGTGGGAAGCCTGACACGATAGGATAGATTGGGAAGGAGTTGGTCTTTGTGGTGCATAACCCCTGAGAGAGTGTCTACATGGGGAGATTTATAGCCTGTGTGTCTATCGAGGACAAAAGCATTGAAATGTGTGACTTTTTCGGCGACCTCGCTTTATGCGGGGAAGCACAGACATGTTTCTTGATTAACTCCTGCATTTTCTTTGATTTCTTTGGGGAAGCTGTAACGGCTTTCGCTGCCTGTTTTCCGGAACGTGAAAGGAAGGCCTTTTTGTGTGCAGTGTCTGAACTGACCTTTGGGTCCAGTATCGGAGGCCTGTCATGAAGCAAAGGTGTACGTGATAGCCCAGAAGACAGTGAAAGTGAGGCTTTCTCTGTGGACACCGCATGGGCTTTGATGCTCGACGGTACCGTCGAAAGTTGGCCGCGGGGTATGTGTTTAGTGTTCTTGGGCTTATGTGCCGGCAGGTGTCTTCTCCATTACAGAGCTGCTGGCCTGCTTATTGGAATGGGGGCCTGCACATGGGGTTCTGTTGAACCCTGCTTGCCTTTGGTGTGACTCAGGACTCCCATACTGCCCTCACTGGAGTCTTCCGTCCCGTCGGAGGCCTCGACCTGAATGCTGTGAGTGGGCCAGCATTTGGTGCGCCGACCCTTTAGTGTTTTAGGTCGAAAAAGTTTACAAGATTTGCAAACTTTTTCTGTGTGATCCTTAGGGGGACAGTAATTTCACATGCCGTGCGTGTCCTTCCACAAGAAATTTCGGTGTCAGGAAGGGCAAAATTTAAAGGGAGTTTTGTCCATAACTTTTTACAAGGGCAGATTGGCGAGAAAAAGGGAAAGGGGGTGACGGAATATGCATTCTCTAAAGAGGTCAGTATGAAGAACCTCCCCCCTCTCTCCCTACTGTAAGAGCCGAAGCCCGAAGATGCCTGTGTAGGCCGTGTCTGGTCAGTACACGCCACACAAAGGATAGTATTACTAACCCGCCCTGTCGATGTCTGTTTTTGAGTTTCGAAAACAAATCTTATAATACTCTGCGACTACCACTAGATGTCAGACTATGCTGAGCATGTGATCTAAGCAGATGCACAAGACCCAGAAATATATATATATAGGGAAGTCATTTGAGCCAAGTCAAAGGGTTTTTTTCAGACCTTTTTAAACCCACCATAGCTTTCTTGGTGTCTTGGATATATATGGGATACATTACTCACCTTAATCGTATTTCTGGTGCTGTATCTGCTTAGATTGACTTGCTCTGCATGCATAGTCCGACATCTAGTGGTAGCTGCAGAGTATTATAATATTTGTTTTTTTTCAGTTTCTGACATGGAGTTGCATGAGGTGTAGTGTGAGTACAGATGTGATAAAGCAGAAGCAGTGATAACCCATAAAACATCTATGTGCCTCCTACTCCAGTAGGGGAGGAAGAGTGGGTGGTTGTGAATCTAAGCAGATGCAAGCACCAGAAATACGATTACGGTGAGTAATGTATCCCTCTGGAGCTTGTGGATCTGCTTATATCACATGCTCTGCATAGATTAGCAAGCAGTATCTGGAGTAGGAGGTGGGAAGTGAGAAGGCACAGCGGCAAATAGATTTTTTAGGACTGCTTGTACCACCTGTGAATCTGCTTTAGAGTGTGCATCAATGCAATAATGCTGTGTGAACGTATGGCTGGAACTCCATGTAGTAGCTTTGCAAATGGCGTCTAGACGGATGTTTGCAATGAAAGCTAAGTTAGCTTCTGTACCACTGGTAGAGTGAGCCCTGGGGGGGAAAGGTAAGACTTTCTTGGATAGGGAATAGCTGAGTTGTATACACTTGACTAGCCATCTGGAGATGGCGTTCTTTGATATGTGAATCCTTTCTCTTCCAGGTGCTATGGAAACAAAGAGTTGGACTGTTTTCCCTAGAGGTTTAGTTTTGTTCACATAGTACAAGACCCCCCCTCCGTACATCAAGTGTATGGAGGCTTCCTTCTGCTGAAGAAGGTGGGGAGTTCTATGAATTAATTAACATGGCACTTAGGTGGGAACCTAGGATGCGTTCTGAGGACAACCTTGTAATTGTGTATTATGAAGGGTCTTATACAGATAAAGCCTGTAGCTCACTGACTCGTTTTATAGAGGAGGTAGCTAATTCAAATGCAGTCTTGTAAGTCAGATGCTTTAGGCTGGTCTTGTGCAGAGGTTCGAAGGTGAACCCATGAGCTTGGAGAGCACAACATTAAGGTCCAACCTGGGGGAGGGTCGGAAATTGGGGCGTATATCCTCTTTACCCCTTCCATGAATGCCTTAATGACAGGAACTTTCCACCAGGACACTTTGTTCTATGAAGTGGTGTAAGGTGACAGGGCTGCCAGATGCACTTTGATGGAGTTGAATACTAGGCAGGAGTCTAGTAGGTAAAGCATGTAATGTACAATGTTAGCTGGGGAACATTCTGTTGGGTTTAGTGTTTGTGACCTGCACCATATCAGACATTTCTTCCACTTATTGAAACAGTAGTGTTTGTTTTTGGGTTTCCGTGCCTCTTTTAGGATATCCATACACCTTTGTGGAAGATGTGGCCAAATTCTATAACTTCAGGAGCCAAGCTGCCAAGTTCATAGATTGAGGGCGCGGATGGAGAGATGTTCCCTTGTGTTGTGTTAGCACCCTGGATGGGCACAAGAGCTTGATTGGATCGCACATTGCCAGTTTGAGAGCAGATGTGGAAACCAAGGTTGTCTCACCCACATCAGAGCAACCAGGATTAGAGTTACTTGTTCCTGGTGCATCTTGTGCACTGTTTTGCTAAGGAGATGTGTCAGAGGAAAAGCATAAGCAAATTTCCCTGATCAGTTTATCCACAGGGCGTTCTCTTTGGACCCTGGATGGGGAAACCTGGATGTAACGTCTGGGCATTGTGCGTTTAGGTTTGTGGTGAACAAGTCTAATGGGGGGTGACCCCATTGTGAAAATATTCTGTCTAGGCTGTCTCTGTCGAGTTGCAACTTGTGTTCTTCTAGTAGATGGTATCTGCGTAGAGTGTCTACCAGAGAATTGAGTTCCCCTGAACATATTGCTATGTTAGGAACATGTTCTGCTTGAGTGCCCACTTCCATAATTTTTGAGATAGCTTGGACAGACCTTGAGAGTGTGTGCCTTCTTGCTTGTTTAGGGACAACATGGGAGTGGTGTTGTCTGTGAGGACATGCACTGTTTGACCTGTAAGATGTTGCTGAAAGGCCTTAAGAGCCTTGAGGACTGCAAAGAGTTCTAGGAAGTTGATATGTCTTTGGGGAGTAGCATGTGTCCACTGGCCGTGGGCTGTGTGGTGAAGGAACTGAGCCCCCCATCCGGCAAGTGAGGCATCTGTAGTTAGGATAGGTTGTGCTGGTGGAACGCGGAAGGGTTTTCCTATTAGCAGGTTGTCCCTGGACCACCAGCAAAGAGCCTATACCAGGGTTAGCAAAACAACCGCTGGATTGTCCCACTGACCGCTTACCTGAGACCATAGCTTTGCTAAGCATTCCTGCATTGAGCACATGCACAGACGCGCGTGTGGCACCAAGTGAATGTATGAGGCCATCATCCCGTGCAAGCGCAGTGCTTTGTGTACAGTTATCTGGTGACCGACTTTGTAGAGAGGTACTTGCAACAACATGTTTTTTACTCCCTTATTTGAGGGGAAGCCAGCTCCTCCTTTGTCTTTAGTATAGCCCCTACAAATTATTTTATTTGGCTGGAAATTAGGCTTGATTTTCTTTTGTTGTTGGAGAAGCCAAGAATGAAAAGAAGATCTATTATCTTTTAAGTATTTTATTTGCAAATTTCAGGAGCTTCCCCGGTAATGAGTCAGCCGTCCAGATAAGGTTATACTGGGATGGACTTTCTACGCAGGTGTGCTGCCACTACTTCGAGTACCTTTGTGAATACTCTTGGTGTTGAGGCGATGACGAAGGGGAGTACCTTGAACTGGTAGTGCACTACTGGCATCTTGAAAAGCAGATATTTTCTGTGCGCAGGGAGCATTGAAATATGAAAGCGTGCATCTTTTTTAACCAATGTTGCCATGTAGTCCCCCCATTTTAGGAGTGGGATTACCTCTTGGAGCGTGGTCATGCGTAACTTTTGGGGTTTGACCTATTTGTTTGCAGGGCGTAGATATAGTACTGGGTGCATGGAAAGGTCTTTCTTTAGCACAAGGAAGTACGTTGAATAAATACCCTTGTTTACCTGATTTGCTGGGACGATCTCTATGGCGTCCTTCTAAAGCAGTGCCTTTACTTCTTCCAACAATATGCGTTTTTCTTCTGTTGACATTTTCCTCTGTCTTGGCGGGCGACAGGGTGTTGTGTTTTTAACAACTCAATACAATACCCACCTGCCATAGTGGACAATACCCACTTGTCCGACGTTATTCCCTCCCAGGCACGAGTGAAGTGTGAAATTTGGTCTCCTACTGGAGTAGCATGAGAGGGGACCTGAAGCGGTGCGTCATTGTTTGGGAGGGGTGGAGCCGCTCCCAGTTGAGGTTCTGCTCCTTCCTCTGCCCCTTTTATTTCCTCTTTGAAAATTGGAAGGGGAAGTTTCTCCTTGCGACTGGCATCAAGATGAGGACTGTCTGCCCTGAGTACAGCCCGAGGAACGTTGACCACCTTGACCCTGAAACCTTCTAGAGTTTGAGGAGACCCGTTGAACATTGGGCTTGTTTGTTAACTGGCCAACGGATTTGAGAGTGTTGTATTACTCCTTAGCACTCTTAAGGGCATCTTCGATGGCCTTCGCGAATAATACATTAGGCATGTTCAGGAGGGTTGCCTGAGTTTCTAACTTAAACCCGGATTGTCTGAGCTAGAGGTGGCGCTTGATGAGCATGCCCTCTGCTATGATGCATCCTGCATTATCTGCTGTATCAAGGTTATTTTTCAGGCTGCAGTTTGATATCTGTTTGCACTCTGCAATCGTATTTAACAATTGAGACTTTCGGGGTTCCAAGTTATCCAATTTGTGGCAGTCGTAACTAGCTAGAAGCTTAGTGTTGTTCACGATTCTGGTTTGGTATGCTGCTGAGAAGGCAACCTTTCTACAAAAGTATATCTTTTCTTGCTTTCCTTGTCTGGTGGGGCCTCAGCAGATGCCAGGAGAGTGCCTGCCCTTTTCCAGGTAGTGGTAACAACTTATGAATCAGATTTAAGATGACCACTAATATACAGAGGATCAGTGGGCGCTGGCCTGAATAGTTTCGCTATTCTAGGGTTAACTGCCCTTGTGAGACTAGGCACCAGTAGGGAGGGCTGGATGAGTCTTTGTACCGACTGCAGGAGAGGAATAAACTGGGTGGCAAACATATTGTCTTCCAGAATGTCTTCCATAAAATCTTTGTCGACCTGTGCCTCCTGAGTGTTGATGTTAAAGTGTTGTGCAGCCTTTAGTAGCAGTCCATTGTATTGTAGTTGGTTATCAATGGGCGAATCTGCAACCGGCTGGTCCTGGTGGTCTGGCAATTGGATCACGTAAATGTTCTCGTCATCGTCATCATAGAACTGGTCTTGGTCTTGACTATAAAGGTGGCCTTAAGACCCCAAGTCTTGTGACCCAGAGGGATTGTCATACTACATGTCCTGAGAGTGGTCTTCGTAGGTCAAGGCCAGGGTGCCTAGAACAGAGGTGCTAGGCTGTGGCTCAAAATTAGGTCTTTTGGCAGCGGGCTGGTGTGCTTAGGCCACTGGCTGTGAGCCATCTATAAGGGATGTTAGTTGAGCTTGTCCATAAAGTCTACAAAACTTGAGATCCTCCTTAAAATCTTAACACGTTTCAGGAGTATGATCACATGAAGGTGGGAAGTCAGACATGAAAGGAGTGGTCTGGGAGGGAGTCTGGATTTTGTGGTGCATAACCCCTTGGAGAGAGTCTAAAGGGCGGGGGATCTACAGCCTGTGTGCTTTTCGAGGACAAAGGTGTCGAAATGTGTGACTTTTTCATTGACCTCGCTTTACTCAGGGAAACTCTGACATGTCTTTTGATTATCTCCTGCATTTTCTGCGTTTTTTTGGTGGACGCCAAATCGCCTTTCGCTGCCTGCTTTTCGGCGCCTGAAAGGAGGCCCTTTTTGTGTGCAGTGTCCGAACCGACCTTGGGGTCCGGTTTTGGAGGTCTGTCATTAGCCAAAAGTGTATGCGATGGCCCAGAGGACAGTGAAGAACCTGAGGCTTTCTTCTCGAATGTCGGCCGTCGGGGTATGTGTTTAGTATTCTTGGGCTTATGTGTGCTCTGGCTGCCAGGTGTCTTCTCCATCTCAGAGCCGCCGGCCTGCTTATTGGAGTCGGGGGCCCGGACATGGGGTTCTGACAAACCCTGATTGCCTTTGGCGTCACTCGGGACCCCAATACTGCCCTCACCAGAGTCTTCTGTGACGTTGATGGAGTCCTCTGCCTGCATTGCGTGAGTGAGTGGCCCAGCATTTGGTGTGCCAATCCTTCAGAGTTTTAGGTCGAAAAAGTTCACAAGAATTGCACACTTTTACGGGGTGATCACTGTGCGTGTCCTTCTAAGTGAATTTTCGGTGTCAGGTAGGGAAAAATGTAAAGGGAGTTTGGTCCATTACTTATTAAAAGGGCAGATTGGCAAGAAAAAGGGAAAGGGGATGGCAGAATATGCATTCTCTAAAGAGGTCAGTATGAAGAACCTCCACCCTCTCTCCCTACTATATATATATATATATATATATATATATATATATATATATATATATATATATATATATATATATATATATATATATATATATATATATATATGTATATATATATATATATATATATATATATATATATATATATATATATATATATATATATATATATAGATATATATATATGGGATACATTACTCACCGTAATCGTATTTCTGATGCTTGTTTCTGCTTAGATTAACATGCTGTGCATAGGCCGACATCTAGTGGAAGCTGCGGAGTATTACAGCTTGTTTTTCGAAACTCGAAAAAATGGGCGTCGACACAGGGCGTGCCAGTAATACTATCCCTAGTGTGACGTCCACTGTACCCATGATCCCTCACGCGTGTAGGACCCTCAGATTGTATTTTTTCTGACATGAGGTAGCATGAGGAGAAGTGTGAGTACAGATGATTTAAGCAGATATAAAGAAAGGTAAGACTACAAGCAACCATGCGCCTTCTCTCAGAGGGGAGGAAGGGTGGGTCGCATGTGAATCTAAGCAGATGCAAGCATCAGAAATACGATTACGGTGAGTAATGCATCCCTTCTGAGGCTTGTAGGATCTGCTTAGATCACATGCTGTGCATAGATTAGCGAGCAGTACCTGAAGAAGGAGGCGGGATGTGAGAAGGGTCATGATCAAATAAATGTCTTAGAACCGCTTGTCCCACTTGGGTATCTGTCTTGGAATGTGTGTCAATGCAGTAGTGCTGAGTAAAAGTGCGAATAGAGCTCCAAGTAGCTGCTTTGCAAATGGTGTCAAGGGGGACATTTGCAATGAAAGCCAGAGTGGCCCCAATGCCTCTTGTAGAGTGGGCTCTTGGCGTGAAAGGCAGAGTCTTTCCAGAAAGGGAGTAACACAGCTAGATACAGTTAATAATCCACTTAGAGATGGCACCTTTAGAGATGCGATCCCCCTCTCTGCCTGTAGCTACGGAGACAAACAGTTGTTTTTTTTTCCTTAGAGGTCTGGTCTTGTTTACATAGTAGAGGATCGCCCTACGCACATCTAGGGTGTGTAGTTTCACCTCAGCCGAGCTTTGTGGGTTTTGGAAGAAAGCCGGAAGCTCGATGGACTGGTTCACGTGGAATTTAGAAATAAATTTAGGTGAGAACCTAGGGTGTGTGCGTAAAACCAGTTTATCTTTATGGACAGTAAAGAAAGGATCTTGCACTGACAGAGCCTGAATTTCACTGACCCTTCTTATAGATGTAATAGCTACTAAGAAGGCTGTCTTATAAGTCAGATGTTTGAGACTGCTTTTATGCATGGGCTCGAATGGGGGGTGCCATTAGTTTAGATAGCACCATGTTAAGGTCCCATCCTGGTGGTGGGTTAGAAATAGGAGGGTGAAGTCTCTTTACTCCTTCCATGAAGGCTTTAACTACTGGTACTTTCCACCACAGCACCTTGTTATGGGAAGTGGTGTATGCCGACAGAGCTGCCAGGTGTACCTTCAGTGAGTTAAAAATCAGTCCTGCATCCAGCAGGTGGAGCATGTATGTAACAATAGTGGAAGGAGTGCAATCAACTGGGTTGATTTGTTTATTCTGGCACCAAATAACGAATCTCTTCCATTTGTTAAAGTAGCAGTGCCTTGTGTTTGGCTTCCTAGATTCCTTTAGGATGTCCATACACCTCTGTGGTAAATTGAGATGTCCAAACTCTATGACCTCAGGAGCCATGCTGCCAGGTTCATTGAGTTGGGTTGAGGATGCACTGTTTGACCTTGGTGCTGGGACAGTAGGTTGTACCAGGCCGGAAGTTAGATCGGTTCGCACACCGCTAACCTGCGTAAGTGTGTGAACCACGGTTGTCTCGCCCACATGGGAGCAACCAGGACGAGCGTCATCGACTCTCTGTTCATCTTGTTGACCACCTTCCTGATGAGGGGAGTTGGTGGAAAAGCATACGCAAACATTCCTGACCAGTTCATCCACAGGGCGTTCCACTGGGAGTCTGGTTGGGGGAACCTGGATGCAAATCCCGGGCATTGTCTGTTTTCGCTTGTGGCGAATAGGTCTATGGTGGGGAAACCCCACTGAGAGAAGATATCTTCTACGATTTCTCTGTGTAGACACCATTCGTGTTCTTCTGGGAGGGGGTCTCTGCTTAAAGCATCCGCTAGAGAATTGAGATCCCCTGGAACATGTTGCGATGACAGAAAGATGTTCCGTTTGAGTGCCCATATCCACATTTTCTGGGCAAGCTTGGACAGATTTGGCGAACGAGTCCCTCCTTGCTTGTTCAGGTAAAACATGGCTGTAGTGCTGTCCGTCCAGATTTGCACTGACAGATTTAGCAGGTAGGGCTTGAACGCTTGAAGCACTGTGAATACTGCCAGAAGCTCTAGCAGGTTAATGTGATTCTTGGCCACTGAGTGAGACTAGAGACCCTGAGCTGTGTGGTGGAGATGGTGAGCTGCCCACCCTGTTAGGCATGCATCGGTTGTGACTACCGCCTGTATCTCGGGATCGTAAAAGGGTTTCCCCTTGGACAGATTCTCTCTTGTCCACCAGTTTAGGCTTTGTACAAGTGTTGGCGAAACGACCACTAGATTGTCCCACTGACCACTTGCCTGAGACCACTGTTTCGCCAACCATTCCTGCATGGGACGCATGCGCAGGCGCGCGTGGGGTACCAGGTAAATACATGATGCTATCATGCCCAGCAACCGCATTGCTTTGCTTACCGTTATCTGGCGACCGGACTGATATTGCGGAATTTGCAGCAGTATATTCCGAATTCTTTCCTCGGAAGGAAAGGTCAACCACTCTTGAGTGTCTAGGATAGCTCCTAGGAACTGTGTGGAGGTGCTTGGCACCAGACTTGACTTTTTCTCGTTTATTGAGAAATGCCAATTCGAAGAGGTCGATTGTCCTTTGAATGTTTGTTCTGCAAATTACTGGGGTCTACCCCGTGATGAGCCAGTCGTCCAGGTAAGGGTACACTGGGATTGCCTCCCTGCGTAGGTGTGCTGCCGCCACCGCCAGTACCTTGGTGAATACCCTTGGAGCCGAAGCTGGTAGTGCCGACTGTCCAACTTGAAGCGCAAGTACTTTCTGTGCACTGGGAACATGGAAATATGTAAATAGGCATCTTTCATGTCCAATGTTGCCATGTAATCCCCCTTTTTTAGGAGGGGGATTATCTCTTGGAGAGTAGTCATGCGAAATTTTTGGGGCTTGACATACTTGTTTGCAGGCCGTAATTCCAATACTGGGCGCATTGTCAAATCTTTTTTTGGTACAAGGAAGTAAGTTGAATAAATACCCTTGTTTACCTGGTGTCCCGGGACGAGTTCTATCGCATCCTTTGCTAGCAGATTGACGATCTCCTCGAGGAGGATCTTCTGGTGTTCCAAAGAATGTATACTTTGTCGTGGAGGATGGTTCCAGGGACTCTCTAACAGTTCTATGCAGTACCCTGCGGATACTGTGGACAGCACCCATCTGTCTGATGTGATCCCTTCCCAAACTTGGGTGAAGTTGGAAATGCGTCCCCCTACTGGGGTTGCGTGAGAAGGGACCTGAACGGAGCATCACAGTTTTGGTGGAGGCGTGCCGCCTCCTTTACTGGGACTGCCTCTACCTTTACCACGTCCTCTTTTATTACCACTGCCGTAACCCTAGGTAGACTGTTGGTTATTATTGTTCCACGGTGTACCCTGCCCCTGGGAATAGTTGGATCCTCTCTGGGAATTTTGGCCGCGTGGGCTACGAAAATTGCCATTCCCTCTCTGTTTAGGGGGTTTATTGGTTAGTTGGCCTAGGGATTTGAGTGTCTCATACTCGTCCTTGGCATTTTTGAGCACGTCCTGGACCGCCTTACTAAACAACAGCTCCGGCTCCACCGGTTTATCTAACAATGATGCTTGTGTTTCAGCTTTGAATCCAGACTGCCGTAACCTAGCGTGTCTCTTGATAACAGTTCCTTCTACTATCAATCTGTCGGCGTTAGCCGCGGCATCAAAGGTTGCTTTTAAAATGCAACTGGACACGGCCCTTCCCTCCGCCGAAACTCGTGCCAACTGGCTCTTTAAAGGTTCTGGGGCGGAGTCTATGAGTGCCGCGACCTCTTCCCACTGATGGCAGTTGTAGCTGGCCAACAGGGTGGTGGAGTTGGCAATCCTTGCCTGGTAGGCGGAAGCGGAGGCTACTTTCCTGCCCAAACCATACAGTTTCTTGCTCTCCTTGTCGGGAGGAGCTTCGGATGATGATAAGGGTGTTCCAGCCCTCTTACAGGTGTTTGTAACAACCAGGGAGTCCGGTTTCAGATGCCCCCTTATATACAGTGGGTCTGATTGGGCTGCCCTGAAAAGTTTCTCAATCCTGGGGTTCACCGCCCTGGTGAGGTTAGGATTTAAAAGTGAAGGGTCTATTCTTCTCTGAATAGACTTAAGGATAGGGATGGCCTGAGCAACAGGCCTCCTTTCTCCCACTAACTCTTCGGCGAAGTCCCTCTCCTCTTGAGCACCCTGGGTGTCAATGTGTAAATGTTCTGCCGCTCGCGACAGAACTTCATTCAGGAGAAGGTTGATTGTCGACAGGGGAGTCGGTAATCGGGGGTTCTTTCTCTACCGGGGAATCTACTCTGTAGGTCTCAGGGTCTTCCTCTTCTTGGTCCTCATCATCCCCATAATAGCCCGTACCAGTTTGCTCTTCCAACATGCCCAAATCTGGATCCTCACAAAAGGATGTCTCTCCTTGATATTGTGGGTAGGGCTGTATATAGAAGGGGTCCGAAGACCGTGTTGGGGCTTCAACCCAGGACTTCTTACTTGGAGGTATTAGATCCTTAGAGCCTGAGGGTGCTGACCCGTCGGGAGTATAGGAGAGAAAGTTTTCAGGGTTTTTTGGGTAAAAATCTGCCAATGAAGACATCCTTGACATAACCATGTCTATGTCATCACTAGACCATTCTCTAGAACTGGGAATGATCCTTTCTGGGGCTTTCTCCGCCTTATCCTGACTAGACTTACTGGTTTTAGCAGGGGTCCTTGGGATAACAGAGGACTGAGACTTGTCTGTCTGTTTATGTGGAGTGGGAAGTTTTTGAGGTGTGTGAGGAGGCTGAGACTGCTTCCTCTGGTGTTTTCCCCCCTCCCCATGGGCGGAATAGTGTTTCCCCTGCTTTTTCACCTCTTCGGAGCCTTCCGACGCCTGGCGTCGAGGTTCGGGGGTAATGTCCCTATCTTTAGAACGTGGAGGTAGGGACTCGGGAGCCGCCATTGCGCGGTTTGCGGGCGCCGACTCCTGGAGTGCGGTCTGGGGATGGAAGTCGGCTTTGTCTTCAGGCGATCGAACTTCCGTTACTTTGGGGAGCGAGGCACTCTTGGCAACAGTGGATGATTGCCTGGAGTCATGTGGTGATCTAGATCGAGAACGCCCAGAGGACACCGATTCGGACCGTTCTCTATGTACCTCTTTCCGAGAACTCGACGTGCGCGTTGAGTCTCGGTTGGACTTCATGTGTTTTGTGGAAGTGCTGTGGGTAGCGCTTGTGTCACCGGGGGTCTTCCCCATAGCTGGCTGCCGGACGACCTTCCGAGGTCGGGGACTTGCGCTCGGCTGTCTTTAGATGCCATGTTGCCCTCGCCGTCTGAAAGCACGGCGTCGCTGCCATCGCTGAAGGCGCCCTCTGCTGCCATGGCCTCCTGACGCCTGGCGTGGTGGGCCCAACGCTTGATCGAACGGTCCTTAAGTGTTTTCAGTTTAAACCTACTACACGCTCTGCAGTTCGCCTCGGGGTGGTCCCTCGGCAAGCAGAGATTGCACGTGGCGTGTCTGTCAACCCAAGGGTACTTGCGGTTGCACTTGGGGCAGAATTGGAAAGGGGTACCCTCCATATGCACCTTGTGGCAGCGGGCTGTTAAGTGTAGGAATATATAAGAATGTACCTATATACCAAAAGAGTGTAGAGTATGTCCACCCCCACTCTCCCTACTTGCAGGGCCGAGGCCAGAGGACTTCCGAGGCCCGGGCCGAGGCCAGAGGCCTTCTGAGGCCCAAATCCGTCGTGCAGCTGTCGACGGTAGATTTCTTCTCCGGGCCGGCGTCGAGTGTGAAGTTCGGTGACTCGACGTTGGGGTGGAGAATGGGGAAAATATAACAATCTTTTGCAAAAGTATGGCTATGGCCAGAGAACTCCGCGAAATGTTTCCGACCAGTATGGCGGAAAAAAACAATCTGAGGGTCCTACACGCGTGAGGGATCATGGGTACAGTGGACGTCACACTAGGGATAGTATTACTGGCACGCCCTGTGTCGACGCCCATTTTCGAGTTTCAAAAAACAAACTGAACCTCAGTCGCCGGATTAAGTTTCAAAGTGAATTTTATTGTAATAAAGGCATGTTTAAAAGAAGTATGCTTTGTAAGACACATTTTGGGTTGATCTTCACCTGAACTCAGCTCTGATAAAAAGGGCTCTATTGGAAGAAAATTTGCTTCCTTTTGGTTTCGAGCTTAGTGACTACTCTGACTCCAAAGTGATTCCTGCTGACCAGTAACGCAGAAGGTCAGCAATGAGGGGCTCTGTCTCTAGAAAACATGGCTCTAAACTGATGATGACGAAGGGGAATCTGGCTCCTCAATCTACTGGCGCATGACTATTGCCTTCATTCACCGTCACGATTGATCGAGCATCAGGCAGAATAACTCAAGGACAAACAAGGGTACAGGAGGCAGTGGTCGGAACAGCGCCTTCCAAGGACTGGTCCTGACTGGCTACTGCCTTGGTGGAGCCGCATCAATGCTAGTGCCAGATGTGGGCTAAAGAGGAAGCTCTTATACTTCGATCATAGAACTTGAGAGGCTTTGCAAACCTTTTTTCTAATGGCAACTTGGGCCTGGGTCATTATGACATCATTTGCCTACAGGAAACAAGGCTGAGATTCACACCCATGTGCGATGGCTCCTAGGGAGACCCTACGGAAAATGGACAGCAATCTGAGGGTGAAGAAAGTTATCCAGCCAAATCCTTTTGTTCAAATGTTGCTGTTCGAATGGTCAATTGTTAATAAGGATGATGTGCTGACGATTTTACTTGTTAACATGTATTGGAGTGTGAATATTTGTTATGTGGAGGGGCTTATTGATTGTGTGATGGAGCTGTTAGATGATACTCTCACTGCTATAACTAATCGACACATGTTTGTGTGCAGGGATTTTAATTTACATTACTGGGATACCATCGGAGAGGTATTAACAGACTCATCCCTATCACAGAGAGCCCTTTCCTGGCCCACTGAGTTGAAGGAGCGTGGCTTATCAATGTTAAATGGCCAGATGAAGGGGGATGTCCCAGGAGCATGTATTTAATCTAGGGGGTTCAAACGGCATGTCTGGATTATTGCTTTGTTCCAGAGAATGTGCTAATGGCAATTAGCACATTTGAGGTTGTAGAGATGCCAGTAAGTGGCCATAACCTGCTAGCTATTAGCTGGGAAGTGGCCCACGGTCTATCCAACGAAATATGATCCAACCGTGTGGAGGCATCTTGGGGTGGAAACAGAGTGAAGAAAGTTCAAATCTAGTGAGGTCCAGGTCGCTGCTGGGCGCTTCGCCCAGTTTGTGTTGAATAATTCTAATGAGTGGACTATGAATGGTAGGCTTAACAAAGGCCCGATGGGCGAAGCGTTCTTCAAACCATGACATATAATGGGGAGGTGGCTGAGGCCAAGAAACTGTTGCGAGCTGATATCAGGAAACTGAAGAAGTTAAATGCTGTCTTGGGCGGTCGACTGCAGCATGATGCCGAGCATATGCTCTGGGTTTTATGTAAAAGAAATACACAAAACCTCTGGGAACTAACCAAAGATGCTAATACCTTCCAAACGGTGACTACTATTAACCAAGCCTTGGAATACAGGTGGGTAGAGCATTTCACCAATCTTTTTTATGCGGGGACCAATATGACAGAAGGGGATAGTGCAATTGAAAGGGTCGAGTGGTCCCTGGATTTTGATCTAGAAGTCATCAAAACTATATTGGGGAAGTTAAGCAGCTCTAGGGCAGCAGGGCTCGAATGCCATGATATAAGAAAACATAGATTTCTTGGCAGAATTCACCTTTAAGCTTTTTACTCAAATAGTGGCAACTAAGCAGATTCCGGCATCATGCAAAGAGGCAGTGATAATTCCGATTTTTAAAAAGGGTGACCGGCGTAGTCCAAAAAGCTATCACCCTGTAGCTTTACTGGACCCTCTGGGTAAGGATTTTTGCATCTGTCCTACTGCAAGAGCTAAGCGAATGGACAGTTAGATTAGGGTGCTCTGACACTTGCGAGACTGGGTTTGTAAAGGGAGTGTGTACCTCATTATATTTGCTCCTGCTGAATCTGTTGAAGCATCGAGCTATTGGGTCCAAGTCTATTGGCATTTATGGACTTAGAACAAGCCTTTGATGGGGTATGTTGGGAGAGGCTATGGGTGAAACATTTGAATTGGGGATGTCCTCCAGGACTGGTTGATGCAATTAAAGCACTCTATTCTAACACTTCGATCCAGGTTAGATTATCAGATAAGGGTATTCTCTCTAGGAGAATATTTACATACCGTGGGTTAAAGCAAGGGTGCTCATTGGTCCCTTTTCTGTTCAATCTGTATATATCGAACTTGTAGGAATCTCAACAAACAGTTTGGGTGTTCCCACCAAGAATCAATGGAATAAGCCTCCCATGGAACCTTTATGGCGATGATTTGGTGTTCACCGACCAAACCCTGATCGCACTTCAACGTTGGGTAGACTCCTTTGTGGGTTTCCTTCTATTAAACAATTTAAGATTGAATGTAAAAAAGTTCTTAAGGTACTTGTCTTGTCATCTGCTCATAGGAAACCTAAGGGAGCTTTCTCATGGAGGATCGCGGAGGAAAAACTAGAAGTGGTTGAATCCATTATATATTTGGGTACAGTGGTGAATGAAAACATCAATGAGCAAGCTATACCATAAGATGCTGCGATTATAAGTTAAGAGGTTAGCAGCTCAGGGAGTAGCTCTAAATAGGAGATACAGATCCTTCTCTTTACTCCTGGTTATAATCTTCTATGAACAAAAAGTAGTCCAAATCCTCTCCTGAAGCACTTTTGAGCCTAACCTGGAAAGTATGGGGGATTTTTGAGGGCTACCTTTGGAGGAAGGTATGATATGATATGGCATTTATAAGGCGCCCATAGACAAGTGTTTCAAGACGCGACAACCTGATTTATTCTCAGTGGTTTGTATCCCTATGGAACTAGGACTCCAATCAATGGAGTCAATAGTAGCCTGGAAAATACACTCCCTTTTGACATCTTGAGAAACAAGGACCGTTCACCATGGGATGGGAAGTGTGCGATCTGGAAGGCCCGCTGTATGACACACGCTGTATGGCCCGCTGCTCCAACAGTGTGATATACCTCTAGACATGATCATTGCAAATCTACTAAAAGACTGCAAGAGAGGGATTGGATAACAACACAAGATTCCTAGGCCAAAAATAAATTAGTGTTAAAATCAATCCAGGTAGGAAGAGGTTTAAATTTATCCCCGCCTACCTCCAAAAATTCCCCTCAGCCCACTATCGAGAAATATTCAGGAGAGGTTGCTTTAACATCCTTCCCACTAGAGAAATTCAATTAGCGCAGGGGATTTTATTAGACAGTAACACATTTTGCAGGTTCTGTGGGGAAAGTGGGGGCCCAGAAACATTATTTCACTTAGTGAATCTTTGTAGTGCTTTAAGAGATGTTCGCACATGCATTCTGGAAACATGATTGCAGTGATAAAATCCCTATCGGCCATTGAATGGTGGGAGTTGTTTTTAATTGGTGAAATATTAAGAATGGCATTATCTACACTGCAATTCATTTTATGTATTTTTAAGGAATGATTGGAGAATTGTTACTCATACATGCCCCCTTTCTATTAAGCTTATTTGAGGAAGGTTTGGCTTTTACTGGGTATTTATGAAATTGATGTTTGATTTATGAGCATGCTCATAACATTTATTAGGTTCGGCATATTTTTTTGGGAGGATTTTATATGGTTCTAGAAATTAAGTGAAAATTGTAAAAGGTCTTTTTTTTGTTTGTTCAGAATTTCTGACCGTGCCTACTCGCAGTGTAAGAAATTCTAGCACAGTGCTGATTACAATGTAGGTCTCTCTGCAAGTGCTTGCTTAGTGCTAATAGCTTATGGAAAGCCTAAACATTGTCATTTAAGGTAGTTGAAACACAGTAGAAAAAACGTTAAAACTTTCAAAATGCTAAAATTACATCTGTAGGGACAATTCTGAATTTTCAAAACTTTGAATAAAGTCCTTGTGCAGTGCAGAACCTCATATGGGTTGGCTTAGTCCCTGTGATAAGAATATTTATGTCTTATTTCTTTTATTTCTTTTGGTCCACTAGAAACCTTTACAAAATATACAGTGAAATTAAATTACAAACTAAAACACTTTTAGTTTTATTTTGAAGTACAAAACAATTAAATCTAAAACAAATTAATCAGTTACTTTCTCAATTCGAGCGTTATTACAGATATTACAAACATTTTTTAAAAACATTATCAGTGACAAATGTAGACTAACTGATGTTCCATGTATCATGTTTAACCATAGTACATCCTGGAAAACATATTCTTTATTTGGCACAAACTTACTCAAATATTTGATTCTAGATGGAAGTAATGCCCGGAAGCATAACAGTATATCGTACAATGTTTGTTTCGTGTGTCTCTTTCATTCTACAGTATATACAGCTTGAATCATCCTCAATGCCTCTAATCTTCAACATTTCTCTAGCTGGGAAAACATTAATTCTTATTCTCATAAAATCGTTTCTCATTTTTTTGTTGGGAAAACGTATCAAATATGGTTCCATAATCCCCGGGGCCTTAATTTGCGATAACAATATAAGGTGGTGTGAAACTGACAAATTAATTATGGGCACAGATCTATTTTTGAAAGGAGTATCAATCAATTTTCTGACATATTGCACATGAACCATTAACTGATAGGATGTTAAGGATGTTATAAGCCTTGTAACTGCTTGTAGTAGGATATATATATGACATCATGGTGTTTGTAAGGACACGATTCTGTTTAGAATCCCTACCGCGAGTCTTGGTGGCCTCCACAAGCATTTCCACATGATGCCATCCCTGTTAGTGGACCATATTGGCAACATTTATTGATGAGCCATTGCCCATGGAGCCCATGTAGTGGTCTATAACTAAGCATAAAGCACATAACTAAACGGCATAGCATACGTTGTTGCACAAGGACCTGTCCAATCATATCACGCCAAATAGCATTCACCAAAAGGGTATGTTTGGAGTTTTGTGGCTTTGCAGTGAGGCCAGGGCAGCGACATGTCCTTATATAGGTGTTAAGGCACTGCTATGTGTTTATTGCCAGAAAAACAACATCTTTAAAGTGCTGGTTTTTTTAGGGGGTTGGGAGGTAACAATTTAATTTAAGGGCAATGCACAATAAATAAAGAGGGATCCCCAGGGGAGAGGGTAATTTCAAGGACTGGTCCTGACTGGCTACTGCCTTGGTGGAGCCGCATCAATGCTAGTGCCAGATGTGGGCTAAAGAGGAAGCTCTTATACTTCGATCATAGAACTTGAGAGGCTTTGCAAACCTTTTTTCTAATGGCAACTTGGGCCTGGGTCATTATGACATCATTTGCCTACAGGAAACAAGGCTGAGATTCACACCCATGTGCGATGGCTCCTAGGGAGACCCTACGGAAAATGGACAGCAATCTGAGGGTGAAGAAAGTTATCCAGCCAAATCCTTTTGTTCAAATGTTGCTGTTCGAATGGTCAATTGTTAATAAGGATGATGTGCTGACGATTTTACTTGTTAACATGTATTGGAGTGTGAATATTTGTTATGTGGAGGGGCTTATTGATTGTGTGATGGAGCTGTTAGATGATACTCTCACTGCTATAACTAATCGACACATGTTTGTGTGCAGGGATTTTAATTTACATTACTGGGATACCATCGGAGAGGTATTAACAGACTCATCCCTATCACAGAGAGCCCTTTCCTGGCCCACTGAGTTGAAGGAGCGTGGCTTATCAATGTTAAATGGCCAGATGAAGGGGGATGTCCCAGGAGCATGTATTTAATCTAGGGGGTTCAAACGGCATGTCTGGATTATTGCTTTGTTCCAGAGAATGTGCTAATGGCAATTAGCACATTTGAGGTTGTAGAGATGCCAGTAAGTGGCCATAACCTGCTAGCTATTAGCTGGGAAGTGGCCCACGGTCTATCCAACGAAATATGATCCAACCGTGTGGAGGCATCTTGGGGTGGAAACAGAGTGAAGAAAGTTCAAATCTAGTGAGGTCCAGGTCGCTGCTGGGCGCTTCGCCCAGTTTGTGTTGAATAATTCTAATGAGTGGACTATGAATGGTAGGCTTAACAAAGGCCCGATGGGCGAAGCGTTCTTCAAACCATGACATATAATGGGGAGGTGGCTGAGGCCAAGAAACTGTTGCGAGCTGATATCAGGAAACTGAAGAAGTTAAATGCTGTCTTGGGCGGTCGACTGCAGCATGATGCCGAGCATATGCTCTGGGTTTTATGTAAAAGAAATACACAAAACCTCTGGGAACTAACCAAAGATGCTAATACCTTCCAAACGGTGACTACTATTAACCAAGCCTTGGAATACAGGTGGGTAGAGCATTTCACCAATCTTTTTTATGCGGGGACCAATATGACAGAAGGGGATAGTGCAATTGAAAGGGTCGAGTGGTCCCTGGATTTTGATCTAGAAGTCATCAAAACTATATTGGGGAAGTTAAGCAGCTCTAGGGCAGCAGGGCTCGAATGCCATGATATAAGAAAACATAGATTTCTTGGCAGAATTCACCTTTAAGCTTTTTACTCAAATAGTGGCAACTAAGCAGATTCCGGCATCATGCAAAGAGGCAGTGATAATTCCGATTTTTAAAAAGGGTGACCGGCGTAGTCCAAAAAGCTATCACCCTGTAGCTTTACTGGACCCTCTGGGTAAGGATTTTTGCATCTGTCCTACTGCAAGAGCTAAGCGAATGGACAGTTAGATTAGGGTGCTCTGACACTTGCGAGACTGGGTTTGTAAAGGGAGTGTGTACCTCATTATATTTGCTCCTGCTGAATCTGTTGAAGCATCGAGCTATTGGGTCCAAGTCTATTGGCATTTATGGACTTAGAACAAGCCTTTGATGGGGTATGTTGGGAGAGGCTATGGGTGAAACATTTGAATTGGGGATGTCCTCCAGGACTGGTTGATGCAATTAAAGCACTCTATTCTAACACTTCGATCCAGGTTAGATTATCAGATAAGGGTATTCTCTCTAGGAGAATATTTACATACCGTGGGTTAAAGCAAGGGTGCTCATTGGTCCCTTTTCTGTTCAATCTGTATATATCGAACTTGTAGGAATCTCAACAAACAGTTTGGGTGTTCCCACCAAGAATCAATGGAATAAGCCTCCCATGGAACCTTTATGCCGATGATTTGGTGTTCACCGACCAAACCCTGATCGCACTTCAACGTTGGCTAGACTCCTTTGTGGGTTTCCTTCTATTAAACAATTTAAGATTGAATGTAAAAAAGTTCTTAAGGTACTTGTCTTGTCATCTGCTCATAGGAAACCTAAGGGAGCTTTCTCATGGAGGATCGCGGAGGAAAAACTAGAAGTGGTTGAATCCATTATATATTTGGGTACAGTGGTGAATGAAAACATCAATGAGCAAGCTATACCATAAGATGCTGCGATTATAAGTTAAGAGGTTAGCAGCTCAGGGAGTAGCTCTAAATAGGAGATACAGATCCTTCTCTTTACTCCTGGTTATAATCTTCTATGAACAAAAAGTAGTCCAAATCCTCTCCTGAAGCACTTTTGAGCCTAACCTGGAAAGTATGGGGGATTTTTGAGGGCTACCTTTGGAGGAAGGTATGATATGATATGGCATTTATAAGGCGCCCATAGACAAGTGTTTCAAGACGCGACAACCTGATTTATTCTCAGTGGTTTGTATCCCTATGGAACTAGGACTCCAATCAATGGAGTCAATAGTAGCCTGGAAAATACACTCCCTTTTGACATCTTGAGAAACAAGGACCGTTCACCATGGGATGGGAAGTGTGCGATCTGGAAGGCCCGCTGTATGACACACGCTGTATGGCCCGCTGCTCCAACAGTGTGATATACCTCTAGACATGATCATTGCAAATCTACTAAAAGACTGCAAGAGAGGGATTGGATAACAACACAAGATTCCTAGGCCAAAAATAAATTAGTGTTAAAATCAATCCAGGTAGGAAGAGGTTTAAATTTATCCCCGCCTACCTCCAAAAATTCCCCTCAGCCCACTATCGAGAAATATTCAGGAGAGGTTGCTTTAACATCCTTCCCACTAGAGAAATTCAATTAGCGCAGGGGATTTTATTAGACAGTAACACATTTTGCAGGTTCTGTGGGGAAAGTGGGGGCCCAGAAACATTATTTCACTTAGTGAATCTTTGTAGTGCTTTAAGAGATGTTCGCACATGCATTCTGGAAACATGATTGCAGTGATAAAATCCCTATCGGCCATTGAATGGTGGGAGTTGTTTTTAATTGGTGAAATATTAAGAATGGCATTATCTACACTGCAATTCATTTTATGTATTTTTAAGGAATGATTGGAGAATTGTTACTCATACATGCCCCCTTTCTATTAAGCTTATTTGAGGAAGGTTTGGCTTTTACTGGGTATTTATGAAATTGATGTTTGATTTATGAGCATGCTCATAACATTTATTAGGTTCGGCATATTTTTTTGGGAGGATTTTATATGGTTCTAGAAATTAAGTGAAAATTGTAAAAGGTCTTTTTTTTGTTTGTTCAGAATTTCTGACCGTGCCTACTCGCAGTGTAAGAAATTCTAGCACAGTGCTGATTACAATGTAGGTCTCTCTGCAAGTGCTTGCTTAGTGCTAATAGCTTATGGAAAGCCTAAACATTGTCATTTAAGGTAGTTGAAACACAGTAGAAAAAACGTTAAAACTTTCAAAATGCTAAAATTACATCTGTAGGGACAATTCTGAATTTTCAAAACTTTGAATAAAGTCCTTGTGCAGTGCAGAACCTCATATGGGTTGGCTTAGTCCCTGTGATAAGAATATTTATGTCTTATTTCTTTTATTTCTTTTGGTCCACTAGAAACCTTTACAAAATATACAGAGAAATTAAATTACAAACTAAAACACTTTTAGTTTTATTTTGAAGTACAAAACAATTAAATCTAAAACAAATTAATCAGTTACTTTCTCAATTCGAGCGTTATTACAGATATTACAAACATTTTTTAAAAACATTATCAGTGACAAATGTAGACTAACTGATGTTCCATGTATCATGTTTAACCATAGTACATCCTGGAAAACATATTCTTTATTTGGCACAAACTTACTCAAATATTTGATTCTAGATGGAAGTAATGCCCGGAAGCATAACAGTATATCGTACAATGTTTGTTTCGTGTGTCTCTTTCATTCTACAGTATATACAGCTTGAATCATCCTCAATGCCTCTAATCTTCAACATTTCTCTAGCTGGGAAAACATTAATTCTTATTCTCATAAAATCGTTTCTCATTTTTTTGTTGGGAAAACGTATCAAATATGGTTCCATAATCCCCGGGGCCTTAATTTGCGATAACAATATAAGGTGGTGTGAAACTGACAAATTAATTATGGGCACAGATCTATTTTTGAAAGGAGTATCAATCAATTTTCTGACATATTGCACATGAACCATTAACTGATAGGATGTTAAGGATGTTATAAGCCTTGTAACTGCTTGTAGTAGGATATATATATGACATCATGGTGTTTGTAAGGACACGATTCTGTTTAGAATCCCTACCGCGAGTCTTGGTGGCCTCCACAAGCATTTCCACATGATGCCATCCCTGTTAGTGGACCATATTGGCAACATTTATTGATGAGCCATTGCCCATGGAGCCCATGTAGTGGTCTATAACTAAGCATAAAGCACATAACTAAACGGCATAGCATACGTTGTTGCACAAGGACCTGTCCAATCATATCACGCCAAATAGCATTCACCAAAAGGGTATGTTTGGAGTTTTGTGGCTTTGCAGTGAGGCCAGGGCAGCGACATGTCCTTATATAGGTGTTAAGGCACTGCTATGTGTTTATTGCCAGAAAAACAACATCTTTAAAGTGCTGGTTTTTTTAGGGGGTTGGGAGGTAACAATTTAATTTAAGGGCAATGCACAATAAATAAAGAGGGATCCCCAGGGGAGAGGGTAATTTCCCCTATAAAGGATAAAAAATGTTTATAAAACAGCACTCAAACCTTACTTTTGTGTCGATAACTCTCCCGACAGCACATTCACAGCCAAAATAATGGCATGGAACCACCAGTTGTGGAAGCCTGAGGAAGTATTGAATAACAAGCCGAGGGTAAGCACATGCCAGCAGCTGTGCCAGTCACACTTGAGCAGTCCAGATGAAAAAATAGCTGCTGCACCCGCCAGTGTGGTCAACCATGAGTGGTGCTGTTCGGCAATGCTGGATCAAGCATCTGTTAGTGGTTGCTGTTGTTAGTCCCCAACATCCTCAGTGAATAGGGTGGGGTGTCTTCAGAGGTCGATTGGTTGTTCAGTTTGTCTATCAAGATGGTCGCGTGATCGATCAACCGTTTAAGAAAATATTGCACATAGTATGGGTCATTTTTTCACTCATATATGGGGCCAGCCACAAGCTTTTAAACCAATGTGTGCCAGCATTGCTTCAAGAGGATCATTGAGACCTAAGGAAGTGAACAGCCCGTAAGAATGGGAAGGGGAAAGAGTAACCAGAAAGGCACACTGCAAGGTTGGCAACAGTTCAGTTATAAAAGGCCTGGTTAGGTACTTAAGGGTTTCACTATTCAAAGGGGGTAGTCATAAGACCTTCATGCCACAGTTTAAAGCATTACAATAGTCATGAAATAATACAGGAAAAAGACAAAATTAGATTACCTCTGTATTACGCCCCACAGTCTGAGTCCATCCTGCATGTAGAAGTAACCTTTAACTCCCTCCATGCCACGATTGCGAATGTCTTCTGGCAAACAGAGTGATTCGTAGGTGATTTGGGCATATTCCCTTTGTGCCAACTGCAGGCTGCCCACACCTCCAGTAGAGACCACCTGTGATACAAATATGTGAGCATTCAGCGTGTTGCTAAAGATTTAGTAACAGCTATGTGTCAGACACTAGATCGTCTTCTTCAATAAAATACTGCCCTGTTCTCCTCTTCCACTTTGCTGAGCCATGTCTGTTCCCGTCTAAAACGGGGCACCCAGTGTTTTATACAGCCTGCGCTAGCAATAGATACATCAAGTCCCACCAATTTACTTGAAAGTTTAACACTTTAGAAGACAGATTAATTCTGGGCAAATTCAAAAGAGTAAACACATTAATAGAACTCATCTCTTTGGAATTATAATGCTTGAGTTAAATATCATATGGTGAGCCAAATTCCTCCATATTCCACATATGTGCCCCTTATCCTTAAGATCTCTAGACTGAGATTCTTGTAATTGCAAATCCTGTTTGTTCCTGATTCAGCTCAAACAGACTCAAGGGAGTCGAGACAAATCCTGATGAAGCACATTACTAGCAAAATATAACCACATCCACTGGAGATAATGCAATCAGCGCCAACCCTACAACCGCTCACCATCAATGATTAGATTATTTCTGACCCTGGCATGATAACATTTGGTCTAGGAGTAGTTGATAAGGTGACCTGTCATTTGACTGCAACACCAGGACATTATAAGCTATTATTATAAAGAAAATAGCACTCTAGCACCCTACTCCATATTATCTTAGGACCCAGAAAAGGCCTGTACATTGTAACGCCAGCAGCAAACAAGTCCTCTATTTCAATCAACCACCCCAACTTTTCTCCATCAGTTATAGGCTGGTCGCAAGACTCCTAATACAGGGTGCCCAGGTTACATATCATTGCTTGATAACTTTCTCTGCCCTGCTTGCTTCCAATAATTGACTGTGGTCTGTTGGCTACTCCCTTATCCGAGAATGCCAGGGAAGATTCAAACAGTATTAAGTATTTGACTCAGTTCTCTCTAAGCTTCTTGATGGGCCTGAATTGAAGATATGGTCAGAAGCCTTGAGACACTCTGCCTTTACTCTGATGGTCTGGAATTTGGTTCACTAGGAGTAGGGCATCCCAGACAACAAGGTTTACGTGAAGCCGAAGGGTAATCCCTCAAAGTCCATGCAAACATATTTTCTGAACAGTAAGAGCTTGGGGTGATCGAAGATCTCACCTGATCGAAGATGCCATTCTTGGAGACGAGTTGTCCGCGAGCCCGGGTGTTGATCTCCAAGGTGTATTTCATGTGAGGCATCAAGAGCTAGCAAGATAACAAGATACGCTGGTAAGATAGCATGAAAGAAAAGGATGGGTGTCACTGTCAGACCACGACTCTGTGCCCTGCTTGTGAGTGTGTCATATTGCCAGGATCATGGCTTCTCTCTCCTGGATAATGTGCCACAGTGCCTGGATCATGGATTCTGTCCCTGATGGTGAGTGGGTCATGATTTCTGTAGTATGGGTTCTGCTTGTGCGTCACAACATCAGCAACACAGCTCATCTCTATCTGAGTGTCAATATTAGTAACAGAGCTCCTTTTCTTGCCTTTCAGTGTGTCAGGATGATTACTTCCTATCACGCTCGTGAGTGTTTTGTACTGTCATGACGATGTCTTTTTGCTTGTGTGTCATGCTGAAAGGAGGATTTCCTTCCTTAGGTGTGAGTCACTATCACTACCAATCTTCTATGTCGGTGCCACAACTCCTTTCCTTATATGTGAGTCACTGTTAGTAAAAGAGTTATTTTCCTTATTAAGTGTTATGCTATCTGGGTGCTGATTTGTTGCCTTTTATTCGTTGTCTTATTATTATTATTATTAGGGTATTTATTGATGCTGACATCACTTCGTGGAGCAATGGAGTGCTTTACAATCATCATGGGGGAAGGACACAGTGAGGGAAGCAGATATTCAAGGATTCAGGGACCTACTAATGAGGGAGCGGGGGTTGGGCATTTTGGCAGTAGGGTCCCTACAAGTAACCAGGGGGGAGTAAGTGGGGAGCAGATCACCCAGTCTCAGGTAGGGTGGGGAGCAGAGGGTGGAGCAGAGGGTGGGTGGATCTAGGCTTCCTTGCTTTTGATGCCACCCTATTAAGGCCACATTTCCTTTTATTGCATATGATTGTTTCATGCTGTCAGGATGATAATCAGATTTTGTAATGTAATGTAAAGTGGTCTTATAAAGCGGCCTTCTACAAATAATGTTGGCCTCGCTGCGGGGCGTGGCCAGCAGCCATGTAAGGTGGATGTGTTATCTAGAAGCTCCTTCAGATCCAGCAGAAGATCCGACAAAACAGCACAAATTGGACTAAAACCTGAAGATTGCCCGTGATAAGAACGTTGGCGGGGGCTATGTGAAACCTGAGAGCCCCAGGGGATATAAAAGACAAGATACTCTGAGAATATACCCCACAGAAAGAGACATGCCGAAAATGGCGGTGAGAGGGGAGCTGGTTGGCTGGCACTGAAACGCTGCCAAAAGGGAACTGCGAATAAGACGGAGCACAGTCGCTGAACAACACTGCAGTGACATAGAGTACAAAAGCTAGACCCCCAGAGTTGCTGCTGGAACGTAGTGGTTACATTCTGGAGGTCCCGGAGCCTACAAGGAGAAGTGATACAGAAGCAAACTCCAGAGCGGTGAGGAGCGGAGTTGGCAAATATCGCTGGGAGAACAGCAGCAGATAGAAGTAGAATACTGGCCGAGGGATCCAACACATTTGATCCGGAATATTGAAGTAGCCAATACAATCATGGATGCTGCAGCAATAAAGACCCCCGAAGTCCTTTCAATAATGAATGCCTACGGCTGCATACATCCGCCGGGGACGGAGAGCAACACTCCAAGCTACTGGCAGCAGAGGAGCAGCTGAGCCTGCAATGAAGCAGTGGTGAAGGGGTGGTGGGGAGGACCTCTGCACTCTGCACAGCGTGTAGATGCTAACCACACCATGCAACTCCTTTGACACACACACAGGGTGACGGAGGCAGCATGGGAGTTGCGCAGAGCCTACCAGCCCCATCCAACGAACTCTGAGGGAAAGCGCAGGACAATGATTGAGCCTTTGAGCCCTGCATATACACAGTAGGAGCAACATGGAGGATAGCCGCTCCACATCTGGCGCCCCTATAGCAGTGGGGGCACTGGATGCAGTGCAGCTTTCCTGGGCGGGGAAGACCTGACTGTGGAACAAGCAAGAAACACACCCAAGTGCAAGGGAGCAATTTTAATGTTGGACTAGTAGGGCATTGCTGCTACCGTGCAAGCCTGTTGGTCAAAGAAGAAGTTCACCACGCGCTACAGAGCACGCTATGCACCTGGGGCCGCTGCAATAAGTACTCAAGATTGCTATAGGGGAAGACGCCCACACCTGGAGCAGAACAGCATTCTCAAGTAGAGCCAAGCATACGACTAAAGAGAAGGAAGTCAAGGGACATTGGTGGGAACAAGTGAACCACACAATTAATGTGACACCAGTAGTAAGATAAAGAGCAGAGAGCAGCAGGCCATAAACCTGGGCCGTAGCAAAGTTGGCTAACTTAGAAGTGGGAAAGTATTCTGGATCACAGCGCATAGAAATACAAGAAGACAAAACGAAGTCAAGGCCTGCACCAAAGGAGGTCCTCAGCAAAGCAAAGGCGAGAGAGTACATACCCGTGAGTAGGACAAGGAGCCCAGGCTAGGAGACCACAAAGGAGGTAAAGTCCCTGCTGGAGAAACGACATGAGAGGCCTGGATACCGTGGTCGGCAAAAAGATGGTAACCAAAGGAAATAAATCACGGTACAAATAGACCACCCAGTAAACAATTATAAAAGGGCAGGCACACCAACACAATGCGGACAGTGGAGATAAGGAGGAGGAACCAGCGTTGCCCCCTTGGGATACAACAGATGCAGGGAATTAACAGATCATGAAAGCAATTGCAGCACAACAAGCAACTCTAGAAGGTAAAATAGATGCAGTGGGCATTGACGTTGGACTACTGCGACAAGATGTGAGAGCCATAGCGGAATACACAGGCAAATTGGAAGAACAAGTTAAAGACAACACTGTGGTTAGAGTGCAAACAACAAGAGATGTTGATATCCTGCTACAGAAGGTCAAACTGCTGAAAGACAGAGCTGAGGACGCAGAGGGATGTGCACGTCGGAATAATATCAGGATAGTTGGTCTATCGGAAGGAACAGAGGGATCAGCCCCACCACATATGTGGAAAACTTGCTACTGCAGGAAATAGGAGCAGGAGAACTGACACATGGGTTTACGATCGCGCAGGCGCTCTGTTCCCTTACCAGGAGAGCACCACCAGGTGCCCCCTCAGACCCATAATTGCAAAAGTCCTAAATTACAAGGATAGGGAAAATATTCTCACCTTTTCCTGGACTGGGGGATAACAAAAAGAGCCTCGGCGAAGATGTCAGTGTTCAGATTACACCTTCCAGGTGCAAAAAAGTACGGCTCAATGCATTACAACAAAGGCCAGACTCAGGAAGGCAGGTCTGAAGTATAAGTTGATATACCCGGTGAAATTAAAGGTAATACACAATGGCATAGTACTCTTCAAGAAACCATCAGAGGTGCAAGACTAGATGGGTAGCGTGCAGATCCAAGAGATGGCAGAGCAAGACCAAAGAACTTCGACATAAGCTGGATAACCCCAAGAAGACAGGCATAGTGAAACTAATTATGTAAAGGACATAGCACACAAGATCAGCGACTAGATGGAAACTGGGACCAGGATGGTCGCAACTAAGGCAAACAGAAGCTGCTGTGTTGATTAAAGACATAGCAGGAGCATAACAGGGCAGCCACAGAGGGGAGGAACGCAACGCGCAGACCCACTACTCTCACAATAGTTACGTTTTAGGGTACTGAATAGTGCCCGCCCGTTGGGCACCAGGAGATTAGTCTACCAATTAGGTAGAATGGAGCAGAAGCGGGGAAGTCTTAACATGCGTGTTTAACATGTCTGGACAGTTTAAGTTAAAGTATGTTTTAGATAATGGAGGGAAGCCTGGCATAGTTGAAACACAGCGCACATGATCACAGCTAAAGCTCGTAGCAGACTTGAGGCCCTATCAATACCCTCGGAATGGAGTTGCGATGGCTGAAACAATAAAAACTATGACATGGAATATCCGGGGGCTAAATAACTATGTCAAACATCAAAGTGTGATAAGGTACACAAGGAGGAACAAGGTGGGGATTGCGTTATTGCAGGAAACGTACTTGGATACACAGAAGCAAAACAAGCTGGCTAGTGCATGGGGAGGAGCGCTAGTGGGTTCCACATATTCAACATATGCAAGGGGGGGTCCTTATTTGGGTTGACCCAACAATACCACTTAAGATACTAACTACTAGGACAGATGACTAGGGCAGAATGGCTATGATACATGGAATGCTAGAGAATCGGGAAATATGTATTGTGAACATCTACGTGACCAACCACAATGTCACTGTCTTCTTCAGGTTGCTGTATTCAAGGCTAGGTCCCTACAGAGATGGGGTAGTGATATGGGGCAGAGATTTTAATTGTACCCTAAATTCCACAATAGAAAGGTCTGACTTGAAATACAAAAGTCCCCCCCACCGCTAAAGTCCTAAGTATGCTCCTGAAGCATTTCCAGTTGAAAGACTTATGGAGGACACAGCATGGGGACAGTAGAGAATATTCACATTATTCAGCCCTGCATAAAGTTTACACAAGACTCAATTATCTGTTCAAAAGGGAAGATCATGTAGTGTAATTTACTGAGGTGGGTTACCGAGCTAGGGTCCTATCGGACCGCTCCCCCCTCTTAACAAAATGGAAGATATTTGCCCCAAGGCCACCCATACCTACCTGGAAGGCATTCAACGAGCATATTACAAAAAGCACTTTTGATTTCAAAGAAGTAAACGAGGGAAGTGTACAACTGGTGGGCACGGTTTGGGAAACATATAAGATAGTCAACTGGGAGAGATGATAGCGGCGTCAGGGAGAGTGCAGAAAACTATCACAAATGACCTCCAAAAAGATAGAAAGGGAATTATTGGGACTGGAGAAAAGGGTAGAGGTGGAAGAGGAGCATGTGAAGGAAGTGATCACACTGAGGCAGGCATGTCCAACACAATCGGACAGGCTGGGAAAATTCAACCATGCAAAATATCTGGAGAGAAGCCATGCACAAGGGGATAAACCGGGTAGAATGCTAGCCCGTTTGTATAAAAGCGGGGACAAAAGATCCCCAATATGCTCCATTCGGAACACAGAACAAGTAGAGGTAAACATTCAAGCAGGCACTAACAAAGTCTATTCAGAGTATTAGAAAAAACTGTACATTGACCCCCCAGGCAGAGAGAGAGAGTGAGTTAGTAGATGATCTGGACCTCATTACCCTTCCACAGCTAGATGAGCGACAATCAAATACATTAGATGAGCCCTTAACCCAGATGAAGCTTTGGCCATGGTAAGAACTTTGCCCTCGGAGAAGGCCCCAGGCACAGACGGGTTGACGGGAGGCTTTTATAAGGCTTATGCAGACACTTTTAGAGGGGTTATCTCTCACACAAACACTGCGCCACCAATTTGATCTAGTATTAGATTAAGAATTTTTAATCGTATATCTCAACTCCCATAGGAGAGCCCATGTGATGACACATGTTTCACCACGTCACATTCCTTTTTCAAATGTGGGCATATATTTTTTCAAAAATATGCATTGCTTCATTACAAAATAATTTCAACATATTCATGCACATTTTAGTCATGACAGAGATGAGGGCGTGGTAAAGGGGAGAAATATTAAGTTCAAATAATATGTACTGACAAACAACAGAAAAACAAGGAGAGAAAACAAAGAAAAATAAATAAGCCTCCTGATTTTTCATTCTCAAATACATACTGCATCATATGTCTTTTGAAGCATACTACCCCTCATTCCAAAGCAAATTCTTTACTTATATTAATACTCAATTTTTCCCTCCTTTGTAATCATTTCACGCTGTATTCAAAAACTATCTTCTATCTAATCCCATTGTTTAAATTGTATGTCAAGACAGGAAGCAAGAATTATGCTTCACTTTCTTTATTGCTGCCACATCAGCACTTTAAAACATTGAACATTTAAACTGGGCACTATGGTTTTATTCCAGCACTCTGAGGGCAAAAATAAAATCAAAGTTTAAAGTTCAAGGAATGTTCAGGCAATTTTTCAATAGGCACTACGAGCCCCATTACCCCCTGGGCTCTAGTGGTCCTGGGCTCTTCCTTTGCACCTATCAGGCTCCTGTGTGAGATATAAGAGCCCTTAGCCCCAGGTCCCTTGCTCTTTCTTTTTGATGCCTACAGATAAGTGACTTCTGATTTTCTTGCCTTAATATACTAAAGAGATGTTCTCATAAATGATCACTAGTTTATTTGATACACGTGTTCAAATGATGTCAGTGCAGCATACCGCTAACATGTTGTCTTAAACGGATAAAGATTCCCCCAAAAAATGTACTCTGTGTTGGAATTAAATTTGCGTAATTCGTTTCACGTTAGTACGCAGGTGTTTTAGTAATAAGCTTCACATAGCTTGGCGAGCGTGCGCAAGTTAATGCTTTCTGTTCTTGTGGAGTGATTAAGAGGAGCCTGGGCCGGAGCCGCGAGCGAACGAGCTGGCCTCAGGCACCCAGCTCGCTCCTCAGAGTAACTCGTAGGACCCAGGGGATCGGAAAGGCTTCTACCGCAGACCTCTCCTAACGCTCCCGCATTTCTTATACACAGCGCACTAGCGCCAGGCTCAGAGATGAGGCCTCATCAGAATTCTAAATGAAAAAAAAAAAGACACGCTCATTTACCGATTGAGCAGCACGGAAGGCGCAGAGTGTGACAAACAGCATTAACTCTTCTTAAGAGCCAGACATTATTAGTTGACAGCCCGGAAGTTGGCCCTGCCAACACAAGGAGTATGGCTCACTATTAAAGCCCCAGAGGGGCTCAGTCCGCCACCCCAGAGTGGAGTGAGGAGGAATGGGAGGAAGAGCCCTTGCAGCAAGACACTGAGTTATCCCTCAGTTTTTAAAAGGTGCTGGGAGAATTTCTGTCACACGCAGTCTCACAAGGGGTACAACCCATAGCCCAAAGGCTAGATATGCTTGAGGCACTGATGGCTGAGCAGCGATAGCATCTAGCAGCCAGGAAAAGTTGGGCAGACAGCCCTGGAGAGGGGACATCAGCTAGACACCGCCAATGAAGGGTTGGAAAGAAGGGGTGTAAAGTAGCTTGGAATAGCAAAGACTCTTTGACCCCTCACCTCCTCCTGAGCACAGTGGAGAGGGTAAACATTGTTCCCCAAGGAGGAGACAACCCTGTCGCCAGATTTAAGAAAGCCTTCCTTGTAAAAATGGCAGATAGCAATGACAGACCCCCTACCACAGGTGTGAATAATTTAGGGGATTATTATGAGGGCTATTTGCCCGATGACGAAGGAGGAGAAGAAGAGGACGCCAACAAAGAGCCCATCGAGGAGACCGTCGCCCCTGAAGAAGACAATATAGGGGACATGTTTGATCCTGAAGCCATTAGGCACCCCAAGTCTTCTGAATGGGTGCCAATGCTCAGAGTGGTGCAATATATGGCACAACATATCAGGAATCCCTTGAACAGGAAGATGCGCTCTCAGATGAGGACAGAATGCCCACGGCCGGAGCTACCAGGCAAGTTGGAAGAGACCCTGGACCTCTACGCGAAAATGGTCACCTTCATGACCAAAGCGGCGAGAGACATCAGGAAAGGTGTGGACCAAGCCTGGAGGGGGTGTCAAGATAAGGTCCTTGACCTAGCAGGGCCGCTGGTGAAAATAATGAGGCTAGCGGAAAAGGCCAAGGACACGGGAACACCAGTAGAAGCCCAAGCTTTGGGTAACTGGGAACAATGCGCAGTATGCCTCTTAAGCAATGCCAACTGTGCCCTTTCCTCAGAGAGACTGAGAGATGTGTTACTGAAAATAGATGGGAAGCTCAGCGACCTGGCCTCCTATGAAGCGGGAGAAGGTGCTAAGGGGCTTTTATTTGGAGAAGCATTTCCGAAAGAAATGTTGCAGTTTGTCAGACCCTACTCGGCATTGGAGAAGGCACAAAGCTCTGTTAGAAACATTTTTTCGGGGCAAAGTTTTGCCAGGACTGGAAGCCACCGGGGTCGGTCATCCGATCGGTACAACTTCCAACGCAGACCCCAAGGGCCATGAGCCCAATATTGGGAGGGAAGACAGCAGGACACCTTCTTCCCGGCGAGATCAAGATTTGCAAGAGGTCATAGAGGAAGAGGTTCCTAATGGCAGCGCTGTGGCACTGGTGGCGTGTACAGCATGCAAACAAGTAGGAGGAGAACCCTACACTTCTTGAGCGAATAGCGAGCTTTATCATGCGATGCATGGGTGCTCGAAGCAGTGGCAGACCTCCATTTGGAGTTTGTAGGCAACCCCATAATGAGGATAGAACTTCACCCGATACACATGCCGCAAGAGGAAACAGTGCTGTTACAGAGTGAACGGCTAAAGCTTGTAGACAAGAATGTGATAGAGCACCATACCCAAGGGGAAGCAGATTTCCTCAGCAATATGTTCCTGGTGCACAGAGGAGAAAAGATAAGACCAGTCATAAATCTAAAGAGTTTGAATGAATGGCTCGCTTACAACAATTTCAAGATAGAGGGCATTCACCTGCTCCGAGACCTCCTAAGTACAGGTGATTGGCTTGCACGGCTGGATCTCAAAGACGCATACCTCACGATACCAAAAGCGACTGCATATCAGAGATATTTTCTTTTTTTTCTTTTTATTTATTGTATTTGGTTTATTAAACCCTTACAAATACATTTTCGAGACAATCACTTCACAAGAGTGCTCAAAAAGTCCCAACAGTTACAAAATTTCAACACTAGAATCCCAGTACAATAACTGTCAAAATACATTGAACAAAATGTAAGAGGGTGCACATTTCACAGAGTGCAGTGTGTTCTACATAGATCGGATACAATTTCTTTCAAATGGAATCAGAAAGTGTGCCAATTTCTAATGCAGTTACAAAATTTCAAAGTTAAAATTCAAGTTCAAAACCTCTCAAGTTCAATGTGCAAACTGCAAGAATATGCACATTTACAAAAGTATAAATATCAGAATTAAAATCCAACCAAGATATAACAATGAGTGTGAGTGCAACAAGAGAGTAGATTTGCCGCTTAATTAAAACTGAATAGATATAAAACAAATTTAAACAACACAATTACAACAGGACAGTAGAGGAAGGACATAGTTTTCATAAAATATAATTTCGCCAAATTTTCTCTACATATCAAGAACTATGTTTAGACCATTTCAATATTTTATGTATTTAAAGAGTCTTCAATTTTATACAACAATGTTGTAAGTGCTATACACAGCCTAGTACTATCTCCCTTTATACATCTTACCCAATAAGATTGTCTTGCTAAAGTGTTAGCTTCTGGGTAACAGATGCCCAAAAATTTGGATCTTTCTTGTTCAAAATAAGAGCAGTATAGCACCAGGTGTTTGAGGTTTTCTTGCACATCCGTGTGTAGACAGAAACAACATGTTTCTTCTGTGGTGACAGTAGATAACTTACGCCAATAGTGAGAAAGTTCAAGAGCGGCAAATTGTTTTAGTTTAAAACGTATATATATTCTTCTTGCTTTATTGCAAGAAACTTTGTTATGTACGATGATCGTGAGGCTCTTTTTCTACGAAATAATGCATATTCAGCATATATTTGTAACTATTGTTGGACGCTATCGTTTTGATCCAGTCTAATTCGTAAAGTTTTTTCTAACATTTGGTAGACCTTGTATTAGATTTTCAACAGTAGCATTGATGTCAAATAAAATGTGTATCATTTGCACTTCAAATAATGAAATTGATGATGGATTACCGTTCATCAAAAGCCTATTAAGGGGTAGGTAGAGGGAGTTGTTCAGAGGATTTAACATTTTAGCTTAACTTGAGAGTTTACGCCACTGAAGTCTCGCAGAAAGTGATATGAGCGCTAGCTCATGACTTATGATTGAGTTAGGTACGGCAAGCGAAAAGCCAAATGTTTGGTTCCAAATTTCACCTTGAATGCGATCCAATAAAAAGTCTAGATTCAATAGACAGGTATCTAAACCAAATAATAAAATTGGCTTCACCTTCAATGTATAAAAGTCAATAATAGGCAATAAAGAAAATGTAAAGTATTTTTTATATACAATTCTCATTTGCGACAGCAGAGGACAGACTTTATTTTTAAGTCCAAAGGACCATGATTTAAGAGTTTGAGTCAGATAGAGTGTATCCCAGGTAGCATAAGGAGCTCACACACTGAAGTAGTGTGCCAGAGATGTTCCATTGATATGACCTAATTTTCTATTTATTCGTGAATATTATGATCTTATACTTCACCGAGTTGGCTTGTAGATTATGTTTTTCAGCATACATAGAAAACTCATTTAACTTATTCTGGAGGGCATAAGGGGGCTTATCAAAGAGAACGTTGTCATCTGCAAAGTACATCCAGTGTAAGCTACCAAGTCTCACAGCATAGATCGATATGCGATTCTAAAGATTGTCCATGTCACATATATAAAGATTTAACAATGTAGTGGCGAGATGACACCCCTGTTCCACCCCTATTGCAGTCGGAATTGGAGAAGTGAGGGAACCATCCTGGTTAATACGTATTTGGAATGTAGTGTTATTATGAAGCATAGCAACAAGCTGTACCAATCGGCGAGGAAATTCCAGCCCCAACATCTTTCCCCACAGTATTTCTCTCATCACACAATCAAATGCTGAGGACAAAACTAAGGCTGGCATCTGAATGCGAAGATTTTGATTTAACCAGCAAGAAGTGAGCCATAACAATGGCATTAAGTGAAGTGCCCATGGCCTTAGGAAAGCCAACTTGATATTTCTAGGCGTTTGAGGATTGAAATAGCAAAAAACTTAGTGGCAGCATCCATGAGGGCGATTGGACGGTAATTGGCAGGATCATGTGGGTCACCCTTATTATAAATTGGAATAATTATGGCATTACGCCAAGAAAATAGAATACTATTAAAGCAAAGAATATGATCTAATTTGGTGTAAAGAATAGCTGCCCAAAAATATGGGTCAGATTTTAAGATACAAGAGGGGATACCATCAGGGCCTGCCACTTTCAAGGGTTTTAACTGCCCAATGGACAACTGGATGTCCTCAAGCGAAAATTAAATTTGGCAGTAATATAAGTTTGCCAAAAGTGGGAGGAAATGGAAGAACTTAAGTTACATTTTTAAATGTCCGATTACGTCGTCTAGGTGGTTAACCCAAAGGTTCCCTCTCTGCAAAGAAATTGAACGTGAACCCGGAAAATTCAAAGGATGTTTAGAGTGTATGGGATTTAGACAAACAGAGTTAAAGGTTCCACCCAGTAAAATGAGTTGTGAAGAAAGGCATCTTCCAAGATAGAGTCCAATTGTGTAAGAAAAGCATCGAGGGTGTTTTTGGAAGGATTCCGGTAATTATACTTATAGTCTCAGGGTTGTTACTCTGGGAAAATTCAATTGCTGATATGTCGTCTGTACAAGATATCATAGTGGAATGGCCTTTAATTTTATTGTTTACTAGAACGTCCATCCGAGGGTCTACTAGCTAGTCCCTGTACAGCAGGATGACAATATGTGGTGTAGCCATCAATAGCAAAGACGTTAGTATTCATAGTTTCTTGAATAATAAGGATGTTGGGGGTCTCTAAACAAGAAAGTGAGTTGAGCCATAGTTTTAAATTCAAGATACCCACAACAATTCAATGCTACAATTTTGAGAGCTCCCTGGCTACGCTTGCTTGTTGGATTTTGTCAGTTAAGTTGGTGGTTAACAGCGGTGCGAGTCAAGGTACATTTTTGGCAGACCCAACCAAAGAGGACAGCTGGGCCATTACATCCACATTGGAAAGTACACCATTCTGATTTATTGAGGAACTATCGCTGTTTACTCCCACAACAGGAGCTTGAAAATCCAAAAATGTGTTTGCATCTTCCATAGATTGAAATACACGTAGAGACAGTCCCTGCAGTAATAAGTCTGCTCGATGATCCGACACAAGTTTCGTAATTATATGCGAATGTGGCCCACATATCATGCGATAGTTTTTGTGATTCGAGAGTCTAATCCAATCGATGTCTTCTGAATGTAACGTTTGAATTTGGGGACTAAGTCTAAAGGTGTTCAATATAATCAAACGATTTATTCTTTGTTGATGACCATTTATTACTGGATCACTAGTCCATCTTAGTATATTGGGAGTGTCCATGGTAACTTCTATGCTATGGATAAGATTATCATGGTGAGCAAAATGTAAATCTAACTCAGGAACATTCACATCAAATTGTTTGTCTATAATACGTGATGGAAGGAATTTAGTATCCTCCAAAGAGTTAATACTGGGAACTTCGTGAAGGGTCTGGGTGTGAGAATCCTCAGATGTACACTTGCAAGTCTACCACTGGAGTGCCCATTGACATTACATGAAGACCTTCCTTTACAGGTTTTTGCGGAGATTATTGACTTAATGTCCTAGATAGTGTCAAGTTATTCGACTTTACTGCATTGGTAAAGCCTGATTTGCTAGCCCTAATTTGCTTAGTGCAAATAATAGGATAACATTGCGATAATTGATGATGTTTAGTATTCGCATTTAAAGTAAATTTGGGGGAGTTATTTGACAATAGGGGTGTGATAGGACCTTAAGATGGTGGAGGCCCTTGGGTACTAGAGAATGTTGGATGAGAAGGACCAATTCACAGTTTGGTGTGAACTGACGGCTGTACTATTTGTTTGTCATTACAGTTCTGATTTTCTATGTCCGATAGTATCTTAGACTCTTCATTCAGTTGATTTAAATCTATATTTTTGTCATCCTTTGATATGTTACATAGATTTTTTTGTATTCGAGTTATGACCTCGTACCTCATATGTTCTGGGCATTCAAGAACATGGCATGGCAAAATTATCGGTTTACAAGGATTTACTGGTTATGGATTGTGGAATGGGGCCTTGTAATTGTTCAATAAGTGTGTCTAGAGTTATTAGCCTCCGAACCTGGAAGTTTTCATGAGCAAGCATGAAGCCTTTCAGTCTATTTAATGTTCCACTGATGTCCAGAATAGACAATTTAATGTTGTCTAGTTCTATGTGTGTCTTCTCGTGACCTTTGTCGAGTAAATTAAGAATACTGGTTATCACAGGAAAGGTTATAGTCTCAGAGTCGAAAGTCTCACAAGAGTGAAGATTGGAGTTGTGTGGTAATGGGGCATTTTTGTCAAAGTCAATTGGAGGAGGACCATTGACTACTGCCTTAGGTAACCCATATGTATGTTGGTCTGTTTTAAATTTATTCTTAGATTTAGTTTCCATAATGCGATAAGTTGGAGAACTCATAAAAGGTCGCTTGGTCATAGTAACATGAGATTGGCCGTGCCATTTATTGTGACCACCAACATTTTCCCCATAATAGTTGTGTAAATATATAGCTTCAACAATCCAACGGCAACAACGAGGTAAGAGACGAGGGGCCTAAAGAGACTCTAAAACACCTGCCCTATTCCGCCTGAAGAGTAAGGGCCAAGATCGAAAAGTCAGACACGTGATTGTCAAACCGCTCTTCATGGCAAGAGGGAGAAGTCAGTCTCGCAGAACTGTTTGCAGCCACAGAAACGTTCACTGCTGCGAGCTGAGGGACTCCCTCACCATGCAGGGCAGTTACAAGAGATGGAACGTGAATCAGTACCCGAGAAAAATGCATCTGTATGTCATTGGGTTCAACTGCAAGAAATTGTTGGCTGTAGGGAGTAGGGTCAGAGTCCATGTCACGTTCAATCAGTATAACATGCTGTGGAAAGTCAATTCCTGTGTCATCACTAGATTCATGAAATTCAATGGGGGCCGTAATATTCATTTTTGCTTGAGACGTTGTCTTAGATAAGCATTTCCTGCTATGCAGATTTCCTACCATTATTACACAATACTGGTAAGTCCGCACTGCAAAGAAAAAAGGACACAAAGCAACGCTTAACAACTGACACACCACTCTTTCTACACTTTACAAACTGCCTGGGATTGAGCCAGTTGCTTAGAGTGTAAAAAGGCACATTACCTAAAGACAAGATACTAATGCAGTAGTTATGTTTGCATGTCCACCAGTAGTAAAGGCTGATGAGGGAAAGTTCAGGCGGGGGCACAAAGCATCTCCCAAAAATATACGAGAGCAAAATTTGTAATATGTAATAAACAAATATTGGCATACAAGTATACTCTCCTCGTCAGGTTTAACATACCATACAACATTTCCGATCTTTATCTGTTGAGAGTACACAATCGTAGTTTCACAGCCAGAGTGTTTTAGCTGCGGTATGTGCTAAATCACTAACTACAGCCAATCAGTAAATGGGCCACCCATAAGTGACTATAATCCACCACACAATAGACCAGATTTCTCAGAGCTCTTACGCTAGAACCCTTTTGAGTGATCCATTTTGATTCAACATAGGCACTTAAATCAAGTGTGAGCAATTGTGTGGACAGCAGAATGGCACAATAGAGATACACCACCTGTCACATACACAACCGTCTCAATGTGCGATAAGAGAAACAGAGCACAACTATTTAGGACAAAGTGCCACTAGCAAAGAATGGTTACGTGGCTGACATGTTTGAAAACAATAAACACTTAAAGGCTATCATCAATCAGTCGACGGTTGACCAACCCGTAACTCATTGTAGTCCACTATGCAAAAATAGTCTAAATTCAAATGTGCTCATGTGCTGCTGTTTTAAAATGGTAATATTGAAGTGAGGTTAAAGACTTACTTGTGCCATTATAAGCGTCCATTGCAATGAGAAGTCTATGGGCCTCATCACACGGAATGCGGTAAGGGTTTACCGTTACTGGTAAGGGTACTGGTAAACTACGAGGTCCCTTTGCGGGACCCGACCTCAACGGCTGGTTTCACCAGCCGTTAAGGAACAGGCCCGCAAAGGGACCTTGGAGGCAATTACGGTACCGCAATTTGCGGTACCGTAATTGCCACCTTCCCCATTCCCATTGAGCCCTATGGGAGCTCAAATGGGAATGGGGAAGTTCCATGGTGAATGGGAAATTACCGGCCCCACACACCTTGGAATGTGGCGGTAATTCCGCCATTCACCATGGCGGACTCGGTACGGTACCAGCGGCAACCATGGCGCTAGTAGCGCCATGGTTACCGCCTACTGTGTAATGAGGCCCTATGTCTGAGAGCGCGCCAGCCAGCTCCCGCTCCACCACACACCCGAACAGCCCAACAGCACACTTACGGTGCACTTCCGGGTGCGCGTGTGCAGTGCGCGTGACCGGTGTTGATATAGGTTGGAGGGTTGCTGGGAGGAGACGGGTGGGGCCAATCGGCAATGCTGCAAGTGAGGAAAGAGAAAAAAGGCTTTAGACGTTACATGAAGAAGGGACAAGTCCCAGTGTGAGTGTCCGGAAAAGAAGATCCAAGTAATTACTTGAGGGAAAATTGAAAACAAGTTTCACTGTGTTTCGCCACAAGCAAGTTCTTCTCCTTGAGGACAGAGGACTGTTGATGGGCCAGGGGCTCCACACCGACAAAGCCTAAGAGCACACTTACAGTGCACTTCTGGGTGCGTGCGTGTGGTGCGCATGCCTGGTGTTGATATATGTTAGCGGGTTGCTAGGAGGAGGTGGGTGGGGCCAATCGGTGTCATTGAGGGAAAATTGAAAACAAGTTTCAATGTGATTCTCCACAGGCAAGTTCTTCTCCTTGAGGATGGAGAACTGTTAATGGGCCAGGAGCTCCACACCGACACAGCCTAACAGCATACTTATGGTGTACTTCTGGGAGATATCTTCGCTTCCGGTGTAACTGAGAGATATGGCGCTTCACGTGTCTCCCATTCCACCTAGCATCCGCGCCTTGGGCCTTTACCAAGCTGATGAGACCTGTGGCCGCAGCCATAAGAGAGAGAAGAATACAAATTATCATTTATTTAGACGACATTCTCGTGTTGGGACCAGACAGAGTAACGCTCAGCAAGAATGTACTTTGGGTCTTCAGCCTATTATCCTCGCTGGCATTCTTAGTCAACCTAGACAAGTCTCAGCTTCTACCAGTTCAGAGGATAGAGTTCTTGGGATTTACGATAGATACCAGAAAAGTGACTCTCGAACTCCCGGGACACAAAGTGAGAGCGATCAAGAAAGAACTCAGAGCCGTCATAGCGAAGACGATTATTTCGTTTTGGAGTCTCGGCAGGGTAGTGGGATTGCTAGCAGCCTCTATTCAGGCGATATTCCCTGGACCTATCCATTATCGAGCACTCCAGAGGCTCAAGATCAGACACCTACAAGGACGTGTAGGTTACCATCAGCTAGTAAACCTAGAACACGAAGCACTCATGGAACTGCATTGGTGGGTGCAGAATAAGGAGGCCTGGAACCGCCTGAGTATCTTCGTTGACGTTCCAGACTTAGGGCCTCATCATGAGTTTGGTGGTAACGCCGGCGCTATTAGCGCCAGCGATAATAGCCCTACTGCCAAACCCCCATCGCTTTTAGCACCGATCACAGGTTTGGCAGAAGAGTTATTGCCCATTCCCCATTGGGCCCATTCGGGAATTCCTCATTCCCCATCGGGCCTAATGGGGAAAATCCGCGCCATTACCGCCGGCAGATTTCCTGCCGGCGGTAATCGCGCCGAAAATTTGCTGCGGATTTCCCCCCGCCAAAGCCATGATCTGGCAGACCCTTAAATGTGGCGGTAATAGCATTACCGCCGCGTTTAAGGGTTACCGCCAGACTCGTGATGAGGCCCTTAGTGATGGAGTCAGAGGTGAGCAGATCAGGCTGGGGAGCCAGGTGCAACCAAGTAGAGACATGAAGGAAATGGTCAGATGAAGAATTGAAATTACACATAAACTGTCTCCAACTCCTAGCATAGCAGGTTCTTTCGCAGTGTCCGTTTTCACTAAAGAGAAAGGCTGATGTTATGTCTTGCTCAAGATGGACAACCTCTCAGCCGTACGCTACATAATCAAGTTAGGAGGGACCAAATTCAAGATGCTAGCAGAGCTAGCGAAAGATTTCTGTCACTATTGCCCCCAACACCAGATTGCAGTAGCAGCAGAGTACCTACCAGGGACACAGAACAGAGTGGCAGACTGTAATTCACAGTATCTTGTAGACTCCAGCGATTGGAAGCTACATTCGCAGATATTCAAAAAGTTACAAGAAGTCTGGGGTCCCCTGGACACCGATCAATTTGCATCCAGACTGAACGCCCAGATGTGAAAGTACTTCAGTTGGAGAATAGACCCGGGAGCAGTGGGTACAGATGCCTTTCTACACCCGTGGAATGGGGCTGTACATTATGCCTTCCCGCCGTTCATCATGCCCACGAGAGCCCTGGTGAAAGCTCGCAGAGAGAAAGTGGAGCGTGTGATGAAACTACCATGGTGGAAGTCTGAGGCCTGGTTTCCAGTAGCGATGGAAGTTTCTTCGGATTTTCCGAGGATAGTTCTGCATCGGCTGGATCTTCTTCTCGGACCAACTGTCCAACCTCACCCATTGACAGAAGTGGGCACACTACACCTGATTGCCTGCAGGGTTTCAGGAAGAGAATGGAATTGCCAGGCATTTTGCAACTCGCTGTAGACTGTATCAGAGACTCTTGGGCGCCTTCCACCATTAGGAGCTATGGCGCTGCACGGGACCATTGGGCCCTATGGTGCACAGAACAGGGTTTGGATCCCGTTTCAGCCCCTGTACTTCATGTCACTAGGGGTCTACAGATCAGCAATGTCAGTAAACCACAACAAGGTGGAAGGGGCTCCCGTAGGGGAACACCCAGTGGTCATATTACTTCTCAGAGGGATGAAGTTGAGGAAGCCGCCAGAGCCCAAATACGCAGTGTTATGGTACGTCAGAGACGTTTTTCCGCCTCTTCCTTAGATGGCCAGGGAACGATAGCCTTTTTTGATCACAACTTTCAGGTAAGCTAGCAATGTTGTTATGTCTAGCAGCATGCCGAAAGGTGTCGGACGTCAAGGCCCTAGAGATAAATAGGAAGATATTTTATCCAGAAGGCGTAGCTTTTAGCATAGCGAAGAGCACAAAGACCGATTCCAGAATAATGTCCTACCCTTACTTCATTGAGAATAAGAAAACATGCATGGCTCACTGCATTAAAGATCATGAGGATGCGATGGCCCATCTTAGACTGCAAGGGGTAACCCAACTGCTTTTATTGCGATAGCAACAGCGACGGTTGCTAGGTGGGTGAAGGAAGTGATGCAATGGGCTGGGATAGACTTTACTTATTTGGCCCGCATTCTGCTAGGGAACCAATGGCTTCTAGAGCATTCACTGCAGGTGTCCCATTACAGGACATAATGAAATCAGCAGATTGGTCTTCTGAGTCGACTTTTAAGACATTTTATTCCAAACCTGTATCAGATATCATGAATAGGGTTGTAGCATGCTTTGAAGAAGCATAATGCTCACCTCCTGTCTTGAAATAGAATGAAGATTGCCCATGTTTACAGCGCAGGCCAGTCTTGATTCTATTAAAGACACAGAGGCCTGCTTTATATCCCACCCAGAATGGCGAATGCCTTTACTTAACATGTAAAGTATGTTGTGTAAGAGTTTTAGCGCATTCCCACCCTGATGATTTCCTCTCCATTCCTTGCAGAAGATGAACAGAAGACAGCCTGAAAAAGCTTGACGGTCCAAGAGTTGAAGCATGTGGTTGTAAGTTGTCCCGTTGGACTAGAAATACTCTGGCATCAGGGGATCAGTTGTCGGTTCCGATTGTTGGGATGGTTTGTTTAAAGAGCAAAGTTTGACGTTCAGACTAGAAGGTAATTTTGTGGCAAAGAAAGAGGAAGGGACCTGGGGCTAAGGTCTCTTATACCTCACACAGGAGCGTGACAAGTGGAAAGGAGGAGCCCAGGACTACCAGAGCCCAGGGTAGTGCCTATGGAAAAATTGCCTGAACATTTCTTGAGCTTTAAACTTTGATTTAGTTTTTTCCCTGCAAGTGCTGGAATAAAACCATAGTGCCCAGTTTAAATGTTCAATGTTTTAAAGTGTTGATGTGGCAGCAATAAAGAAAGTAAAACATAATGCTTGCCACCGTGTCTTTAATAGAATCAAGACTGGCCTGCGCTGTAAGAATGGGCAATCTTCATTGTTAGGGCCATCCCTTAGTTTGTTACTTCTAACTGCGATCCTCATTCCTTACTATTTAATTAAAGTACACGAAGTATGGTAAGATGTACTTTGTGTCCTTTAATTAAATAGTATGGAGTGAGGATTGCATTTAGAAGTAACAAATTAAGGGATGGCCCTAACAATTTAAACAATGAGATTGGATAGAAGCATGAAATACAGCGTGAAATGATTACAAATGAGGAACAAATTGAGTATTATATTAAGTAAAGAAATTTGCTTAGGAATGAGGGGTAATATGCTTCAAAAGACATATGATGCAGTATGTATTTGAGAATGAAAAATCAGGTGGCTTATTTATTTTTCTTTGCATTATCTCCTTGTTTTTCTGTTGTTTGTCAATACATATTATTTGACCTTACTATTCCTCCCCTGTACCTCTCCCTCATCTCTGTCATGACTAAAATGTGCATGGATATGTTGAAATTATTTTGTAATAAACCAATGCATGTTTTTGAAAAAATATATGCCCAGATTTGAAAAAGGCACATGATGTGCCGAAACACGTGCTATCACATGGGCTCTCCTATGGGAGTTGAGATATACGATTAAAAATTCTTAATCTGATACTAGATCAAATTGGTGGTGCAGTTTTTGTGTGAGCGATAACCCCTCTATGCATGTATTGGAGGTGGGGAATTGGTCCTCCGTGTCTCACATATGCAATAGGCAATACACCTGAAATTGAAAGAAAATTTGTCGCAGGGCATGAGACGTTGATTTGTTTGCTTTGATTTTATGCAGCCACTTTGGCACCACTCCTGGCCAAGGTGTATAACGAAGTGTGTGAAGTTGGAATCCTCCCAGATAGTATGAGGGAAGCTATGATAATTGTGCTACTTAAACCAAACAAGGTAGACACGGACTGTGGTTCCTACAGACCATTGTCCCTGTTGAACCAGGATAAAAAGAAGAACCTTACAGCAATCTTGGCAAATAGATTTAGGAAGCTGATACCTAAACTGGTCCACCAGGACCAGACAGGGTATGTCCCAGGAAGGAATATTGCTGAGAACTTGCGAAGACTGCACCATCTCATTTATAGCATGAGAGACAGCGCGCAACAAGGTGCTGTAGCTTAATTAGATGCGACTAGAGCGTTTGATTCTGTTCACTGGGATTGGTTGTATGCCACTATGGCTAGAATGGGTATAGGGTCGCAATATATGAAGTGGGTGCAATTGATGTACACTAAACTGATGGCTAGGGTCAGGACCGGTGCCACTCTTTCAGACAAATGGCAACTACATAAAGGGACTAGATAGGGAAGCCCTACGTCCCCTATGTTATATATAAATGCAGCAGAGCCCATGCCAGCCGTTCTGAGGCAGGAATATAGTGATGCCAGAATAGAAATAGATGGAGTAAGGCATATAGTATCAATGTGCGTGGATGACATGTTGTTATATTTGAGTAACCCGGCAGAAAGGCTACAATATGTGCTAGAGGTGCTGGATAACTTCAGTATATTGACAGGGATTCAAATGAATTAAAGCAAATCATGTCTATTTCCATGAGCTAAAACAGCGACTCTGGGAGAGCTGGGCTTGCCAGCTCTTCCCCTACCATGGAGCAGGAACTCCTTCAGATATATGGGGTTGAACATATATCGTGATCCCAAGCTAGAACATGAATACAATACAATACAAGCTAAAGAAGGATTTGTTACATTTTTTTGAGTTCTGGGGCAAGTTACCCCAAGCAATGGCAGGGAGAGTGGCGTGGCAAAAAATGCTAGCACTACCAAGGTTGATGCACTGTTTTGGGAATGTCCCATATAACATTCCCAAAAAATTCTTTCTAGAGCTACACAAAATATGCAAGGGCTTTCTATGGCAAGGAGGGAGACAGAGTGGCATTGAATGTATTTCAGAGGCCATATGTGCAAGGGGGCTTGAAGCTATCAAATTTTGAGTTATACTTTCTGGCATGCCAGCTACAATACATAGTACAATGGATGGCAGATGATCCCACGGTTGAGACTTCTCTTCTACAAGCAGCAATAAAAAGACTGTCAGGGTAATTCATAGAATTTTGCAGAAAAGTGTCGCAAGCGGCTGGCGCAGAGTGTCCCCGTGCGATTGTCTGCGCCAGGCGCGTGCGCTAAAATCGATTTCCGCGCACAGTGTATTCATGGATTTTAGGCTCCCTAACCAGCCGTGGCGCAGAGTATCGCAGCGACCCTGCAGCAGCGCCAGTAACGCCCCCAAGAACGCCCTCGCGCAAGGAAAAGCCATCAAAATCGCTAAATCATCGCAAAGGGCTGCTCTAACCAAGGAACGCAAAGCGGGTAACGTTCATATCAGGGGTACGCGGGAAGGTTTACATGCGATTAGCCAGGGTAAGTGTATTACAGGGGTACGCGGGAAGTTTTACACGCGAGTAGCCAGGGTACGTGTATGACAGGGGTACGCGTGACGTTTTACACGCGATTAGCCAGGGTACGTGTATTACAGGGGTACACGGGAATTATCACACGTGATTTGTCTGGGTACGTGTATGACAGGGATACGTGTGAAGTTTTACACGCGATTAGCCAGGTTACGTGTATTACAGGGGTACGCGGGAATTATCACACTCGATTTGGCTGGGTACGTGTATTACAGGGGTGCGCAGGAATAATCACACGCGATTTGGCTGGGTACGTGTATTACAGGGGTACGCGGGAATTATCACACGTGATTTGGCTGGGTACGTGTATGACAGGGATACGTGTGAAGTTTTACACGCGATTAGCCAGGGTACGTGTATTACAGGGGTACGCGGGAATTATCACACTCGATTTGGCTGGGTACGTGTATTACAGGGGTGCGCAGGAATAATCACACGCGATTTGGCTGGGTACGTGTATTACAGGGGTACGCAGGAATTATCACACGCGATTTGGCTGGGTACGTGTATTACAGGGGTGCGCAGGAAGTTACACATGCGATTAGGCTGGGTGGGTCCTCACAGGTGTTCCCTGTACATCCTCCACGGCCCCTGCAGGCAGCCCACAAAACAGGGGACTACCCTGCACACCTGCTCATGTCTCCCACGCCCCACCGCCCCCCAGCAGTGTGGGGCACCCTCCACCAGGCCCCCACCCATGTCTCCCATCACCCCCACCCCCCAGCCACCATGGGCAGCCTCCACCAGGCCCCCACTCATGTCTCCCACCCACCCCACCCCCCAGCACTGTGGGGCACCCTCCACCAGGCTCCCACCCATGTCTACCACCACCCCCACCCCCCAGCAGTGCAGGGGCAGCCTCCACCAGGCCCCCTCTCATGTCTTCCACCCCCCAGCAGTGTGGGGCACCCTCCACCAGGCCCCCACCCATGTCTCCCACCACCCCCACCCCCCAGCCACCATGGGCAGCCTCCACCAGGCCCCACTCATGTCTCCCACCCACCCCACCCCCCAGCACTGTGGGGCACCCTCCACCAGGCTCCCACCCATGTCTACCACCACCCCCACCCCCCAGCCACCATGGGCAGCCCCCACCAGGCCCCCACTCATGTCTCCCACCCACCCACACCCCCCAGCAGTGCAGGGGCAGCCTCCACCAGGCCCCCACTCATGTCTCCCACCCACCCCCACCCCCCAGCCACCATGGGCAGCCCCCACCAGGCTCCCACCCATGTCTACTACCACCCCCAGCCACCATGGACAGCCCCCACCAGGCCCCCACTCATGTCTCCCACCCACCCCACCCCCCAGCCACCATGGGCAGCCTCCACCAGGCTCCCACCCATGTCTACCACCACCCCATCCCCCAGCACTGTGGGGCAGCCTCCACCAGGCCCCCACTCATGTCTCCCACCACCCCCACCCCCCAGCCACCATGGGCAACCCCCACCAGGCTCCCACCCATGTCTACCACCACCCCCACCCCCCAGCAGTGTGGGGCACCCTCCACCAGGCCCCCACCCATGTCTCCCACCACCCCCACCCCCCAGCCACCATGGGCAGCCTCCACCAGGCCCCCACTCATGTCTCCCCCCCTCCCCCCTCCCAGCAGTGTGGGGCACCCTCCACCAGGCTCCCACCCATGTCTACCACCACCCCCACCCCCCAGCCACCATGGGCAGCCACCACCAGGCCCCCACTCATGTCTCTAACCCACCCCCACCCCCCAGCAGTGCAGGGGCAGCCTCCACCAGGCCCTCACTCATGTCTCCCACCCACCCCCACCCCCCAGCCACCATGGGCAGCCCCCACCAGGCTCCCAACCATGTCTACCACCACCCCCAACCCCCAGCCACCATGGGCAGCCCCCACCAGGCCCCCACTCATGTCTCCCACCCATCCCCACCCCCCAGCCACCATGGGCAGCCCCCACCAGGCTCCTACCCATGTCTCCCACCCACCCCCCCAGCAGTGTGGGGCACCCTCCACCAAGCTCCCACCCATGTCTACCACCACCCCCACCCCCAGCCACCATGGGCAGCCTCCACCAGGCCCCCACTTATGTCTCCCCCCCAGCAGTGTGGGGCACCCTCCACCAGGCCCCCACCCATGTCTCCCACCACCCCCACCCCCCAGCCACCATGGGCAGCCCCCACCAGGCCCCCACTCATGTCTCCCACCCACCCCACCCCCCAGCACTGTGCGGCACCCTCCACCAGGCTCCCACCCATGTCTACCACCACCCCCACCCCCAGCCACCATGGGCAGCCTCCACCAGGCCCCCACTCATATCCCCCAGCCCACAGGCCCTGACAATCCTCAAGCATGGGCCTCATGGCCAGCCACCACAGCCCAAAGACACAACCAAGTATTACATGCGCCCATGATACTACTCCAATGGAAACAATGTAAATCAACACATGTGTCTCACACACAATGGTTGCAAGTGAACCTGAAAACCCATATCATGACATGCATGAAAACAATGAGATGAAACCACACATTGAAGAACGAAAAAATCAAAATAATGTATTAAAAAAAACAGTAATGGCAATCAAAATTAAACAAAATACACAAGTAAAAAAATAACAAAATTAAGCTGGCTGTCCCTTTTCAAATTAAAATCAATAAATGATAATCCAAAAAAATTTCTTCCAAAGTTCAAGTCCATAAAAAGGAAATGAAGGGAAAAAAGAAATAGAAAACCATTGCTCCATGGAAAAAAATATTCATAGTAAAAAAAATATCCAAATCCAAAGTCCAACTATGTACAAAGTATTCAGGGTCCATCATCCCAACAGAAGAAATGAAACCTACCAAAAAACCTATCTAAAATGGAACTATATACAAAAGGTGGAGCAGTGTCCGTCGACTCCAAATAAAAATAAACTATAAAGGAAACCTATCACTAAATAACTATATACAATGGCGGCGGCCCAGTCCAGCGGCTCACTTAGTGGTGTTCCGGGCCAGGGCATCATCAAACTCCTCGTCTATGTCCCAGAGGCGGTCCTGTTCTATGGCCCAGAGGGTCCGCAGGGACGCCGACATGTTCACCTCCAACTCCCTGCGGATTGCCTCAAGGCACTCGGCCTGCCTCAGGGCCCTCCGCATGGAGTTCTCCGCCCTGACCATCGTGAGCCGCGCCTCTTCTGCCCGCCGCCGCTCCGCATCTATGGCGTGGCCCAACCGCTGCCACACGGAAGACACTTCCCTTCCAGGGTCCTCCTGCCCTCCGTCCGATGCCTGCCCCTCCGATGATGAAGGCCCCAAGCTATCGTGGCTGCCACCTACAGCCTCCTGCTGCTGCAGCTGCTGCTGTCCATGTGCCCTGTCCGATGGTGCCTGCACATCCTCCTCCAGCTGGGGTGCAGTCGTTCATGTGGCCACCCCTGCTGGACGTCCGACTCCCGACTGTGGCAGGGATCTGTTGTCCACCAGCCTGGCCGCACGGTCGGAGGCAGCTCCACGGGGCACCCAGGTGACACATGGGTGGGAAGATGGCATGGAGGACGACTGGGGCATAGGGGGTTCCGTGGAGGAGGTGGTCGGAACAAGGTCCAGGAAACGGAGGAATCCAGCCCTGGTGAGCTGTCCCAGTGGGTCAACGCGGTCAACGAGCCATGCGTGAATACATGCAGACTCATCATGAAAAGACTGCAGGTCAGCTCGCATGGCCCGTTGACGCAACGCCACCCCACCCTGGACAGGCTCAACCTGGTGCAGGATAGCCACATCCGCAGGGAGAGGAAGGCCAGGTGTTGTAAGTCAATCCCCTCCCTGAGAACGGGTCTGGAGGTAGGCATGCCCGCTGGTGCAAGATGATGCAGTGACGGAGCAGGGACAGGATTGCACACAGGCACCTCCGCGGCGGCCTGTGCTGCCTCCTGTCCCTGATCCTGCACTGCATCACTAGCACCAGTGGAATCCTAACCTCCAGACCCCGCCTCTGTCGCTTGCACGGCCTCCTCCTCCTCCAAACCCCCCACCAACCTGGATGACTCCGTGCCATCTTCCTCCGTTGGGCCCTGTGGGGTCCCAACTGCCCCTTCTGCTGCCGAGGAGTCCAACTCCAACCTCTGCCTCCTGGACCTCCCCTCGGCAGCTGCGGCCTGGGACACGGCACCGGACTCCTCACTCCCCGACGAGATCAGAACCTGGGAGGGGATCCGGGCCTTGCGTCTCCGGCTGGTGGTGCAACCCCTGCCGCTGTGCTCCACAGCACCTTCTCCGCCCTCTTCATCAGTTGACGCTGTAGACAGGGAGAAAGAAAACACAGGCATCAGGGTACTGTACAATGGACTCATACACACATGACAGTCATACATGAGTGGCATTGGTAAACCTCAGACATGGCATCACAATCCCCAACACACATGTCATTTCAACTTGCACACATGAGCCATACCACAGCCATATTGCAACAGCCAGCACCATCCATTCACATACAACAGCATGAGCAGCCAAAGGTCATCCACACATCACATGCAACATAGGGAGTACACTACACATGCACACACACCACCAAACTTGCATGCATGTGTACACCTCCGCCAACTGTCGCAATGTTCCGATCGACATCCATGTCACACCGGACAATCATTCCTCCACATCCTGTGCCATGCAAGCCCACACACACAAGCACCATCCATGTGTCACACATGAGACCCCTCGCATGTGTCACCCTCACGGCCCTGTACACCCCCCCCTACTTGCCCACATAAAAATACATGTTCAACCTGCACACTCCTGGCACACCACACGCGCATCCGCTGCCTTCAGGAGGCGCCGGGCCTTGTTGAGGGTCCTGGACCTGAAGTCCTCCCAGCGCTTCCTGACACGTTCGTAGTCGCGGACTGCCACCTCCTCCGCGTTGATGGCAGTCACAATGTCCATCCAGATCCGAGTCCGTCCTTCCTTGTCGGCGCGCAACCTTCAAAAGAGGGCATCATACTGCCCCAGGACATGTTCCACCAGGACACCAACTTCGGTGGCAGTGAAGCTGGTGCCCCTCTGCCTCCTTGGCCGGGGGTTGCCACTGGTGCCAGATGTTGCAGTGCCCGACATGGCAACCCCAGAGGCAGGAGTGGGTGGGCAACTGGGTCCTGGGGCTGAGCTGTGGGGCGATGGAAAAGCAGTCGGGAGTCTTCGGTTCCAGCAGGGGTGGTCACAGCAACAGCAGCCCTGGCTGATGTGCAGGCAGCAAATGTCGGGGCACGTGGGCAGCAGGCAGTCAGGCAGCAGCAGATGGCAGGTGGGAGCGTGCTCAGGGCTCTGGGGGGCAGTAATTCAGCCTTCTGGGCAGGAGCGTGGTCTTCCGTGTGTGAACGGGTGGCCAGCTTGATACGGAGTGATTTTGCACGTGAAAATCCAGCACGTCTGCGTGTAATTCGAGGAAAGGCCCTTAGCGCGTAAGCGCGTCAGCACACGTCTGTACATTCATTGGCCCAAAGGCCACCAGCGTATGCGCGTCTATGAAGTCACGTGCACGTTGAATATGGCACACGTTTGAAATGTTGCGTGTTAGAAAAATGAAAGACACGTCCGAGTGTCAAAGCGTGTAATTTGTGGAAATGGCCTTAGCGCGTACACGCGGAAGTGACAAAGCGTGTAATTGGTGGAAATGGCCCTAGCGCGTACACGCAGAAGTGACGCTGGACGTGTGGGCCTGCATAAAAGGTACGTGTAGAACACCATTTCCTTGTACGTGCTTTTCGTGGAGAGCGAGTGGGTGAAATCTGTACTTCTTGTCATTTCACACGTGATTTACTTCACGCCGTTTCAAGTTCGTACTCCCTGTTACCTCTGACAGCTTTTTCTCTTTTTTCTCTTTTTCTGGTTTTCCTGGGCCTGTTCACTCAAACAGCGTTCCTTTCTACTGTTGTCCTGTCTCCTCAGACAGCGTACAATTCTTCTTTTGGCGGGGGTGTTGCCAACGCGCACACGCGCTTCTTTTTCACGCTCTTTTTCCTGGCAGACGGTGAGTCACGCACATATCTAACATCTGTGCTTGCCCCGTGTGTAGCCTACCCCTTCAGAGGTCATTCTAGGCTGCGTGTGACACGCATACGTTCATTCTTGTGTTACTGGGTGCCACAGCGTAGTGCAGGTTTTTTTTCCGCACACGTGGTCTAGGAGGGGTTGCGTGCACATTATCTCCTTTTTTTGGGCTTCCTGTGCGTTGCGTGACCCGTCATCTTTCCCCAGGGGTCACATTCAGCCTTGCTAGAGCACTAGGGTACGATTACCATCTGGTACCCAACCCCTTTGACCCCCAATTTCCCAGGACAATAGTTTACAGCCACTCCCATACACACATTAACATCAGTAAGGGTGGCAAAGGTGGACAAGCCACAAGTGGTGGCCGTGGTGGATCCGGTAGGGGACGTGGTCGTTACTTGTAGGGTGACCCTGTCCCCCCATGTGTGGAGGACCAGTCAAGGGCACCCATAATCCCCCCTGCCCCCCTGGTTGAGGGTGATGTGGCTGACACCATCCATGCTCAGCCCTTGTTGGACCAGCCCATTGTGGCACCAGACCTGGCTGACTCCATGGCTGACTTCCCTAGTGTCCAGAGCGGCGTAGGACACTCAGGATCACCACCACCTTCCAAGCGGAAGAGGAACAGTGCTCGTCCGGCACAGGCTGATGCCCCAGACACGGCTACACAGTCCGGCCCGTCGAGGAAGCCCAGCTTCACGGATGCCGAACTGAATGCACTTGTCGAGTATGTGTCAGCACATGATAATGAAATGGTCATTGTTGCAGGATCCAAGACCACATCTGCACAACGCCAGGCACACTGGCAGACCGTTGCGGACATCGTAAGTACTCTTGGAATCGTGAGGCGCACAGCCAATGATTGCTATAAGCGCTGGAATGACCTAAAGCGCAGGGCAAACAATAAGCTGGCCTCAAGTCATGCCGCAACTCTAGTGACTGGAGGTGGGTCTCCAGTAGAAGACATGGAACTCACTCCACATGAGTCAGTCGCTGGGACCTACGTCACGGAGGAACAGATCCAAGGTGTGGGAGATCTGCCTGATTATGAGGCATTGTCCGGTGAGTGCACATGCATGTGTGTGTCATCCATGTGCATGGTGTGTGTGTGAGGGCTTCTGTTTGTGTGCCAGGTGAGGGTGTGTGCGCCTGAGTTGTTTGGGTCACCCATGTGCTTCATGCAATACATTCTGCGCAGCAGCATTTGGCCATAGCAGTATCCCTTCTGCCAACAGTACGACATCTAGCCCAACAGCACGCCAGTTGCCCTTGAAGTGTCACCTTGCCACAACATTGTTGCTTATTTTTCTCTGTTCATTCAGGCAGATTGTTTGCATTACACCACTTTTACTAGGCATTTCTCAGTCCTCTAGTCACATGTCTGACATGGCTATGGTAAAGTGGACTGACTTTGTTACCTGGATATCATTTGTTTAGACATGTCCCTGTGCAATCGGACCATTTTGGACTGGCAGCTCCAGGTGAAAAATCAGACCTGTTTGAATTAGAAAAGCTATTACATGAGGGAACTGGACTGAATGAATAAGTGCTGCCCTCCTCTCCATCTTCACTCAATAGCAATGGTACATGCCATCTGTGTGATGGCATGTGTATTTCACCTGGCAATCACAAGCCAATGTGTGATGCCACTGCTAGGCAGCATGCAGCAAATGTGTTCATCTTCCATCTTGGTGTCATCAATGTGTGCCATTTGCCTCCACTTCATTCGCAGTGAGGGTGCATGCATGGGAGGGTTTTAGTCATGTGGGACATGTATCAATCAAGTACTGGTTCTGTTGCTTCTCAGCCCTCATTGTGTGCCATGGTGCTAATGCCTGTTTCCATTTGTTTTCTTTTATGTCTTCGCAGGGGAAGACACACCTGATACTGCTGGGGTTGTGGAGATGGTGCAGACCCAGGAGGGGACTGAGGGCCGACCAACCACCAGTGAGGGACGTGGTGTGGTGGTGGGTGAGAACCCACAACTGTTGCAGGTCGTGCTCTCAAGGGGTGTCTCTGGCTGCACCTCCCCCGAGCTGTACTCAGGTGTTGATTCGGATGATGAGACCTATGTGCCGTCGCAGGTGAGTGTTCCTGGGAGGGATTCTGTTCTGTCCGACCCACCTGCACCAGGGTCAGAACCCTCAATGGGGATGTCAGTGTTGGCAGCTACGCCTTTGGTGGTTACAGATGCATGGTCACAACAGGAACAGGCGGGCGGCACTGGCGACTCTGCAGGAAGCCATCTCCATAGAGTCCCAGGGCCACAGGGAAGCCCTGAGGCTGGAACTCCTTCACCTCAGGACGACTCTTGTTGAGCTTGAGGCTTCAACGAACCGAAGGACAGAACAGCAGCTGGAGCGTCTCACCCGTACGCTCTCAGCTGAGATGCAGGCAACTAGGGCGGAGATCCGGGCATCCCATGAGTTGTTGCATGGGGACCTCCGCACACTCATCCTCCAGAACGAGACCTACCACACCCGCATGCTTGCAGCCATGAAGGAACAGACTAGGGCCTTGCGTGGGCTGCCTCCCATAGTGCCACCACCTCCGGATGCAGCTGCACAGGGTGAGAATAGCGACAGCAGTGATACTCCCACAATAGGGTAGCCGTGTGGGCCATGAGCCCATGGAGGTGTTTTTTTTCGCAAGATCCACACAGGTGGGTTTTGGTGTGCACCCTGTCCTCGGACCTCCTGGGTGGCCTCCCCAACCCCCCCGGGCCCATTAATGGCCATTTTTTTTAAACATTTTTTTTTTTTTTGGGACAGTGTGTTGCCTTGTGTGGCTCCCGTGGGCATACGCTGCATTGTGGCTGGGCACATGCAGGCTTGTCATGTATTTGGTTCAGATGCTTGGGTTTTTGTCACACACAACCCTCCTGCTTCCCGTTTCCATGGGCTTGCAAAGGGTGTGCCCAAGTGACATTGACGTACATGGTGACATTGGACTCCCACTACATGTGTGGGTAGTCTAGTCAATACTGTGTATACATTCCTAGTGCATATTGCTGTTGTGTTGTACACTGCATGTTGCATTGATGTGTAACTCATCATCCATATCTACCTCCTAATTTGCAGGTCCTTTCCTCATGTCTACACAAGGCCCTCTACTTTGGAGATGGAGTCCATGTTGGCAGCAGTGCACCTACAACTCTACATGGCGGCAACACTGTACAGTTGGAAGTGGTGGGAGTGCAGGCATTTCGAGGTGGTGAGACTACTAATTCCTTACATTCGTAATGTCATGTTAATGGTAGTTTTGAGGGTCAGTAGCTGATAAGTGTTATTGCTAAATACCTGCTCAAGTGTGTTGTTGGTCCTGCATTACTGTGAGAATTTCAGGTGTCGCGAGTTTCAATTAGGGACACTGTACTTTGTGACACTTGTGGCATGTTGTGGGGATTACTTTGTTTACCTGCACATAGCATGACATGGCATGGTGTGTCGTGTGGCGGTGCTGGGGATGGGTTGGGTGACATGGCACTGTCCTCATGTTGCATTTTGCAAGTGGGTATTCATTTTGGCTGCATGAATGTGTTTTTTCACGAAACTGCATTGGTGGTGTCTGTAGGTAGGGATGCACACATTGTAACACTTCCAGGTGAACAATCTCAGGCTGATATGGTTTTGACGGTTGATTCTCCAGACATTCAGGATCATTGTCAGGTTGAGTCATCATTGATTGTCAGATGGTATGTGCCAGGGCAGTGTGCACTCCACAGGGGTGTGATTTCTATGTGAAGTAATTAGCCACTAGCTGTGTACGGGCTGCCTCCTCCGTGCCCTTTCCCCTCCCATGCGCAGCGGGCGTGCATGTGGTTGGGGATGTGGGGGCACCACCATGTCCACGGCCAGGCCCCGGCGTGTTGCAACGTTGTGCAGGACACATGCTGCCACTATGATCCTGCACACTACTGGGGGAGCGTATACCAGCTGCCCGCCAGAACGGTCAGGGGAGCGAAAGCGTGACTTAAGCACTCCGAATGTGCGCTCCACTATGCCCCGGGTTGCAATGTGGGCTGTGTTATATCTTACCTCGGGTGGCATGGTGGGGTTCCAAATTGGCGTCTTCATGTGGGTGCTGAGAGGGTAGGCACTGTCCCCTGTGGAGGTGGTGATGGGTATCATTGGTGGGGTTGTGACCTTGCTCAGTATCTGACATGCATGCATGTGCAGTGGCATTCATACTCACCAAGCAGCCATGTATAGCCATGCCGCCCAGCTTCTAGGTCTCGGCTTAGGGTGGACATTCGGTAAATGAAGCTGTCGTGGGTGGACCCGGGATAATTGGCATATACTGAGGTGATGATTCCACTGGCATTACATACTACCTGCACGTTGATGGAATGCCAGTGCTTGCGGTTCCTATAGATGTGCTCAGATGCCCTGGGGGGACGTAGAGCCACATGGGTGCAGTCGATGGCACCTAGCACTTTGGGGAATCGCGCCACACCGTAAAAATCCAGGGCGGCAGCATGCCTTTCTGCAGGTGTTCTGGGCAGGTATATGTGCCTGCGGACTGATGGGCGTGCAGTGATGATGTTCAAGACCTGGTGTAGGCAGCGTGACTGCGTGGCCTGTGACACCCCAACCACTATGGCACTTGTCCGCTGAAATGATCCAGTGGCTAAGAAGTGCAGTTCATTGAGGACCTTCTCCAGGGGGCTGAGTGCTTGGGAGCACAGGGTGGATGATGTGAGGTCATCCTCCCACTCACTCACCAGGTCCAGTATTATGTGTGGTGGAAACCTGTACCTCCCATACACCTGGTCATCAGGCATCCCGAAAAGGCTGGTTCTGGGTGTGAAAATTCTGGCCCTGACTATCCTCCTCCTCCTCCTTTGGTAGCCCACGGCCACTGCTGCTAGGAATGGTATATTCATCCTGGCGTCTGAGCTTGTTAGTTTTTTGCACGCAAATTTATGCGTCGCAGGTCGACGTATGCCTGCTTCCTACTGGCGTACGTGTTTCTTTGCGCGTGTTGTAGGCGAGCGTGTGAAACTTCCCGCGCACCCCTGAAATCCAGTACCCAGGCCAATAACGTGTGGAAATTCCCGTGCACCCTGGAATACACGTGCGCTGATGTACTCGCGTGTGTAAGTGCCCGCACACCCCTGAAATACACGTACATAGGCCAATCGCGTGTACGCGCACTTTTGTGCGATGACACTCTGACGTGCAGTCTTTCCACGTGTGCTCCGTCATCACGTGCTATGAAGGAAACACCTGTGCGGGTCACGTCACAGACGCGCTTATGCGCTGAGGGTCTTTGGTCCAATAGAATCGCGTATGCGTGCTGACGCGCTTACGCGCTAAGGGCCTTTCCTCGAATTTCACGCTGACGTGCAGGATTTTCACATGCCAAATCACTCCGTATCAAGCTGGCCACGCGAAAACACACGGAAGACCACGCTCCTGCCCAGAAGGCCGAATTACTGCCCCCCAGTGCCCCAAGCAGCCTCCCACGTGCCATCTGCTGCTGCCTGCCTGCCTGCCTGCTGCCACCGTGCCCTGCCATTTGGTGCCTGCACATCAGCCATCTGCAGGGGTCCAGTTGCTGTGTCCATCCCTGCTGGAACAGAAGACTCCCGACTGGGATAACATCGCTCCACAGCCCAGCCCCAGGACTCAGTTGCCCACCCACTCCTGCCTCTGGGGTTGCCATGTCGGGCACTTCGACATCTGGCACCAGTGGCAACCCCAGGCCAGAGGGGCAGAGGGGCACCAGCTTCACTGCCACCGAAGTTGGTGTCCTGGTGGAGCATGTCCTGGGGCAGTATGATGCCCTCTTTGGATCGTCCCGCGCCAGCAAGGAAGGACGGGAGAGGATATGGGCCGACTGTGTGGTTGCCACCAACGCGGAGGGGATGGCAACCCGCGACGTCCAGAAGATCAAGAAGCGCTGGGAGGACTTGAGGTCCAGGACCCTCGTGAAGGCCCGGCGCCTCGTGGAGGGGGGCCGGGGCCGCATGAGTTCCATCCAGATGAGGGTCCTGGAACGCGTACGCCCAGCGCTCCACGCCCAGATCCTTGAGAGGGAGACCCGTCTGGAGTTGAGCGGCAAGTGGCCAAGCCTTGCTGTGTGAGACAGGGCATGTTGCGGTGTGCTGGTTGTCTGATACTTGCCTGTATGTGTGACATAGGCCATGTACGCATGTATGTGTGCAGGGACATCATGGTAATGCATGTGCGACCAGTGATGTGTGAACCACATGGTCATTGCATGTGTTTAAATGCAACATGGGGAGCCCTATGCAGATTTTACACATGAGAGCATGCCAGTCTCTGTTCCTGGACATGGGGGGGGGGTGAGGGATGGGTGCTGATGCCAGTTACATATATGGTAGCCATGTCTGTGTGCCTGACCTGCGTGTCTGTGACTTGTGAATCCCATGGATGCATGACACATGTGTGTGACAATGCACAGATTCACTGATGCAGCCTAGTTATCCTTGTATCCGCTGTGTTTGGGGTGTATGAGGCCAGATGGATGTGACTGAGGTGAAGTATGTGCATGTGATAGGCATGACCCATGATGCATGTGAGTTCCATATCATTGTATGTTTCAAGAGTCCATTGGACATGTATGGAAATGTCCATGGCATGCACCATGCCTGTTACTGTGTGTGTTTTGCCTGAACTGACCCATGTGTTGTGGAGGGACATGATGGAAGTGTACTTTGACAGTGGTACTCATCTGCTATTGCTTCCTGTCTAGGGGACCATTGTACAGTACCCTGATGCTTGTGTTCTATGTCTCCCTCTACGCCTGCGGCTAGTGAAGAAGAGGGCGGAGACGGCGCTGTGGAGCAAGGCGGCGGGGATTCCCCCACGGCTGCAGCGGAAGGGGTGGGTGAGCCCCCACAGAGGCCTGCTACGGCGGAAGACGGTGAGGAGCCAACCAGGTTGGTGGTTTCCATAGAGGAGGAGGAAGCCGCCACTGAGGCACACATGGGGCCTGGTGGGGGCATCCCTGCTGGTGCAAGTGGTGCAGTCCAGGGGCAGGGGCAGGAGGCAGCACAGGTCACCGTGGAGGGGCCTGTGCATGTCGCTGTCCCTGGCCCTGTGAGTGCACCACCATGCACCAGCAGGGATGCCCCATCCCAGGCCCATCCGCAGGTAGAGGGGATGTCCATGTCACCTGACTCCCCTCCACCTGTGGACGAGGGGACCCGTGGCCGTATGGAGAAGGTCCTGATTGGGGTCACGATGCGTGCGGGTGCAATTCGTGATGACGTGCGTGCTTCCCGGGAGGAGCACGCACGTCATCACGAAGAGCACCGTGCCGACGTGGCCCAATTGGGATCTTCCATGTTCGGGGGTTTCCTGCATGTGTCGGCCAATCTGGCAGCCCTCTCCTCCTCTGTGGAGGCTATACGCCGGTCGTTCTCCTTGCCGTCTTCCGGCCCAGATGCCACCAGGGCCCCCTGTGGACCTGCCCTGACCAATGCAGCCAGCTCGGTGGGGATCCCATCCCTGCCACAGTCGGGAGTCGGAGGTCCAGCAGGGGTGGACACCACAGCAACTGTACCCCAGCAGATGGAGGATGTGCCGGCATCATCAGGCAGGGCACGTACACGACAGCGTCGGTGGATTCCATCAGCCTGGATGCCGTCGTGCTGGCAGAGGCGGTTGCGTCGGAGGTAGCAGCAGAGTAAACGTGGGAGGCATCATGGCTCGGGGCCATCAACATCGGAGGGGCAGGCATCCGCCGGAGGGCAGGAGGACCCAGGACGGGAAGTGTCTTCCGTGTGGCTGCGGTGGGCCAGCAGATAGGTGCGGAGCGGCGGCGGGCGGAAGAGGCGCGGCTCACGATGGTCAGGGCGGAGAACTCCATGCGGAGGCCCCTGAGGCGGGCCAAGTGCCTCGAGGCAATCCGCAGGGGGTTGGAGGAGCAGATGGCGTCGTCCCTGCGGACCCTCGGGGCCATGGAACAGGACCGCCTCCGGGACATCGAAGAGGAGTTTGATGATGCCCTGGCCCGGAACACCACGGAGTGAGCCGCTGGACTTGCCCGCCGCCTTTGTATATAGTTCTTTAGTTTTAGGTTTCCTTTGTTTCTTCTTATGATTTGGAGTCGACGGACACTGCTCCACTTTTTGTATACAGTTGCATTTTAGTTAGGGTTTTTTGTAGGTTTCCTTTGTTCAGTTGGGCTCATGGACCCTTGGATGTTTTGTACATAGTTCTTCATTGGATTGTTTTATTTTTTTTGTTTTTATTTATTCACCATGGAGCAATGGTCTTTGCATTTATTTTTCTCTCTCGGATTGATTTTATTTTTAATGTGACTTTGGACAACATTTTTTTGAATTTGGATTTGTAGTTTTAATTTTTTTTGACGGACATACAGCTTATCTTTTTTTCATTGCCATTGTAGTTTGTTTCATTTCATTTGCATTCAATTTTTTTTAATACAATTTTGTTTTCATACTTCACTGTGTGGTATCATCTCTTGGTTTCATGCATGTCATGTTGGGTGTTTTCCCATTCAATTGCAACCATTGTGTGTGAGGGACATGGGTTCATTTGCTTTATGAACATTGGGGGTGTAACATGTAATTTCCATTTCCATGTGGGTGAATGGGTTACTTGGTAGGGCCTTTTGGCTGTGGAGGCTGACCATAACGCACATGATTGGGGATTGTGAGGACCTGGGTGCAGGGGGACATGAGTGGGGGCCTGGTGGAGGTTGCTCCTGCACTGCTGGGGGGTGGGGGTGGTGGGAGACATGAGTTGGGGCCTGGTGGAGGCTTCCCCTGCACTGCTGGGGGGTGGGGGTGATAGGGGACATGAGTGGGGGCCTGGTGGAGGCTGCCCATGGTGGCTGGGGGGTGGGGGTGGTGGGAGACATGTGTGGGGGCCTGGTGGAGGCTGCCCCTGCACTGCTGGGGGGTGGGGTGGTGGTAGACATGGGTGGGAGCCTGGTGGGAGCTGCCCATGGTGGCTGGGGGGTGGGGGCGGTGGGAGACATGAGTGGGGGCCTGGTGGGGGGTGCCCCTGGCGGCTGGGGGGTGGGGGTGATAGGGGACATGAGTGGGGGCCTGGTGGTGCTGCCCCTGCACTGCTGGGGGGTGGGGGTGGTGGGAGACATGAGTGGGGGCCTGGTGGAGGCTGCCCCTGCACTGCTGGGGGTGGTGGTAGATATGGGTGGGAGCCTGGTGGGGGCTGCACATGGTGGCTGGGGGTGGGGGTGGTGGGAGACATGAGTGGGGGCCTGGTGAAGGCTGCCCCTGCACTGCTGGGGGGTGGGGGTGGTGGGAGACATGAGTGAGAGCCTGGTGGGGGCTGCCCCTGCACTGCTGGGGGTGGGGGTGATAGGGGACATGAGTGGGGGCCTGGTGGGGGCTGCCCCTGCACTGCTGGGGGGTGGGGGTGATAGGGGACATGAGTGGGGGCCTGGTGGAGGCTGCCCCTGCACTGCTGGGGGGTGGGGGTGGTGGGAGACATGAGTGGGGGCCTGGTGGAGGCTGCCCCTGCACTGCTGGGGGGTGGGGGTGATAGGGGACATGAGTGGGGGCCTGGTGGTGCTGCCCCTGCACTGCTGGGGGGTGGGGGTGATAGGGGACATGAGTGGGGGCCTGGTGGAGGTTGCCCCTGCACTGCTGGGGGGTGGGGGTGGTGGGAGACATGAGTGGGGGCCTGGTGTAGACTGCCCCTGCACTGCTGGAGGGTGGGGGTGATAGGGGACATGAGTGGGGGCCTGGTGGAGGCTGCCCCCGGTGGCTGGGGGGTGGGGGTGGTGGAAGACATGGGTGGGAGCCTGGTGGGGGCTGCCCATGGTGGCTGGGGGGTGGGAGTGGTGGGAGACATGAGTGGGGGCCTGGTGGAGGCTGCCCCTGCACTGCTGGGGGGTGGGGGTGGTGGTAGACATGGGTGGGAGCCTGGTGGAGGGTGCCCCACAGTGCTGGGGGTGGGGTGGGTGGGAGACATGAGTGGGGGACTGGTGGAGGGTGCCCCTGGTGGCTGGGGGGTGGGGGTGATAGGGGACATGAGTGGGGGCCTGGCGGTGCTGCCCCTGCACTGCTGGGGGGTGGGGGTGGTGGGAGACATGAGTGGGGGCCTGGTGGAGGCTGCCCCTGCACTGCTGGGGGGTGGGGGTGGTGGTAGACATGGGTGGGAGCCTGGTGGGGGCTGCCCATGGTGGCTGGGGTGTGGGGGTGATAGGGCACATGAGTGGGGGCCTGGTGGTGCTACCCCTGCACTGGTGGGGGGTGGGGTGATAGGGGACATGAGTGGGGGCCTGGTGGAGGCTGCCCCCGGTGGCTGGGGGGTGGGGGTGATAGGGGACATGAGTGGGGGCCTGGTGGGGGCTGCCCCTGCACTGCTGGAGTCGTGGGGGTGATAGGAGACATGAGTGGGGGCCTGGTGGAGGCTGCCCCTGCACTGCTGGGAGGTGGGGGTGGTGGGAGACATGAGTGGGGGCCTGGTGGAGGCTGCCCCTGCACTGCTGGGGGTGGGGGTGATAGGGGACATGAGTGGGGGCCTGGTGGAGGCTGCCCCCGCACTGCTGGGTGGTGGGGTGGTGGGAGACATGAGTGGGGGCCTGGTGGAGGGTGCCCCTGGTGGCTGGGGGGTGGGGGTGATAGGGCACATGAGTGGGGGCCTGGTGGTGCTACCCCTGCACTGGTGGGGGGTGGGGTGATAGGGGACATGAGTGGGGGCCTGGTGGAGGCTGCCCCCGGTGGCTGGGGGGTGGGGGTGGTGGGAGACATGAGTGGGGGCCTGGTGGAGGCTGCCCCTGCACTGCTGGGGGGTGGGGGTGATAAGGGACATGAGTGGGGGCCTGGTGGAAGCTGCCCCCGGTGGCTGGGGGGTGGGGGTGGTGGTAGACATGGGTGGGAGCCTGGTGGGGGCTGCCCATCATGGCTGGGGGGTGGGGGTGGTGGGAGACATGAGTGGGGGCCTGGTGGAGGCTGCCCCTGCACTGCTGGGGGGTGGGGGTGATAGGGGACATGAGTGGGGGCCTGGTGGAGGCTGCCCCCGCACTGCTGGGGGGTGGGGGTGGTGGGAGACATGAGTGGGGGCCTGGTGGAGGGTGCCCCTGGTGGCTGGGGGGTTGGGGTGATAGGGGACATGAGTGGGGGCCTGGTGGTGCTGCCCCTGCACTGCTGGGGGGTGGGGGTGGTGGTAGACATGGGTGGGAGCCTGGTGGGGGCTGCCCATGGTGGCTGGGGGGTGGGGCTGGTGGGAGACATGAGTGGGGGCCTGGTGGAGGCTGCCCCTGCACTGCTGGGGGGTGGGGGTGATAGGGGACATGAGTGGGGTCCTGGTGGGGGCTGCCCATGGTGGCTGGGGGGTGGGGCTGGTGGGAGACATGAGTGGGGGCCTGGTGGAGGCTGCCCCTGCACTGCTGGGGGGTGGGGGTGGTGGTAGACATGGGTGGGAGCCTGGTGGGGGCTGCACATGGTGGCTGGGGGGTGGGGGTGGTGGGAGACATGAGTGGGGGCCTGGTGGGGGCTGCCCCTGCACTGCTGGGGGGTGGGGGTGATAGGGGACATGAGTGGGGGCCTGGTGGAGGCTGCCCCTGCACTGCTGGGGGGTGGGGGTGGTGGGAGACATGAGTGGGGGCCTGGTGGAGGCTGCCCCTGCACTGCTGGGGGGTGGGGGTGATAGGGGACATGAGTGGGGGCCTGGTGGTGCTGCCCCTGCACTGCTGGGGGGTGGGGGTGATAGGGGACATGAGTGGGGGCCTGGTGGAGGTTGCCCCTGCACTGCTGGGAGGTGGGGGTGGTGGGAGACATGAGTGGGGGCCTGGTGGAGGCTGCCCCTGCACTGCTGGGGGTGGGGGTGATAGGGGACATGAGTGGGGGCCTGGTGGAGGCTGCCCCCGCACTGCTGGGTGGTGGGGGTGGTGGGAGACATGAGTGGGGGCCTGGTGGAGGGTGCCCCTGGTGGCTGGGGGGTGGGGGTGATAGGGCACATGAGTGGGGGCCTGGTGGTGCTACCCCTGCACTGGTGGGGGGTGGGGTGATAGGGGACATGAGTGGGGGCCTGGTGGAGGCTGCCCCCGGTGGCTGGGGGGTGGGGGTGGTGGGAGACATGAGTGGGGGCCTGGTGGAGGCTGCCCCTGCACTGCTGGGGGGTGGGGGTGATAAGGGACATGAGTGGGGGCCTGGTGGAAGCTGTCCCCGGTGGCTGGGGGGTGGGGGTGGTGGTAGACATGGGTGGGAGCCTGGTGGGGGCTGCCCATCGTGGCTGGGGGGTGGGGGTGGTGGGAGACATGAGTGGGGGCCTGGTGGAGGCTGCCCCTGCACTGCTGGGGGTGGGGGTGATAGGGGACATGAGTGGGGGCCTGGTGGAGGCTGCCCCCGCACTGCTGGGTGGTGGGGGTGGTGGGAGACATGAGTGGGGGCCTGGTGGAGGGTGCCCCTGGTGGCTGGGGGGTGGGGGTGATAGGGCACATGAGTGGGGGCCTGGTGGTGCTACCCCTGCACTGGTGGGGGGTGGGGTGATAGGGGACATGAGTGGGGGCCTGGTGGAGGCTGCCCCCGGTGGCTGGGGGGTGGGGGTGGTGGGTGACATGAGTGGGGGCCTGGTGGAGGCTGCCCCTGCACTGCTGGGGGGTGGGGGTGATAAGGGACATGAGTGGGGGCCTGGTGGAAGCTGCCCCCGGTGGCTGGGGGGTGGGGGTGGTGGTAGACATGGGTGGGAGCCTGGTGGGGGCTGCCCATCGTGGCTGGGGGGTGGGGGTGGTAGGAGACATGAGTGGGGGCCTGGTGGAGGCTGCCCCTGCACTGCTGGGGGGTGGGGGTGATAGGGGACATGAGTGGGGGCCTGGTGGAGGCTGCCCCCGCACTGCTGGGGGGTGGGGGTGGTGGGAGACATGAGTGGGGGCCTGGTGGAGGGTGCCCCTGGTGGCTGGGGGGTTGGGGTGATAGGGGACATGAGTGGGGGCCTGGTGGTGCTGCCCCTGCACTGCTGGGGGGTGGGGGTGGTGGTAGACATGGGCGGGAGCCTGGTGGGGGCTGCCCATGGTGGCTGGGGGGTGGGGCTGGTGGGAGACATGAGTGGGGGCCTGGTGGAGGCTGCCCCTGCACTGCTGGGGGGTGGGGGTAGACATGGGTGGGAGCCTGGTGGGGGCTGCACATGGTGGCTGGGGGGTGGGGGTGGTGGGAGACATGAGTGGGGGCCTGGTGGAGGGTGCCCCTGGTGGCTGGGGGGGTGATAGGGGACATGAGTGGGGGCCTGGTGGTGCTGCCCCTGCACTGCTGGAGGGTGGGGGTGGTGGGAGACATGAGTGGGGGCCTGGTAGAGGCTGCCCCTGCACTGCTGGGGGGTGGGGTGGTGGTAGACATGGGTGGGAGCCTGGTGGGGGCTGCCCATGGTGGCTGGGGGTGGTGGGAGACATGAGTGGGGGCCTGGTGGAGGCTGCCCCTGCACTGCTGGGGGGTGGGGGTGGTGGTAGACATGGGTGGGAGCCTGGTGGGGGCTGCCCCTGCAATGCTGGGGGGTGGGGGTGATAGGGGACATGAGTGGGGGCCTGGTGGGGGCTGCCCCTGCACTGCTGGGGGGTGGGGTGGTAGGGGACATGAGTGGGGGCCTGGTGGAGGCTGCCCCTGAACTGCTGGGGGGTGGTGGGAGACATGAGTGGGGGCCTGGTGGAGGCTGCCCCTGCACTGCTGGGGGGTGGGGGTGATAGGGGAGGCTGCCCCCGGTGGCTTGGGGATGGGGGTGGTGGTAGACATGGGTGGGAGCCTGGTGGGGGCTGCCCATGGTGGCTGGGGTGTGTGGGTGGTGGGAGACATGAGTGGGGGCCTGGTGGAGGCTGCCCCTGCACTGCTGGAGGGTGGGGGTGATAGGGGACATGAGTGGGGGCCTCGTGGAGGCTGCCCCCGCACTGCTGGGGGGTGGGGTGGTGGGAGACATGAGTGGGGGCCTGGTGGAGGGTGCCCCTGGTGGCTGGGGGGTGGGGGTGATAGGGGACATGAGTGGGGGCCTGGTGGTGCTGCCCCTGCACTGCTGGGGGGTGGGGTGATAGGGGACATGAGTGGGGGCCTGGTGGAGGCTGCCTCCGGTGGCTGGGGGGTGGGGGTGGTGGGAGACATGAGTGGGGGCCTGGTGGAGGCTGCCCCTGCACTGCTGGGGGGTGGGGTTGATAGGGGACATGAGTGGGGGCCTGGTGGAGGCTGCCCCCGGTGGCTGGGGGGGTGGGGGTGGTGGTAGACATGGGTGGGAGCCTGGTGGGGGCTGCCCATGGTGGCTGGGGGGTGGGGGTGGTGGGAGATATGAGTGGGGGCCTGGTGGAGGGTGCCCCCGGTGGCTGGGGGGTGGGGGTGGTGGTAGACATGGGTGGGAGCCTGGTGGGGGCTGCCCATGGTGGCTGGGGGGTGGGGGTGGTGGGAGACATGAGTGGGGGCCTGGTGGAGGCTGCCCCTGCACTGCTGGGAGGTGGGGGTGATAGGGGACATGAGTGGGGGCCTGGTGGAGGGTGCCCCACAGTGCTGGGGGGTGGGGGTGCTGGGTGACATGATCAGGTGTGCAGGGTAGTCCCCTGTGGTGTCGGCTGCCTGCAGGGGCCGTGGAGGGTGTACAGGGAATACCTGGGAGCACACAGCCAAATCGCGTGTAGAATTTCCCGCGTACCCCTGAGATCCACGTACCCAGCCAAATCGCGTGTGGAAATTCCCGCGCACGTACCCGGCCAAATCGCGTGTGGAACTTCCCGCGCACCCCTGAAATCCACGTACCCTGCCAAATTGCGTGTGAAACTTCCCGCGCACCCCTGAGATCCACGTACCCAGCCAAATCGCGTGTGGAAATTCCCGCACACGTACCCGGCCAAATCGCGTGTGGAACTTCCCGCGCACCCCTGAAATCCACGTACCCTGCCAAATTGCGTGTGAAACTTCACGCGCACCCTGGAATACACGCACACGTTATTTTTCAGTCAGCAGGTGTCCGTGTTTGTGGGTACCCCTTTGCACGTCATTTATCCTGGAGGGCCACAGTATAGGACATTCATCATAGCTGTATATAGGTGCTATTTGTTGGCGCACCTTTTGGCGCACATTTATTAGAGGCACAGAGATGCTACCGCCTGCTTTCTTGTGGCGGTTGTGTTTGTGCCTGTGCGCTGCTTTTTTGCCCTATTCGATTCCATGAATACGTGTTGTAGGCGAGCGTGTGGGCGTTCCGCGCACTTGCACCCTGTACTTCCCCCGTGACGCCCACATTTTGGCAAGTTGTTCCCCATTCCGAGTGTTACGCCCCGTGTTCCGCCTACTTTTGTTGTGTACGCCGCGCTATGTGCGATTTTCGCTGTGCTATGTGCGATTTTCGCTGTGGCCTGTGCGATTTTCGCTGTGACCTGGCGCACACCGTTAGATGGCCTGTGCGCCAACGTGCGCCGTGCACTTTTTTAGCGCACATCCGATGGTTTTCTCGCGCACGGCCTTCCATGAATCGATGTGCGCTGCTTTTCGTGCGATTTTCGCACTTGCACTGCGATTTTCGCTATTCCACTGCGAATCGCAAGTTTTTGGCCACTTGCGCCGCGCTAATTACTCCATGAATTGGCCTGTGTATCTCAGAGACTTGATCTGGACTCCCACCAAGGAACAGCATAGCCATCTTTAGCTAGTAAAATTGGGTATCCAGATTTGGCGGAGGACTTGCAAACACATGGGACTCGTAGACCCAATCCCACAACAGACCACTATAGCGGCAGTATTGGCAGATAAGAATGTCAGGTGTGCGAAGACAATGGGAGTACTGCGGCATAACTATGATAGGAGACATGAGAAACAGAAAAGGGCTTATGAAATTTGCAGAACTACAATATGTTGCCGGTATACACAAGGATCAATTCCTATTACATAGGACTGTGATAAGTGTAATAAAGGGTAGGTGGTCGGCCATCATGGAAGATGCAATAGGGATTGAAGAAGTAGAGACATTGACAAACATATCAGAGGGAGGGCGCACCATTTCTAGAATCTACAAAGTTTTAATAGATCGCAATTCGAGGGTAGGATTGAAGTGTAGAGGAAGATGGGAAAAGGAACTAGGAAAAACGTTTGAAGAAAGAGAATGGCGCGGTATACTACTATATCATGAAAAGGTCTCTAAAATGCTAGACTACAACTAATCCAACTCTATATTACACAAAGGGGTTAGCTTACGCCAGCAGCAATTGCAAAATTTAATGGGGTGAGCAGGTAGGAATGTCCTAGATGCAAAGCAGAGAAGGCCAGCTTGACATACATGTTTTGGGGATGCCTTGTTGTACAGGTATTTTGGAGAGGGGTGGCAAATAAAGTGGCACAAGGAGGCATTAATCATGATATACAATCCTTGTGTGCATGCATGCTAGGCCTCTTCAAGAGAAGTGCAAAGAACAAACCATTGAACAAGTTCAAGGACCTAATTTATACACTAGCCAAAAGCAGCATATCCGTGAGGTGGAAGGACGGGGACGAGCATAGACACAGGGTGGGAAAACTTGTAAAAATAGGCAACAGCAGAAACAGGAGTGTGGGATAGGGATTTGGGGGAACAAAGATAAGAATTGGGACCAGACATTTTACAATGGATTGCCCTTACGGTGACACTGTTTAATCATGATTAGGGCGATGAGGTAATGCAAGACATATGCGAAAGAGCAGAGGAAAATGTATTGTAAGAGAAATTAACCAGAACTATATACAGGCCGTTAAGGGGGGGAGTTGGGGCGTTTAAGGGTGGTGAATGCCAGAAATGCAAACGTAAGTATGATTCTGTACATGTTTGTGTTGTTATTGTTACAATGAAAAAAACAATAAAGATATATATTAAAACAAAATGTTGGCCTTGCTACGCATGGCTCTGTAAGAAAGAAGGGCAGGGTGTGTTAGTCAGATAGCGGGAAGACAGAAGCAGAAACCTTTGGTGTTGATGGATGAAGGCTGGAAGTATCCGTTACCTTAGTGTCAATATGACAATCTCTCTGTTGATTGTGGTTGGTACCAGCTGGCCAGGATAGCCATATGGGTAGCCCCACAATTGTAAAGTGCAAATATTCACAGCATGGTTGTTCATAGAAGATGGATAGGGTCTGAATGTGTTAAGTACACTAACTAGGAGCTTGTGGGAGGTGTAAGGATGCAAGATTTTAGTGTGGAGTTAGTTGAGGGATGTTATGTTAGCTGAATTTGTAAAGCGCATTTTCAGCCGGGGGCATCTTGGAGCTAGGCGACACATTGACAAATTACACAACCCAGACCTAAAAGAGGAGTGTTTTCAGTGAACGTCTGAATTCCAAATGGTTTTGAATACGCCTTAGGGCAGGGGGTAGAGCGTTGCACAATTTCACCAGCGGCGCTTGAGAAAGCGTGACCCCCTACCCTGGACAGGCGGAACTTAGTAACCCAAACTTGGCAGGCATTGCCAGAACATAGAGCCCGACCATGGAGGTAAGGAGGGAATTATTATCGCCAGGGATAGTCCGCTCCCTGGCGATAATAGGCTAGATATATCAGGCAAAGGGATTTGAATTCAATTCGTCTCGGCACTGGGTGCCAGTGGAGGGAGCACAAAACAGGGGTAATGTGAGTACCATACGGGGAGTGGTGGCCACTCAGCAAGATTTTGCAACAGTTGCAACCGGTGGACAAGACCCACGGATTGAGCTAAGAACAACGGGTTGCAATAATCTATGCAATTTAAAACCAGTGAGGTCACTACCGGAGATTGTAGATGGCTAGACAGAAATGGCAAAACCTTGTGCAGTATCCTAAAATGAAAGTGGCCAGCTTTACAAACTGTGTTGACTTGAGAAGCCATTGAAAGGGATGGGGGTCTGGGGTTGAGGGTGTTGTCAATTCCTGCTTCTTAGTGCTGATTTCACTGAGATTAAAGTTGCAGACCAGTGACACGCATGAGGGGTTTCATGAGTCAGTTTGGTGACCTACAGATGGTAGTGCCAAGAGTTTTAAAAAATTGTCGTAAATTAGCCCAAGTTTCTGGTGCACAGTTTTAAGTCGGTTGCTATTATTTTTCCTTCCTTCCAAATTGATTTGCTGAAAATCCAATTCTTGAGCTGTTTCCTGAAAATCAGGTGGTTCTCCTCCAGGTGCAGAGGTTTTGATAGGTACTGAAAAATAGGTCAGCCTGTGAAGGCCAGAGTTCTCTTTGCTGCCTGGGTGTCAAACTTTTATTAATCACTACCTTTCTTCCCGAAATTTAAAAGCAGTAAAGACCCTTTCAGCTAAAAAGCCTCACATGCTAGCGTGTTACCCAATAATCATCAATAGATGTTTACCTCCAGTTGATAGCTGCTGGACAATGCATTGTGGTTATGCAAATTAGCTCAAAAGCATGCGTTTTGCTCCAGACTTCTTTCCATGATTTTTTCAGTTTTTTGGTGTATTATGAGAAAGCTGAAGGAGTCTCACCCGCTAGTCCCAGAGGATCTGTCATCCAGGTGGCCAGGACACAGCCATCACGTATGGATACAGTTCCTGTGGGTGGTCCAGTGGGGGAGGATCAGCTGGTTGAGGGTTCTTCGGGGAATGGGGGTGGGACACCGGATGGCAAGACGTGGTATCCCCTTCCCTGTAACACCTTCACCCCATCCTATCAGATACGATACTCATCCACCACTTTTCCCAGCACACTTTCCGACAGACAGCTTGCTATAAGTGAAAACGGACTAACACTCGAGCCATATACCTGACATGTACCAAAATGTATTTATTTATTGATTGATTCCTTGTTAGGCGCTTATACAATAAAAAAATACTGTTTCAAAGCGCCCACAGAGCAGGGAGGGAGCAAGGGCGGGGAAAAACCCATTAAAACACAATATTTAAGAGCAAAGGGGGGGGGCAAAGGACAAGTAGAAGGGACAAACATACTAAGCCTGTGAGTATTCTGAACGTTCAAGTGCAGCAAGGAAGAGGGAAGAGGGGGTAAGTGCTGGGGAGACCAAGCTCATGGGTGAGCCACAGATGACTGTTGAGTGCTACACGGACTGGGGCCACGGGAGGTGTAAGTGTACACCCCCAGGGCAGACAGTGTGCAGATGCAAGTGCTGTAGATAGACAAGAGCTGGGCAGGACTGATGTGGGAGGTCAGGGCCCTGAGGATGCATAAGGGCCTAGGACACAGATCGCAGCAACTGTGGGATTAGCAGAGGAGAGATGAAGGGAAGGAGGAGGAAAAGAGGAAAGTCTTAAGGAGCTTCCGGAATATGAGAAGATCCTGCTCAAGGCGTAGAGGGAGGCAGAGGCTATTCCACAGGAGGGAGCCTGCTGAGGAAAGTGAACGACCAACTAATCTCTGTTTAGCAAGACACTTTACACACAGATAGTTGGTGCCAGAGGAGCGTAGTGGTCTAGTGGGAGAGTATTTAGTGAGATAAAGTTGAAAATAGTGTGGTCCCCGGGCCCAGACAGCCTTGTGGAGGATGCAGAGGATTTAAATTTAATCAGTGCAACAACTGGGAGCCAGTGAAGACTTTTTAGTGCAGGAGAGATGTGGTCCCGGGTCTTAAGGGCAAGGATAAATCGTGCTACCCTATTCTGGATTAGCTGGAGAGGTTACAGAGTGTAAGATGGTCAATTCAGGAAGAGGCTATTGCAGTAGTCAAGCCTAGAGAGAACGAGTGGTTGGGTCACATTGAGCCTCTGAGGGAATGTGAGAAAAGGTAACATTCCTTTGAGAAGGAAGAGCTGAAAGTGGGACTTCTTGGCAATGTCCTGAGTACGAGGGAGGAAGGAGAGAGAGGAGTCAAAGATGCCTCCAAGGTTTCTGGCTTCAGTTGAAGGCAGAGGGAGAGAGCCCAATGAGGAAGGCCATAGTGAGGGTAGGGAGCAGGGGTCCAGATGGGAAGGATCTTGGTTTTACAGGCATTAAGGCAGAGATCATTGGAGGCGCACCAGGACTGGATGGCAGATAGGCAGTCAGGGGTGATGTTGGGTGCAAGAGGGTCAGCTGGGAGTTTGAAAAAGAGCTGTGTGTCATCGGCAGAACACTGAAATTTAGAGGAGAAGGAGGCAATGAGGCATGCAAGGAGAGCAAGGTAGATGTTAAAGAGCCAGGGAGAGAGTATATAGCCCTGCGGGGACACCACAGGTGGAGAGGGAAGGAGGAGAGAAGGTGCCCAGGATGACTTGGGAAGAGCAATTAGGGAGAAAAGAGGTCAGCCAGTCCAGTGCCTGTTCCGAGATACCAAGGGTACTGTGGAGCCTTTTTATGAGGATGGAATGGTTGACTGTGTCAAAGTGAGAGGAGAGATTGAGAAGGATAAGGACAGCTGGGGAGTTGCAATCCAGAGATGTGAGCAGTTTGTCACGGATGTTAAGGTAGTTTGCTTGCCTCTGGATGCCCGTAATCCAGAATGATGGTTGTTGAGACCACCACCAAGTTCAGTGCGTGAGTTGAGGTGGGGCAAGGCCAGCTTCTCAAGCAGCTTCCCCAGGAAAGGGGTGATGGAAATAGGGCGGTTCTGAGATACCAAGGGTATCGTGGAGCCTTTGTATGAGGATGGAATGGATGACTGTGTCAAAGGCAGAGGAGAGATTGAGAAGGATAATGACAGCTGGGGAGTTCAAATCCAGAGATGTGAGCAGTTCTTCACGGGTGTTAAGGTAGTTTGCATGCCTCTGGATGCCCGTAATCCAGAATAATGGTTGTTGAGACCACCACCAAGTTCAGTGTGTGAGTTGAGGTGGGGCAAGCCCAGCTTCTCAAGCAGCTTCCCCAGGAAAGGAGTGATGGAAATAGGGTGGTAGCTGGCATGGCATGTATGGTCTGAGGATGTGTTTTTTCAGGAGAGGGCACAAAAGGAAGCACTTAAGAGGGGAGGGAAAGGATTCAGTGGCAAATGAGTGATTGCAGAAATCAGCGAGAGCAGAGGCAAAAGAGCTGATGTTGTCCTTGATGGTCCTGGATGAGCAAGGAGAGACCTGTTTAAAAGAGACCTTCATGGATCGGACAACTCTGATAACTTCTTCAGGTGTGAAAAGGGAGAACAAAGAGAAGGACAAAGATAGGGTGGTGGAGGTGATGGGTTGCAAGGGAGTGTAGAAAGGGTGGTCCGGATGTCCTGAAATTTGGTGGCAATGTGTGAGGCAAGTGCATTGCAGAGGGCCTGGTAAGGAGAAGATGAGTAGGAGACTGCAGAAGGGTTGGCTGCAGAAGGTCAGCCGTGTTGTTAGATGCGCTGGAGACCCATGCCTACATGTGGGCTCCTTTCTTTGCATGGATGCCAAGTCTGTATTGCCTTTGGAGCAGGCCAGTTTGTCAGAGGATGAGCTGTGGTTAGCCACTTCCATTCTGCCACCCTGCACTTCCGTTTCACGGCCGCAAGTTCGGTGTCATACCAGGTGTTATGCTTAGAGGCAGGTTTCAGGTAGATCCTCATGAATGTGGCAAGAATGTCGGTGATGGACAGGTGGAGGCTGCTGAGGATAGAGTCAGAGGTAGAGTCAGAGGTGAGGGCTGGGAGCATGTGAAGGTGGAGTCAAAGGCAGCCGCAGTCACTTGTTTCATTGGGCGGATGTTAGCAAACAAAGTTGGTGGGTCATTAGGGGGGGGGCTCGGGGCAGTCAGCCCGCCAAAGGGACCCATGCGGGCAGAGAGAAGAGAATGGTCTGTCCAGGGGAGAGGGGTAACCAGTGGGGTGGAGTGAGAGAGGTCAGGATGAAGAAGGGTATCCAGAGAGTGTCCAGCTCGGTGGGTTGGTCCAGGAGGGAGAATTAAGAGGGAAAGCGAGGTGTGGAGGTCAGCGAAAAGAATGGATGTTGAGCCTGGGGAGTCCAGTTGAATGTTGAAGTCACTCAGGAGGAGGAGGTTACAGGTGGATGAAAGTAAGGAAGAGCAGAAGTCAGCTCATTCAGAGAGGAAAAGGGTGGTGGCACCTGGAGGCCGGTAAATGGTCAGGATGGAGATGGGAGAGATGACCAACTTGCAAACCAGGCTTTCAAAGGAAGAATAGGACTTGGTAGGTAAAATAGAGGCAGGACCCCACTCGGGGAAGATTAAGGCAACCCCCCGCCAGTGCGGTAAGGATGAGGCTTGGAGATGATACATCAGGGAGGAGGGAGTTAAAGGCAGTGACTGAGCTGGCACTGAACCAAGTCTCAGTAAGAGCGAGAATGTGGCGGTCAATGTCTTCAAGGAGGAGACAGATGTCAGAGGAGTGTTTGTTGGCTGAGCGTACATTAAGAGTTTCCAGGTGGAGGAGGTCTGTGCAATGGTCAGGCAGGGTCAGGTAATTACTGACCATTACACACACCTGACTTCCATTACACTTCCCCACATGGATAAAGGTTGGAGCATGAAAACATACTCTGAGTGAGGAAAAGCAAGCGAGGAAGCAGCAGTTCCAAGATGGTAGTTTAATACAAGGCAAGGGACAGTAAAACTGAAGGGGATCGCAAGGAGAGAAGTGCCCTTGACCTTTTCGACAAGGAACCGTTACTTTCACAAGCCTTCGAGAATAGGAAACATAAGACCACAAAACAAGGCTGAAGAATCCTGCATTGTGTGTCGGAGGTACCCAGGGCTCTCCTGCATCAATAGTCAAGGTGGGGAGAATTGCTTGCTGCGGTGGTACTGTTCGTGGCTCCTACAACAAAGCAGTGCTAGTGAAGTCAGTACAGCCGATGAGTTGGGGGGATTGATACCAGACTGGTCTGTGTTGAAGCGAAGGTTGCAAGCGGCAACATTGTATAGTGATCGCTGAAGCAAACAGTGTATGAAGCCTATGTGATAATCAATGCAAGTAAAATTGAACAACAGATGAGTGATTGAACTTTGAAGCCAAGATACAATACCTTAGACACAGCGGTCCAGCACTGCGTGAATGCTCATTTGAAAGTCGCTGGAAGGTATCCAACTGAAAGGTGGCAAAAGTGAAAGAGTGACAAAGAATTGTGAATCGAAGTGGTCCTGCAACGGGTCAAACAAAACCCTGTGCACAATCGAAAGTCTTTGATGTTAATAGCATATAGAAAGTTAATGACAAAGTAAATTGAAGTTGTTCCAAGTCCAGTAGAGGGTGTTCAGCTGTGAGCTTTTTGGTTAAAGCAAGTTTGTGTTGAAAAGTTAAATTGGAATTATTCCGAGCCCGGTGGAGTGAGACTAATTGAACATTGTATAGAAAGGGATCTGAGCCTGGCTGAGGGGGATTCGGGGTGAACCGTGAGTCACCTGAGAAAGATTAACCAATGATAAATTGGATTCATGAATATCCTACGAGCATTGTGTTAAGAGGATCTGAGCCCGGTTGAGGGTGGTCCGGGGTGAATAGTGTTGTGTTAAAAGGATCTGAGCCTGGCTGAGGGGGATCCAAGGTGAATAGTGAATCACCTGAGAAATTGAATACTTGTGAAATCTTAAGAGGAAAAGAAGTTGTTGTTTGTTTGTTGTCGCATAAGGCCCTATATAAGAAGAAACTTTTAAAGACAAAGAGACTAGGGCACAGAAGGTCCTGATGCTAATGTTTGAACTGCACCCTCGTGCTAGACAAGCCAGAGACTGTGCTAAACTCGAGTGTACCACTGTGTCCCGTGCTGAAAACGTGGGGAAGGCAGGCCAACCTAAAGAATATCCTGACATATCATTTCTTGGACACATTGTTTCCCACACTATTTGTATTTAGAGGTAAGGAGTGTCAATAGGTTTATTAGTATAGGCCCTTTTATTTTGGAAAGACACCACTAGGACTGTGTTATTATTATTTGATGGTCGTAGCTTGCTCCCATCTGTAGATTTAGGATGAGATACCCTTTTTTTGAAGTTCAATAAACATGCTTGAACTGTGGTCACTTGTGTCTGTTTTACTGTTAATACCATGCCTTCCTTACAGTATCATTGACTCCCTGATTGTGAGTGATTACCTTCACCAGAGCTCCCTTTGCTGCTTTTCATATTACAAGGATATGATGTCCTTCCCTGGTTTTAAGTTATTCTTACTGTCAGTAGCAGTGAGTCATTCCCGGCTTGTGACTGGGTTGGCATAATGGCATTTCCCCCCGATTGTTACTGCATCACAGTGCCAAACATGACTTCATTCCATGTCACAATGCCAGGACAATTACTTTTCTCTCTGTTTTCTCTCATCACTGTTGCAATTGCCTTGCCTGATTGTGAGGTACTGTCGGTAGTGAAGATTATGAATGTTTTCCCTTTTTCCTTCCTGGAGAGTGTGTCACCCTATCAGTATTATGATTCCCTTTCCTGGCTGTGAATCACTGTCAGTACTGGAGCTTCTTTTCTTGTTTGTCTGCCACACTTTCAGTACCACAATTCCTTTTCCCGCCAGGTGAGGTTTTGATTGTATTACTGCTTCTTTTCTCTTTGAGTGTCTCCCCGGGTGCATAACTTTCCCCCATCACTGTACCTTGAAGATGGGATGTATAGATGGCAGCTGACGCAGTGTAGCCACACAGAGCACTTCCGCAATGAGGTGTGTGTGCAGCAGGTGTGTGCTGGTCTGGAATATCTGGAAGTCAGCAGTGCGCACCCACATCTTTGCCAAAAGCCAATCCAGTTCTGGGTCGGACGGCAAGAACACAGGATTGTCTTCTCCAGGGGACTGATTCAGCTGTAAATGAAGCAGGAGACATAAGGGAAATTGATCTAGCAGGGACAAGAAGTGAAAGATTTTACTGGAAGAGAGACGTTCCTTGATGTTGCAGGGTTAGTATCATTGATTCAACAGGTTTGTTTTAGAATGAGTGAAGGGTGTAGAGAATTCATGATGCCATTGCTTGTTTCAGTTGGGTATTATTATAAGACATGTCTGACATTCTGCACTGTTTTAATAGTCCAAATATTTATAATATTCAGAACTTTGGATGCTCCTAGGCTCAGGGGTCCACCATGCCTGGGTGGAAAACATAATCTGCTGCATTTAAATACCTGCCCTTCTTTTCCAGTCAGCCTGTCCATTTATATGTGCTTGGTTTTTCATCTCTAAATGCCATCATATAAGGTTGAAAGAGCCTTCCACTAATGACCACCAATTTCTTGATTTTGAACCTAACATGGGCCGAATGATGGTGCTGATGCACCCTAATGGATGTGCATGGTATCTCCCACTTTAAGTCAAAGTGCACCAGGGATGTGTAGCGTTTTATTCTCTATGGATTAACCACAAAAGTTTGTAAGATTACTCCACCCTAGGCGGATGTGCCAAATAGTAATTTAAAAGAATAGCTGGTTAGTAATAAAACCACAAAGGTCTGGGGCATTGGTTTACTAGAATCTTACAAAGTAGATGTATCAGTGTGGAACTAATCCCTGACAATACACACGGTTTTCATTGTGGCTGTGGAAGAAACTACTGGCCTAATCATATGCAAGAAATCGTCACCTCCCTGGAGTCTGTCTTGTTAATGTCTCAGTTCCTGTGATAACCTGATTTTCGGCAAGCACTTATTTCAGACACATCCTGAGTAAGCGCAACCTTTATACTTGTAGTCTTTATATAACTGATACATAAATGTATAACTCTTGGGCTATACCTGGCATCAGGATCCTAATTGCAGCCTGACAAGCTTCAAAAACCTATAATTTCCATTAAGAAGCCTACGTAGAGCTCTCCTTGAGAAGCTAATGGAAGCCTTATTCCTTGGAGCTGCAGCTCTTTCTGTGACTACATAGACCCGAGTGTAAAACTCCCAGTGAAAGTGGCCTTTGCTGTTTTCGATGTGTATGTGTAACCCAGGCAAGTCTATAGACTGCTCTTCTCTGCTGGTAATTAATAGTGATATGTGCTCCAGCCTTTAGGAAGCCCCTTGTATCGCTCTTCATCTGTAAAACCCCATTTGTGTTCAGAAAAGCAGGCAAGTCACCTCCACTGCTAGGATCGGACTGATATTTTTTCACCAACTTTAGATATTACTTCATTAAAGTCCTTGACAAATGATTTAGCCTTCAAAAGATAGAACTAAGAAAGGCATAATGCCAGATTCTTGCTAAGTCGTGGAGACTGGCTACTTTAGCTGGGAGTTTGAGCCGTGCTGCACTGCTCAATTCCTGTCCATTTGGACCTTTGCCACAACAAGGCTCTTGTGTAATTTTGATCAGCCCCATGTGCTGGAACTTTGGATGCTGCTTGTGCTCAACAGCCGACCTCTCTGGGATTGGGCTGAAGCACCCATCCCAATTTGGATGTCACTATGGTACGATGGGGCATCGCTGTACAAGAAAGATTTTACAGATTTGAACAGGCTTTAGTGCCATTTCATGTCGAAATGTTTACAACGGGCAAACCCGTTTGACCCCCTGCCCACTTCCTCCTTGCTATAGTTTACTTGAGTTACTTTTGATAAAATAAATTATTTTACTTTAAAGTAAGTTGAATATGATTGCACAGGAATATTGCTCAAGCACAACCTGTTTGTCCTGGAAACAGGACAATGTCATGCATCATGGTTCGATAGGCAACCAACTAACTAATCACGGTAAGAGTGGTAAATTATAGTGACAGTGGGGGTCATTCCGAGTTGGGTGGTAAGGGATACCGGGCACCGGTAAGGACACCGGTGCCGGTAATCCCTTACTGCCCAATTCCGAGGTCTCTTAGCGGGAACCGTAAAGGACGTGTGGTCTGACCACACGTCCTTTACGGGTCCCGCTAAGGGACCAAGGCGCTAATAACGGGCCTGCTATTCGCGGGCCCATTATTAGCGCCTTCCCCATTCCTATTGAGCTCAAATGGGAATGGGGAATGGTTAGTTGAATGGTAACTTACCGGGTCCTCCAGGGTCGGAATGACCCGGTAAGTCCCCATTCAACCAGACCGGTGCCGGACCCGGTATTGGAGGCAGCAATGGCGCAAATAGTGCCATGGCTACCTCCAATCTCGGAATGAGGGCCTGTGGCTATTAGAGCACTTAGAAGCTGGGGAAACTCAGCATTAAGAGCTATATCAATCACTGACTTACATTATTTTACTGTCGGTGTACCTCTAGACGTATCGTATTGAATGTACCTCGTAACCCCTCAACACATTCCTAGAGGTTGTCTTGACTTTGTAGTCTCACTACCCAATGGTTAATGGTGGTGTTTGAGCCTCTGGTTTGGCTGTATAGTAAGTGCAGAATTGCTGGGTTATCAGATACCGAGGTTGCACTAACCATTTCAGTTGTGCCCAGATTGGCACAGGCCAGTTCCTTTTTACCTGCACAGCATATAATCTCCACCTCTTTCCTAATGCTCTTTTCCTCTCCTTCACACTTGGGTGTTGCCATGTTCAATGTGAAAATTTACTTTGGAAGGTTGGGCAGTATGTTCAAACTTCCTTTTCATCGATTTGAAAGAATTTAGAGCTAAATCCCACATAAATGATGGAGGGTGTGGAGGATAGTAATCCTAACAAGACCCGTGTCAATGCCTAGCTGCTGAGTCTGTACTCTAGAAAGTGTACCATGAGGCTGAGTTAAAAGCATCAGCTCCTCCTCAGATGTTGCAAATGTACACATTCACAAATGCTAATTTTGGGATCTATGTAGCCCAAGATCACTTGCTGTAAAACAACATGACGGAAAAAGGGGGTGATAGTGCATTCAAGTATGCATACTTGACGTTTTCCATCTGGTCTTAAAATAATATATTTAAATTCTTTGTTTCACTTCAAAACATGTGTGAATAAAGGTAACACTAATACATTTTCAAGGTGTAGGTTTATTATTAAAAATAGTCAGCTGTGTTTGTTGAGCCACCACAGACTATTCTGAGGTTTTTGGAAATGAGAACCTCTCCCCTTTCTCATGGCTCTCAAAGTAGAAATAGATTAAGGGACCTTCACAAGCTTGGCATTTTGAGACGATAGGTTGTGTAGGGAGCCCAGAATATTGCGTGGCAGTGTCATAAAGAGTTTCCTGCTAACTTAGACCACCAGGAAGCGTTAAAAGTGGGATTTACAGGGTTGGGTATGTTCTGCAAAAGGGGGAGATGGCAAGGGTTTACTTTAAGGGTGATAGAGCCAGGAATGCTCTGTAAAGAGAAAATATTTTGGCACTATCGCCACACAGAAGTACCTGTATGGCAATTGGCATTAAGTTGCCATCCGGATTCTGGTACAGAAGGCAGATTGGGGCACAGAGGTATTGCTTCTTTCCCTGGATCTCGTTGGTGGGAATTGCATCCAGAATAGAGAAGTCCACCAGGAATATTCTTCGCTTCTGCACAGAGGTGGGAGAGAGGAAAGACAACATCAGACAGGGGTAACAGTTATGTCGAATAAAAGTAGTCCTACAACAGTGTATTTGTGTTCCAACGATATTTGAGTGGCAAGGAACCCTCTGTGACAAGGGATAGGGAAATCTATAAAATATTCCAAAGCCTACCAATTGTTGGTATTCAATTTTTTCTTTGTCGCCAGCCCTTTTACATTTGCCTGGCAAAGTGAGGTCCTTGTTGTGACTATGCATAAAGTAGGGAAGTCATATGGGTCCAAACCAAAACAGACTTACAGAATGTAGGAGTGAAGATTACCCAATCCTGGCAGGCCGAGAACTGTCCTGATTGGCTCCTTAGAAGAGTTGTGCCCACAATCTCTGGCACCAATATATAAAGCTTGACAGAGCACATGCAGCAAGGGTGTCTAAAAGAATCATTCAAATTCAGCTGGGAGACCAGAATGACCACTTGGGGGTTTTGACTTGAGGTTGGGAATACAAACGTTTGGCAGTGCAGTGTAAAATTGGCAGTAACTCTATTACCGCCACTTTTTCTGATGGTAACAGAGTTACTGCAGCCGAACTCCACCTATGGCCTTAATGTGGAGGATTTAGCTCTAGCATCATGCTGGAAGTAAATCGTCCACTTTAAGGTAAAGAATTGATAGAAATACAGTGGCGTAAATTACCACTCACGGGAATTCCACCAAAATCCCCATAGAGTTCTATGAACTCCAATAATGGGGTTAACACCAGACTTCCACCTCTTGTAATCCTGTGTTAAACCCACAGGATAGAGTGATGGTAAACAGGTTTGTTGGAAATTCAGGGGAAATACCACCAAATACATAATGAGGTTCAAATTCTTACATTCAGACACTATTCACAGAACTCAATCTCTCTTGGTATGAGAAAACTCATCTTTAAAAGGAAGCAGTTGTCCATTCAGTGAGAAAGCATGCCTTCCAATATATACATATTTAACTATAATCCCCAACTGTCAGTGCCCTTGTGTTAATGTTAATACTTTCTGCTGTTAACTCTAAATAGTTTTACTTTGCTTTAGGACAAATTCTTGTGTTAGGAAGAATCCCCCTGTCCTATGTTGATTGTCTAGCATTACATTCCCAAACCTAGGCAAAAAGGGTATCCTACCAAGATAGCTTCTAGGAGAAGAGTGGGGTAGACAAGAACAAAGGACTACAATTTATTACTTTATACAAAGACATGTCAACAAAGAGGTATGACAAACATCTAAGTAAGATTGTTGGTGCAGGCTACAGGAAAATAATATGAAGTCACAAAGTCTCAGGCTTTAGAGAAGAGCATTCTTTGCCCTGCTAGGTAGTGTCAAAGGCAACATCCAAGGTCAACCAGTTTCTTAGGATTACTCGTTTTTCCACAAGGTCGCCTTGGATATCATAGCACCTGTATTCACTAAATTAGCACTTAGTATCACATACTAAATATTTAATGACATACATAGGCTTATGATTGGCTGAGCAGGATACTGGTCCTGATGCACTGGTCCTGATGCTGCGTGGTACGCCAATAGAATTTAGAGGGTCTACAATAAAGATATTGCCTTGCTTCAGCACTACTTCCCAGCTTTTTTGAAGGAAGGGCAAGTGAGGAAACCCTCACGGTCAGGTTTCTTCAGTAGTACAGCTTGTCAACTCTCGGTTTTGGTGAATGTCAAGCTCGGTGTACAAAAAGCACTGTAAAGTTGTTGAATACACCCTGTAGTTCTGGGTGGCACTGGATTAGGCATTTCAAGACTGTTTTATGCAATGTAGTTTAGGGCAATCAAATTTTAGGCCCAGAAGGCCCTGATTTACTAAATGTTGTGACAATAAAAAAAGCTTACAAGAATTGGCCAGTAAAATGTATGGTTTCAAATGGTATACACCAGTCCTTAGCTCTATTTTAAACCATCATTTACCCAGGAATAAAAAAGAGATTGAACTGTGCCTTTGAAAAAAATAAAACGCAATTTATTCTCAAATGTTGTTTAGGAATACTCCTGCTATGTACCGATACCGCCCTTGAGTCAACTGGTGATACAACACGTTGCCAAATGTGCTTATGTGTAATGGAGACCAAAACATTTCTTATTTCTGTGCCCGCTCTACACAAATATTATGCACAGATGATTTAAACTGATATTAAGAAATTAGAATAGTGAAAGCTTTCCTATTATAGAAAAAAATCATCAGATTTTCGACATTTAATTTACTCATCAGCCAGTTAGAAATCTAAGCCCTGGATGAGAAGAAAATTATATTTAAAACTCGCTACTTAGCCTGTAATGTTTACAATCTATTGTATTGTGAATTCATTTAAAAATTCTGCTACTCTCTCTGCTTTTAATTTAATATATATTTGATATGCAAATCAGTTTTTTGCAGGTTTTTACCAATCTGCCTGTTGAATGTTAATAGTACATTAACTCAATGTTATTATTCAGAATATGTTGTATGCTGATGCTGCTTTTGCATTTTATCTTTATTTTACAGATCAAGGGGTTATTTGGATTATGTACTTTATTTGCTATAGTTTACTCAATGTTTACATCCAACACACATACTGTGTTGGTAAGTAAGAGCTACTTGTTGCTTTGCTTTCACACTTTACAGGATTGTTGGTACTATTTTCCCCTTGTATTTATTCTGTAAATGATATTCTACTTTTGAGTAGTAACTGCTTTTTATGATGGATTTTGCAACTTTTATGGCTATATTGATGAAGCAAGGTTTGTTGATGATGATGAGGCTGACAGTGAAGTACTTCCTGGGTCCTGCTTCTCCAGCGACCTTTCCAGTGCAGCTGTTGATTATCTTCAGTCAAGCAGCACAGCTGTGGAATCACAGAAGACGCTGCTAGCTGGGATCCGGTTCAGATGTCCAGTCTGGTAAAGGTACCACTTCATTGTTGCGTGAAGGTACAGATGATGTCCAGCAATGCCATTTCAGGAAGGAGACATACTCCTCAGAAAGCTGATGTTCACTTTGTGTTTCCTCTGTGTAGCAATGACCGTAGCTGAGGTTCTTAGCAAACATAGGTAATGGATGCTGTCAGTTCTTTGGGTGCCTGGTGCTCTTCCCTCTTATCAGGTTGGTACAGAGACAGGCAGCCAAGGCTCCTGAGGAGAATGTCAAGGGCTTGCAACTTGCCCGTTCCCGCCAGGTCAGGTGAAGAGATCACAATGCTTGGTCTTTCTTTCATAATGGGACATCGGGACAGTCAGTAACGGAGTGAGACTTCACTATCAGGATGGCTTTGGCAGTATCAAGGTTCAGCAATCCATCTTCAGATTGTAATCATCCTCCATTCTTCAAATCTAGTCCTCATGTGTTAAAGGTTAAGGGAATGACCCGTTTGCTTTTAAGGGATATATGGACTGTCAATGGAACAAGGTAGAATCCATTAAAATATCCCGGCAGTCAATCAGTGTGAGCCACCATGTTCAGATTTATCAGGCGACTGGGTAAAAACGGGGTTCCAATTAGGAACACACATGGGGTATGGCAAGCACCGGACCCCAAAAGACATACAAAGGCTCCCACCAACCAGTGGCACACACGCAGTTTCTGTGCGAGAAGACTTGCAAAGAGAACCAGGGTACATGGAATACTCGACACCAGAGGGGCTTAGTGTGCAATATGGCTCAAAGAAAAGGTACAACGCTGATGAAGCCTTACTAGAGAGTGCATCTGGGGAAATGATGTGTAAACCAGGTAGGGACAGACCAACAAACACAAGTGTATCATTATAGTGGCAGGATAGAACCTTCCTTTACATGTGAGGGTATCTTGATCATTTCACCATGAAGACTACAGAATTCAGTGAGGTTTGTGGAATAAGACACAAGGCTGCAGAATGAATCAGTTATAACGTGCGCCAATGAAAGTTCTAAAGGGATCACACCTGCTCGCACTGCCTGACCTGTCTGACTTTCATTAAAGTACGTATTCATGGGAAATCCCCCACCGCCTGTTATTTTCAGGTATGTTACTTCAAGTCCAGTTGTTCTGTGAGCTCCACCCCACCACTGAGTCTCTGAATTGTGTGCCTTTATGCTACGTTCTCACACTGTACGCATACATTTCTCTCCACTAACCCACATTTGGGGATGTCACATATGTTGGACTTTACTTTCAATCACTACTCACTCCCAGAGGAAGCCAAATGCCTAAACAGAATCATTCTCTAAGCAACCCTTCCTCACTCTCCCAGAATCATTCCCCTCAGTGATCCCAAATGGAATGAACATAGAAAGCAAACTCCTTGGTGAGTTTACAGGGGCAGGGCATCTGCTCTGCATTTACCAATGCTCCCATTTTTCCATGGACATGCCCAGTGAGTATAAAAACCACATTGAGTACCTCACCTGAATCTCCTGCTGCAGAGAGGTGCCACCTTTCAAGAAAGGTGCAACCATATCCTCTGAGATGCGCATCTTGTCTGGAATCTTGGTGCAGCTTCGGATTAGAAAGGGGTTTGCGCCATTCAAAAACTGGTACCCAAACAGCCAGTCCTCCTTCCAGTGGTTCATCAGATACTCTGCAGAGAAAGGGCACGTTCAGCTCCAGTGTCACCCCTCCTGTCCCCTAAAGCGTCAGATCACCAATATACCCAGATGCAGAGGTGGAGAGGCAGAGGAAAAGTCATGAAACACTACATTATGTTCTGCTGCAGACAATGGTAGAAACATGTCTTTGTCTAAGCCCCTACCTTTCTAGTGTTCCCGGCTGTAGTGAACTATGCAGGTACCCCTGTGGTAGAACTGTCATCTTTCCTGCAGTGGTTTGCCGATAACCACACAGCAGAATGCTAATTTTCCACTGTTTCGCAAACAATCCTATGCTTTACCTTCCTGCAAATTTAACTTCCTAATATTAACAGTTTAAAATATATACGCAAACGTAGGAGATTAATTATCCATTCTATGGTCACAAACTGATATGACTTATCTAATACATATGTTTCTGCTTGGCATTGTTCTTATATACACAAGAACTTTATGCTCCTGCTTCCCTGTATCTACTGAGACTAGCATACCCAAAAGCATATCCAAAAGCATGCCACAACATTGACCCTTCTGGGAGTCAGTTAACAGAATCTAGAGGCATATAGATAAACGCCTTTGCACTATACAAACAAATTTAACATAGAAGAACAATGTATTATAATACCTGTTGGCACCTCCAGTGTTTAGAATCAGGCTGTGATGACACTGACGCGAACCTATTAGCACCATTGCTATGATGCCAACCTCTCTAGAGGGGAGCTATGCTCTTCCTATATGTTTCTCGTTGATGCTGGTGGGTCACATGTTAGTCTACAAACAATAACTTATTTTGTATCATAGGTTTTAATAGATTTACATCAAGATTTTTAATACCATCTCATAATACCATTCAAAAGAGGTTGGCAAGAGGTACACAATCCAAACCGATTCTTCAGTGTTTATTGGCCTACCAGTTCCCCTATGAAGGTATCAGAATGCAAATACAATCCAAGTAAATGTGCCATGTGAAAATGTGCAGCCTGTGCAGAGTTTTGCTGGTGCAATAGTTCACCATAGTGTAGAAATCAGTGCTGTCGAGAAGTTAATGGCTGAAAAGATAGCTCAGAATTTGCATCAGAAACCTGTGTGCAACCTATAGTCACAGGTTTCGGCAGAAGCAGCCTTTTATCCTTTGAAGGTCAGTAACATGAGCACCATCATTTTGGTAACATATTGTTACATTGCTTAGAAAAGTGTGGATACAGCATGGATCAATATAAAATTTGATATTAGCGTTATCTTGTGGGATTGGGTAATGAGTTAGCTAATAAAGGTATATGAACCTATCACTCGAATTTGGCCATGGGAACTTTGTACAACCATCTGCTATCCAATTTCGGACCCGGGCGTGGCGTGGGGAAGGTATCCTGGTCCAATGCACCATGCCGGCCCGTTTAGCACATGGGTCATCTTTTCAGGAGCTCTGAAAATTAATACGATATCAAGCCCCTATGCATCCAAGTGGCAACATTGCTTTCAAAGCTTCCTCCAGGAAGGTTCATGGGTCACCGACCTCCAATGATACGTTTGGGTAGGATAATTCATAGCTCAAAGGGACCATAGTCAGGGCTCATTGAGGAGGAGGATATACTACATGCAGACATCCCAGGAAATAATGCTGCAAGAATTATAGAATCAGGAAAAGACACAGAGTGCACAGCAAAGTATGTTAAATGCAATGATAAAACATACTTGGATGACTGTACATACAGGTTTGCAAGTGCATCCTCAACCACGAAGTTCCAACCACGAAGTTCCATGCATGCTGTGCTGCTCTAGGTGGTTGCCCAGAGGGAATCTAACATTGCAGCTGGCCTTAATAAGCGTATTGGGCCATGGCCCTAAACATCTAAACGAGGCAGTAGAGTGGCAGAAAGCCTGCTTCGTGACACAAGCCAAACCTAAGAGTGATTAGGAACAGAGACCCCCGGGGCAAACCTCTGCATAACCTGGAGCTTGCTTAGAGAAGTTGCTAAAATGTATCTGATTGAATGTAATGCTTCCCATTAAACAGTGTGCATTTTGAATTATTTTTCATTGAAATACTGTGTAAAGTAATGCTAAACATAACATTACCAAGTGTTTTATTTAAAAATTAAATTAGCTAATACAAAAGAGTTTAGTATATTTAGTAACAGAACAATTTGTTAGTTAATTGTTATGGTGAATAAAGACAAGGACAATATCACATTGTGTTAAATGAGACAGAATATCTCATGCAGATTTAAGTATTATGAACATAAAGCTGTGAACTCTGGTTCAACTAACCTAAGTTGTATGTTTGTGAAGATCCCTGCTACTAGAGGCCAGGAATGCACAGACGCATCACATTCACTTTGACAGATATGATTATTAATATAGCGCCTATACACAATGTGTTTCAAAGCGCTTCAAGGCAAGGGAGGGAACAAGGGAAAAAACAATTACATTTTTACAGGCCATGAACAGTAAGGATGTGAAATTAACTATCGTACTCGGCCTGACGACATTTCAGATAGTGCAAGAGCTAATACATAGATAAGGAAGGGAGGGGGAGAATGGGAAGGAAATGGAAACAGACAGGCGACTACCATGCTAGGCCTGATGACATTTCTGGTAGAGCCGGAGAAAAACAAAAGGTGAGGGAGAGGGGTGCATAAAGAGAAGGTAGGAACAAAACAAGCGACTATCGTACTAGGCCTGATGACATTTCAGTGCTGGGGGGGGAACAAGTAAGGGGTGGGGGAGGAGATAGACGAGGTTGCTATCATACTAGGTCCAGGGACAATTCTGATAGGGTAAGTGCATAGAAGAAAGTAAGGGGAGGAGGGGAGGAGATAGGAAAAGGGAGAAAGGAGAGGAGGAGAGAACAGAGAGTAAGTAGTCAAAAGGAGTGGAGAAGCAAGAGGTGAGAGTGAATACAATTGCAGAAGTCAGTAGTAACACATAATGTTGCAAGCCATGACACAAGATGAAGATGGGAACAGCATGATTCAGGGGCACCATGAGTACAAGATGCAAAGGAAGTCCAACATGGGAGTTGAGAAAGGGTGACACACCGTGAATCAATGAAGTTCATAAAAGTCCAATCCAGCATTGGCCACAGGAAGGTGATGGTAAAACCAGAATGTATCAGGACAGACTCCTGCAGAAGTAGGTTGGGGAGGGGGGCAGGGTAGAAGAATCAAGCACAAAAGGCAACACCTGTGTGTGAGAAGGGTGGGGGGCACAAGTAAAAATCACAGGGGGACGAAGGGGAGCGTTGATGGCCTGTGGGGACAGATGGAGTAAACACATGTTGGTTCATGCTTCCCTGCTGTCTGAGCAGGGGGATGGGCCCTTGGTCCTCCTGGTTCGAACAGGTCCAAACAGGAATTGCCCTTTTCTTTGTCTGCCCTTCACTTCGGCTGCCCAGGCAAGTGATGCCATTGATCTAAGAGTTAATAGCAGGAAGGAAGAGGCAGGGCTAAGAAGGTGGGTGGTGCTTAGGCCAGGTGACCTAGATCCACTTGCACCTGCTCCCCATCTGCAAAGGAAAAGAGGCTGGAGGCAGTGGTCGAAGTGTGCGAAAAGAAGTCGTGGAACTATGCTCCCTGCTGGCCTGCACCCACTCCCCACAAGCCCCATCACCACGTCCCCTCACACACACAATACACACCACAAAACACATGCACCTGCTGTTTAAGGGAACGTTCAGTGCAGTGCACTGAAAGTGCAGGTTTCAACATCTTCCTACACTTTTATTTCAAAACGAAACCATTTCCGGAACAGTTCCTTTTTAAAATAAAAGTATAGGAGCTGTAAAAGATCATTAAAAAAAGTAGAGGAGCACTGCTCCCGACCGCTCCCGTTCACTTCGACCACTGGCTCCAGGGCTCCTTAAGTAGGTAAAAAGAGCGGCAACCAGGAAGGCGCCAGGAGGGCAGGCTTGCTAAGTGGCGAAAAAGAGCGGCAACTCGGAAGGCAACAGGTGGGCGGGGCTTAAACCAGGTGACCTAGATCCACTTGCACCTGCTCCCCATCTGCAAAGGAAAATAGGCTGGAGGGCTCCTTATTTAGGGAAAAAGAATGGCAACCAGGAAGGCAACAGGTGGGCGGGGCTTGCTAAGTGGGAAAATAGAGCAGCAACCTAGAAGGCACCAGGTGGGCGGGACTTAGGCCAGGTGACCTAGATCCACTTGCACCTGCTCCCCATCTGCAATGGAAAAGAGGCTGGAGGGCTCCTTAAGTGGGGGGAAAAGAGCAGCAACCAGGAAGGCACCAGGTGGGTGGGGCTAGCTAAGTGGGGAAAAAGAGCGGCAACCTGGAAGGCGTTGTTTCATGAATTCATTTATTACTTAGTAGCATAGATGCACCTTGATGCCTGCCGAACTACAGTGCATTATAAATAAACAAATAACATAAATAAGAGTGAAAGGTGTACACCTATTTCCCTAGCAAGTTATTGGAAGGACCATTCTTTGGGGATTTCCCCTTTGGTAAGTAGTTATGGTATTCTGCATTGTTATTGCAGTGAATAGGTGTATATAGTTTTAGAAAATGACTCCCAGAGTATGTTCATGATACAAGTACTAGTCTCTCCCTTAAACATTTTGGCGTACATTATACGCAAGTTGTATTGTGCTCCTGAAAAGTAATTCCCCTGCAGCGGTACCCAAATCTACATAGTCCACAACCATTGTGTTGAAGATTCTTCTGAGGAGTGTTGGTATGCATTTCAGCCTGTTTATTTATGCAGTACATGGTCAATATGTTATTGGTCTGATTCAACAATAACATGCCCTGGAACATTGGACTGAACAAAATATGTTACCACACTGCCCCTGATGCAGCTCATGGGTTTTGGATCTTGTGTTTGGTAGCATTCACTTTCCCTGAATATGAAAGTCCTTCACAGGTGTTTAAAGGGCTGCCAAAACCCTAACCGTAATCAGCAACAGATACTTCAAAAACGCCTCCAAAGATGGACCATAACTCTTTCGGACTCACTGAATACAACATTACACATAATCGAAGACCCACAAAGTCCTTTTCCCCCAATCTGTTGCCACACTAAAAACTCAAAACCAAGCCACAACTACACACTGGTACACACAAAAACATAAGAAGTTAATACCAAGAAAAAGAAACATAGGCAATCTTAGAGTCTTGTCACACAGCGCAAACACTCGAAAACCAAACAGGTCTCTCAGGACAAGGCCGCTCTGTTGTGCAATGCAGGTACGCAGGAGACGCTGCCCTATGAAACATAGCACACAATGCAAATTTCCACACTCGCAAGCCTTTAAGAACCGAGGAATGGACCCTTTGTGGCAAAGCCCTCGCAGGACAAGGAAACATTGTTGTGCGTCACAGGTGTTTGGCGGCGATGGGGTAAGAGCGCAGATTGTGAGTGAATTCTCGCTCTTGCTCCGCGTGTGTCCTCCGTGCAACTACCCCCGCTTCCCCCAACTGCGCGTCCACCTTTCTTCCTTCCCAACATGCGCCCCCTCGCAACTTAGGCCTGTGCTTCTGCCCTTCTCCCTTCCCCACGTGCGCTCCCTTTGCAACTAAGGCCCCGCTTCGCCCACCTGCGCGTCCATGCCTTCTCCCTTTCACCACTTGCGTCCCTTTGAAACTTAGTCTCTGCTTCCCCCATCTTTGCACAATGTGCGGACTGACGCAACCTGTCCCCGCTCCCCCAGCCTAGTGCATCCTTCTACCATTGCTCTACACACAACTTGCCCCCGCTCACCTTTCCTTGGGCATCCATCTCAACATTATTCCCCACGAAACTTGCCCCCACTCCCCTGGCCTAGTGCATCCTTCTCTGCTTTGCTCCCCACGTAACTTGTCCCCGTTCCCCCTACCTTGCGCATCCTTCTCAGCCTTGCTCCCCATGCGACTTGCCCCCGCTCCCCTGGCCTAGTGCATCCCTCTCTGTTTTGCGCCCCATGTAACTTGTCCCTGCTCCCCCGTCCTTGCGCATTCTTCTCAGCGTTGCTCATCACGCAACTTGTCCCTGCTCCCCCGCCTTGCGCATCCTTCTCAGCGTTGATCTCCACGCTACTTGCCCCCGCTCCCCTGGCCTAGTGCATCCCTCTCTGCATTGCTCCCCATGTAACTTGTCACAGCTCCTCCGGCCTTGCGCTTCCTTCTCAGCGTTGCTCCCCAAGCAACCCAGGCCCACTTCCCTCCTCTCCTTCGTCTTCAGGACCCCTGAGCCACGACCAGTGTATTGTTCCCTGCTTGTGTCTCTGCATTCCACGCAATTTCGTACTGTGACTATTGTATTGTCAATCCATTGCATTACTTGCATTTTCATCTTACTTCCAGGTCTCCTTGGATACTAGTGTTTGCGTATTTTGTTTGTAGTGTGACCATTGTATTGTATATGTGCTGCATCGTGTGCATTTCTCTTCTTCCCCTATAGGTCCTCTAGGACTACTTGTTTTGCGTATTCTGTATTGTACTTGCATTCTCACGCTGAGTACTATTGTAGAGTACATTTGTTGCCTGCACTGATTTCTCCACTCACTCTAGGGCCCCCCAAGGTTCCAGTGTTCTTGTTCTGTGGTGTATTTCTTGCTGTTGCCCCTCTATTGTGCATGACCCCCCCTTGTGCCTCCCTCCTGTTTGCCCCTAGCATGTAAACCCACCTCCTCTCCTGTCTGGGCTACCGCCCCCCCGCACTCCCTACTCTCCACCCGCACCCTTTGTGGTGCTCTGTCTCCCCTATTTTCTTTGACTGCTATTCTATCGACTATCCTATCCTATCCCGCTTACTATGTCCGGTAGGAAGAAGCTCAAAAGGGAAATCCTCATCTTCAACCCAGGCCTCCCTATTGTGATACCTACACCAGTGCTTTCTCTCTCATTTTTCCTCCTCTCCCATTAATGGCGGCACCCGGTGGGAGGCCCTCCTGGCCCCCTTACACTCCACCAAGACCATCATTAATGTCTACTTAAATGGCACCGGCTTGGTCGAGGGTCCTCTGGCCATTTGTCTCCTTTTCCTGAATCCTGAATTTTCCTGAATCTTATCAACTTCCTTTCTTCTCTTGCCGCTCCTACCTACTCCTCTCTGGCTCCTCTGCCACCTTTCTCCTCCACCACCTCTCTGGCACCCTCCTCTGCTTCTCTAGAAGGTCTGCCGCCTCTTTCCTCTGCCACCTCTCTAGCACCTTCCACTGCTTGCCTTGCCACTCTGCCTTCTCCTTGCTCCGTCACCTCTCTGGTACCCTCTTCTTCCTCTCAGACTACCCTGCCAACTCCTCCTTCCTCCTCTGCCCATTCTCGGGCACCTATAACACTTCTGCAGGGCATATATCATGCCTGTACCCCTCCACAGAAGTCTTGCAAAGGTGACAACCTGTCATTACGATTCGTTGGAAGCTTGCATCCAAGTGCAACTCTTGGTATGATTCCAACCTCACCAACCTTAAGCATACATGTAGGGTGGCACAGAGGAAGTTGAGGGCATAAGGCTCATCCTCTGACAAAGTGGCTTGCTGCCTGCTCCAAAGGCAATACAGACTCTCTGTCCTTTCTAAGAAGAGGGCCAACATCCAAGCAGTGGCGTAACAGGGGCCCCCGCATCCCCCGCGGAGTGGGGGGCCCCCACGCCATCGTCCCTGAGTGGGCCACGTTGCCCCTCTCCCAGCAACATCACTGTGCTGCTGCTGCTGCACTACAGTTCTCACTGCAGTGGGCCACGGCGCCGCCTGGGCTGGCAGCGGTGAGGGGTGAAGACTTCAGTTTGTCAGGAAGGCATTGCCACAGTTGCACATTGCCGAGGCGAGCTGGAGCCCACAGCGCATGCACAGCTATGTCAAGGCCTGCCTTCGCACATGCCACAAGCTCTGTTTTACAGAGCAGAGCGAGACAAGCCTGACCCTGACACCACGTGCTGACTGTTATACTGAGGGAGAAGGAGCAAGGAGTGAGTCGGGTCACCTGTGTCGGACAGGATCGGGACTCTCAAGATAAGTAATTTTGAATTTAACTGCTGCAGGCTGGCAGGCAAGCACTACATTGTACTGGTCCGTGCATCATGTCAGGCACTGCCAGCATGCATTAGGTTGGCTGCTCAGCTGCTTTTCTGTGCTCCCTGCTCTCTGAGCAGATTGTATTTTCACATGCCGACTGCGGCCGTGGGGGCCTCAGGCATCCTCCTGGGCCAGGAGGTTGAACACATCTTTTATTGTTTATCTTCTGTGTTAAGTGAGAGTTCTGTGTTTGATTCTGTGAAGTCCTGAGTCGCAGTTAGGGTTTAGGTGATAGTATTTTTTTTATAAGAGAAGATAAAAAGTGAACATTTGCTTCGTGTGTCTTCTTGTGCTTTGACCCTGAAATGAAATCCCCAGGCAAAGAACTGCAAGGCAGGGGGCGTGGGTCTGTGTGATTTGTTAACTTTTCCCCGAAAAAGTTCCCCTGCACACTACAATGGATGCTTTTTTTTTTTCAAACATGCTTACGGGAGAACTCAATGAGTTTATTGCTGTAGGGGTCCCTTGGACTGTGTCATCAGAGGGAGGGTTGGGGCCAAATAGCACCCATAGTACCATCTCTAGATCATGTTTATTTATTTATTTGCATTTTTAAAGCGCTCACACAGCCTGGGGGCATCGAGGCGCTGTTACAGAATTTGTTTTTGTTGTTGTCTTAGTTTCATATTCATAACGCGCTTAAATACCCAGAGGTTTCTAAGCGTGGACCCGGGGATCGAACCTTCATGTTGTCTTGCTTCCAAGGCGAGCATGTTGCCACTGAGCTATCCTCCCGGTGCTATTAGGTCCAGACCTAGGAAAATCAGCAAGTACTGCAAGCAATCCAGACGTTTCCATGAATGCCAGGCCGTGCCATGCCCCAATCTGTCGCCCACGCCACAGAGGTGGACCCACTGTGATTTTCCCAATAAAAAAAAAAAACTTCAAAAGTTCATGGCCTGAAAGAAAAAAACACAATTGCCTGAAGCTTGGTTGATATGTTTGTGATTCTCAGCCAAGCTTATTTCTCTGAACAGACAGTCTTGTTGGTTTGTGCAGACTTGGCGGAAAAGCAAAAATGCTTCACATACGCACCTGATGGATTATTATCATGCACACATTGGTACCCAGATGAGGGCTTCTTATGCATTTTTAAAATGTGTTTTGCCATCGCAAGCGAAAGCTATTATGTATTTTTTCCCCAGTGTGGAAATATTGAGGCTGTTGGACTTCAGACCTGTTCTCGAGTCTCATTACTGTACAAGTCACCATGACCACCGACGCCAGTAACTTGGGACCGGGGGCAATATAATCGCAACCTGGGTCCCGGGGCAATGAAATGACATATGGAATCTCAGGTCAGGTGCCTGTCATTTTGTGATATGTGACTCATTTTGTCGAGCCAATCTCAAAATGGGCCACAAACATGGCTAGATGGCACTTGAATGTGCTATCTAAGTAAAGGGGCACCATGTGCAAGAGCGGAGAGGCATTTACTCTGACATAGGCCAGCCCGGGATGTTTTTTCAGAGTCTGGAGGCAGAGATTGCTTAGGCTATTTTCCAGGCCTTTTCCCTTTTAGACGTCTTGATTTCTTGTCTCAAAAGTTGTAGGTTCCTGTTTTGCATAGGTCATTGGAGCCAGTTGATTTATTTCTACCAGACTGGGAGTGGGGCAATTTATAAGCGATGGGGCAATTTATAAGCGATGGCTCATTTAACAAGCCATTGTTTTTATACGGTATGTGCTTAACATTTCAGTGTTATGAACTGAAAGTTACTTGGGGCATTTTTCTTCACCAGGCCACAAGTGTCAGTTAGCTGATTAAACCTATGCAAAAGAGAATTGACGGGCCACACAGACAAATTGAACTATTTTCTTTACTTTCATGTCTCCTTATTTGACACACCAACCCTTTTCTTGTATATCACTTTTAGTTACACATGTTGCATCCTTGGGAAGGTTAACGTGTCATTTTCTTGCTTAAGTATTCTAGTAGCTGCTTTGGGACGTGGACTAAATGCATCAGCTTGGCAGCAAAGGTATTTTCATTTTCTAAACAAGCCAACGACTGCCTAGCGCGCACACCAGATGGCACCTCAATACTACTTGGCACCTTGATTAGGAAAACAGAGTTCACCATGCAGACAGTAGTCCATGGCAAATCAATGCAGTGATATGTGTGCAGCGATGATTTGTGCACTGCCCAACAATCCTGTTGGTTAATGGCATCTATGTGGTGCTCCCTTATGCAACAACACATTGTTGTTTTCTGATGTATTCAATGTCAATACAATAGCCCACTGGAATGTTTTGTGTATGTGGCTCTGACGAACATGCCATACTGTGCCCACACTTAAACACAAAAACCAATCAAATAAGTTGCCTCAAATTGTACATCGACTAGGCCAAACGCCCATTCTAGACTGCCACACCATGGCTTTCACTAGCTGCAGGCCCGCACTAATAAGAGATGCTAATACCATCTCTGTTAGAGCATGGACCTGCTCTTTTTTGACGAAATAACCCCTGAGGCCTGCGTAATAGTGAGGAGGTAGTGGCTGAGGAACTGTGGACCCTTTACCACGCATTAGAAGCCGGTTTTGTTTAAAACACTTCATCAGCTTATTACTGGTCATGACTAAAGTTTGTAGGAGGTACAATCCTTTCTGTATATCCTTTCTGTGCATTGTTTATTGAGTCTCATGTGTGGTATCCTGTCCTGTCTGTAGTTATAATTCCCTAAAGATGTTTCCTTGTTGGGGTTGGATATGCTAACACTGAGACCCAGCCCTTCCTCATCTAAAATTCTTCAGAAACAAGAAGCAAAAGAGCCCTTGTACCCCATTTCAGTGATTGGTGTAGCAGCCATTTAATACTCGCATCCAAAAACTTAAGCTGTCCAAATGACCATGTGGTTAGAAACATTTTAATGTTAGGGTGAATATTGTGAACCGTGATGTGAGCACCAAGCCATGCATCGGTTATGAATTTAGAGATTTGCACATACAATCCTTTTATCACAGACATGTTTATCTCTGATCACTGTTATAGTCCTGAAATGCTCGGATTTAATGCAAAGCATACATGAATCCTCATTGTTGCTATTTGTCCCCTTTGCAACTCTCAGAGAGGTATTTTGAAAAAGTACAATAAGAGTCTACCAGACTGTCCATCTTGGAAATATAACCTACTATCAGAAAATAATTCATATGGTTAGTCTAGTATTGTCCCTTGCAAAATACAAGTGAGGAGGTACGAATATAACACCTACACAGGGCCAATGGTCAGTGGGCCCTCAGACCCTGGTAAGCTTATCACACTGTAGTGTAGGCAACCAAAGAGAGAGACGGCTTGACAGTTGTCTTCATCAGGACAGGACAGAAATGGTTATTCTTAATTGAGAGCGCCAACAGTTTTAACCAGACAATAAATGGACATCTTGATGTTGTTCCATATGTCCTTTCATAGCTATGAAAGGACATATGGAAATAACCATTTCTGTCCTGTCCTGATGAAGACGACTGTCAAGCCGTCTCTCTCTTTGTTGCCAAGGAGATATACGCCTTAGACTATTTTCGCAAGTCGTTGAAACTACCTACCCTTAGATACCAGTGCAGTACATGAGACTGATGATAGCTGCACTAGGTACTGGTTGTTGACTGCTTAGGTCGGAATGGTGACAAGTAATGTATTGTTTTCTTACTTCATTGTACTTTCTACTTGTCAGATTATAATTTTTTGAGGACAATATCAGAATTTCACAGGGGATACTACTTTTTGCTTATAACCCCACTGTGCTTTGTCCCTTTTCTATTTTCTTTTTTCTTTTTTTTTGTTTGCGCATTGTTGCTTTGAAATAATTGTCATTATTCTTGACATTGGAATGTGCCTAGGCGCACTATGTTTCAAAATTGTATCTGCACTGCGCACTTTATGTCCAGCCTGCATTGCAGGAGGTTCAATTGATAATGATGCACTTTAATTGTAGATATCTAACATTGATTGTTTGTTTTTATGCTGTTTTACCATGGATTCAGCTTTTTGTATAATATAATTTGATATGTGAACAATAAAGATTGATTGATTTTATACTATCCTTGATCTGGCCTATCCCCTCTTTGAGCTCCTATACTGAGAGCAATTCTCCCCGCTTGATTGTTCTAGTGGAGAGTTTAACGTGACCCCACTTCCTCTTGCTGCTTGTTTAGCTACTCCCCTGGGTCTACGTGGTTGGGGACGCCCAACCTTGATTATATTACTGACAAGCAGAAGCATATATTTTATAATAATTTACATCAATCACTATCTTTATCACTTCTTTATGTATATTTGCTTAGTATGTGTTGTAGGCTAACATAAGTATTGCATTATATTCTGAATGTGCTATGTATTAGATACAATGCATTGTACATTAATTGGCAGCAATGTTTACAAAAATAAAAGTGAGAACGTTGTACTTGTGTGCAGATGCTCGTCAAGGTATGAGCGGGACGAATGGCTATGAGTGGATCATAAATATACGAGTGGAGCAAATTTGGATGGGCGGGGCATATGGTGGTGGGCGTGGTCTAAATTGGTGGGCGGGGCATACCCATGTTGGGGTGGAGCTTAGGGGGGCCCTCACTGGGACATCTCGCAGGGGGGCCCCCATATTTTGTGATACGCCACTGCATCCAAGCCCACATCTCTGCTGCCTCTAACAACTCAGCTGAACTTTTCAAAATCTCCAAGGAGCTGGCCAAGCCTTTTGCAGTCTCCACCTCTCCTGTTCCCTCCCAGACCTTTTGCATGGCTCTGGGATCTCATTTCCCCTCTAAACTCAGGGCATCCTGTCCACCGTCTCCTCTTCCTCTACCTCCTCTTCCTCTGCCACTCCAGGCCCCTCAACGGCCATATCTCCTCTGCCTTGCTCCTCCTTTTCCATATTCACTCCCGATGATGTTTCCAGACAAGTCTGATGTATGAAAGTCTCGTCAAAGCAGGTGCTCCCATGCTCCTCCAGAATCATTAAGGACCACATCGAAGCCCTTGCTTGAGCCTTGGCCGATTTCTGCAATTACTCTTTTGGCACTGGAACCTTTCCCTCCACCCTTAAGCACTCGCTTGTGCACCCGCTCCTTAAGAAGCCCTCTGCCGACCCTTCCTCTCCGGCAAACTACCACCCGATCTCCATCACTCCTTTCCTGGGCAAACTCATGGAAAAGGTGCCCATCTCCCAGCATAATCTACATACTGAATCTGTCCGTTGTCTCCATGAGTACCAGTCTGGTTTCAAAGCAGCCAAAAACACAGAAACTGCTCTCCTGAACACCCGTGAAGACTTGCTCTCTAATGTAGATTCTAACCTTCCTTCTGTCCTCATTCACCTTGAGCTAACCTCTGCTTTTAACATGGTCAACCACGCCATCCTGCTCAATCATCGCTGTGACAATCTGGCCCTAGCCTGGTTGACAACCTTTCTCTCAGATTGACCCTCCCAGGTCAAACTTGGGTCATTTCTCTCTTCTATTTCTCTTTCTACAAGTGGTGTTGCCCAGGGCTCTAACCTCTCTCCACTGGCTCTTTAGCCACTACCTGGCACCTCTGGCTTAGTGCATTTCTACCTTCTTTTCTAACTTTCCGTGTTATGCAGATGCCACTCAGCTCTCCTTGAGGCTCCCCTCAGCTTATTCTGCTCCTTATCTCATACCTGCCTGTCTGTCCGCAATTCAGGTATGGTGCGCCTCCAATGATCTCTGCCTTAATGCCAGTAAGACTGAGATCCTCCTTATTGAGACACCTGCTCCGGCCTTTCCTTTCTCACTCTGGCCACCCACGCTGGGCCCTCTAGCTGCACCTTCCTGTGAGGCTAGGACCCTTGGTGTCATCTTCGACTCCACAATCTCCTCTCCTTACATCTCTGCCATCTCTTAGAAGTCACACTATCAGCTGCACCCACTCAGAGGTATTCTTCCTTTTCTCACTTTCTCACTTCCCCCCAGAAGCTCACTGTCTCCAGAGACCTGGTTCTCTCAAGGATGGACTACTGCACCAGCCTCTTTCTAAATCTGCCTTCCTCTACTCTTCGCCCTTTACAACGAATCCAGAACAAAACTGCAAGACTTGTCCTTGGCCTCAAGCCCAGGGATAGTATCTATCCACCCCTGAAATCTCTCCACTGGCTCTATGTAGCCGGACAGATCAAGTTCAAGGCACTCCGCATTGTCCACAAAACCTTCTGAGGCTGTGCACCACACTACATCCAACTTTCTCTTCTTAAGTCCTCCTTCATCCACTTCCAACTCTCTCTTGAGGGTCAGACGCTTCTCCAGGCGGAGAGTGGGGGGGTGTTAGATCTATGTCCTTGGCTGGGGCCGCCCTCTGGAACAACCTCCATGCCTCTCTGAAACTAAGGTTCCAGAAGCAACTCAAGACCTTCCTTTTCATTTCCGCTTTCTCTTTCCCTTTCTGATGTCCCTGCCTGCTGCACAAACTGGTTAGCTGGCCACCCAATGAACTCCTGCACGACCAGTTGCCCTTACAATGCCTCCAGTCCTCCCAACCACTTAGGGACTGTATTTGTAACTCTACAGTCCCCTGACTCCCTGAATTTATGAGCCACCTCCCTGGCAGCACTTACGCATTATTTTGCACTCTCCTCTCCTCCCTCGCCCTCTGGCACTTCTCTCCCCCGCCCCCCACACTTGCGCAAGCTAAATGACAGAAGGCCTAGTAAGATCATTGTTTTGTCCTCCGTTTATCTTCCCTTCCTTGTCTTGTCACGCCTCGAAACACATGTGTGCAGGCGCATTATAAATGACTTACATTGTATTAAAAGAACCAGAAGAACTTGCAAATAGAGCATTTTCATCGTCACATCATACTACTAACTATAAACAACAACAGAAGCCAGCTGATGGGAATAATTAAAGTATTGCTGAGGGCTGGTTCTTTTTTTTCGAGACGTTTACAGATCATGATTGGCATGTGGAAGGTAATTTCTGCAAAACCAATGCAAGTCTAGGAGAAACAAGCCACCCTGTAAAATTCAATGATTAAAACTAGAGATTAAGAGACTGACAGCCACAAGTTAGGATTGGCTGGCAAGAAAACAGGATAGGGATAGAAAAATATTGCTTCAGAATATCACAGAGTTGAGAATGCACACCGGCAGACAGATCCAGATCTCCTGGTAAGGAGAAGCCAAGAGGGGCAGAGCTGAGGCGCATATCTGGACCATAATGGCGGACTGCCTGGATAAGAAGAAGCAAGAAGCTTTCTAATGCCTTCAGCATGGAAGAGTAAATCAGTCTATGGGCCTGAAAAGTGGCCTTTGCCAATTTTTCCAAATTCTGATTTGTTTGTCTGTTTCAATATTTTGGGGGCTACAATAAGCCATAATGGCCAATATTTTTCAACATCTTTTTCTTTTCCATGGTTAAACTATTAAGAGACACCATGAAGTATTTTTGTCAGGTAGCCTTTCAACTAGTGCTGGTGAGTCACTAAGTTTATCATGATATGAGTTTCAGAATAGCGCATTAAGATCTTTGCTGTCCCTTGTATTCCTTTGGCCAGGAAAGGTAGACTCATCAAAGCACATGGGGATGGAAAAGAGGAATTCAAACAGATGGATTTAAAATGCTGCACCTGTATTTATTTCAATCCATAGCTTTAAATTGCTTTTAGTTTGGTTTTAGGTAACTGCGTTTGGAAACACTGGACTTTTTGTGCACTTTTTTAGAACCTTCCATTTAATGGATTTACCAGTATGACCATACCCGTCTTATTGAGTTTAGGCTGCTTTAAATTCCTAGAAGTTAAAGAAGAGTAGGATGCTAGAACTGCATTCATCTACATTACTGATCATTTTTGGAACTGCATATTGTTTGGCTATACGGTTTTTAATTCTCATATATTATTTATACAAAAGAGGGAATATACATATATGCTAAACAAAAAGAGTAACTAGAGCACTACATTTTAAGTGTTTAGTGTGTAGGGTAGAAATTGTTAACATTATTCACATTATTAATCATTCACACATGTGTTATCAGAATGGGTTCATAGATGCTATAGGAATCCACTATGACAATATTGCTATCCAATAGGAAACCTTTCAGGTGCTTAGGGTTTCTGTTGCACTAAGGGAAGAGATCCAACTCCCTCCAGAGCCTTGCTTCAGATGTAGCACTGTTCTCTGCCGCAAAATATGCCAATGCCCCAGGTGAGCATTTTGACCATGTTAGGGGTTGGGGTTGGGTTCTGGCAATTGGTATGTTCATATTCATGACAGTTGGTGCCACAACAGGTTATTGTTATCTCTAGCGCTTTGAATCTAGAACCTGGTATAAAAAGAATTCCGTCCCAAAGTACATTTCTTTAAAAAATATTCCTTTGGGGGAGATAATAAACACAAAGGGGCAACTGCAGAAATTAGCTTAGTATTATACATGGTTGTCCCAGGTTCAAAGAGACTCTAATGGCAATCATAATTGGAGAGACTGCTATACTAGATGTTGCTATGAGGCGGGCTTTACTACCTAATGAATAAGAAATGACGCTCTGATTTGTACACTATGTATTGGCCATTTATAAGTCTGTAGGTAGGGATCACCTTGGTAGACACCCAAGAGAGGGATCTAGAAAAGAGCCTAAAGAAAAAAGAAAAAACAGAGAACAAATCAGGTGGGAAAATACACAAAGTAAGACATTTTCAACTCAAAGGAAAGATGGAAGGCGTCGCAAGCAAGCCTACCTAATATAGCAGTGGAAGACTTTAGGGCTCATTGTACGGGCCATGACAAGAAAATCTTAAAATGTTTAGTTCTAAACAAGGATGCAATTCGAACAAGTTATCGGGGAGAAGACTAATGTAGATGTAAAATTATGTATAATCACAGACAGAGAACATACCTTAGAAGAGCACAAGGCTACAGAGATGAGGATTATACTTTCTCTTGCCCACATAAAGGAATGCCACAGGGATCAACATTAACAGGACTTTAGAAACCTGTGTGAAAGTAAGAAAAGAAGGGCGAGAAAAAGAAAACAGCAGCTCTATAATAAAAAAATGGAAAATCTCCAGACCCACAGTATAATTTCAGTAGCTATAGAAGATATTCAAATGTTTAGTGGTACCAGAAAAAATCTTCACTCCAGAACAGAAGATCAAAACAGCAGTGCAGGTAATAGTACAGGAAAAAGCCCTCTGCAACCAACAACATGAAAAAAGATTTGCTTGTCTTTTGAATTCTGCATGCTTTTCTAGCACACTCTGGGATCTCCTCTCAGGTAGCGTTATGGCAGAAAGAAATCATAAGTTGTCCACTATCCTGGGTGATGCTTGTTAAATCCAAGTTGTGTTTGTTTCCTTTTTCCATAATGGTAGCCTACCATGTATTGGAAAACTGCAATGGCAGATTGCACAAATTAAACAGGGCTGGATAAAATGCTGAAACCTGATATTGGCAGACTTGAAAACTCTGTATGCAGATGCTATGTGGCCACCACAAGCTTCAAGAATTCAATGCAACATCTCAAAATATTGCAATTGTATGGCAGTGTCACTTTTAAGTTGACTTTGTCAGTCCATGTTAGGGAGCTGCCAGAGAGTAAGGTCCTGAGATTAAGAGAGTACCTTAGTGTGAGCCCCTCAGAGTTATAGGGTATCACTATCATCCTCAATGAAGCAAGGAATGTCTTCTCTTCTAGTCAGTGGTCATCAAACAAGAAGTGCTTTGGCGTTCCATCCCTCAGATTAAGAGGGTCTTCCAGCCAGAACCCAACAGAAAGGGGAAGTATGGGAGCCACATCCCACCTTGTTAAGAATGTCCCAGATTTGGAGGATATCAGCGTCAGAGCCAAACAGACTAAGATGGTCTCAGAGTTAGTAACTCTAAGGACTTTAGAGAAAGAACCCTTTAGGCTATGATAGTCTCTGAATCATAGACATTTAGAGACTCTCAAACTAAAAGGGTCTCTGACCACCAGACTAGGAGCTTCTCAGTGTCCGATTGCCTGAACCTATGATGATATTATACCCGCAAGCACTGAACCTAGAATGTCTTATTTAGTACTCCCCAGTAGATGATGAAGAGGGTCTTAGATTCAGATCTCTTTTCTCTGGAAAGGACTAGAGCTGCTCAGACCAGAAGAGTTGCAGTATTTGGACTGATTAGATTAGAAGGATCTGAGAGTCAACATTATTTAGATTAGAATGGTCTACAATTCAGAGCACCTCAGATGGGTCACTCACACTAGGATGATTTCACATATGCGTTTCCCCCAAGTTCTTCTTATCGCTGGTGTATTTGTATCTCCCCAAAAGCTGGGACTATGTAAATCAGTTTGTGATGTAAGCCGTAGGGAAGTTGCCTCCCGTTCCAATTAGGGACAGGAATATGTTCTCCACCTCCCTCCCAGGGCCCCAACCTTCCACTGTGGGCTCACAAGTTTTAGGACGGCTCCCTTGACTTCTCTGACCCCGCTCAGGTCCTTCTCAGCTTCCAATCTCTCTCCACTTTGGGCGACTAGTCTGAAACATGAACATAGTGAGAGAACCCAACTGAAGTGTATAGAAGGTGTTTTGCGAGTCTGGGTCTTGCACCCAAATTGTGTAAAGGAACTATATGAGTGAACCTGCAGGGGAGTATACCTGGTGTTTTATGAGCCTAGAACCCACATCCAGGTTGTGTTATTTTGGAAAACAGAATCCCAAGGAAGATTCATGCCCTTAGGATTTTGAATTGCATCAAATTTGGAAAAGACCTGGGGAAGGCAGTCTTTTCTCATGGAGTAAATTGCAATACCAAGAGGAGGGGTTTAACCTCTTTGGCTAGAGAGAACTTCGTTATTCTTTGGAACTTTTGTTCTGGTGGAGAGAAACTGGGGAAGGTAGTCATTCCCTGGAACTGGAACATTACAGTTGCTCAATCTGCTGTCATAAACTCTTGTGACATCTGCCTCCTTCTTGATCTCGACATCCTCGCTCTTACCAAGACTCGGTTCAGTACCCGCTCTGTCACTGTTTTTGACTCCCTCCTCCCTGATGACTACAAGATTCTGTCCAAACCTTGGCTCAACTGATCTTGAGGTGGAGAGTAGCCCCGATCTTTCCAGAGTGGGTCCCTGCTTCCATCATACCCATTCAGCCTTATTCCTCCTTTGAAATCCTTGTCGTCAAACTTGGTGTTTTCCCTTCTCTCTCTCTCTCACCATTGCCGCTATCTACCGGCCTCCTTGCCCCACTTCTCTCTTCCTCTTGGAATGGCTAGATTTTCCCTCCTCTCTCATGACTTCTACCTCCAGACGACTCCGCCTCCTTGGAGACTTCAATATCCACCTTGACTCCACTGTCCCTGCCTCCTCCCTGCTCTGTGATCTCTGGTCATCCCTCTCCCTCACTATTCTCCCTTACGGCCTACCCACTGTGCCGGACACACTGTGGATGCCTTCATCTCCTCTGATCATCCTATCTCCAACCCTCGCACACCTCCTCTCTCCTTATTTGACCACCCCCTCCTCACTGCCCACCATGGGCCTCTCTGCCCTCTGACTGGGCATCTCCAACACTGCCAGCCTCCTTCGTGGTTACCTGGCTGATGAAATGAGTGTTAGTTGCGGCCTTTTCCTCCACCTTCACCCCCCAATGGACTCTCCCACTGACTCTGTCCTTGCCAACTTTCACCTTACTATCTTTAACATTCTTGACATTCTTGCCCTTGTCATGAGGATCCACCTGAAACCTGCATCCAAGCAGAATGCTTGTCTGTCTCTGATCTAGCCTCTCTGAAACACAAGTGCAGAGTCCCTGAGAAGGAAGTAACAGAACTTGAGTTCATCCTCAGACAAACTGGCCTCTCGCCTACTCCAAAGGGAATACCGTCTCTCTATCTGCTCCAAGAAGAGGGCCCACATCCAGGCCCGCATCTCGGAGCCACTAACAACACAGCTGAACTTTTCAAAATCTGCAAGGAACTAGCCATGTCATCTGCAATCTGTACCGCACCTCTTCCTTCTCAGGCCCTTTGTACTGCACTGGCCAACCATTTCACCTCCAAAACTCTGACCATTCTGATCCCTCTCTCTTCTTCCCCTTCCTCTGCTCCTCTCCCTGCACCCCTGCCTCCCTCGGTTTCTCTTCCACCCCCACTCACTCTCTCTTCCTTTTTACCTATCACAACGGATGAGTTTTCCAGAGTAGTCCGCTCTATGAAGGTCTCATCCATAAAGATATCTCCCTGTTTTTCCAGAACCATCAATGACCACATCTCCTCTCTTCAGTGCTTGATTTGTAAAAAAAATAAGTGCCAGTGCCCAAAAAATATTGGCCCCATAATGCCGGGAGCGGCGCCGTCCGCAGTGCGGGCGTGCGGCCTGCGCCAGTTCAGTGCTAGACCTACCTAGGCCGGCCCACCAACAGCCCAGCACACTGCTGCTGCTCCATGTCACATGTTTGGCGCTGCAGCAACTGCTGGCACAGGCTAGTAGTGGGATGGATGGGGAAGGGCACACATGGGTTGAGAAAGTATAATGCTTTAAAGTTGGAAAACACTTGTTATGGTAGGTGTAGTTTGCTTTTTGTCCAGTATTTTGCTCGCAATTAAATCAAGCCTTTTGTTCTGTCCGCCATTGTTTGAAGTGCCTTGTAGCAGATTCTGTCATTGGACATTTTCGCTGCCACACAGTCCACTTTGTTTAAATGTTCAACATGTTCTGCAAGCCTTAATAAAGTTCTGCTGTGTTCCACGGTTAACCCTCTGTGACTCTAAAACACCATTGAGTGATGTTCAGGATTTTGCCTATATGAAACTCTGACTTCCACTGTTTTTTTTAAAGTGCATCTTTAAGCAAGTTAACCTTTCCCAGAATAACAATGTGGGCAGGTGGTAGTACATTAGTAGGTTGTTAATGGCATTTAAATGTACTTTCCCAGTATTTGTCGTTATATTTACAAATCAGTGTTCATAGTGATACCTGTTGCAGTTTCACTAAACAGGTGACTACAGCTCAATCACATTTCATGCCCAAGTAACAGCATTCGTTTCATCATTTACCTTTTGTCTTGACAATATTCCATAATAAATACCACAATTCAGGACTGAGGTTCGCAGCCACAACTCATTGTTGTCAGTTCAAGATGTGTCCATCTTGTCTCAGCTCGGCAATCCAGATCTTAACTAAAGTCATGGCCGCAGTGATAGCCTCGAAGGCATACACATCTTTCCTTATCTCGACAACTGGCTGATAAGAGCCAATGAACCACAGAGCGAGCCAATAGCTTCAAGCAAATCTAGAGTAAGTGTTCTTCTTGAGCCAATCGGGGAACAACAGAAAATCTACAATGGCCTACCATAGACCTCGCAGTAGACTGGATGCCTATGGTGCATACAGCAAGACGTGCCTTTCCCTTACCGCAGAAAGACTCAAACCCAGGAGACCACAGTTACAGGCATCTTCAGTTCCGGAAATCATGTTCCAGAGGTACAGCTAATGTGGCCAAGTGTGCTGGTAGCTCCAAATGCCAAACTGTATAAGAGAGATATACAGTGCATCAAAGGACTTGTATTGCCTGAATCTTTAATTTTGACTCTGTGTTTTTTTCTCCCCAGGATCCACCTGGCCCCCAACGGGCAACCAGGACCACCAGTAAGAACGTGCCCATGCCTCTCAACTCACATGCCTTGGGGGGTGTCACTTGTCATAGTCAGTTTACTCACGCCCCTTAGACGCCCACACACTTCAATGGGTTGTCAAAGCGCAGAGAACAAAATCGGGCGTTTTCACACACCCCCGGGACACAAAAGGCTTAACAGCTGGGACACTTGCCTAAAGAAGAGCAGATTCCAAAATGCACCCATCCACATATGTGTATATATAAATAGAATAAAATGCACCTATCTACATATGATGTGTAAATAGAATAAAATGCACCCATGTTCAATACTCGCAAGTTGCAACTTCCCCGAGACACGAATCTTGACGAGTGCCGTTGCCGTATTGTTTTCCAGAGGGCCACGGACTCTAATACAAAGGCGCCACCAGCCAGCCGTTAAGGCGGGTTACAGACCCAGCAGGACTCCACCAGGGACCACGCTGCCGCCCGTGCCCCGCCCGTCCCTGTGCCTTGCTGCCGCAATCACTTCAGGGTACTACCTTCCGTGGGGCTGCCACCGCCACCACGGCCATGCTGATGATGACAAAAATAGGTGTGCGGTGGCAGCGGCCCCACGGAAGGTAAGATTTAAAAAGATAAAACGTATATTTGGGCAGCTGGGGCCCATCACTTTCGAAGTGATGGGCCACAGCCGCCACTCAAAGTAAGTTATTTCTTTTAAAACCTACCTTTCCATGGGGCGGGGCCCCGGCCACCGACCACCGACCACACGGAAGGTCAGGTTTTAAAAGAAAAAAGTAAAAAACATACTAATTTGGGCACAATCCACAGGTCTGCGCCGTGGTAGAGTCATCCGACTCAGTCTGCGGCAACCCCGTCACAGAAATTGGCCTGGGTCTGGCACTGCAGTCAGCATCAGCACACAGGTCACACAGACAGAAGCCCGGTTGCGGACAGGCCCCTGGTGGGGTCCTGACTCCTGGGCATTCAGGACACCACCAGCGGACCACGCCGCCATCCGGCCACGAGCTGGGCCTTCCTTGCTTGGTGATCACTTGACTGTGACAGGTTCGCTCAGTCTGCTGTTTTACGGTCAAACTTGTTGCAATGGCAACCAACAACAAGTGACTTACCTGCTTCTCCGGCGGCGGCTGGGACTTGGTCTCCTGCTGTCGGGGCCACAGGGTGGGTGGCGCACACTGGCAAAAATAAAAAATCAGGCAGAGGGGGCCCCAGGAAGCAACTAGGCCGCACCACGCAGTGCAGCAGGGCAGGCGCTCTCTCTCACACGCCACGCCAAGACACCTTCACTTCGCACAGTAACTCGTGAAATGAAGGTGGCGCCGCGCTGCCTGCTGTAACAACAAGTCAACATGTAATTTCACTGGCCCAGAAGAACAGCCAATGAAAACTGCACATTCTGTGTTACTATACAGAATGTATCAAATACTGCATAGTAACAACAGAATGGTAGTTTTCATTGGCTGTTGTTTGTAACAGTTTGTTGTTCATTGCTATTGCTGGCCCCTCCCAGGCCGAGCCATCCATGGCCTGCAACCGGCAAGCACGAGAGAGATCACAATGACAAACCCAATGATTTATTATCGAAGCAAAGCAAAGTGGAAGAACAAACAAAGCAATTGGACGTGCGCTGGCCCCCGCATGATTAGTTCCGGTGCCGAAAAAAGAGTGCCGGTGTTGACCACCGGCAACCACCTCCCACAAATTAAGCACTGCCTCTCTTGCTTTGGATCTAGCTGACTTCTGTAACCACTCCTTAGCCTCTGGCTCTTTCCCTCCTTTTCTCAAGCACACCATTGTGCAACCGCTCCTAATAAAGCCTTCAGCTGCCCCTCCTGTCCAGCCAACTACCGCCCTATCTCTACTACCCCCATTCTTGGGAAACTCCTGGAGACGTTGGTCTTCCCCCAACTGACCCATCACACTGAACTTTTTGGTTGTCGCCATAACCATTCATCTGGATTTCGAGCATCGGAAACTGGTCTTCTGAATACCTGTTAAGAACTGTTTGTAAACCGTAATTCCAACTCTCCTTCTGTTCTCACTCTCCTTGACCTCTCTTCTGCTATTGACACGGTCAACTATGCTATCCTCACAAAATGGCTACATGACACCCTTGGTATCTCAGACCAGGCACTGGATTGGCTTGCCTCTTTCCTCACTGACCGTCCATCCGTCCCAGGTGCACCCAGGTTCTTTCGCCTCCCCCACTACTCTCTCTACATGTGTTGTCCCCCAGGGCTCTATACTCTTGCCTTGGCTCTCGAACATCTCTCTTGCACCTCTCGCTCACATGATCTCCGCCTTCTCTCCCCATTTCCAGTGTTACATGGATGACACATAACTCTTCTTCAAGCTCCCCTCTTCCTCTTTCTCCTCCATCATTCCTGATTGCCTCTATGCTATTCTGTCTTGGTGTTCTTCCAATTATCTCTGTCTTAATGCTAGTAAGACAGAGATTCTTCCTATCGGGACACCTGTTCCCCGCTTCCCTCCAGCCCTCTGGCCACTTTCTATGGGCTTTTTTTCAACTCCTCTCTCTTCTTTATTCCTCAAATATTGGACCGTTCCTAGAAGGCCAACTTTCAACTTCTTTTTCTTAGCATAAAAGAACGGGCAATGGAGTATATATCTGAAATACAAGTAACTCACACACTGGACAGTCCCTGTCCAGAAACACACCCTAACCCTAGCCAGGGAAAGCTTGCCCTAGGACGACCAGTGGTGTGCCGCCTGTCTAATGGGGATAGCGAGGGATTTCCTTTGAATATAAAGCGACATGGACACAAAAAAAATAAAAAAAAACAGCAGTATGGGTATAAGTAGAGAAAGTTATCATTAGATCATTTCTCTGTTTTTGTTTTTTGTATGGAAGGTATTGCTCGTAGGAATTTACACTATGCTGTTTTAATCACCGATTAAGACTAGACCTATCCAATCAACAAAAGCAGCCATTCCAGGTATACTCTCGATGAGGTCTGGTTCGCAGGCCAGTTTTGAGTACCAGTGGTGTCACGATTTGCATCATATCCCAGGCCCTTCTCCAAAAACCTAACGGCGCATGGGATAGTTTGATGAGTAATAGTCGTTAAAACATCAGACAACCACAAAAGATGTGGCAGGCCCTAGAAGCAAGGAGCCGTACTAAGGTAGCTTAATGATCTTGGCGTGTTCAATGTCACTCATTAAAACATCGACTAGGTCATGAGAGGGCTCATAACCCTATGGTCGATCGGTTTTGATGACCACTCTCGTTGGGGTCATCTTCTTCAGTACCAGGTGGTTTATCTTGGGTGTCGCTCCATCAAAAGTCCACTATGGCGGTTCAAGCGGTGCATCTGTCTCCAGTACTCTATCACTCAATGTTGCTCTAGGAGGCAGCTATCATCTGTCGAGCGTTGCGCGCAGAATTCCATTGAATATTTCAAACATGCTTTCTTCAGCGTGCTTAGGATTCACTGGGTGCGTGTTGAAGTCTGGCCGGCTGTTAGTGTTTCGTGTCTAGCAGAAACTGGGCTGTGGTTCCTCTCATCAGCATGCCGTACACTTTCAACTTCACCTCCTCAGAGGCATTCTCCCTTTCCTCATCTTCACCGCGAAACTCAATGTCTCTAGGTCTCTTCCTCTCCAGACAGGATCACTGCAGTAGCCTCTTCCTTAACCTGCCGCTTTCCTAACTTCATCCCCTTCAACTTATCCAGAATAGGGCTGCAAGACTTATAATTGGCCTCAAGCCCATGGACCATATCTCTACAGCTCTAAAACCTCTCTACTGGCACCCGGTGGCTGCAGGGATACATTTGAAGACTTACTACATCATCCACAAGGCTTTCTGGGGTCTGGGACCACGTTATCTGCAGTTTTCTCTCGCTAAATACTATCCTTCCCGATCCCTTCGATCTTCTAGCTCCAACTCTCTGCTGCTCAAGCATTTCTCTAAGCAGAGAGCTAAGGGCAGATCCCTCTTCTTGGCTGGCTCCTTTCTCTGGAACAGGCGCCCTCTCATTATCTTGAACCAGACCACCTCAAGTTCAGCAGACACCTCAAGACATTTCTCTTTTCCACTTTCTTCCCCCTCCTCCTCCTTTGTTAACCCAACCCACTGCTGCTGAGACTGGCGACCCAGGCTCTCCTGCGTACTACAGGATCTAGGCCATCTGCCCAGTCACTAACAGCACCAACCCCTGCATTGTCCGCTGGGCCTACACCTGGCTACCGGGTGGCTGATGTCTGCCTCCTTGGATCATCCTCACTCTTGCATTTACCTTCCATGCCATAGACTTTCCCCTTTCTTCTTGGGATGTCTCTGCCCTTACACTTACCTGCTACCTCCCCCACAGGCACGTCTGGCAATCCCCCCCAAGGGACCCCTCTTCCACTTATCCCCCTCTCTCACACCCCTCCCCCTTTTCACTTCTGTTAGGGTAGGCCCCCCCAAGCAGTTGAGAGGGCGCAGGTGCGATACTCGTGGAAGGCCTAACTCCTTCCCAAATCTAAAGGAATGTAAGGTCCACACAATTAGCAAGGTATTACTGGGGTTTTATTACAAACAAAAAACCCACATGGAACATATACACGGCAGCGATTCCGGGCATACCCTCGATGAGGTCTGGCTCGCAGGACAGTTTTGAGTGCCAGTGGTGTCATGGTTTGCGTCATATCCCGGGAGCTTCTCCAAAAACCTAACAGCGCATGGGATAGGCTGTTGAGTAATAGTTCCTCTATGGAGTCCCCTATAGGTGCAGGGTTATTGGCACAGACCATGTCAGGTGTCAGGCTTGACCCATCCCCGAAAATGGTTACTCTGAATTTATTACAGTACACAAACCCAATGATTGGTCGGTGCTCCTCGCTACCCACCTCTAGGGTCTTGGACTTTCATTGGTTGTGTCGTGTGCCCCTAAGCCTGGGACAAACTCCGTTCCCAGCCCGCAAAACACCTGTTCACAATGCATGTGCAATATTGTGTCCATGAGGCCTAACTATGTGGCAGCACCATTATCGTGTGTGGACCATTATTGCCATGGACACTCTCTGTTCCCAGCGCAGGATTGTAACTTTGCCTCTAACAATTTGTTGTGACCATTGTCTGGTCCGTGAGATGGGCCGCTCTCCCAGCCACCTGATCTTGGCACCTCGTCAGATTGGCTGGGTCACATGCTTGGAGACCACAATTTTGAGCACAGGAGCTCTGAATTATTGTTTATTTTACAGGGACTGGGCCTCTCCTGCGGCCGGTGTTTGGTCAATGTCACTTTACAACAGTGAGACCTTGTCAGTAGCTCCATGCCCACTGCAATGATTCTGCTTGCACAGTGGTTTGCATGGCGTCAGGTTTTCCTAAGGCAGCTATGGCCAGCTACGATTTTCTAAGCCATAGTCTGGCTTCTACTGTATGCGTCTTTCCATAGTGTCCAAAGATTAGTACATTATGGCTGTCAGGTCCCTCGAGTGGAGAGTGCTCCTGCCGTCCCATAGGATTAGTTGCACATAAGCATTTGCAAGCTTGTACACATGTTCTTCTGGCTTCTTGCATTCCTGAGTTGCGGTGGCAAGCTAATGGCAAAATAATAAACATGCAGGTAGCATGTATATGTTACTGTCCTCTGCCCGTAGGACTGTACGTAGATGCTCTTCATGTGGTCGGGTGTGTGAGTGTCCCAAATGTGCACATTTGCACCTTTGCTTCGTGAACAATGCAGCTATGTCATTGTGGTGTCTCTAATGATGAGAGGCATGGTGTGTCGGTGCTTCAGTCAATTCTGTCCATGTAGCTGTCTCCAGCTCTGTCTTGAGTGTCTTCGTCCACTTTGGTTAACATTCAAACTGCTCCTGGGTTGTAGGATTTGGTGTAAGGGTATTTCTCATGGTAGCTATTCATCGGGGGATTACAGGGAATTGGTATGAGCTTGTACGATCGGCTGCATGGTGTTTTTGGTGCTTCTTCTGGTTTGAGGGTCCTCCAGGACAGGAGGCACATTATGGCCATCCCTCTTCAGTCCTCCCTCTGGTAGACTTGTTGACCACACCACCACAATCTCTTATGTCGTCCATTAGGTGCCATGCCTTTGTTATTCCTGCCAGGTGTCCATAGTAGTTGACGTGATCTTCAAATGACCAATACATGTAGACACATCACGTTTCACGTTGGTTGTTGTCAATTTGTTGGTCAGTCACTGTAGTCTATAGTGACCTTTGCTGCCTATTGTTCTGGTACATTTTCGGGTACTTGTCGAGTTTAATGTCCTTCTTAGGTACTAATAGGGATGGCATGTTGACGTGTGCTAGGGAGCATACTAACCCCAGTTTGGTGGCAACTTGTCATATGCTTTTGTTCCGCAAGCCCAATAGTGGTCCATCAGTACCGCTGTCCCTGTCCCATTTCCGGTATTGTTTCTACTCTCTTGCATTCCACATGTCCTCCTACTTCTTCTTCCCCATTGTGTTGATAACACAATGCTGGTGTTGTAAGGAGAATTATTGGCATGGGTCCAGCTTCATTGTCAACCCATGTCACAAGTTTTGCACTTCTGTCCCATTCTTTGAAGCACTTGTCATTTACTTCTTGCACATTATTTACTGCTGCTTTTGTTAACGTGAGGGCCTTGCCTCCCACATCTCCATCTTCCCAGCCATCATGTGTGTATACCTTCCCATATATTAGTATTTGGGGTCTTTACCAACATCATGGTACTCCTCCTACTTCTCTCGTTCTCCACTTGCATGGCAGGTATTGTAGTGCGAATTTCTTTGTTTATCCGGCCCTTCTGTTATGTACTGCAGGCCTTCACTGTGTTGCCAATAGTTGTTCGTCATAGGTAATGTTTTGATATTGCTGTCTTGATATGGAAAGGTCACCTTGGACATCCATCTAAGTGTGGCGGTTTTTCCTTGGAACCTTCCTCGAGTCTGGAACATTTCTAGATACAACAGGCACTGTGCTGTTGCTTCAGGAATTTCTGTTGCTACAAAGGTTCTGGAGGCGCTCATGGCATAGGGGATCAATGAGTAGACATAACAGCTCTCCCCTGTGGTGTCCCTATTGATTTTGGACATGTGTTTATACCACATGTTGTTTGTTACATGTGCTGTGTCTGCAAGGCATGTGTCAACTCCCTTCATGTCTGTACCAACACTGCGCTTACCTCTCCTTACTTTGTCAGCAGTGTCTTTATTCCCACCTGGCATGGTCTTCCGTGCCACTTGTGTCGGGGAAATGTTAATGTGGTATACAGCAGTAACATGCAAAGGAAAGCAGTACGTAAGAGCCCAGTGGACAAGAAGAACCACACAACAATAATTACAATTTTTATTGGTTTTACCATTATTACTTATGCTGCGTTAGAGCAGCTGGTGAGATGATAAAGTTGCCCGTCTGAAAATCATGAGGAAAAGGCATAAGTGTATTAGTATTAATTAATATTATTTACGCTCTGCATACTAAATAATTACTTAGTGCCCATGCAAAGATCTCTTCCCAAATTTTCTGTATAGACGAATTTCGGAACTTGGGGAGGACACGGTATGCACTGCTGTCGAGCTGCGGGTATACTTGGGCCAGGTACGCAATGAATACTAGGTAGTATATGTCAGTGGAACGTGCTCTAAAATGGCGGTGTCTTCTGATAGCATGAACAAATAGGTTTGAAAATTCTTTGAGGCGTTCAACAGGAGGTAACATCAGACAGCCCTCTCTGACAGTTATATTACAGTCGCAGCACCCTGCATGTGCGAAAAAAAGAGAAATGTTAAGACAGGGTTACTGCTGTAGTCGGTAGCATGACGTGTATACGCAGATGAAATACATTTACTTCCAAGTTGCTGTTTTCCAAGGAGGGTGCTTTACAAGAGGGGGCGAAGGGGGATCAAATTACTTGGCGTGGGACAGTTTGTTTCATTGATCAAAATCAATCAATTTTGCTGTGGGAACTGAAGTTTGTGAGCGCCTAATCATTGGGTATGCAATAGTTTCTAGTTCAGGGGTGTTTGGGGCATTTACTTTTGCCGGTGAACTGTTGGTGGTTATAGTCGTTGCGTTTATTTAATCGATCTCTGCCGGTGCACATTGGGGCAAGGCCGATGCTTTGTAGGGTTTAATATCCTGCAGGTGGTTCCAGACCGACCTCCCCTGCTACTTCACCGCTCGGTCTGTTATTGCCCCCACTAAATGGGGTCCTGTAAACCGGTGCACATTCCAGCACCTTGTGAAATTTTTAAGGAGAACTGAGTCTCATAATTGCACTGATTGTTCCTTGCTCTTTTCCTGTTCTTTGTTGGTAATGTCTTCTTTCTCTCTGTCTTCGGGCCTGCCCCGTGTCTGCTGAATCTGCAGAGAGATAAAAGAAGCACTAGAGGCCTGTGAAGTTACGTAGTCATACATCTCTTGTCCCAGTACATCGGCCACATTTTCTCAATCTTTAAGGGCCTTAGTGGGCGGGGCCAATGGGAGGTGCATGCGTCATCCTGTCACCACTTCATGGGGCATTAAATGGTGGTCGGACTCTGGTTTATTACACAGCCCAAATAGGGCCAGGGGCAGGCAATATAGACAGTTTTTTCTGGTACTCTGTTGAATTTTTGCAATTTATTCTTTTAGTAATCTGTTGAGGCGCATGCACACCCCATTTGCTGGTGGATGGTACACACATGCGAATTTGTGTTTTATCGCCAATAGTGCAGTGATATGTTGAAACAGATAATTGGCAAAGTGAGGTCCGTTGTCAGATCGCAGGACCTCACAAACACCCCATCTTGGGAATCCTTCCTGGACCAAGAACTTTGCAGCTCGTAGAGCGTCGGCATGGGAACATGGTCCAGTCTCCACCCATCTTGAGAAGAGACAGACCACTACTATCATGTAACGGTAACCTTGACATACTTGGAGCATGTCCACATAGTCCACATGGAGGTACATGAATAGGCCTTAGTGTCTGGGTATAATTCCTCTTATTACTCTCAGGGGGTGCCCAGCAGTAAACTGCTGGCACGTCAAGCAATTGCTTATAAAACTTGCCACATGTTCATTTAAATTGGGGGAGAACCACAATTCTCCAATGGGTGCTGCAATTACCTCTTTCCCTGTGTATGTGGGGTGATGCAACTGTGTTAGTGCTGTTTTCAATAATGCCAGTGGCATGACCACTTTCCCTGTGTTGTTTTGTCACCATAGGCCGTTTGTAGCGGACATCGAGCACCCTCTCTTTACCCACAATTCCTTTTCATCCCTGGGGTCAGCTCCTTGTAGTTCCATTACTTGAGTTTCTGTGAAGTAATTGTATCCTTCTTTCAACAACATCTGCCCTACCCCCTCTTTCTTTTGTGCTCCCTTTAGGTCCCACATCTCTCCAAAGTATGATGCACATTTCGACTCATGGTCCGCTGCTTCATTTACTTTTGATACTGCATCTTATCTTCCCCATTAGTGTGTGATCGGCACTTCACTAATGCTAGTTCCTGTGGGTATGTTATTACTTTGATAAATTCTCCTAACAGCAGAGCATGCTGCACTGGATATCTATCTGCTCTCCTGAATCCTCGCCTGAGCCATCTGGCTAATCATGAATGTACTGTTGAGGTGACATAAGCACTGTCTGAATAGATCGTCACACTCTTCTCTACGCTATGTTGCAAAGCCAATATTAATGCCATCAATTCTGCTGCTTGTGCTGAGTAATGAGATGGCACTCAAGCACTTGCTACTATTTCACTCATCCCAACTTCTTTTATCCTTACTATTGCAGCTCCTGTCCTCCTGACCCCATCACTTTGATCAATTGTTGTGGACTCATCAATGTAAAGGACCTCTCCCCCTCTTGCATCTTCCTTACGTGTCTCAGTAAATTACTCTATATTCTTGGTGCAATAATGGGCCCACTCCCTGATTGGTAGACGTCTGCTAAGAACAGTGCTGGATTTACATTCTTGCATTTGACAATCTTTAGTTCTGGTTTTGATAGTATAATTTCATAACTTGTTGCTCTTTGTCAGTGTGCTTTTTGGTTTGTGCAGTTTCGCAAAGAGGGCCTCTTCCATGTAGAGGGTGGTGGTGCACCTTCCTCCTTTCCCTGTCTGCATGTGCGAGTCTCTCTTCCTCGTCCTTTTGTTTTTGCTCCTCCTCCTGCACCTTTCTCCTGCTGCATCCCTGTCCCAGTTCCAAGCTCTCTATTGCCTTTGTTGCCCCCTCGGATGCCCCTGTTGTCTTTCCCTTTAACTTTAGGAGTACCTGCACAGCTATCCATTCCTCTGACCCTATTCCCACGAACTCTGCATTCGCGTACCAGAGCCGATCCTCGTCGAGTACGGAGCTGCTGGCCGCTTGCCCTGTCACTTGCTGCTGTTTGTTTTTTGTATATGGCGGTGGTTTATATGGAGGATTTAAATATCCCACAGCTGCTTTTAGCTCTCTCACAGGGTATAAGCCCTGCTCCTCTTCTCTGCATTCTCTGGATCCTCGGATGCTACGCTAGGTGGTTCTAGGGGTGGTGCGGGGGATCTGATCCCCCTCTTTTACCTCCCGCTGGCTTAGCATGCAGGTTATTTCCTCCTGGAACATACGCCACAACTCGAATATGGACATGCGATTTGCTAACTTCTTCCCCTTGTACGTGTTCTGCAAATGTATCAGCAGTGATTGCAGGACGTCTTTGGAAAAACTGCTGCTAGGCGGCCATGGTCTCGTGAGTTTGCCTGCTGTTTCCTTTGACCACTCTATGCTGTACTTCACTATTTTATCTTTATATGGGGGTAGGGTCTTACAGAGATGTTGCATGGGGGTCACATGTCCCATTGTTCATAGAATGTTGCATGCAGGCTATCGTTCCATTATACATAGGGTATATAGTGAATATCGCATGTTACCTGACCTCTAATTGAGGGTTTCGACCATCCGCTGTCAGGGAAGGAAGATTACAAAGCAGTTGTTATGAATTTCAATTGCTACGAGCCCCAGCGGCTCTGCACCTTACAAAATGTATTCCACCAATTGCCCCTCCTTTACCAACTGTGCACCCCACCTTTGCAGCACCCCACCTCAATCCTGCGCATGCGCCTTCCATGCGCCGTCACTTATTCATCAGTCTGCCAACCCAATTCCACAGTGTTAGCTCCTCGTCATCACAACACACCGTCCTATGCATCAACCTATGGGTGAAGTCACCAAAGTAAAGTTCGAACATGTGGATAGACAAGTCATACACCAAGACAACGAGAACTCGCAATCTCGGTCCCACAGAACTAAACGGAGGAAAAGTCCAGCGAATTTCACAAGCCCCACAAATCCCATAGGCCCACAGCGGTCTTCACACCTCTTCAGGGTGGATTAAACTCTTATCTCTCATGCTTAGCTGCACACGTTGCATTGCTTAACATGTGAAATGCCTCTCTCCAGGAGACTTAACCAGCTAATCCAACTTCCACCAGCTAATCCTTACAGGGATACCATCATCTATGCTTCAAGCTAAAACTCCCAATTCATAGGAATACCTAATGCACATGCTCTTATAGTCCAAGCCTACCAAGTCTACAGTCCTGTTTGCCAACCAGTACTTTTTTACATAAAAAAACAGAACTTTTCCAAAACATAGAAAAGAGACTACTATCTCCACTCAGGTCCCTATGTTTACGCATGTGTTGCCACTATCCATCAAACATCATTTACTGCTATTTTTCAAAAGTAACACCTCCCCCACCCGCACATGTTACACCCACCCTCACACCATGTTGCCGGTTGCGTGGACCACTACTTACGTTCTGCGTTCGATGATGTTGCTCGGCCGATGGCTCCCCGTCAACCGCTCGTCTCACCCTTCTTGTCTGTGTAGACACCACACCGACTGCGGGCGGGATCAATACTGGAGTCGGCTCTCGACGACCTATCTCCGGTTGCACTGGCCAGTTGTCTTGCAATTCCTGAAAGGGTCCTGCAGCCTTCTGCGTCCGAAGGCTAAGGAGGCAGCTTCGGGCTGGACCGACAACACAAATGATCTCGGTGGGACCTCCAACTTGCTAGGCTGGGCCCCCCAAGCAGGTGGGAGCCCGCAGGTGTGAAACTCATGGAAGTCCGAACTCTAGGGTCTTGGATTTTCATTGTTTGGGTCACGGGCCCCCAAGCCTGGGACAAACTCTGTTCCCAGCCAACGAGCCACCTGTTCACAATGCATGTGCAATATTGTGTCCAGGAAGTGTGACTATAAACTATGGGCCTCATTACAAATCGCCCAGTATGGAAACAACGGTGGCAGTAAACCCGCCGCCACCGTTGTTTCCATGCCGGGTGATCACAACTCCTGCAGGCGGATGCGGCAAACCCGCCAGGTCTGACCTGGTATGTTTAACACCGCCCGCCTGCAGGCGGACGTGGAAACACCAGCACCATCACGAGATGGTGCCGGTGTTTCCATGATCCCCGTTCCCATTGAGTTCTATGGGACTCAATGGGAATGGGGATTAACACCATTCCGCCTCTGGAATTCCCGGGACACCGGGGTTGTATTGCCCTCGTATTTCCGGGAATCACGGAGGCGGAATGGTAATACGAGTCTGGCGGTATCCAGGCGGTTTTACCACCTCGGTTACTGCCGGACTCGTAATCAGGCCCTATGTGTCAGCATCATTACCGTGTGTGGCCCATTATTGCCATGGACGTTCTCCGTTCCCAGCACAAGATTGTAACTTTGCCTGTAACAATTTGTTGCGTCCATTGTCTGGTCCGTGAGATGAGCCGCTCTTCGCAGCCACGTGATCTTGGCAACTCGTCAGCTCGGCCGTATCACGTGCTTGGAGACCACAATTCTGAGGACAGGAGCTCTGAATTAGTCTGTATTGTACATGGACTGAGCCTCTCCTGCGGCCAGTGTTACTTCAGTTCAAGGTGGGGAATATTGCGACCTTGGCAGTAGCTTCATGCCCACTGCAATGGTTCTGCTTGCACAGCGTCTTGCATGGCTTCAGGTTTTCCTAAGGCAGCTGTGGTCTGCTATGATTTTCTAAGCCATAGTCTGGCTTCTACTGAATGCGTCTTTCCATAGTGTCCATAGATAAGTACAATATGGCTGTCAGGTCCCACGAGTGGAGAGTGCTCCTGCCCTCCTGCCCTCCCATAGGATTAGTTGCACATAAGCATTTGCAAGCTTGTACACATGTTCTCCTGGCTTCTAGCGTTCCTGCTTTGTGGTGGGAAGCTAATGGCAAAATAATAAACATGCAGATAGCATGTATATGTTACTGTCCTCTGCCCGTAGGACTGTACGTAGATGTTCTTCATGTGGTCGGGTGTGTGAGTGTCCCAAATGTGCACATTTGCACCTGTGCTTCGTGAACAATGCAGCTATGTCATTGTGGTGTCTCTAATGATGAGAGGCATGGCTCGTCGATGCTTCAGTCAATTCAGTCCATGTAGCTGTCTCCAGCTCTGTCTTGAGTGTCTTCGTCCACTTTGGGTAACGTTCGCACGGCTCCTGGGTTGTAGTATTTGGTGGAAGGGTATTTCTCCTGGTAGCTATTCATCAGGGAGAAGTGGGAATTGGTATGAGCTCGTACGATCGGCTGCATGGTGTTTTTGGTGCTTCTTCCAGTTTGAGGGTCCTCCGGGACGGGAGGCACATTCTGGCCATCCCTATTCACTTCACTTACACATTTCAAATGTCACAAGGCCTAGTACGACCGTTTCCTGTTTTATTATTTATTCATTGTCATTGTTTATTCTCCTTTGTTCCTTTACATTTTTCCTTGTGGTGCCTTGAAAAACTGTTCTGTTGTATAGGGGCCTTATAAATATCCATTAAATAAATAGTACCCCTACCCCGGCACTTACATAAGGTTAGCCTCTAAGTCTAGCCTAGCTTGGCGAAATGGCCTAGACGTCCTAGCAGACATCATAAATCCCGACTATAGAGGTGATGTGAAGATCTTATTTCAAAACAGTGGAAAAGAGGCATTTCAAAGACAGGCATGAGAGAAAATAGCTCTGGGAATCTTGGAGAGAGCTTTGTTTCCAAAAGTAGAGGAAATCAGGAAAGCAGATAAAACTGAGTGAGGGGGAAACAGCTTTGGAGAGGCAGATGAAGATTCCCCAATAACGTCTGAGGCAGTGTAACCAAAAACCCTTGGCGAGGAAGCTGAGATAATTCCTGATTTGGCATTTGCTCAACAGAACAACTCCTTGCTAGCAGAGACTTTTCTACATGTGGTTTTTGAAGAAGACTGAAATGGGGACCATTTTTCTTTCTAAGGCCTAGGCTGCTTTATAGAGGTGATCTTAGCCCCAATGGTATTCCTAGATCTCAGATTAGAGGTTGGTGCTGGAAATTGCTTACTCCCACTTAACAGATGGTAATTTAGGGATAGCCAAGACACAGGTGCAGGTAATAAGCTGATTCTATTGGCCTGGAATCTATGCCGATGTGAAAAACATTGTACTTACCTGTGCCCTGTGTCAAAAGACTAGTTCCCAAATACCTTCTCCAGCTCCGCTCCAACCTTTGCCTATCATTGATGTCCCCTTTTCTCGCATAGGTATCGACATAGTTGGACCGCTTCAGCCATATAGGTTAGGGAACCATTACATCTTGGTAATTGTAGATTATGCTACTCGATAACTGGAGGCTTTCTTATTACACAATATGTCCCAACAAATCTTGAAACATTTAATCCCATTTTTTCCGCTAGTTGTTTTCCCTGAAGAAGATCTTAACAGATCCAGGGACTACCTTTATGAGTCGGTTAATGGCAGAGAAGAAGGAAATCCTACACATTACATTTCTTAGGACCTCCATCTAGCCCCCGCAAACCGATAGATTGGTGGAATGTTTCAACAAACCCTTAAAAATGTATTTCGGAAATTGGTTGAGGCCAATGGAAGGAATTGGGATATTATAATACTATGGGTCCAAAAAATGTCCTTTGGCACAGTCATCAGTCAAGTACCTTGGTTTCTTTGTGGGAAATGGACTTGTTCAAACACAAAGGGAAAGATGAAGGCTGTGCAAAAAAACTGTACCCGAAAACAAAGAAAGATCTGGGAGCCTTTTTAGGATTGGTTAGGTATTAGAGACAATTAATTCCCAGTTACTCCTCTATTACCTCTTGCTTCTCTAATAAGCTTAAAAATGCGGAAACCACAAAAGATAAAATGGAGTTCGAAAGACCGAAAAGGTTTTGACAAACTGAAACAAATGTTGTGCAGTAAGCCAGTATTAAAAGTAGCCAATCTTAAAAAAGACTACATCTTACAAACAGATTCTTCACATGTTGGGTTAGGGGCTGTTCTTTCCCAAGACCATGATAGCATCGCACATCCAACATTTTTTTATTAGCCAGAAATTATATCCTAGGGGAAATAACTATGCCACAATTGTGCTTGAGGCCCTAGCCATAAAGTGGGCCATTTAATACTTAAAATACAATTTCACTGGCAGAAAGTTTAGGCTGGTCACTGATCATTCTCCATTAACATTGGCAAGGGTAGTAAAGCTCAGTGGCAACGCGCCCGTCTTGGAAGCAAGACGACACAGAGCAACACAGGTTCAAATCCTGAGTCTGCGCTTAGAAACCTCTTCGATATTAAGCACATTATAAAAAAAGAATTATAATAATTATAATTTGGATCAGCCTTTGTAAAGACACCAATACGCTAGTCATGCGCTGGTCCCTAGATATGGAGCGCTATTGCTTCATCGTAGAACATAGAAAAGGAAGAGATCAGGGAATTTTCCCATTTCTCAATAGATGCTCAAAGAACCAGCGGCATTAGGGGAAGGGCATATGATCAATCTGATGCTGTGATCACTTCTTTCCCAGAGGTAGCCTCTCCTCATTTGGCCAGGGCACCCTGACCCCGGAGATGGCTATATGAGGAAGGACCACATGAGGGGAGCCAACCATCAGGGAGAGGGACAGGCATCATCATATGAGACATGGTAACCCCCTTTCCTTTTTGGGGATATCTCCTCCATTCCTCATGCCTTGATGGCCTACTGTAATAATCCCCTTCAACAACCCGCAAAATCTGCTGACAGTATCCTTCAGTATTCTGTTGCAAACAGAATGACAAAGACTGAGACAAGAAAGGGGACTGCCCAAATGAAGACTACTAGGCTGAATCAGAAGGATAGTGTTTGGAGAAAGCTGATTGGCTCTGAAAAACTCCATTCCTTGATGCTGGTGTTCAAAGATAGAACAGATGAGAGCAACTGAGAGATCCGACCAGCTAGTCATTGCCCGTGAAGCCAAACTGTCAGGTGGACAGGCAAGCAAGGAGACGCAGAAGAACCGGGCTGGGGCTGGGAATCCAGCTCGGGCTGGGAATACAGGAAGCGGTGAGCAAGGCAGAGAAGCAGCACGAAGAAAGGAGGAGGCGGAATCTGGACCAGAGATCCATTCACGCAGGAAGGAGAGATGGCAAAGTGGGACGTGAGGCAAAGGAGCATTGCGCCGGCAAGGGAAGCTAGAACGGCACGTAGACCGCCACTAGCCGCAGAGACGTACCGCATGAAGCGGAGAAAGAGAGGAGGAGAGCACACGCTGGGAATGACCAGAGCATAGTCATAAAAGCCCAGGGAGCCGTCCTACTAAAGCCAGTGAGAGCACAGTGGAAGGTCAGGCCCGCGCGAGAGAGCTGGAGAACATATTTGTGGTCCCTAACTGGAATAGGAGGCAAATTCAATACAGCTTACATCACAAACTGATTTCATAGCCCCAGCATTTCGGCTAACACAAATACACCAGTGAAAAGAGGAACGTGGGTAAAAAAGTATGTCCTCAGCTCTTGAAAGTGAGTGAACATAGTGAGAGAAGCTAGCAGGAGAGTATAGCAGGTATAACACCAATGATGTTATATTTTGGAAAAGAGAATCCCAAGAAAGATTCATGCCCTTAGGATTTTGAATTGCATTGAATGTGTAAAAGAAAAGAGGAAGGGAGTAATTTCCCCTGTAGTGAATTGCAACACCAGTAGGAGGTGGTCATCCTTTTGGGCTACAAATAACTTGGTTATTCTTTTGAACTTTTGCTTTGGTGGAGAGAAACCTGGGTAAGGGAGTCATTTTGTGGAACTGTGAACATTATCGATTTTGAAAATTTGTTGGATTTATACTTTTTTGTTGAGCTTGAACATTTGTGCACTTTTCAAGCCAAAGACAACACCCTTAACACCTTAGAGTTACTTTTAGAATTAGAGGACTAGGATAGAATTTCGGACACATGACATTATTTTTGCTTTGGACATCTTGACACAGCACAGGCCCTTAGTTTTTGGCTGAGGTAGGGAAATACCTCCTAGATGAGGGACAGTGAGGCATTTTCCAACCACCTTTATTATTTTAAAAAAATATATACCACCAATCACCATGAGTCATATGTGTCCGAGTGTCATTCCTGGTTCCTCAAGAGGGCATGGGACAGTCAAAATAATCAATGAGGATGAATGAAAAGTATGATAAGGGGTATAGAGAGACACCCATATAGAAAGATAGGAAGGAGCAAGACCATATACATGTATGAAACCAACACCAATTTTGTTGGTCAAGAAAATCCTATGCATGAATAGGCATGTGGAATCATCTTTGAAAACTTTGTGATTGTAGAATCACATCTCACACAGTAAAGATGTTATCACTTGCAAAACGAGCATTGAGAACTTTTGCCTTCAACTAACTGTTCAATGAACCAAAATGTAAGGTATGGTGCAAAACTGTTTTTCTTGCAAACAAGCAATAACGGTGTGCCCTTCCTGGTGCAAGAAGGAAATGGGAGGATGGCATTGTGATCTATTTGTGAATAAAATAGGGCACCTCTCTTCTGTGGATGGACAGTTCATGGGATGAGTCCACAGCACATCCAGTAAGGATAGATGGGAACATTGTAGTTTTGCACATACCAGGTTGTCATAGTCTAGCCACACGCATTTGTCATAGAATGGGTGGAGCATTTTGTCTGTCCATTTTGGGAGTTCTAGAGATGTTTGCAGGCACGGCACCCAATTCGGATTTTCCGAGATGCTGGAGGCATAGCTCTCAACTCACCCGCTTTTGGCGGGTGTCACCCGCCTTGCAAAGGGCTGACTCACCCGCCAAGTCTCCTGCACGCCCATTGATTTCAATGGGCGTCTCACCCGCCAGAAACACAATCGGGTGATTTCACCCGCCTTTGCGAGACAAATGGTTGAGAGCTATGTGGAGGTGGCTCAACTTTGGGAAGCACATTGGACTAGAAAACAAAGAGGAGATTGCAAAGAGGCATTGTAGGCATCAGTCTCTCCATCAGAAGAGAAAATGCTGTTGTTCTCCCCATTGGACCCTATAACTATTACTTGCCATCCTTTCAGTCTCATTGCAATTCAGAATTTTCAGACTAGAGTTTTGGCTAGCTGTGTAACCCATCAGCTCACTGTGGTATAGCAAGCAATGGGCACACTTGTGTATGGTTGATTTTGCTATTGTCTTCAAACAGAGCAAGCAAAGGTGTTAACTCAGTGCCAATTTCCCTAAAAATATGAAACAAATGAAATATCATAAACAAAACAAACTGTAGACATTAGTTGTGATAGTAGCACGATACTATGCAGTTGATTATAGCAATGTTGTGCACAAGTTGAACCTTCTATTATGCAGAGGTTGAAGACTAACAGCCAGCAATGACCCCTGACCCAAAAGTGGTGGTAGGCAAACAATTCCTTTGTGAGAATTTGGATGTTCAACTCAGACGAAGTTGACGGCCCCCCCTCCGCTCCATCCCCAAGCCGTGAAGATCATTATGGGCTCATGGAACACCAGAGGCTTTGGCTATTTGACCTCTCAAAGTTAATCTGGGTAATTTCAACGTTCTATGCTTGCAGGAAACCTGGCTGATGTTGAAACCTGCCATAGATGGCTGCGATCTAGCCTTTACTCCAGCATCTAAAGGAATCAAAAGGCTGCCCGATGTCGGCACTTCTCCCAGCCATTCAGTCTTGTAGCGACTTACACCTAAAAAAAGTCCTATTATCAACGGAATTCACCCAAGCCTTCTTGATCCTCTCGAAACATCTAAGCTACAAAGACAATAAGGATGTTACAGAACTAATCCTCCTGGTGAATACATACTGGAATCCCAGACTCACAACTAATGAGAGCTATCTGAGAATGATAGAAACGACCATCCGAGAAGCAAACGATGAATACTCAATAAACCATACCATCATAAATGGGGATCTCAATGCAGTTTGCAGTGAAATGTGTGTTGGAAATCCCCTTCACTCAGGATCCACCCAGTCAAGAGAAAGAGGGCGCCAATGGACCACCCTAATGGACTCCCTGGATCTACATAATATGCACTGGATGACCGACAGAACGCAACCAAGCGTCCCTAAATGGGAGAGGGAGGGGCGGGGAGTCACAATAGACCACACTTACGTGTCACGAGAGTTACTGGCTTTAGTAGAGAGCTTTGTAATTTTAAGAACTAAACAAAGTGATCACAACATCTTGATAACCACTTGGAAGTCCCTCTGGCCGCCAGACAAACTTATGACAACAGCGGTTGAGACCCACGACGGGGACACTCGACTCAGATTGATGGAAAAAGCCATCAACCTCCTGACTAAGCAATACTTGAGTCATCACTCGTTATACGAACAGGAGATCCAGAAAGGAGTGGACTATTCAACACTGCTCTCTGTATACAAAGTGAGAAAGGGCAAGGCCCAACATCTCCCTAATTCAACTACTCACGAGTACAACTAACAATTGGTTGATTAAAGAAAAACCTTAAGGCAACTCAAACGAATTGCAGAAAGCTCCCATTCAATCATAAAGAAAACAGAGGTAAAGGAGGCCGAGAGAAATAACAAATCCTGGTAACGACAATAGAGACACAGCCCTATATCAAGAAGATTCGGAGACAATGCTTCGTGCAGTCTGCAGAAAAAAATCCAGAGACTTCTGGTCCTTAATAAAGGGTAGCGCAAACGATGTCAACACCACCTTACAGAACAATGTGGGGGAAGGTAAGTGGGTGGATCCCTTCACGGCGCTATACAAAAAAGCAACAGAAAACCAACAACTAAGCGAGCCTTGGAGGATTCCACATGACACGGAGAGTATATTGGCAAAAATTAAAAACTTAAATTGTTCTGGGGCCCAGGCCCTGACGGGATAATGAACTTTGAGTTAAAAAAACATCTGAAAGCTTGGGCCGCCTTTGTAAGTGAAGTTTTCCAGAACTGCCTTAGAAAGAAAGCCATACCGCCTTCTTGGAAGCAGGCCCACGTGGTACCCATTTTTAAAAAAGGAGCCAAGGAGAACCTCCAACCACTATCGGTCAATAGCCCTTTTGGACACAATTGGGAAAATCTTTGGCTCCTTTGCACTGGGTAATTTACAAGACTGGAGCAAACAGATGGCTTGTTCCGAGCCCCTTCAAGGGGGATTTATTAAAAACCTGGGGACCACTGCAAACATCTTCATCCTGCATACCTTGAAGGTCAGGGTCACGCAGGGTAAACCCCGCGTATGCCTGGTCTTCGTTAACCTGGTCCAGGCATTAGACCAGGTCAACCGGGACATCTTGTGGAATAAGTTGAAAGGTCTGAACTGCCCAGGATCCATACTGAATCCGATAAAGGATCTCTACTCAGGAACTACTATGCGAGTTTGACTTAACAGACCCGGGCTACTATGTAAATCAATCGACACGGCATGAGGAGTTAAGCATGGATACCCTTTGGCTCCCGCCCTGTATAACTCCTACATAGCAGATTTCAATTATTCTGAACAGAGAGTAAGAACGTTTTCATCATCTCTGGGCAACCTGAAGTTATCAAGACTACTATATTCTGACGACATTATTTTAATGGACCAGAAAGCAATAGGTCTGCAGAGGCAACTAAACAACTTGATAACTTACCTAAATGAAAACCATCTTGAACTGAACAAAGAGAAAACTAAAATAATGTTGTTAGAAAAAACAACGAAAAGGCTGGAACACTTAAAATGGAATGTTGATGGCATATCATTGGAAAACGTCAAAAGCTTCAGATACCTAGGTATAATCTTGAACAACAGTCCTGAGATACCTATGAAAGAAAACCTATACGCAAAAGTAAAAACATTAATAGCCCACGCAAAATCAATCGACAGAAAGTATGGTTGCTTTTCGCTCATCCCTGTTCCAACCTTTTATAAAGCAATGGTTGTTCCAAGCGTAATCTGCGGAGTCGAAGCAATGCCTAACATCCCGGACTACCTTTGGCAAAAACTTGAAGGCCTGTTTTGGCGGAAAGTTCTAGCCTTGCCTCAATCGCTACCTGCAATACAAATTCGGCGGGACCTGAGTTTAATGTCGCTGAGTGCGACGGTCACCCGCAACGGCATTATGTTGTATAGAAAGGTAATCCTCCCTTCTCCACCTCTGATCCTTGAGATCATAAAAAAAGAAATAGAAGGAGGAAAGTGCAGAATAGTCGATGAAGAACAAGCTCCTCTTGGAAACTCTGCGTAGCTCAGAAGATGAACTGAAGCTAAATCCATTTAAAGTTAAAAGGCGTGTGATAGAGCATGACTGGATCCAAACATTGGAAGAAGCAGCAAAGTCCAAACTCATCAAAAATGTACCAATGAATATCACGAAGATAAACCAAACAATAACATACCTGGCAAAATGTCCAGATAAAAAGGTGCAACAAAACTTTCTTCTGATTCGCTTAAACATGTTACACACAAACAAAGTATTAGCCATATGAAACAAAACCATTTTGAATCACTGTCAGTTCTGCAAACGCAAGGATCAGGTGGAATAAACAAAGCACCTCTTATTATCATGTTTAGTGACTCAAGAGAATCGCACCATCTACCTCGGTCACTTATTTAAGGATCAATGTTGTTACAACGAAGACGACTGGTGGGTAAAATAAATGAGCAGTGAAAAAAAGTTGGGTGATAGCGTCATTTGCTTCTTCGAAAAACTTGGCTTAGTTAGACTTGCAAAGCACCCGGAAGAGACAGGGCAACTTGTACCCCAGGGGTCGGAAGAGCACACTGGCTAGTCACATTTGGATTCCTTTATCATGACGACCTTGAAAAGACTGAATAAGAACGTTGATCCGATTGCAATAGATGTTCTAAATGGATTAGGACACTGTATTTAACAAATCCTGGTGTATACTTGTAAAAACTGTTTTACAATGAAATTGAGTAAAATAAAAAATACAAATAAAAAAAGATGTTCAGATCAAGGTCACGTATTTAATACTTAATGATGTTTTACATGTTTCAGAGTGTGTTCTGGGTTTAATCACAAGGTGGCAGGACAATAAAAGTATGCAACTCCATGAAAGATCAAATGAAAAGTCTCAAATGTTTATTTGAAAGAACATCCCCATTATCCTTCCAAAGCAGGAGGCCACCTACTCAAGGATCCACAAGTAATCTTTCTGTGTAAGCCTTCTTTGGAGAAAAGTTCCCTTTGGTGGCCCTTTAGAAAAGATAATCTGACACTCACCGGCCACTGGTTTCTTCATTCGCCAGAAGATTCTTTTGAAATCTTCCAGATCCAGCCAGGAGGTGCTCAGCTTCGCCACCAGCTTCTTCAGTGATAGCTCTATCAGCCTGCAGGAGATAAACAACTATGGGTACAAACGGAAAGCTTGGTAGGGGGTGGGGGACATAGAACAAGGCCAGAAATGGTCACAGAGGAGGACAACAAAGAGGGAGCATTGGGGCACAGCAAGGGAACAAGAGAAGATCTAGAGGAAGGGGACATAAAAGTCAACCAGGGCATCAGTACAACAAAGCATCTGGGTAAAAGACAGAGGAAGCAGGAAGGAGATGTGTAATGGGTGTGGGTGGAAAGGGACAAAAAGTGTGTGGCAACAGACTACGCCCCTATCATTTTCATCCATCCCAAGACCTTCACTCCTAAACACTCTTAAACCCTTCTGCCCCGCCACTCTTACATCCAACTCTCTCTCCATAGGACTTTCTTTATTCTACAATAGTCATCCACTCTCCTTTTCACACACTGCTTAGCAACAATGCTTCCACGTATATTTGTACTGCATCTTGGAGTCCCCTGTAGCACGTGGGATGTGGCCTGTGAGATTGCAAAAGAATGTAGTGAGATATGTTGAGGTAATGTTGAAGTTTACAATGGTATGAGGTTATTACAGGGGTTTTGAAGGATGTAGATGCTTTCCTGAAATGTGGAGATTAAATACTTTTGCTCTTGGCGACGAGACAGGCAACAAGAGCCAAGAGAAATTGATTGGCTCCTAATCAAATGTTTGGCTTTGCAGAAAAGATTGTTGTATGGATAAAGCATTGATATGGGGTGAAAGCCAGAAGTGAGGTAAACAAAATGTACCTTTATGGGCTGCTTTCCACATTGTTGGTGATGGTGAAGATACATTATATAGTGAGAAACATTGTTGAAAAGTTTAAATATGCGCAAGGTGAATAAAAGGTTTGATGGGGAGCATGGCTATTTTTGGGAGAAGAGGCTGGGAACAGCACCCCTCAACATTTGAGGGTGTGAACAACATCCCTCCCAAAGTTTGCCTGCTTGTATCTTCCAATGTGCAAGCAAGCACTGCAAATGTGATCATCTGCTCCCAGCGACCCTGATGTGCCATCTGCTCCCATTGACTCTGATGTGTTGTCTGCTCCCAGTGGCCCTGATATGTCATCTGCTCCAAGTGACCTTGATGTGTTATCTGCTCCCAGTGTCCCTGATGTGTCATGTGCTCCCAGTAACTCTGATGTTTCGTCTGCTCTCAATGATTCTGATGCATCATCTGCTCCCAGTGACCCTGATGTGTCGTTTGCTCCCAGTGACTCTGATGCGTCATCTGCTCCCAGTGACCCTGATGTGTCGTTTGCTCCCAGTGACTCTGATGTGTCATCTGCTCCCAGTGATTCTGATGTGTCATCTGCTCCCAGTGACCCAGATTTTGCGTCTGCTCCCGTGACTCTGATGCATCTGTTCCCAGTGACACTGATGTTTCATCTGCTCCCAGTGACCCTGATATTTCATCTGCTCCCAGTGATTCAGATGTTTTGTCTGCTCCCAGTGACTTTGATGTGTCATCTGCTCCCAGTGACCCTGATGTGTCGTTGTCTGCTCCCAGTGATTCTGATGTGCGTCTGCTACCAGTGAGCCGTATGTGTCATCTTCTCCATTGATTCTGATGTGTTGTCTGCTCCCAGTGGCCCTGATATGTTTGGGGGCCTTGTACATACTTATTCTCAATTCTTGTGTTTGTGCACAATTCCAGTTGTATGCATTGACATTGTGTAACTATGAAAACATCTGTCTTTTTTGTTTTATTGCAATAATGTGGTCAAATACTATAATGTTATTCTATTGTTAACAGCCTAGAAAAACGACCAGGAGGTTGAAACACCTGTCGGCTGTACTACTGTACTAATGCGTGGAATAAACCACACTTCAGACATCACAGAATTGTGTCATATTACATATTGTGCATACTTCTTAATTACCAATCAGAGCGCGAGTTGCCCACCCCGATCTTCAATTTTCCTGTATACAATTTTTCAGATTACTATGGGTAATCTGTGGGGAGCGGGCATTTGCTGCTGATACTGAATTTTATTCTTATCTGAACTTCGTGGGTGGTAAATAGCGCACAGGAATCTATATCGATCACACCAACTCTAATTCACAGGATCTTATAATGGGTGCAAGAGAAAGTGCATCATTTTAGAAAATTATTACTAAGTGTGCAAACAGAAGCAATAGGGACTGTGTAAATGTAAATGTGTAAATTCTGGGAGCATATGGAAACTGCAATGTTTGTGTAAAGACTAGATGGGGGTATCTGTATACCTACCCTCTATATGGCAGAGTAGAGGCACACAGCACCCCAGCCAAGATTCTCTATATGGTAGAATGGACAAGCAATCAAGGCTTAAGCTCTTGGGAGGTGATGCAGGCTGGTTCGTAAGTAGAGTGTAGTCCCCAAGCCCACCACAAAGGAATTTCCACACACTATGTTATGTGCTAACACAGTTCTTTATATAAAAATAAGGTTCAATATATTTACACAATTAATAACACACTTTGTAATTTGGCAAATCTAATATGGCAAATATATACAATGTGTATGTGGTACCACACTTAACGCTTGACTCCTTTAAAATGCACCAACTGCTGACAGTTCTAAGGGCATACAAATCAAACAGAAATGGGAATCAGCATAGGACATAAGAAGGAAGACAAGTTAGGTTAAACAATGGCAGAATACTTTGTCCCACTACCAAGACACAGTTCTGTGTGAGGAAACCCCCCACCCTGCACACCTGTGCATCCTGTAAATAAAGTGTACCAACAAGCCCAGTCCATTAAGGTTTAAATAGTCTTGTTTCCTGCTAAAATGCTCCACCACTCCAATGAGTTTCTTCGACGGTTTGTCGACTGATCCCTCGAGGATGGACTCCCTTTAAAGCAGGAACCACAGGGCGCAGAGATTCTTCAAAGGAATTTAAACACTGGCGTCGAGACTGCAACTTTAATCTTCACAGTGCTTGTCAGCGATCGTTCGATGCAGAGTTTGTTGGCGCAAAGATGACTCGATGAAGAACATAGGCCCGCAGCGGGCATTGGGTATCAGCGTTGGCATCCACGATCGGGACTCGACCACAGCTGGCTTTCGGATCTTTACCTCGTTGGCGTCTTTGTGGACTTCAAGTGGTGGGAATCCCACCGGCAGATTCTCCTTAGGCATCGGCGACCTCGACTTTCTTCGGCAGAACAAAGTGGTCAACGGTGATGGCAAGGGAGCCCTTTGTTTCAATATATCTTAGGTAAAAGGTGGAGCATAGCGGGTCCGGTCGTCGAGCAGCCAGATGTCGAGCAGCAGGACGTCAAGCTGTACCCGCTTCTAGGCAACAAGACTTGACTGGCTTCCAGCGGTTACGCCAATCCTCCAAACCCTGGTCAACGGCAATGGACTTCGATGGCCTCGATGTCCGGGTGCTTCACTTAGAGATTCCTCGGCGGACCGCATCTCCAGTTGACAGCCTTTCGGGACTGGCTTCCACAGTGCCTTGGTGAAAATCAGCTTTCTGCACGATGTTCCAAGGTAGCTCGGGGAGAGGTCTCCTAGCCAGGTCCCCTCTCGGATCAGTCCTTGACAGACTCGACAGCCTTTGAATCTCATCGAAGGAAAGCAGCAGCAATTCTTCTTCTTCCCGCTAGGCTTCAAGGATAAGCAGCTTCAAGTTTCACCTTCAGCTTCTGAATAATTTTGGTAAGATAGAGGTCACCAGATATACACATCTGTCCATCATTCACTCTGCTGAGCCAGCTCAATCAGCCACTCAGAAGGGCATTCATGCAGGCAGGCAGCCAATCAGGGCCACTGTTCACCACAACCAAAAAGAGGAAGAACTGCACTGCTAGGAGTCCCACTTGGAATCCAGTGCAGAAAATAACACAAATCCTGTGCAGAAAATAACACAGAAAACACATGCTAACAGGGCAAAGACATGGAGACCCTGTCCTCCAATGCATTTCCAGCATCACAGTTTGGTATTTGGAACATATGGAAATTAGCAAGGTGTGTTTTAGGTAGGCTTTTCAAAACCAACCTTAATAGTAGGCAGGGCCTTTCCACCAAGTTAATCCATACTCTCTGCTAACTTGACAGAGAAGCCCATCTTCACTCTTGGAAGGGAGAGCACAGATGGAAGGTATACAAGTACATATTAAAATTACACTGTGCACTGTAAAAGACCAATGGCCTCGTAAGAAGTACGGCACTGCGGTAAAAAAGGGTGGTAATGGGTCGTTAATTCCGTTACCACTCCAGGTCAGGTCTCTCCACTATACTACTTTCTGCACTGTTCCGTCCCTCCAGAGGCCCAGGCCGGTCTCTTGGCATTGACATCACACAGCAATTAGATCCCAATCTAGCCATCCAAAGTAAGCATTTGAAACCACTCCCACCTCGCCTCTTCACTACGGAGACCACATATCCCTTTGCCTACGGACCTGCCCCCACTGCACACTTGTGCCTCTGTCATCCTACCAAAGTGCCATGCTTTTACTGGAACCGTGAACTATCCATCACTATGGACTATGTGTGCCCAAATAAAATCTGTAATGCAAACTGTCTTTACGTGCCTCAGAAAAGCCAATTATTCTTCCACCTCACCATCGCGCGCTACACTGTTCTGCAGCGCTAACATTGTCAGGTCCCTACAACTAACCGATTAGCAGATCCCTCGCTGCTACCCTGACATGCCCGGCACCCTTAATTGCTGCACCGTGTCACGGCCGTGCCCAGCTATCGCGTGCTAAATGCTGAGATTCTGTGCCTATGTTTAAACTTTGTGCATTATACCTAGATTCCGTGCCTATGTTTAAACTCTGTGCATTATGCCTAGATTCAATGCCTATGTTTAGACCTGAACCTGTATAAAGCGCCCCATTGCTGCCAACCATTCACTGCTGGCTCCACTAACTGTCTAACTACTACACGGCCAGGATTCAAGTGGTAGCACATCCAATTATCCATATCAGACTGCACTTATACGCAACCACCTCATAGCTATTTGAACCCCTTACCTCTCCCTATACGCTACATAGGGCACCAACTCAGTGACGTTCATGCCCAGTGCCAACCATGGTCGATCAACTAGACTGCTGCCTAACCTAGCATCAACTACACAACATCACCTTCAGTGAGTCCCGTCTTAGGACCCTCAACCTCAGCACACTCGCCCTAGGCCAGCAGCCTAGTGCGCCCCCAACATGCTTAGCCAAAACTTCTCACTCCAAACCAGAACAGTCTGGTATATTCTTAGTATTGAATTTCTTACAAATACATTACTACTCCCTGCTACAGCTAGGAATATGTGTGTAATCCAGTCCGGTAGCGTTATCCCTCCCTACAGTCAACAAAGACTGCAAATGGCTATTGCACTCCCCAATTTATATAATATTCCTCCAACTCACTTCCTACCAAAGGCACCTCCCTTCAACCCTTCAAGCTATTGTGCACCCTGGTTGAGACCACCCCAGACCACCTTGAACTAACTCTTCAAACTACCTCCACCTCACTCTGCCCAATGCACCAACATTCTGAGGAACAAACGCCTACCCTCACACACTCACCTCCACCCCAAAATAGCCTTATTGCACACCTTGCCTGCCACTGACAGAAAGAAATCATCTTCACTTAGATATCAGACACTCTCTTCCCCAAACCCCCAACAGGTCAAACGCTGCAATACTTCTGAGGTTACCGAAACTCCATTAGACCAACCTTCACACCTAAAAGACAAGCAAAAAGAATTGAAAACCCCAATAACTAACACTAAGGACACTGACTGCACTGACACTATAACACCCAGGCCCAGTATCATATTTTGAAGATATCACCTCACTTCTAGTCTCCAACACAAAGCCGCTCTCGAAAATAATAATTCTGGGTGACTTTAACTTAGGCCTGAATGACCCCACCTAGACACTCAAACATGTCTCCTTGCCAACTCGAATGGAAGCCCAAGCCTTCACACACTGCATCTCCCTCCCGACTTATGAAAAAGGATGCACATTAGATTGGATAGCCGACTCCAATTGTGTCACTGACATACTAGCTAACACCCCCTGTCCTGTCGTACTACAATTCTATTCCCAAAACGGTTCTGAGTCACAGGTAGGGATATACAGACTTCTTGCTCTGTGAGCATACACTTCTATCTACAAAAAGAAAGTCCGGCATTCCACAGGTGTCACTCAACACTCTTCCCACATCAAAGGTGGAAACACAGTATCACAAAATTTTATTAAGATTCAATACATTTCATCATAAGAATGATCATAGTACATAAAACATATACATTATGTTAAAACCACACAAGTAGAATACACCGTAAGTGAGTACTGTTGCAATAACTTCATTAGGATCATACATTGTGTGTATATATCACACTCTGATTCCTATGCCACACCACTCATGGCCTATTTCCTATAGGTTCAATATCAACAACCCGACTTGTACAAGTTTCTGTCCTTGATATACAATAATGTAGGACATTCTTCAGGGGAAATTGTCTTGTGCTGTGTTAAAAAATTCTTCTTTATGGGAGAACCCTATTGAACAAAAAAATAAACATCCTATTAGTATCTGATAAATTAGCCCTTATCCCTAAAAGGGCAGAAAAAATAATATGTTTATAATTACATACCTTTCTTCCCACTAATGAATCGTGGGCCTGTTCTGTTATTAGCTGCAGATTCCCAATCTCTTCAGGAATTCTTGCGTTTCCTATTCCTCTCTTCTCTACAGTGTGTGAAAAGTGGCACAAAATAGCACAAAATATCTCAGGGAAAATTTCCAAAAATTCCCATTCCTATTTATTACCACAACAGTGGGTTAGAAAAAAGTAGTAGTAAGTCTTACCTATCTTAATGCAGGATTATGATGCAATATGGCTTTAACATCTCTTTGTCCCATATCAAATGTTCCCTAGGGAACTTCTCTTATATGCAGGTTAGCAACAACTCCACTATCCTCATATGGGTCACAGTCTGAAAGACATAAATCCCATGCAATTGCATTTAATTTCTGCATTGTTAAAAAATACGGAAAAAACCCGCCATCCAAGATAACCACGTGGGGCATTCCCTCACTCACTTTTGGGTCTTTCTATTTCCTGCCATCCACGAGATAACTGCAATATGGTCAGCCGGAACCACACACTCGCGAAACAAAAATTTGCGGGTAAAAGCCGTCCCTAACGTGCCGTCGTGATGTCATCACGCCACTGCGGCACATCATGACGTCACGACCCGCGAGCGTGACCAATGGCACGTTGCGAGTCCCGAAATGGCCTGTCCAGGCCATTCTGGACCTTGTAGGCGTTCAAAAACAAACACGTACAGCCACTAAACATTGCATTATGCCTGTATAACATACACACATGCCTGCCATTAATCATTTCCTCTCTATCGGCCACAAACCAAAGGCTCACGTTCCTCTTCATTATCCGACTGCTGTTTTTCAGCAACATGTGGTATCATTTCATTCCACCCAAAACGGCATGGCCCCCGTTACTGTGAAACGTTCCAGACACAAAACTGGCAAAAAATCAATGCCCACCAGTTATTGTCAAAAACACTACTGGCAACAGATTACTGTCAAAACATTACCTCACAGTACAGAGCCCATGTTGCTCAATTGCAAGGTATTACATTTTGGCATTGTTTCATGTTATTAGATCAAAACCATATACCATTGTCCCAACACAATTGATGGTATTTCACTCCCTCCTATATATATGGCATAGGCTACCTTAATGTCAGACAGTTATAGACAATTTAACTGGTAAAACATTCCCTTGCCAAAAACAGAGACCATGTTATACAATTGAAAAATATTATATCATGGCAGTGCCTCTTGTTAATGCTCAAAATCCTATTTCATTGTTACTGCAGAGGCCTGAACAGATGCACATCAACAGTGGTAATAGCATACACAGTGGCAATCCCCAAACGTTCCCATGTAAACACATCTACAGGGATGAAAATACATCTCCATGAACGGTTTTACAATTAGAAAAAGGAGAAAAACTCTAGTTCTACCCCAACAGAACAGAAGCATAGTGATTGGTCTCTAGTTCCCTCATTAGGCATTATGCCATTCGACTCCTTCGTTTAAACCTTTAATGTGGCTTTGAGACAAAAAAATAAGTTTCTGTTCAAGGTGCAATAGTTTCCTGTTAATGACTATTTGTGATTGACCCTTGATCTGTTTCAAAATGTACCACTCAAAATCATTGCATGAATGTTTCATTTCTATGAAATGTTTAACCAACGGTGCCTGCTCCACCTTGTTCCTAATACAACTCTTATGCCTAATCATTCTGGTTTTGCATTTCCTATTCGTCTTTCCAATATATAGCCGTTTGCATGGGCATACAATCAAATAAATCACATTGTTCGTGTTACAGTTAGTGTGCTCATTCATGTTTCACATCCTATCCAGGCCCAAATCGACATTAACAGTCTTTTTTGTTTGAAAACACATGGAGCAATTACCACTACAATGCCATTGTCTTCACTACTGCTATCACTACCAAACCCACCAATCCTATCTTTCTCACATCATCACTGCCATCAAGAAGCCAGAGAAACATCAACCGAGACAATATGCTACCCCTCCTACTGCCGCTAACTAACACTCTCCAACCGCTCTGGGATCCCACATCATTAGTTACTCTCTATGATAAAACTATTCGCGCCGCCATTAACAAAGTAGCTCCCTTAAGTGCCTGGAAAGCTAAACCAATAGCACACGCTAACTCCTGGTTCACAACAGACTTACAAATTTTATGGGCAGCCAAAAAGGTAGCTGAATGAAACTGGAAAAAAATACCGTAAACTGCAAATAAGGCCCAGTTCCATTCCCTATCCAATGAATACAAGGAAGCAACCATTAAAGCCAAAGGGGACTCTTACAACCAGAGAGTTGCGAAGGCCCAATCTAGCTAATCTAGAGTACTCTTTGCCATACTTCGCGAGCTGGAATAACCAGCCCCAACCCCTGACCACCGTATCAAGGACCAGCAATGGTGCGCCAATGTCCAAAACGTCCTGGCTGATAAAATCACTCTTTTACAAATTAAAATTGAAGTAAAAGAAAACCAAACTTAACCATGACTCCTCCCCAGCAGATTCCCCCACCACTGGGTAGCAAGTCACACACAAATTTGTATTCACACCTCTGACCACTGCAGAAAATATCAATAGCATCAAAGGTCTAAAGCCGTTAAGATGTCAAGGTGACATTTGCCCTGCCACCTTCATTAAAGATTGCGCCAACGAGCTGGCACCCTTCATTAACACACTGATCAACAGCTCTTTTGCCTCTGCAAAGTGCGTGATAACCAAAAAGAAACTTGGGTACTACCTTTGCTTAAAAAAACAATGCTGGACCCCAACATCCCAACAAATTTCCAACCCATTACCACAGTGCCATTTCTCTTAAAAATCCTAGAAGGTGTAGTTTAACTACAGAATGAAACGTTCCTGGAATCTAACAATCTTCTAGGCCTTAGACAGTCCATGGAACGGAAACAGCACTTCTGGATCTAAAAACACAAATGGACTAGATCAAGGACAAAGGGGACCTCAGCATCCTCCTCCTGCTTGACCTATCCACAGTATTTGATTTGGTCAACCACCAAATCCTATGCCACTATCTGACAACAGCAGTTCAATTCTCCCTTTAAGCCATAAAGTGGATTGAATCGTTTCTATCCAACTGCAGGATGAGGGTCTTCTCTGCCTCCTCAGCAGCCACTCCAGTCCTAGTCTCATGTGGCGTACCTCAAGGCTCTTGTGGGTTGCCTACACTATATAATGTATTCAGTAAGCCTCTTTTTGACAAGTTAGACAAATTGGGTGTCACATATCCGAATTATACGGATGGCACCCAAATACTCCTATCCATCACAGGCTCCTACGACACAGACTCAAACACCCTCAACAAAATCTAACTTACCATTCAAGCCTGGATGGCACAAAACGAGTTATGTCTCAATGATGAAAAAACAGAATTACTCATCATAGGGAGCAAATCCAAACTAAATAAACTATCACAACTCCACAAATCCTTCAATATTCACGGCAATACCATCAACGTTGTCAATGAGATAAAAACCTTAGGTGTCCACATCAACTTGGCACTTACCTCATCAAGACAGGTTAATGCTATAGTCTCTTCTGCAGCCTACACTTCCAAATTAATTAGAGCCAGCAGACCCTTCCTATCCTCTGACAACTTCATCACGCTGGCAAGAGCACTGATCCTCTCCAAGATTGACCACTGCAATTCCCTCTTTGCAGACTCCAATGCCAGAAACATTAGTAAATTGCAAGTCGTGCAAAACAACTCAATCAGGGCATCTAACATACCCAAACATGCACATATATCATTAGCGAGACAGAATATCCACTGGCTCCCAGTACGAGACAGAATCAAATTCAAAGTCCTCTCACTTACTCACAAATGCCTTTCGAACAATGCCCCAGCATACCTCACCAATCAAATCTCAAAAACCCAAATTAACAGACCTACCCGGTTCTCCCACACCAGCCTAATCTCAACACTGAGATTTAGGCAACAGAAAGCTGGCGGTTCTAGTTTCCCAGTAATTGCGGCCAAGCTATGGAACACTGTGCCATTAACATTGAGGACAGACACATCCTTGTGGTCTCTTCCACAAAGAGCTTAAAACCTTGCTGTTCAATTAAGATCCCATCTAACTGTCACATAGCACAGGGCTCCCACATGCAGAACACAATGACACCATCAGATTAACCTTCTGCATGTCTGCAAGGCTACTTTCCACATGCCTGCCACAAGTTACTCCTGTAATTCATGTAACAAAGTATGGCTGGAAATTATGTATAAACAATGTATGATAAGAATGTAAGATAAGACTGTAATCTTCATCTTTGTGCTGAAATATGTCTGTAACTAATCTATTTTGAATAAGCTGAATCACACGCCTGTAACCAATCTCGTAAGAATAAGCGCCTAGATACCTCTGGGTTGCGTGCACTCTATAAATGACTAAACAAATAAATAAATAATGTGCTGCCGTATGACAATTTTGGTGATGAAGTTTAGGATTTACCACCAGCAAAAAGCTGAGACGTATAGTAAGCCATCTTTAGGTCTACATTCTGAATTAAGACACATGGAAAACGATTTATGACAGGCCCAATCATATATGGCAAATGTAAAAACAGGGGAGGGGAATGGTAGAACTGTGGTAAATGTCATGGAAAATGCTATTAGTAAAAGAACTGAATATACTGCATGGGGGTGCTATTTCTGGGGATAACCTAATTGAGTATGCACATTAGCCTTGGCTTCTTGGAATACCAGAAGTTATTCTCACTTATGTCATCCACAGGAATTGTTTGAAACATTTTCCATTATATGTTTACATGAGGCATAGATTGAAAATCTACCAATAATTGATGGGTTTAATGTGTGTTGAGCACCTTTTGGTGGTCTTCTGTGTGCCTCAAGAATGGATTTAGCTATTTCAATGCAGAAACTAATTTCAAATAGAGATGATATATTGTTGGCAAAGTTGCAATGGTGGGATGTGTGCAATCCTCATTTTCAAATCTGTCACCTTTTCAATGGCTTTTTTAATCCAACCACAGCTGATCTGGAGGATTTTATACAAATTATTTCAGAACTATTAATGGCGGAATTTCCCGAAGAAGTAGCTTGGATCTTGATTTTAAGGGGATTTTAATAGCGAATGACTGGATGCACAACACTATCGTTCAAGAGACGTCTAAACGTTCCTGTTGCTTTAAGAGAGTGTGGCTTTAGAATTCATGCTTGAATGAACTCATGGGACCTGTTGATGCTGAATGGCAATATCGTGGGTGTTTTGCCCTGACTGTATATATGGCACAATGCTTCTTCTGCTTCTGCATTGATCTATATCTTCTTCTCTAGAGACTTGAATCATTTAAGCTCATAATTGGAATTTTTGGATTATTGTGCTAATGATCCTTGACGTTTAGCTCTGATGTTAAGTCTTCCAACTTGTATTGCTAATACAGATATATCCCCTTGATAGTAGAGGTCAGAGCTAGAGACTCTGCTGTCAGGTGGATCCCTCGTTTGCCAATAAGTTTAATTCTGTGGTCCAAAAGTATTTGATATTAGAGAATACAGGTCTGAGTAACCCTTATAGTTATGTCTATAAACTACAATTCCTTGTTAAAGGTTTAATAACAGATACAAATTTGCCTATGAATGCAAGTATGTGAAATCAAGCTCGCAGGTATGAGAGAAATATTAGAAACTTGAGGAAGAGAGGATTACCTTTTCTGGCATCAATTATTAAACTGAAGCAGGTTTATAACAATTGGTCAAGATCACATAGATATATGTCAGCTTTAGGGATGCTGGGTCTTTGTGCCAATGTTTGGCAACAAGAGATGTGCATGGTTAAGTTACAAGTAACTCAAGATGTCATGCAAGTTCAACTGAAACCTATTAATTAGTGCAATTTTGCTACTATGTATTGCCAACTAAAAGTAAATGGGTGACAGCCATGCCCTTATTAAGGGCATGGCTGCCTCCATACTCGTAATGAGGCCCATATCATTCAAGTATTATTAGCTGTCTTTAGTGTAGTTATTTTTGTCCTAACATTAGGATTTTGTCTTTTATCTGTTATTCACTTCACCAGATACTTGAACTCGACATGTATCAGTTTTCATCAGATATTTTCGGAACTTTCTTCAGGAGTATTTGTCACTTTACAATTATTACCGTAAAACAAAACATAACATACAATACATTTTCTTCAGGTGAGTATAATTCCCATTCTAGTTGACGGTATTTTATATAGGGCCTCATTACAACTGAGGCGGTAAGGGGTTAACGGCACTGGTAAAGGTGCCGGCGCCGTTAACCCCGTACCGCCTCATTACGAGGTTCCCTCGCGGGACCCGCTCTGGACGTCTGGTCAGACCATTAACGGGCCCGTTGTTAGCATGCTCCCCATTCCCATTGAGCCCTATGGGGGCTCAAATGGGAATGGGGATTGTCCAGGTCCGGGTTCCCTGAATGGGGAAATACCGGGCCCTCCAAAGTCGGAATGGCCCGGTATTTCCCCATTCAGGGACCACGGACCCGGACCCGAGTTTGGAGGCAGCCATGCCTCAAACTCGTAATGAGGCCCATAGTGTTTTTAACTATGAGTAATATTGGATATTTATGCATTTCTGTATATGAATTTATTGAATAAAAAATTAACATGCGCACTGAGATACAGCACCAGTTTAATGTTTATGTGACTGTTGATAGGAGCTAACTACCTCTTGTTTAATTAGCTGTTTATTTAGCCACAATAATCCCTCCAGAGGGGTCCCTGCTACTTCCCTATCCATCTTTGCCCATGGTTTAGTCAAGTCACCAGACAACCATTCCCTTATCACCCACAATTGGGCATCCTCATAATATTTAGTGATGTTAGGGAGTCCCACCCCCCCCCCCTCTCTATCGAGGTGCCATCAATGTTTCCAGGGCTACCCTCAGACATTTATTGTACCAAACAAAGCGTGAAATTATTCTATTTATATTCTTAAAGAATGACCGCAGTAACCATAACAGGGGTGCCTGGAAATGATTCAATAGTCTGGGTAGGGTGACCATTTTAACTGTAGCTATCCTTCCCATCCATGAGATATGCAAGGGGGTCTATTTATCCAAGTCCTCTTGTATCCTACTCATTCTGGGTAATTTGCTGTGTATATGTTCGAAATCGAATTAGTTATCTGTAGCCCCAGTTACCCAATGGTCTCCACAGCCATTTGGAAGGGTGAAATCTGCAACAAATCCACTGTCTGAGCCTCCGTCAGACCAATGCCCAATAGCTCTGATATGGACATATTTTCTGCAACTTTTTCTATCTTTGACAATTCCATACTAAATGCCGGGATAGAGATCTCAGGAGTGGTCAAGGTCAACATCATATCATCGTCAAATGCCATTATTTCACACACCAAACCGTATAGCACTTATCCTCTGGTTCTGTCGAGTTCTAGGTATATAGCATACAGAATCTGAGATAATGGGCACCCCTGCCCCGTCCTATCAGGTGCGTTAGCTTCCTAGTATTATCCTCTGTTTGCTTCCCTTATATAAATTCAGACTGATCTGTGCCAATAATATCCGGAAGAAGAAGGGTGATCCTTGCTGCTTAAATACCTGTATAATTCTTTGCATCCAAGTTCATGAAAGCAATAGGCCGGTATAACACACAGGCCGTTGGATCTTTGTTGGGCTTTTCAAAAACAACCACCTTCACCTCACCCATAGTATGGGTCACTTTCCCATTCCTCCCTATGGAATTGAAGAGGTGCGAATGTTTGAGATTCAGCTGCCTTCGGTATTTCTGGTAGAAGCCCGCTGAAAAACCATCAGGTCGTGGTGCTTTATTTTTAGGTAATTTTTTGATTATCGCCTCTACTTCCTCCACTGTGATTTCTTCCTCTACACAATCCCCTTGCTGACCTGTAGTTTTCTGCAACGAAAGGCCACTAAACTATTGGTCAACTGCCTGTTGATCAGGTTCATCTGACTTATAAAGAGCCCTAGAAACCTCTTCAAAATAGCTCACTATTGACTCCAAATATGTCGCTATTGTGCCATCCAATTGCTTGATACCTCTGATTACTTGTTTCGCATTTGTGATGGTAATCTGTCTGGCCAACAGCTTATCCGCTTGGTTGGCGCTTAAACAATATTGCTGCCTTTTGCATATGCAGCAAATCCAATTGGGCTCTTACCTCTTTCAATTTTCTATACAACTCTTTATTCTTTCCCTCTGCTAGAACTCACTGGGCCGTCCTCAATTGGGCTTCTAATTCCATTTCCAGTGCCACCCTCATCCTCCTTTTTTCCAAGGCCAAACTCCACTATGATGTCCCTACCCCTTCACTTCCACAGTCATCGGGCGTGAATCAACATTGCCCTAAATTCACTGTTTCCACCTCCCCCAGCAATGTGGTTGTCATCCATGTATGGTCTATCCTTCTAAATGCTTGGTATATGAGGGAGAAACATGTGAACCCTCTCTCTTCACCCCTCTTTGAGCACCATACATCCTTGAGGGCTAAGTGTTTAAAATTCTCCTTCAAATGCTTAGTGGGGGTACTCCCGCTGTGGAAATTAATCGTACTCCTAACTAGGTCAAGGTCCCATGCTAAATTAAAATCTCCAGTAAGCACTATCTCCCCCATTGTAAATCTTTCTAGCTTCATCAGAGTCGCCCTCAAAAATGCTTCCAGGCCTGTACTTGGTGCACTATTATAGATCGGAGAGGAAGTTGGATAATATCAACAGTTATGTGACAGCCTCTATGATCGTTATGATCTTCATGAGGGTGGACATACTTCATTGATGTTTAAATAGGATTCTAGAAGTACTATTACTAGACTTTAAGGCTTGGCATGTTTCTGTCCTCGCCTTTCGTGTGGGACATTCATCAGGAGATGTCACTTAGATTACAATTCTGTTATAAAGCACCGGATCTTCGTCATTGACGTATACATCCTGTGTTTGTCGGGATAACTGATGATGAAGTTATAGAAACACCTGGTCAGTCTTAAATACTAATATACCTGGTGTCAATTTAAAGTTGTAAGTGCTGGTAAGCTGGTATCAGTATTACTTGCTTCTGTACATGGATAAAGTCCAGGAAGCGGAGTCCAGAGTTAATCAGGATACCGTTGACCACTTTGGTTCGTTATGTGATCTAAAAAAGCATATAAATTGCGCATGAGGACTGTGTACATTCACTATTATGATCCTCTCTTCGATTTCTCTCTTTCTCTCTTTTTCTTACCTTTCAAAGTGTGAAAATGTCTACATTCCAATGGTTTAGAGCAGATCATATGGTTGTCGCTGGTATTCTCAAATCAGCATACATGGTGTAGCAATGTAGGGTGCTGTTATGAAGCGTTGGTTGCCTGTAATCAAGGGCAAATTGCATCATTTGTCTGTAGTTATTTTCAAATGGTTTGCAATCCTTTCTGGATTTTAATAAAACGGTTTCTCTTACCTTGCATGTACTTAAATCATGATTAAAAGTTTTAATCCTCTCTCATCGGTTATGTTTATATGTGATGGCTTGGCTTGAGAATGCTAACGATATACACCAAGTTTTCTGTCTTGCATGGGCTCCAGTAGGGTTTCTACAAGATAAGTGTACCGAAAGATCAAGTATTTAGTGAGCTTGATCGGGTGTTCAAATCTTTGCATTATTAGTCTCAGTATTATCCTATTTGTTGAAGTGAGGTGACGGGGAGAATCTCATTTTCCTGTTGTGCACAGACTCACTTTCTATTAACAGCACTGCTCGTGGATAGGTGGATAGGTGGCAGAAGTACTAAAGTGAACCCCGTGTCTGTATAGAGTCGTGTGTTGAGTGGGATTGATTCTCCATCTTAGTAGGACTCAGACGGCTCGAGAGTTCCTTGTTTATTTTTAGTATCTTCAATGATGCCGAAAAACACTGACTACATCGGTAGTTTGCAATCGCTAGGTGTAATTCAACTCTAGGTTAAAGTCTCAGTTCGTATAGTAGTTAATTTTTAACTTTTTAACATTTTATAGCTATTTATGGCTATTCTGATATATCTTCCTTGTTAGATTTTCACTGGAAGTAAGTCGCCATGTAGAAGAGGGTAAAAGCAAATCAAGTCCCTCTTTTTTAGTAGGTAAAGGATTTTTAGGGTGTGTATGACCGATTCTTGAATGTAGTTTGCGTAACTGTGGGTTTCTAAGCCAGTGGAATTTAGAAATGTTCACACTTTGAAAGGTAAGAAAAAGAGAAAGTGAGAAAGAGAGAAATAAAAGAGGGCATCATAGTAGTGAATATACACAGTCCTCAAATGCAATTTAAATGCTTTTTTAGATCATATAACAAACCAAAGTGGTCAACAGTATTCTGATTAACTAAGGATGCCGCTTCCTGGACTTTATCCACATGCACAAGCAGGTAATACGGATACCAGCTTACCAGCACTTACAACTTTAAATTGTCGCCAGGTATATTAGTACTTAAGGCTGACCAGGTGTTTCTGTATGTTTATCAACAGTTATCCCAACAAACACAGGATATATATATACACGCCAATGACGAAGATACAGTGCTTTATTTCAGATGAATGTTCCACACGAAAGGCGAGGAAAGAAACATGTTGAGTCTTAAAGTTTAGTAATAGTACTTCTAGAATCCTATTGGAACATCAATGAAGTATGTCCAACCTCATGAAGATCATAATGATCATAGAGGCTGTCACATAACAATCTGAGTGATTCCTATTCCCAGTTACCTACAAATAAGGAGAACGTTGTTGTCACTAAGACTATTGTTTTTTATAATAGTTTTAAATACTGTGTGCACTTTAACTTTTCTAAATGTATCATTTGTATGTGTTTTAATCATATTGTGAATACATGTGTACGTTCTTAAAATTCTTTTTGGCATAACTGTTGATATTATCCTACTACCTCTCCAATCTATAATAGTAAACCCCCCCCCCTATAAAAAGGTAGAGAAGTCACTTGACAGTGACTCTGGGATTCCCCATACATAATAGAGCTCTACTGGGTGCATACATCGTTCCCATGGTCACCCTAGTGTGTCCCTAGAGTATCAGTAGGAAAAGATATCTGCCTAGGTTATCCACCACTGATTGCACACCTTTAGCTTGAAGACCATCCGTAAGCCTATCAATACCCCCGCTGTCCTCCACAGAGCATTAGTTTGATAGGGATGTGTGGATTGTCTAAAGTGGGGTATTAATCTATCCGCCTTATTTATGTGGGACTCTTGCAACATTATTATGTCAGCCTGGGATCGACTAATTTGTGCCTACACTTTTTTGCGTTTAACAGTGGAATTTAATCTTGTTACATTAAGCGAAAAAATAGTTAAATAACTAATTTGTCACCGGTACACTGCCTATGAATAAGCATCTTTTCTAAATGATTAATCATTCTATTTCCTAAGTACCAGCATAGTCAGTCCGACCACCTCCCTCCCCAACTCCCCACACCCTATCTTCAAAACCCTCAATACTCACAATAAACTGAACCCATTCTCTACCCCTAAAATTCCCCCTTCCCTACCCGTCCCCATCCCCCTTCCCGGTCAGAACCAAAGATCCTACAAAAACCCCAGATACCTTCCTGTGGCTCTGATCCTCATTCAACCCTGGGAACTTCCCTAGTGAGGGCGGACTACATCCCCGATTGATTCCTTGATGCCGTCCCCGCCACCCTACCTCCTGGCAGGCCTGCAATCCTTCCACTCACACCGCTCACACCGCATCAGCCCCCCATTCACTGGTTTTTCCTAACTGTAGTTGTAGATGTCCAAATAAACCCAATGTAAGGACAATTGGTCTGTTTCTTAAATCTCCCCGTCAGCCCTGCTCCACCTGTTTTACCTGAGGGTCCACTTAATTTTGTCGCCTTGCTGCCTCGTCTATCACGAGCCTCTGACCAGTCCACAGACAATTACCGCCAAAGGGGTAGGATTTTGTGGTTGCCCACTGGGCCACCTTTCCTCATTTAGGTTCATGATGGGTTCATGATGGATAATCCCTCCTTGCGCGCCGGAAAACAGAAAAGTCCATTTATGTAGGATTTACTTAGCGATTAATTCCTTGGTCACCGGAATCATAGTCCTCCTTTTTTGCAAAGTTGATAATGAAAAGTCTTGGAAAACATGTATTTGGGTTCCATTAACTGGTAGAGTAGGGTGTGACCTGGCCGCCCGGAGAATGTCCTCTTTCATTGCGTATGGTGAGAGGGCAACCAGCATATCCCTTGGCCTTGTACCTGAGCCAGATCTCTTGGGGCCCACCCTGTGTACACGATCAATCCCCACATCTTCAGGAGCCATTTCCGTGAGAAGGCTCCCAAAACACTTCTGTATTATAGTGTTCAGATCTGTATCCCTTATTTCCTCCGTAAGGCCTTTCACCTGTATATTTGATCTCCGGATCGGTTTTCCAAATCTTTCATCTTTACTTTCAAATTGTGGGTGGCTCTTATAAATTGTTCTAGAAGCTTGCTATTCTGACCAAATTCTTTTGTGATTTCCATCAGGCCCTGTTCCGTAATATCAACCAAAGGCCAGTTTCGCTAACCTCCTTCCTCATTTCTGTCAATGAACTCTGTATGTCTTCCTTCATCTTTTCCAACTGGACCTGGAAGGTGGTCACCATTCTCTCTTCCATTCCTTTGAGGCACTCCTGGAGATCTTCCTTTGTCAGAGCCATTTTGATTGGGTCAGATTCCTTTTCCCCTGTATCTTGCTGTGCAGCTTCACCCCCCATGGAGATTTCTCCGGTGCGAGGCCACCAACAGCGTTCCAGCTGACCTCCCTGCGTACTGATGGGTGTTTTGGATTTCGAGGGGGCGGTTTTCCCTTTAACCCCTGGCAACTGAAAATGCACGCTTTCAGCCAATTTGGGGAATCACCATTAAGACCACGAAAGCCGCTCTATTGATTAGTCCAATTCCCCACTACACAGGAGTCAATCCAATACTCAGCCACTTCCCCCTCTTTTTGGGATATGTTGCTATCTCACGTCTCACCTCCTCACTGCCTATTATTGTTCTCTTGATGCACCTGTTCACAAGGTGGCCACAGCGGTGGCCCATTTCCCCATTTAGAGCTCCCTTCTTCTAAGCTCTGACAGTGTTTTTCTTTGTAACCACCATCTTCTTTGCTGTCCCCTGTACACAGGCGAAGTTGCTCCACAAACCACAGGGTTGAACCCACTTCCAGGGCCTCATCTATGTTCTTGAGTCCCGGCTGTAGCTTCCTATGTTTCCCCATCCAGACCACTAGTCTTCAATAGTTCTGCCACCCTTTTACTACCATCCGGTGTGGGCAGCTTGCTACACTTACTTGGTCCAGGTCCTCCCTACGCTTCTAGTTCGCCCCCTCAGGCTAAGTTTCAGTCACAAGGAGCACTACAGCTTAGTGTAGCTGAACTCTGGTCCCCCAACCCTCCCAGAAGCAGCACTCCTTCACGTTGCGTGGAAGCTTCTTTACCGGCTATTCCGAGTATGACTCAATGCTTGTAAGCGCCAGCCCTAATCCTCTATGCTTCTTTCTCCAGTTGCCGACGCACAGCGGGTGACGCCTGTTCGCCGCCCCCCTCTGCTTCCCAGGATCCTCAGAGCGCAGGAACCATGTTGTCCGCTTCTCCTCCTACAGATCATCGGGCAGTTCCTGCAAGGATGGGGGGCCCGTTTTATGCCTCAAGGATGTTGCGCAAGTTTGTCTCATGGATCTGGGGCTGTTCACACCAGCGCCACACCCTACCTTATGCCTGTGGGATCACCAGCCTACTCTAGTCAGCGTCAAGGGGCCATTCAATTGTCCCCTATGTTGCATCACCTCCCAGGCAGTTTCGGAGCTTGTGGCTCAGCTTTACTTCTGAATTCTACTCGGCCCGCAGGCCTGCTTCTCGTTGGCCTGCCGGAGCATGGGGAAACACACCCTTACACCATGGTGGCGCTCTTGGAATCCTTCAATTATAATTTTAACATATAAACGTGCCGATATATTACAGCCAGCTAATTATCAGCCTATATCACTGCTAGATTCTTCCAACAAAACGTTTACTAGTCTGTTATTGAATGATCTTCAATCTTGGGCCAGGAGTGCCGCCTGTCAAGATATATTATAATCTGGTTTGAAAAAGAGGGTGGGAACCACCTTAAATTGCCTGGTTCTTTAATTGCTAATGAAGGCAGCTAGGTTAAAAGGCAGACTATTACACCCAGCTTTCCTCAATATTTCGCAGGCCTTCAATTGCGTTATTAGACCCAGACTCTGGCACAAGTTGCTTGCATTTGGTTGTCCTTCTAATTTGGTTTTTGTCTTTTAGACATGCTTCAAACTAACACAAAAGTAAACGTAAGAATTGACCAGACTGGTACCTTTATTAAGTGGATTAGCGTTGATTGAGGGCTTCGCAAGCGCTGTACATTGGCTCCTTTTTTATCTAATGCATATATGTGCTATGGGACTTTCCTTGTGGGAAGTGAATGCAAACTCGCCCAAGTTGGGTCAGGTTAGTCTGCATGGCTTGGTGTATGCGGATGTCATTGTACTGTGTGACATGACCCCTATTGGTTTGCAACGATCACTGACTGCTCTGAATGGTTATGTAACCGATCTGAATTTAAATCGAAAATATTAATTAGCAATTTATGACAAAAAAAGGCACGTAAAAAAAGTTTGATATGGCACATCTACGATGATGTACTGGAGACTGTGAATAGTTTAAGATGTCTGAGCATTTATATTTATGAAATAAATGTTAAACATACTGTGGTTAATTCTGTTAGAACATCAATTACAACTGCCTAGTTGCAATTGCGCCAAATGGATAATAAATATCGGTGTTTTTCATTATTCCAGTATGGTGCTTTTATCACGAAAAAATTCTTCTGAGGCTGTTGTATGAATTTGAAACGCTTGACCTTTTAGTTGAGTGCTCTAAGTGGGATGCGCTATTATGGAAAAGGGTTCCTGCACTCCCTCAGGGCGTTCTTGTTGTAGCAATCCGTCAGGAGTTACCACTGATATCTATTCAGGCACGTTGTAATTGCAGGATACTCCAGCTATATTATAAAATTCTTTCTCTGCACCCCGGATAGTTTATTTGTTAAACTTCCGGAAGGCTTTTTGTGTTTCCTTGTTGGATCCTCCTCTGAGGAATTATGTCTTTGCCTGGGTGGCACAAAAAAGAAAGTCCTAGAATCGTACTGGGTCCAGAATAGGGAGCTACTATCAACCCATCATATTTGTGATCATTTTAGATGGAATATTAAGTCTTTGAAAGTAATTTTGTCATATTTAAGTAAGCCTCCTTCTCGTGATTTTAGAAATTCAATTTTAAGACTTAAGTTGAATTTGTACCCAACTAGGGATATTGTTGGTGCAAGAAATAACATAGTGAAAAGAGAGTGTGTCGTATTGTAGCAATTCTGTGGAAAATCTTAATATATATATATATACACACACATATATATATCTATATATATATATCTTTATATGGAATGTATTTTTTTAATGGATATTCGTAGACACGGTTTTGGTAGATTAGTTTGCACTGACGCCTCACTCTCCCGGGATGAATTTTGCCAAAGAATTTTAAATTGTTCTGAAATTTCAGCATTGCTGGTATTGATTATTTAAGAAGGGTTTTAAAATTATCTTTTTAATTGTTAATGTACTTGAGTAATTATATGTTGATAATCATATTTTTACTATGTAATGCAGTTATTGTTTGTGTGAAAAATGTGTATAAATTATGACACATAAATTAAAATAAATAACAAATAAAAAGCTGGTAGTAAATATACCGCTTTACAGCCAAAAATCGGCACAATCAACTGAATTACCACTGGAGGTAATTCTGCTGAAATTGCTATGGAGTCCTATGGACTACAATAAATGGGGACTAAAACTGCCTACCTGCCCTTACAACCCGGCAGTACATCCACCAAACCAAGTTGTAGTAATGGTAAATCTGTTTGGTGTTTTTTATGACGTATTTAACAGCGAAATACAACCAAACTTTTAAGGAGGCCCCAAGACCCAACGGGGGACAAAGGTGCACAGAATATGTTCAGGGAAGTAGAATACATCAGTACGTTTAGGGAGTTTTATAAGTTTGGAAACATTTTTCGGCAAGAAAAAGAGTGAATAGTTTAGTTGTGGTTATTGTGAAAATGTAGGTACATTTTACTGATAGGATCCAGTAGCAGAGGAGGTGGCAACCACCCAGGGAGGGAGTGTTGTGGACAGAGGTGGTCTGGGAAAAAAGTGGCCCTGAAAAATATTTCCAAAATGGCCTTATATTGCATTGAGCGAGCACAACCAACCACCCCGGTTACCTGGATAGAAATAAAAAAAATGGGTAAAAATTTTCATTTTCAAGCATATTTTCCATTCAAAAATATCAAAGAGGTAGACAACTACTGTTCCCAATGGTCCTGGTATTCTCTAAACCTACCTGGGAAAAAAGGCTTGTAGGCCACACAGGGATAGCAACTAATAGTGATCTCTACGGACAGGACACCTCCATTTACCTTATGATCTTGTAAATCAAAACACATACTAATACTCGTCGATGCATTGCAGCAGCATGCCTCCCAAATTCTTAAAATCCCACAAGGCCTGCAGGGAAAGTTCCTTGGTTTACATTCTTGACCAAAATTAAATGCACTCGCACCATGGTGACGGGTGACTAAACAATGTGCGTGGGCTAGTACATGTTGTAAGCCCTGAGTAGTTATTACCGATTATCTCAGTATGACTGGTTAGTGGTTTGACAACTTTGGCAGACAACGCACTTCCTTTGCTGGGAGTTCAATATCAATACATTTTTATTTTATTTTTGAAATTCATAGCAGCGAACAAAGCCCTGAGGCATCTGGGCCTAGTTACAGTTGCAGTTAGTTACATGGTTACGAGACGTAAATAGGATAATTAGTAAAAAATGTGATAATATCAAGGAAAAATCATAAGTAAATGTTATAGAGAATTAAGAGAAAATAGGACAACAGTTAAGACATGCCCGCCTGCTGTGTCCAATTGAAAGCACAGCGGGCGAGTGGGAATAAAGCATTCACATATAGGGAGCAGTAATGCAGAAGATGGCAGAGCACAAGCTGGAAAAGCCACACCAAGTGTCTGGGGGCTACATCAGCAGTGCAGGTTGATAGCGTCTTCAGTCAAAATAATATCATATTGCACATGCTGAAGTGATGGTTATAGGTCCAGTGTTTTAAGGACATAAAGGACAGGGAGAAAATCATAGGCAGTCACATGGTAAGAATAGATGGAGACTGGTGTTGGTTAATGTACCCATGAGCATATCTGGGAAGTAGGTTGGTGAAATTACGCTTAGGCTTACTTTCGGGAGACAATCTAGGCACAGAATAATGTAATAATTAAGATAGCGCTACACACACATAGGTCTAAGGGTGCTGTAATAATGGAAGACATTATTATCCCTCAATTTATTGATCTTGGAAGGATGAAAGGCTGAATTGACCTTCCCGGGATTCAAACCTGTCACAGCAGGCTGCACACAGGTATCAGGAGCAAGTGCTTAGCTCGCTGTGCTATCTGACCAAGAAGACAGTCGTGACAGGGGCCTTACTGGCCCGGACAGATCCAGACAGGCTGGGACAGGGTTCATAGGGCTTAATTGGGGGCCAGCGTCGCCTGCTGGCTCTCTGTGACTGGCCCATTAATGTGTATTGTATGCCAATCCAGTGCGGGCAAAGGCGGGTAGTAGGCTGTTGAAAGCCCTTCCATGAATAAGGTAAAGTTGGACGCCATTATTAAATGGAGCTGCTACTCCTGGTAATACCAGTGCAAACCAGCGGACCTCACACCCAATGCGGCGGCATCATCTGTCAGGTCTCCGCTGTAGTGGAGACTGCAGCGCACCACTGGTGCAGGTATTTAAATGAGTTGGTTTGGAAAATGCAGTTTTTTTATTTTTATGACTGCAATAGTAACATGCGATTCTACAGAGCTAGATATTCTGGGAATATAAATATAATCAAATCACCAAGAGAAGGTGTGAGGAAATCGACCAGGAAGAGTGCGCTTGCCTGGGCTTGAGAAATTCCTGGTGCGCCAGGGTAGAGGGCGTCTTTGGGGAGGAGCGCAGAGGGACAGCAGTCAGGAACCGCACGGCTGGGCTGAAAGTTAAGAGTGGAGTGGGGTGTGCTGTTTGGCTACCAGCTGGCTGTGTGGCGCGGTAGCTTGGCGCATTGCTTTACAGTTAGTAGAGCGGTGAGGGCTTTGGTGAGGGCCTAAAAAAAAAAAGCATAAAATAATTGAAACAAAATAAGATTAATAAATAATTAAGAATAATAATAAATGGCAATGGGGGAGGGAGCAGTTTTATTTTACCTGGGGATATTTGGTGTGGGCAAGGTGAGGGGTGTGAAAAAAACGGGCTGGATAATTTGTTTTACCCATTGGGGCTATTTAGGTGCACTTGGTGGGGATGTGCTCAGTGACGGTGGGGGGGTTATCACACTTGGCTTCTCGCGGGCAGGTGGCTAGTAGTTTGGCATTTTAGGGTATTAGGGATCCCAGCAGGAGTATTTATAGACAAGGAAGACGTATATTGGGGAATAATATTTGGGGGTGCAGGCCATTCAAACATATACAGGAAAGAAGCCCGGAGCAGGGAGATTTAGCCTACCGGGTACTTCCCACTGGTAGCCGCAAACTCTGGACTGCCTACCCTCCTCAACTCAGGGCCGAAACTTCCTTTTGGTACTGCCGCAAAAGACAGAAAACTTGGCTTTTCTCACAAGATAGCTAACCTCCAGTTTGACCTGTACTTTGAGGAAGGCAATGCAATACCTACCACTCTGCTTATACAAACCGGAGCACTAGCTGCATATGTACTACTTGCTACTCGGCAGCACCACCTAGGTACCTGCACATGTACCATATTTCTGTCATAACTGTAACTATCACTTGTACTATAATGTCTGTAACCAGCGCCCCGATGCCCATGGGTTTGGTGCGCTATACAAATATACAAATAAATAAATAAAATAAATAAACATTAACATTAACAGTATGAGAGCGGGGATTCAGGCTTACTTTTAGTGAAAGAAATCAGTTTAACCATCAGCAGGCAATCAGGTTTACTGTGGGATGCATTGACACACTAGCCTCTGCCCTGCGACATCACTGTGTGCTGCTTTCACCAGAAACAACAGAGTGGCCGCCAAAAAGCCCTATGCGCGTTAAACATCGCTGAGAAGTGCACAGGGAAACCGGAAAAATAGGCTGCCAATCTACTTTGCCTGTGTCAGTGGTAGAGCAAGAGACCATACTGCCGAAACCTGTCATTGGGCTGCCCACAGAGTGAAATGGAACTACCTGAAAAGGCAGTGGTGCATTTCCAGGAAAACCCAGAAGTGCTCTAAAATCCATTTTTTCTTGGCTGTTGAAATTGCAAAATAATGGTTCCCAAACCACAGAAAAGATCCAACATCCTTGTTGGATGTTAACCATCACCTTATCTAAGGAATCCCCATACGCACAATGTCAGGAGAAGCAGATTTCATCACAAGAATATCCACATTAAAAAAAAGGCTTGCTCTGAAAAATCTGTCAGAATATGGGCGCAGTACCGCCGCCTGCCTGTATCAAAGCTGTCATTTTCTTACACTGTTAGCTTAAACTTGTACATTAAGATCAAATTGTGGAAAAGAAGTGACTTGCCATCAAAAGCAATATAGGTTGCTACTATTCAATCTCCATGTTTTAAAAAGACTGGAATTAGAGATATGTGTGTATACTTGTTGAAAATGTAAAGTATTTTAGCAAACCAATTTTAGACAAAGTGTTTTAAAGTGAACTGATACCAACCAGAGGACTTCAAAGCACATTCCACAGTTTGCCCCAAACAAAGGTGCCTTCCTTTTGCTCTCTGCCCAGGAACTCTCAGTTAGATGCTAATGAAAGGAGGAGGAGATTTTGCTCAGCTTCTCTGGGGAGAGACAATAGGCTTCCTGGACTGAAAGGGAATTCAAATTCAAGTGTCAACAGAAGCTCCTGCCAGCAAGAAGAGAGACCTGGATTGCTCTTGGCCCAGCAAAACCATGGGGGCGGGACCAGACAGATTTGTGTATCTTAACCCACAAGAAAATATCTTTTTGAAAAAGACTCACAGAGAACTGTGCAAAATTTGTAAAAATCTGTAAAATATAAGTTGTTAACCTGAAAATTCTTCTCACAGTTTGAAACTACTCTGAACTCTGTGCTACGTCCAGAGATAGGACTACAGATATTGTAATTTTGTAGCAATTGTGATGATGCAAGAAATATGAAACGTCACAGGATTATGCCTAGATGTCAGGCGCATATATGTAGAAAAATGGGGACAAATCTGACATTGGGTACCCAACCAAAAGCGTGAAAAATCATCAAATTTGAACCGAAGCTCTCACCAAGATGGGACTCGGACGGATACTTGCTCTACTAAATCTGTGATGTAAATATGTATTGCTAGCAAGTTGGTTGTATTGTAAATATGATTTAAAGGAAAAATAGATTTACTGTACAGAAACAAAGGGGAAGTACTCCCTGGATTGTAAAATACAGCATCATCATGGCACCATGTGTTCCTTCTCAAATCAGGAGAGAGGACAGACCCTAACCAATAGGATCCTAGAGGGTGTGCCTAGTATAATTCAGCCTAACCACCCCTTAGGGAAATACATTAATAGGGAGAGCTTAGGACCTAGAAAGACACACAGATTCACCCATCAACTGATTACTGGTGAAGCACTTTGCAGGAGAAACCCATATCCAAGACTCCAGAACTTTGAAAGCAGAACGGCCCAATTCCAAAGCTGAACCCTTCTCAGCTGGCCTTTTAAAATCTTGAAACCTGATTTTACCCCCAGACTTCGAAAGGGGCACCACATAAAGAACAGCCTGGCTGTGCTGTTCTGCTTTCTTGCCAAGAACTCTTGCTAGAATCCAGAGATCCAAACCAGTAGAGCAGAGCTGTACCCTGATAGCGGCAACCCAGAACCAACCTGTCAGATCCAGTCCAGAGGCTGTGCAGTGTCCAGAGTGCCGTGCTGAGTGCAGAACCGAGCACCCTGAATCCTGTCCAGTGGGCTAGCAGGATTCCAGTCCAGAAATCTTTTGACCAGATCCTTGTCGGGCCTATTCCAAAAAGTAGTTGTGAGTATCTATAGCATAGAATTGTCCCTAGCCAACCTCTTATCCATAAGTAATCCTATCCAAACTCTTCTATCATATCCAGAACTGCATTGTAGAACCTCTTTTGTCTTTCCTGAACCTTTCCCTCATCCATATAGTCCTTTGGTAATGGTAGTGATAATATCATCTTTGCGCTAATATATTTGCTGAAGAAAGACAAGTGTCTCGGTGGGCAAAAGTCAGAAGGAGGCGTCACTGATCTGGTGGCTGTACCGTTGGGTATCTTGTATCTTCATAGACTCCCTAGTGTAAAGAAAATCTTGGTTGTACATTCAAAAGCGCATCTTTCATTTGCAAATTTTGACTCTTTCTGAGAAAAACCGACCTCTACTAAAACCTTCATAACTTCCGTACCACGCATGCTAGAAATTTAAGTGTCAAATTGAAGCTAACATCCTCAGCTTTCCGACGAATCCAAAACCGCATTCCAATTTTTTGTTTGGCTCATTTTCATCACGTGTACAACAGCTGTTCTTTGCATCCCACCTCAGAATTCAGTTTTCAATCTGCTAGTTATTCAATCATCATTGCTAGTTTTTATCTGAAACCGTACAAAGCAGCTCCCACTAGTTTTGAATCCAATTAAGTGAATTAAATCATTTTTTCTGTGTTTTTAACCATTCATTCAAAGCCACATTCAAAAAGCATTTGACCTAGTTGCAATCAGTCCTGTTTCTCTCTATGCTTGCTGGGGGAAGTGATTGAAACTGTATTTGTTGAGTTTGTATTCCTGAAACCTGTTTTCTCTCCTTCCATCTCTTTATCTGGCATATTGGGGGGATTGAGTAGTGTGCAGGGGGAAAGAGTAACAATGCATTTGACTGAACCCACACGCCGTATTATTATGCTGCATTATTTTTCCTATCCATACTCCTTCTGATTAAAGAAAGTGTTGATTGTTGTGACATCACCCATTGGTGATCATTGTATAAATATTAAATAGTGTAATATATATTGTGCAAATCCATAAAATAAATCCTTTAACTTTGCAAAACAGCCTGCTTTCGGGTTCAGTGAGACCGGGGGGATTCAAAGAGAAGGGCGTGATATAAGGGTACATCATTCAGAAATAAAAGAACTTATAGACATAAAAATATATAATTAAGGGTTCCAGCTGTGCATCACACGCTAGGCATTGACTGAGGGCCAAATTCATGGAACATTTAGCGCGGTGCAAAGTGACTTTGCACTGCCAACAAAACACGTTGAACAGGACCTAATTCACAGAGTGCTGCAAAGAGTATTTGCTCAATTAATTAATACAGTGGGTATGCCATGTTTTCCGCCATCCAAAACGAGCAATCGTAATGAAGAACACCAACCTGCATCTATTATGATCGAATTTCAACGAAAGTGCCACAGAAACACTATGGCAACAGCAAGGATGCCACCTGCATCAAACAGATACAATGATGGCAGATTTAGGTAACAAGATGCAACAATAATTTGTTGTGTCCAGGGACATCATTTAGGGGTTGCTACCCCAAAAAATTGAATAAATAATGGAAGCTTCTGGGCTGGGGCCAGCACCATGTGGCTCTTTGTTTCTGCAGTGGCTGGCTTTCTTGTTCAGGCCTTTTAAAAAAACTGTGGGTTCCAAAAGTGCACCACTTTGAGCCGTGACCCTAAATAAGAAAGAATAGGAGTAACAAATAATTTGTCTATCTGGAATTCTATACAATAATTGCTAGACTCAAAGGTTTTTTTCAGGCACACCTCAGGGGGTGAGTCACTAATTTAGTCTGTTATTAAAGACCTCACATTCACAATACAGATAAAAACTTCCAAAAGCATTTAGCTCAGAATAAGCATCCATTTTGGACTATTTATTTAGCATTTTGCAAGTTGCAGTTATAGCATGTTTTTTTTTCTGCTGATGTCTCTGTTATGATTATCACAAGACATTCCATCTCAGTGCCCTCGATCACTTGATAACATCCTTGTGCCTAAAAGCTTGTGTACAGTGTATAAATGTTTGACCATAGCACATAAAATGGCTCTTGATTTCATTGTGCCACAATGCATGCCTTGTTGTAATGTGTCTTTCTTTCCTATTTGCATGGCATGCTGTTCAGGATGCTTATTTACATGTAAGAGGTAACAAATGTCCAGAGTATGGGATGCCTTATGAGGCCAAACTCTGAAGCCTGAAAAGTAGATCCACGCAGGCTTGACATGTAGCCAACTTTGTACCAGACCTATAGATGAACTTGTCTGCTGTTAAATCTATTACCAGTTTAATGGTATCCACAACAAAGTGTGATCTGCTTTCTGACTTTGAGAACATTCAGACATGTAATTGCTAATTTTACGATAGCCGGTAAGATAGCTACAGCTGGTAAGATAGCTCAGTGGGTTGAACGCTCACCGCAGCGATATGTGTGTGATTGGTAGGTTGCAGGTTTGAATCTCCACAAGGCCAACTCAGCCATCCATCCTTCTGAGGTTGATAAATGAATACCAACGCAGGTTGGGTGACATTGTATGTATATTTGTTCTATATAAAGCATGTAGCGTAAGTGCTACATAATAACACACCAGTATCATTTGGCATTGGACGTCTACTTTCATTCACAGTAATTTGGGCCTATACACACTGATATTAACAATACTTATGGTGATTCATTCTTGTATGAAATGTATATCACACTACAGTGATATTGTTACTGTATTTTTCGTAGTGTACTTAGGAACAATTATATGTGATGCCACTTCCTGTTTTGTCAATGGGTGAAAGATCGTGTTCCATCCCTTCCCGTGATGTCACTTTGTGGTGGGATCAAATTACATAACTTCCTGTGATGTCATCAGAGGCCAAGGTTCATGTGATGTGACTTCCGCTACCCGTGGCATTTCGGTGAAATGACATCCCTGGTTGTGTGGGATACACGTCACACACGTAAATGGTCGACACACTTCACTCTGTAGGACAAAAACCCAGCTCATGCTCCAGAGGTTAAGTGAAGGGCGGAATGCATTACAGAGCAATGTACCACAAAATTCCTCATACCTAACAGGTAGGCGGGTCCGGCTTCAGCCCATCCCAACTCCATCGTGGATACAATATTACACTTGGCGTTCCTTAGATCTCATGACGTTTGCCATGTCGCAAACCCAACAACAGGAACCATGAATGCAGGAAGTATATTAAGGTCAAGGGCTACTTTGGATGTCCACGGAACCCGTCCAACCCACTTTGGTTTGATTTGATTTATATATTTGTACCACGCATACCCGGGGGGGACCAATCACGAATGCATCTAGGCGCAGAGATATTTCTTATATAATCCATAGCAGTGTTACGGAATTCGGCCAAAATGAAGCCTACACTATGCGAACAGATGGGTTTTCTGTTTTTCCTGAAAATTGTCGTAGACTCGAGAAGTTGAAGATTCAGAGGAAGCTCATTCCACATTCGAGGACCAAAAACAGAGAACCTTCGCTCACCCCAAGTTTTCGTTCTAGCCCTTGGGATCTGTAGAAGACACTGATCCAAAGAGCGCAGTTGTCTCGGAGGGCAGTATGGCTGCATTTTTGTACTTTAATAAGCCGGTGCCAGCCCATGAATGCACCTAAACACCAGACAAAGCATGTTAAAGAGAATCTTCTGAGACACTGGCAACCAGTGTATCTGCCTTCTAAATTGGGAGATTGCGCTCTTCTGCTCAATGAAAAAATCTGCCTAGCGTCAGAATTCTGAGCTTCTTGAAGCCTCTCTATCTGAAATGTTTGCACCCCCAGCTGTCCAACCTAGCGTTGGTTAGTAGTCCAACCACGGTTGGATGGTCCTTTACTGCAATTAGTGGCAGTACTGGTTTCAAGATCCTCAGCTGAAAATGGACCGATTTTACCATCTGGCTAATCTGTACATTGCAGTCCATACTGGACTGCCAGAAACAGCCGAGGTTTTTCACAGTGTCTACATACTTTTTTGGGCCACCAAAAAGACAGAGGCACAGAATAGTATGCACCAAATCTCGTACCAATCTCTTGGCACCCAGCACTGTGACCTCTGTTTTTGCTGGGTTCAGCTGAAGCTTGTTCTCCAGAATCTTAATCTTAGCTGCACAGGACAATACCATGTTTACGGTCTCTAAAGGTTGATTTAGTCGGATGTAGATCTGGGTGTTATCCGTATAAGAGGGGTATGACAGCCCAAATTCCGACAGGATGTTTAACAAAATTCCAAATATATATGTTGAACTATAGGGGCGAGAGCGAGGAACCCTGGGGTATTCCGCACTCGACCGGCACTGTATCGGAGAGGTAGTCGCCCATCTTTACCTGTTGGGTATGGTCAGATAAAAAAAGAAACAAACCATCTCAAAGCCTCTGCCACATGTGCCACTGATGACAGTCTGGTGATGAGGATATCAAAATCCACTGTATCGAAGGCCCCAGCATATCATCCCAGACGGTCACCAGGGCGGTCTCTGTTCCATGAATGCAGGTTCATAGGCATTTGCATGTCTTTCCTTCTAAAACCAAATGTACATTGTTTGGCCTCTGACCCAATTTTTCACTGAAAGCATGCTGTAAAATTCAGCATTTCAACCCATTATTTTAAAAGGGCACTCCCATCCCCGGAGCTACCCGGGATTGGCACAGGTTCCCTTACTCCATTCAGTTGCTTCCACGTATTTGTGGGAAAAATGTATTCCCTTCTTTAGGTTGGACTATTGTAACAGCCTCTTTCTAAATCTACCTGCCTCTATTCTCCGCCCTCTGCAACGAATCCAGAACAGGACTGCAAGACTTGTCCTTGGCCTCAAGCCCTGGGATCGTATCTCTCCAGCTCTGAAATCTCTCCATTGGCTTCCAGTGGATGCAACAATTAAATTCAAAATCCTCTGCATTGTCCACAATCCTTTCTGGGGACTGGGTCCAAAATACCTTGAGCTATCCCTACGCAAATACCTCCCCTCTCTAGCTCTTCGCTCCTCTACCTCTAACTCCTTCAGGGTCAGTCATTTTTCAAAGAAACGAGCTGGGGTTAGATCGCTGCCTTTGACTGGGACCTCTCTCTGGAACAGCCTCCCTGCCGCTCTAAAACTTGAAGAGAACCATCTCTGGTTCCCGAAGCACCTCAAGACCTTTCTCTTTGCTTCTGCCTTCGCTCCTCCTCTCCCCTGCTGAACTATTCTCCCTTGGCACCGTGCACCTGGCCACCCTCTGTCCTCCGGACCCAGGTACCTGCTCACCCTGCCACCCTCCTGAACTGCCTCCGGGCCACCACTTGCACTGGGGTCTGTATCTGTACCCATACAGTCCCCCCACTTTTTCTTCCTGCACTTATCAGACCTACTCTGTCTGCTGCCTTAAACCCAGCACTTGCCACTTGCTAGCTGCACTACCACTGGTTATTGCCTTTATTATTTATTTATTATTTATCTGTTTCTCCTTTGCTTCACACTTTCCACTTCTCCCCCCTTCCATGCACTTTTCTCTTCCCCCTCGCCCATGCACTTGTGCGCTCTCAGTGTCACTGGGGATAGTAAGATCGTTGTTTTGTTCTCCCTTTGTTCCCCTCCCTTGCCTTGGCGCGCTCTGAAACACTTGTGGATGAGCGCAATAGAAATAAAATATCAATTCAATTCAATTCAATTAAAAATGTCACCAGTTGGTCAATTGCAGTAATTTAAGACTCACGTATACAGTGCAAAATAAATATAGCTCCCCTAACGCCATCCTTCATTGCCTTTCAACAATAAAGAGTTGTGATATCGGACACTGGATGTGCTCTGGAATAGCTTCCTATCTAATTCCTTTTTTCGTGGATACTGTAAGGAACCCATGGTGGCAACAGCAAAGACAGACACAAGTGATCACAGTTCAAGGGTGTTTATTGAACTTTATAAAGGGTGAGGTAAACGACTAATCTAAACCTAAATCGAAGATGGGAGCAAGCTACGACCATCAAATATTAACAAGGCAATCCTAGTGGTGTCTCGTCAAATAAAAAGGGCCTATACTAAAAAACCTATTGCCAATCCTTATTACTAAATTACAAAAGGTGTGTAGGATAATGTTTACCAGAAAAGAAAGAAGACTCACTTCCTCATGTTTCAAGCACGGGACAAGGTGGGACTGCTGAGCACAGCACACCCCTGGGCCTTGACATCACAAGGATCACAGGTCCAATTGAACAATATCAGAAACCTTCAGAGGTTAAGTCTTTTTCCTGCAAAGGTCTGAGAAGGCCTGCTATTTCAAACTAACAAACAAAAAAGGTTCCTTCGGTAGTCTTGTACCTTGGGCAATTGCTCTTCGCCTCTTGGATCTCCCTCCTCCAGACTCAGATCCCTTTTGCAACTTGGGCCTCCCTCTGTCTGTATCACTATGGCCTTTCTGATATTGTGATTTGTGCATGGACGGAGTTTTGGAAAGCGGAACTCCCTCTCTCCTGCGCACTTCTTGTTTGTTGGATTATTACGTAGGACCAGCCTGAGTCCTGATTTGTCAAGGAACCAACTCCGGGGTTCCTAATTGTAAAGACGATTTGGGGGGTTTGACAGACTGAGGACCTGTAGGTCGGATTAGATGGTCCGGGGTTTGTTAGTTTAGCAACTTTCACAGGTAATGGATGAGTCAAGTTTGACTCAAAGAGGTGGGCTGGTCCTACCCAGGTGAGGGTGCCAGGGGGCTGGTTAGCCGTTTCTTGTCCGGTTAGGAAGGAGGGTACACGGAGTAGTGGAAGTCAAATCGCCTTTCTGATATTGCTTGCAATATTCAAATGTCCTTTTTAAACACCTTCCCACTGCAGACAACCTTGCACCGGGTTCACTCTTGCCAAAACAATATTCACGAGTGTATTACTCTTGGTTCACAAACAACAAACAAATAAAGGTTCTCTCGGTGGTCTTGCGCCTAGGGCGATTGCTCTTCGCCACTAGGAACTCCCTCTGCCAGGCTCAGATCCTTCTTGCAAAAACATGCCTCCCTCCGTCAGGTTCACTATGGCCTTTCTTCAACACAGTTCATGGATTCCTAATACAGTTCATGTATTGCTCAGTTTCATCAGAAAGCAGGGTTTCTTTCTTCTAGCTTTGTTTCGGCATCCCTCTGTCTGTTTCACACTTGCCTTGTTTCACAGTTTACCATCTTTTTGGAAAGTGGGGTTCCCTCACCCTAGCTTTCCTCTGGCAATGGGTCAGAGACTTTTGACTGTACAGGGATTTGAAGTAAACCTTGTAGGATCTCTCTGATGCCTCACGCCACCCTTTCCTAGGGCCTTTTGGTTTTTGTAGTATCGACATAGGTCCCGGTCAGAGACTTTCGAATGAGCGCCCACGTGGCGCTGGACCCCTCTGCACCTGGACCTCGACTGGGTTTTCTTTAAAGTTCAAACACACACACAAGTTCTTTCTCTTGCAAATTATTTTATTTTCACTTTTTCTTTTGTTGAAAATGTTGCTACTTGCAACCTTGGGCTCAACACAGTTCAGTTTACTATCAGTTTCCTACGACTCACCGGCTGTGATGAACCACTTCTTTGTTCTCTGGAGTCAAGGATAGTACCACGGTAGCCAGCTTGCCTCTCCGCCTGCGTAATCAATACGGTAGGCCCCATGTACCATTGACATCTGCTGCTCTGCATGCCAGCTGTAACTCCTAGTCTTGTGATTACCCTTTCGGAGGCTTTGTGGGTCTGAGTTAAAAAAGGGCAAGGGCAATTCCCTCTTTGTCATCCTTCCAGGTCTCACCGCCTTTCTCCTCCATTTGAACTGCCGGTTTGGCGTAGCTGTCTCATCGTGTGTTCGGCCTTGCTCGAAATATGCTTTTTGTTCCACCTTTTATCCCTGGGGGCAGGGAAAGGGCTGTCAGGTGTGCGTTGTTATTGTCAATTGCCTTATTCTGCCTGACCTGTGTATTGGGACATGTCAGGTAAACGGCTCTGGTGTTAGTCCGTTATCTGTTACCGTGTAAGAAAGTGTTTGTGTGGGAAAAGAGGGTGGGGGGTAGAGCTTCTAAGTATATTCTACAGGGTAGGATGGGGAAAAGGAGTTACAGGGAAGGGAATACCACGTCTTAACCCTCAGTGCCCCACTTCCACTCCCCGAAGACCCCTCGCCCAGGTGATCCTCCCTCACTGGTCCACCCCCAGGAACTGGATCCAATTGCGATGGCTGTTTCCTGGTCACCTGGATGACAGATATCTGGGGACTAGTAAGTGAGACACCTTCGGGTTTCTAACAATAGATTGCGCTTAAATGTTTTTTTGCTTTTAGGTATCTTTATGCTAGCCTTCTGACATTTTCTACAAGTAATCAACAAGAAATGTGTCCATTTTTATATTTTGAAAATTCAATCTCTGTGGATACTGTCATAAATTACCAAATTGACTATAATTCAAGTCACCTTGGCAGGGTATTAGATAACATTTTCAATAAGCAATAATCGCGCCTCAGTTAAACCTCATTAGCTATGATACCGCCACAACACAAAGCTACCGAACAGTAGGTAATTTCAACAAGCCTTCATAACTATCACCTACCTAAGTTAGAGTGACACACATGCTCATCTTCAGGATTACAATTACATAACTATTTTATGTTAAAGATGGTGACACGCATTAAAAACACAGCTCATGTCTTCTACTCGTCTGACTGGCTCGGAGTAGACAGCACCAGGAATTCTGGGAATGAGCATGCTAAATTAGCAATCAGGCAAATAGTGACAAACATGCTCATCTTCAGGATTACACTGATATAACTATTCTATGTTAAAAATGGTGACACGCATTAAAAGCACTGCTCAGGTCTTTTACTCGTCTGACTGGCTCGGAGCAGACAGCACCGGGAATTCTGGGAACGAGCATGCTAAATTAGCAAGCAGGCCGGTCCAGCCTTTGGCAATGCACAGCAGGACCAAGTTCAAACTTTGCTATTGAAATTGTAGAAAGGCTAGGCAATGCCGACTTACCTACAAGCATGCTTGGGAGCATTTTATGCAGGAAATGTCGACTGTCTATGTGTGTGTTGTACTTCTTCCTTGAAATGATCTACAAATGAAAATTAATCCAAATGTATATTTTAAATACATAGTCAGTCTACTGTGAACTACTGCATAAAACCAAGCAATGCATGGCAGCGTTTGCCAGCACCCAAGAAGGACATTTGACACAGAAAAGGGGAGTTCTGTATTTGCCCATTGCTTTCTTCACCAAGCATTGGCAAAGCCAACATTTTTGGCCTTTGTGTCCCACCTGATAGGAAGATGCATGGTATATTTACCATTCAAAGATGGTCTGCTTGTTTCCAGAGAGCTTCTTTGGAGGCAGTTATCCAAGATGGCCGCCTCAATGGTAGAGCTCACTCAAAATCAAAGAGTTCCGAGATGGGCAGGAATGGGTGTGATTAGCCATAGGGATTACATGGGCTAGGGGCAGGAATTACAACTGTGTATCCCTCCTAAAATGTCATCCCCATTGGAAAAGCATTACAGACCCACTTTCAAAGCCCATATTTGAAGCTCATATGTTAATGGGAATACTTTTGGCTTTTAAGTTAGCGCTTTCGGCGCACCAAACAGCCCAAACTAAAAATGTCCTATTCTACAGCACCTTGCTTTCAGCACTTTAAGAAATACAGGGGGTCCTTTTACTTAAAAATGTAAATTGCATTTAGGGGACCTTTTACGTTTGCACTTAGGTGCAAACAGGTCCTCTGGCTGTCAATGTCATGCTGGCTGCCAATGTCATGCTGGCTGCCTGATGGAGAGGATGGGGTGGTGGAAAAGGCAATTACGTTTCTTGCCCCATCTCTGCCATATAAATGAAAAAAAAAAATTATCCAGTGTAAAAAGCATGTGTAAACCTTGTATGTATACATTTTACATGTGTTAACACTACGTCATAATAAACATGATCCCAGCTCTAAATCAAATTGTGTAACAAGGTCACCTAGTGTGGATTAAAGAGATTGTCACTATTTCCCTGAAGGCAAGGCCACATACCCGCACACATCTGCAACCATACTCCACTCCCAACGACATATTGCACAACACCTCTGCCATTACAATGCAGCTGTCCCCCACGACAGAAATTCGGTCAAGCTGGGACACATAATGGCCCTAATACTGTCACACTCTCTCTTGCCAACTTCAAAGCACCCATCCACTTGCCATCTCGATATGGGTAGCTAGTAGGGACTTGGCCACCCTAACCCACCCCAACTTTGCTTTGGCTTAAGTGCACGCGTCAATGCTAAACTCCTCTGTCGCATTTCCCATACCCGGACATCGGTCCCCCGAGGGCGTTCAACCTGCAGCGGGTTGGGAATGGAAGGCTCTATACAAATGACAATTACTACTACTACTAATACAACGTCCAGCTTGGTGTATTGCAAATGGTGTAATGCATGATGTTAAGAATATTTGATATGCACATGAAAGTAAACCAATTTTTTACAAGTCAAGGCAGTGAATATCTTGGGTATAAATTGATCTTTAAAAGGAAGCTTTATTGTTTTACACACTTTAATTGCCCTGGAAGCAGACACAGATTTGCTAGTCAAATAGAGGTGAATGGGGTCTTTCAGTTAGAAATGCCTCATTGCAGTGCCAATTGCCTAAAAACGGCATAGTGGATAATAAATTAAAGTAATTTTGGACTGAAGGTCAGAAGATCTCTTCAGAAATGGCCCAGAGTTTGGGGGCAGACGCTGGAGCCCAATTAGCCCAATTAGCCCAATTAGCATTTGACTGCAAGGAGGAGGGCCATGCCATCAGGGCCAACAATTTCACAGCAACCCATTCCCGGAGCTCAGCATACAAGACAGCCCATGTCTCTGGGCCCGAAATGGACACTGTGGCTAGAACGGCTGGAAATGTTCTTCGAAGCGACAGAGGTAGATGAGGACAGTCGCAAGAAGACTCTACTCCTGTTCTATGCCAGCAACGACGTGCACAAGCTGTTCAAGCTACTGCCCCACACAGATGGCTCCTACCATGATGCAGAAAGAGTGCTGATCAATTATTTTACGCCCATGGTTAACACAGACTACGAGCAATTTCAGCTGCGGCAAGAAAACCCAAGAACCCAACGCGTCCATTAATGGAATCTTCACGAGGCTCTGTCAACTGGCGGTCTTTCCCGACGAGAAGGGCGAGCTGCGTGGCCAGATCATTCACAAATGTAGCTCCAGCTAATTGCGGAAACAAATCCTCAATGGGCCAGGAATCCCACTCATGAGGATACTGGAGTTAGGCAGTGTTCAAGAACTTGCCACGACCAGGTCGGCCCACGTCGAAGAAGCAATGAAAGGTCTACAAGTGAAAGAAGCACATGCAGTCCGCTCACAGACCCAGAGAACCCGCAAGTTCAAAAGGCTGAAGCCACGACCGACCCAGAGCTCCAGATGACCCTGTGCGTTTTGCAGACGCTTACTGCCACATGCCGAAGGATGTCAGCATCTGGTAGACAATGCGTAAAATGGGACATTTTGTAAATGTGTGCAGCGCTATATGGCCGATAACGCCACACTGCAGATGCCACAGAAGGGCACAGAAGGGCAGGGCTTCGAAACTTGCCACCCTCTCAGAGTGGGCACCCGGATCGGAAGCAGCCGATGGGTCAGAGTACTACCACAATGCCGAAATTGTGACCATGGTAGACAGTGGCATAGAAAATATTTTTCATCTCTGCAGTGGCCTGGGGCCTGCAACAAAAGCTTTCCAAGGCAGATGAACCAGAGACAGAAACCCAGGAAGCAAATGCGCAAGGGTGCATGCTATCCCAAATGGAGGTGCCAAAACATATGTCTCTGGCGCAAATAGCAGAAGAAACACGTTGACAGAGCGGCATGAGGCAGGTGGTCGACCAGCCAAAAGGCAGCTACTGGAAAGCAACCAGGGCCCCTGTGAGGACACCACTGATGAAGTCGCTGAAGAGAGCAGTGACACCATAACAGGCGGTAAGCATGAACTTTGGCATCATCAAAATAGACACCCATTTCATTGTCGACATAGAAAAAATCTCCAGATTCCCAGAGGTCTCAGTGATTTGATCAACGACGGCAGAGGATGTCCTCCCTGTGTTGAAAGAAATATTTGTGAGGCAAGGAATACCAGAATCACTGCATTCAGACAATGGAACACCATTCTTGGGGCAGTAATTTAAGGAGTCTAATTTAAGGCATAGGGCATCAAGCACGTTTCAGTAACTCCCTATGAGCCGAGGGCTAAAAGGGACATTGAACACTTCATGAGGGTGCTCAACGCAGCATTCTGAAATGCGATGATGGAAGGACGAATGCTGTAGGAAGCACTGATAACATTCCTGCTGTCCTACAGAACAATGCCACATTCGTCGACAGGGGTTGGGCCAGCAGAGGCACTTATAGGGCAGAAGATCTGTTCCTTAATGCCTGAATATAGGGGGAGAGTAAACCCGGTGGTGGATTCAGAATAGGTGCGAGAGTCACACAAAAGGGGCAGCTAGTTCAGAAAGATCAACCAGGCAGAAGGAGTGCCACCCAATGCTGAGGCCAGCCTCGAAAACACAATGAGGCAGTACCTGGAGAATAAGGAGGGAAAACAGCCACTAGAGAATTTGAGGGAGGTAGAGAGGTACATGGCAAGGGTAGCCCGGCGATTATGACACGGCTACAACACTATGTTAGGGAAGAAGGATAGAAGGGACCGGGCCAGGTGATGAAAGACTCTTTTGCATGTTTTTGTTGTGTTGTTATGGTTAGCAAGGGATATGCTTATTGCAGCTCGTAACCAGTAGGGGGCCAGCATGGTCACGTGGAGGTGGAGAATAAATACAGGCAAGCAGTGTCATGCTCGGCAGTTGATAACGGAACTGGTGTTGGGTCTCAGTTATTGCGTGGAGGCTTGTATCCCCTGCAGTCTCCCAACATACAGGGAACTCTCCTGGTATCCCAGTGTCCCACTTCACCACTGCTTGGAGACCTCACTGTCAGATCTGGACCCAGGTTTGGCGATCAGAAGCCAAGGATAGCATGGCTGAAGGAAACTTTTGTGGTGAAGTTGGCCTCATAGATGGACTGCACACACTCACACACACACACACACACACATAGTCGAAACACATCAAGGCGAGAACCAGCAACAGTATGACTGTCAGGGGACCCATAGATGGCTGTCCAGACTGAAAATGGATGTAAAGACTGGCTAGCTGCAGGGTTCTGAACATCAGTTCCTTTAGCAGAGGCACAGGAGGTGGCATGGCCAGAGCCACAGGATCCAGGATGACGAAGGACCTCTTTAAGTTGACTCATAAAAGTAGCAGCATTGACGGATAGCAAAGGGGTGATACTTTAATGCAAGTCACAGGTGGCTTAGTTGGGGACAAGGGACTCAACATAGGCACCCGACCCACCCCATGATGATGAGTGGCTGAAGGGAGGCAAGTCAGGATGCCCCACAATGGAGCAAAAGTAATAGTGTATCACCAGCAAGCTCCTTAGTTCCAGCCAGGTAGCAGGTGCTCTCACTAGTCCAGGTCCAGTGAATGGCACAGAGACAGGGAGTCTTCAGAAGGAAGGCAGATGCTGTTGACATGGAGGTTACAGTAAAGGAGGCCACGAGAAGCTTGAAACTAGATTTCTCCAGCATGGAGAGGCGGAGTGGCTTAGCAGGAAGATCAAGAGTGCAGCCAGTAAATGCACACACCCAAGGGTCGGTGCTAAGCCCTGGCCTTCAACCCACATTTTCGCACTCTTTGAAATGTTGTCTGGCTTCAGGTGTCTAGGAGGGCCCCATCCAGTGTAGCCTGGACAGCAGTGAGAGCAAAATGGCCAGAAAGTAATATGTCAAATATCTAAGTGTTTCTTCACTACCACACTGTTACAAAGGCTGCAAGGTGGTGTAGCCAAACGTAAATCATGTTGCTGCACCCAACCTACTCTATCCCATACTTTTTGGGTCAGAATATTCACTCAGGCACATAATGGGGTGCTCACAGAGCATCCCTGTTTTGGTAGCCATACTGGCTACTAAGGGCAGCACACCATGAATGAGCTGCATTTGCAAGGGGACTTCAGTAGAAGACCCTCTGACAGAAACCAGAAGGAAAGTCTGAGAAACCAAAAACAAAAACAGCAAAATGTTTATGGAGACTCCTAAAAGTTAGCAAAAGGAAGCTTTAAAAATAATTTCTGACCCAACAGTAAGCCGGATATAAATCATGAGAAATTACAAAATGTGGATCACAACAGAGTGTAGCTCTCCAGTTAAACAACTCCCATTTAGAGCATCCAATACTCATTAAATTATAATGAGTCTGCTTAGCCCTTCTCAGATGTTCATTCATTCCAATGAGGATGAGAAGCCAATCACTAAATACAACTTGAGTTCTTACCCAATGGCAGTGGCAATGGATGTTTTACTGAGGTTGCATTGTCTTGCATTAACGGTCTTAATTCAGCGCCAGACAGGGGGGCACACCTACCATATCCGAGAGTAAAGAAGAGGAGTGGTGGGCCGATTACAGGTGCAATAACCCAGGTATCTTAGACTATAAATGCCCCGTAAAATTGGCCTCACTGGGAGGGGTACGGGAAACGATGCATTGGGTGTACAGACAGCCCAAGGGACCACCTTATACTTAACCTAAAAAGGGGGAAAGACTATAAATCCCTCAGAGCGGTCTGGGCCTGGGAAATTTCAATCTGAAGCACATGACCAGCAATCCAGGGATATGCGAGAAGGGGATAGGGGCACAAGCTGCTCATCGCAAGTAAACAAACGTAGTTAGAACTGGGTGATGTAACTCTGGGGTGGTCAGCCAAACTAGCCTCCCTACAAGGTAAAGGGGAGTGGATGTGAACCAGTGTGCAAGTCACATGACTGCCATTGCCAATCAGCAGGCGGCTGGACGGAGTAGAGTTCCTGCGAGAACCAATAAGACGGTAAGTTCCTGAGCTCTGATGAGGTGGCCAGACGTCACAGTATCAACCCCACGGCTCACGAAGGTCACGATCCAACAGGTATAGTGCGCATGTCGAGGGGGGCATACCGCCCATAGAGCCAAAAAGTCTTTATGTGAGAGGCATATATAATGCTCCTCAGTGATTGGATATTTTGAAAATGTCTCAGCTTAGGAGGAGCAGATACAAGTAGTTAGTACCAGTCAGAGTCATCAATGAATGTATTCCTCTGTTTGTTATGGTAAAGAGACTACTCAACAGATGATGTCGAAAAAGTAGAGTACATAGAAGGGTCTTTCAGTATGGCGTATGTAATGCCAGCTGAATGGTGCACCACCAGGTCACTTTTAAGCCACACCACCCACCCTCAGATTGTATGAACGAATCGCCATGGAACACGTGCACAGAAATATGGGGTAGCTTTTAGGACATCCACTGGCCACACTTACAACCAGATCACTTTATAAGCCAAAGCTTCCGCCTTCAGATTGTTCAAACAAATCGCAAATGAAGACGCACCCAGAAATACAGGGTAGCAGTGAGTACAATCACCGGCTCATATGAACTAACTAATGCACCAAGAAAATACTCAGAGTCTAACCCAACGTCCCCCCCTTTTTATTTACATATTAGATACGCCTAACCAGAGACAACGAGATATTCTCTAATATGGAACACCGATGAGGCCCCCAGCCAACACCTAAGCGCTGCTACATATATTACCAATATGGTGAGAATTGGAACCCATATCCTTGGCTGTAACTACTCTCCAGTTAAATAGCAATATCAATCAACTGCTAACCCTACAACTAACAGCTATTCTACATCTTTTCCTCCCCCCTTCTCTCCCTTGTGCCCTTTCTCTCCAACTCATTGGAATAATTTAATGATGCATGAATGCATTTATAACAATGCATGTTTCTTGGTAAACCAATATGAAAACTCCAATGACATTGTGGTGGGATGAATAACATTATGAATAATCTATGCACTAATTATGCCTGTACATATGCAATTATATTTGATTTGTGACCTACCCGCCTATGGGCCACGAAATCGAAATTTATTTCAGAAATGGAATAAACAACTCGGTCACCAATGCCACTCACTTCACACACTGACGCACGTATCACAATATACATGTCACAAACACTGGTGTACTCTTCAACAAATTGTGAATGAATGGAAAATGGGAAAAAAATTGAACTTGGTTTCTAAAAAAACGAAAACAAAAAAAACGTAGCCTTGATACAGACCTGTTGTAAGGTTGTAACACGTGTCAGCACCACTTACTCAAAACCATGAAAAACCACATTCAAACAGAAATGCACTTTGGGCACCTAGAGTACGGGCCCCACGGTTTCTACCAACCGGCTGCAAGTGCAAAAGCAAGAATTAGCAAGAACATTTTGGAGTAAGGCGCGGCATCCACCAACTCCTAGTGCTCTTCCCCCTCCTTCTTCGAACATAGTACATTATTGTAAGAGGAAGCAGGAGAGTGAGAGACAGGCAGCCGAGAATGCCGCAAAGGCAGAATACAAATTGGTACAAAAGAAACTGGCCAAATACACTATGGAAGGTGCGTTGCTAGTGCCAGAGGCTGTCGCTGTAGCACCAGCAGCCCAGGGCGGGTTTCCTGTAGGACAAACATTGCAACAAGGAGGGTTTATGCAATCACAGTATATGCCACAATGGGGAACAATACCACATGGGAAATTATATGCATGGAGGATATTTTCCTATGGCACAAGGGTTCTTACAACGAGGAAGAGGGGGTGTAGTGGAACAGGATACAGGGTCTTCGGACCATGCTACATATGCCAGTATATGGGACACTTGGCGCAAACCTGTCAATTAGTACAACAGGCACAGGCAATCCAAGTGGCTCTACAAGAGGCGCATGCGCAGCCCCAGTGGCATAAAATGCAGACACTGCCAGGGCAGTTGCATCCAGCACAGATGCATGTACAACAGGGAGAGGTACAGACACAAGGGGGGATAGCCAACGGCAGGATAATGGCCCGGCACTGACTGAGCAACCTGCAGTGATGGGTGGTACGACCATAGTGCTAGGGCAAAACATGGTGCTCCATTACACAGGGGTCAGTGTCAAAGGAGGAAACCCTGTCCACTTCCTGCCAAATAGCATACAGGAATAGAGGGGGCCACAGAAAGTCTGAGCCTGTTCAGTCCTAGCAGTATCTGATGACCCTGAAGAGGAAATCGAGGTAGCAGTGAAAATAGGACCAAGAGAGTTCTTGTTTCTCATAAATACAGGAGCAACCAGGTCCTGCATCAGGTCCTGTATCAGGGAGGGGGGATTTCTATTAACTAACAAGTTGATGGATACGCAGGGCTTCACTACGGCGGTGGCCATGGTTCCAATAATACAAGATTTACCATTGACTATAGGGACACAACACCTTGTAGCTCCCTTACTATACTCCAAAGACACACCCATTAATGTCCTGGGGAGAGATATGCTCAGCAAATTGAATGCAAGCACATAATTCAAAGAGTAAGGGCTGGTGTGTTCCACCCCTGGCGTTTCCTGGCAGCACACGCGCAAAGCACCTTGCGACTGTACAACAGCATGTTCTTGCACAGGGTCAAGATTCTGGTAGGGTGGGTACGGAGAATACAGGGGAAGTTGTTCTGCCTACCTTCGGAATTCCTATTCAGACCACAGTGCCAGAAGGATGACTCGAAGGGGAAAACAGTGGTGATCATACGCAGAGACATGGTCATTTTGTGTGGAACAGACGACAACAGCATGGAGTGGCGAATAATGCTGTGCATTGATCCCATCTTGACAATTACAGGATTGTAGGATGAACAGTTGTTTGCCAATGGGAAGGATGACAGAGAGATGATATTTCAGATACAAATACCTTGTTCAGTTCAGATACTGGAGAAAATGGTACCCATCCTGACACAGTTAGGGAAAACAAAAACACAGATGAGGATCTCAATAAGGTGCAGGAGGAGTTGTGGACAAAGGGGCCCCACGATGTAGGGTTACTGAAAGGGATTGGGTCAGTAAAAATAAAACTGAAGCAAGGGGCTCTGCTACCTCAATACCCTAGAGAAGCAGATGAAAGGATATGCTACGCTTTGCACGCACTATCGCAGCAGGGAATAATTCAGACATCCACATCAGCATGTAACACAGCGATCTTTCTGATAAAGAAATCAAAGGGTGTGCATTGGCGTTTTATGAAGGTTGTATGCCCTCTAAATGAAGTAATGGAAGCAGAATTTCCTGTAGTTCCAAACCCCACCACTATATTGTGCAACATCCCAGCAAAGGCAAAATACTTTACAGTAATTGACTCGAAGAATGCCTTTTTTCCCATACCCATTCACCCAGACTCAAGGTACTTGACCACTTTCACATATCGCGGTACCAAATTCAAGCACACTTGTTTGCTGCAAGGGTGCTGTGAATCACCCAGCATTTTCAACAGAATTATACAAATAGATTTATGCAATGTTCAAACATCAAGCACTGTGATTCAGTATGATGATGATCTGTTAATATGCAGTGAAACAGAAGAAGAGTGTACAACAGATTCAGTACATGTTTTGGTGCTGCCCACAGAGAGAGCGTACAGGTGGACAAGGCAAAATTACAGTACTGCCTAGAAGAGGCTGTGTATCTGGGATAAATAATATCGATTGAACGGCGTAGAATAACACCTGAAAGGACAGAGGCTATACCCTCTACCACACGCCCACGGTCAGAGCAAGAGATGCAGAGGTCTCTAGGTCTATGCAATTACTGTAGAGCATGGGTGCTTGATTATGCCAGATTTACCAAACCCCTATTGCAGTGCCTAAAGGAAGCACAAAAAGGACAAAAAGACAAGAGGGACATAACAATGGACATGACAAAATGAATGAAAGTTTCACAGAACTAAAGGACGTGCTGGCACAAGCATTCGCTATAGATTCTCCAGATTACAGGGAGAAAGTCTATTTATTCTCACACTCAGATTGCTCAATGATAACGGCCGTCCTCACACAAAAGAAGCTACAAGGACACCAGCCACTTGCTTATTACAGTGGAAGCCTAGACCCAGTAATGCAAGGGCATTTCCCTGGCTGCAGCATTTGCTATTGAAAAGGCATCACCTATCACCATCACCATGGGGTGCCCAGTAGTACTGTACGTGGAGCACTCAATCAATATTCACCATTCTTGAAAAATCAAAAAGTACACTGACAAACCAAAGAGCCTTGGGTATGAGATAATATTAAAAAACCCAGCCATAGAGGTGGTAAGGGGCCGAATTGTAAACCCAGCAATCTACCTAATAGAACCAATACAGGAAGGTGATTACATACATGATTGTACAGCCCACATGGACAGAATGGAAGGAAATGTACAGGTAAAAGAAGAAGAAAAAGCAGCGCAGCGGCAGACATGGTTTACATTGACGAGCCATCCAGTACTGACCCAGAAATGGGAATAAGAGATTCTGGAGCAGCAGTGGTATGTTACATAACTAGGGAATACATAATAACATCCCAACAGCGACTATCCTCGCATTATTCAGCATAGGCAGCAGAACGTGTGGCAATGATAAGAGCACTAAACATGATGGACGGGCATGCAGCAAAGCTTTATTCTGACTCTGCCTATGTTACTCCAACAATCCGTTCAGGGCTGGAGCGATGGAAAAGAAGGGTATTCAGAGGACGTGATGGGGCCCCAGTACAACGAGCATAATTACTCAAAGAATTCATTGAGGCTCTAAAGGTCCCATAGGAGAGGGTCATCATAAAATGCGCCACCCACAAAGGGAAGTAAGCCAGAATACCATTAGGGAACGGACAGAGCAGCAAAAGAAGCACTATATTTAAAAGCGGAAAACGGTGTCAGGTGGTACCCTGGGAAAGATGAAAAAGTGCCACTTATGGCAGCAGAAAAGACAATGAGCAGGGGGGAGGAAAGGGAGGATAGCTTCAACATGATCCCAATTGTCCACATAATAGAACTACATAGAGTAGTACCAAAAGAGGAAAAGGAATTGTGGATAAAGAGAAGGTGCTCACTGTCACCAACAGACCTAATTTGGCAGCAGAATAGCATGGGGAAGTCAGTGATGACCAGAACATTGGTGAATGTGGCATTAGAACAGCTGCATTTCCCCACCCACGCATCAAAAGAAAGTATAGCTGCAGAACTAGGTGAGGAGTGTTATGTGCCCAATCTGCATGAACTGGTGAATGAGTTTGTGGGAAATTGTATGGTTTGCAAACAATTATTGACTGCCACACTCTAAAAACTTTGCGGGTACAATACCACTTCTGGCAGGGCCCTTTACATTGACATGCAAGAAAGATGTGCCTCTTACAGGTACCTAACTGCAGTGGTCTTTCCATTCTCTGGTTGGCTTGAGGCGGGGTCCTGTGCATGTAATGACGCAAAATCTACAGTGAAGTTCCTGATGAGGGAGGTATTCCTGAGGTGGGGTATATGTGAGGAAATAAGGTCATATAACGGCCAACACTTCAGCAATGATCTTTTTGAGGAGATGACACGTCTCCTAGAGATAAAACACAAACTGTGAACAGTGTACCGGCCGCAGGCAAAGGTGATTGTGGTAAGGATAAATGGCTTACTAAAAGAGCTCTTGGCAAAGCTAACTACTACTATGTGCCAAAGCTGACCTTTTTGCCTCCCTCTTGCACTTTTCACACTTCGAAATTCACCTTGTGCAGATCACCATCTGGCTCCGCACAAAATTGTGAGAGAAAGCAGAATGCATGCACCTGTCCCTCCCTCATGTACAATTTTGGATGTTAACTCTAGCTCAGAAATCCTTGACAATGAAATGAAAGCGTATTTAAAAGAGGTGACCAATGTGATTCTCTACCTCTCCCGCCAGGTTCAACAACCTACAAGTGAGCCGACCAACACTGAAGAGTGTGAACAAACTCGGCAAAGGGAAGCATTCCCGCACGCACAGCCTCTCTATGCCGGGGACAGAATATTGATTTGAAATACAGTGAGAAATTGGAATGCGCCCCGGTTCGGTGTTACAGAAGACCCACAATAGAAATAGAAGACGAACAAGGAAAACGAGGAGATGGTGGGGGTACAGAAAAGAGTGGGGTACATATAAAGGAAATGGTATTGCTATTGGTCTTTGTTTCTGTCTTCTTCTCCTTTTCTGGCATAAGAATAAACTGGGCACCTCAGCTGGTGGTGATAGGGAAACAGGCACTAAGCGCAGTATAACTGGTCTTATAGAATTCCAGAGTATTGTCGGGGAGGGAGTGGGCCTGGCCTCTGAAAATGTATGGTACGGTGAAATGAAGCGGGTGGGGCGAGAGAGCACCAACGATATATGCTATGTGTGCTCACTCATACCATACCTCACAGGAGCACCAAAACTATTTCTACCACAAGAAGTGTCAACAGAAGAGGGAGGGTGTCTGATGCACATGGCCTTGTGTAGGATTAGGAGTCAGTTCCAGGGACACTCAGTGGAAGTAAAATAGGTCGATGAATTAGAAGAAGTGTATGAGGATAATTACATACAATTGAAAAGCATGGCCCAGGAAGAGAAGAGCATGCATATGCTTCTACAATATGTAATGGAAAGGGCACACAAAGGAAAACAGGTGCTTACTGCCAACAAAAGCATCTACATCAGTGCTTCCATCTGAGGAAGCTGCAACAGAGGCTGCTTTTTCCCTTCCGTGCCCGTGTGCACTTCTGATCAGCCTGCTTCATTTAAGCAGATTTTGCTGCTTCACGAGGCAGAACTAAGAAATCGGCAAATATACGTCGATATCAGCCTGCCACTATGCCTGACGTCTAAGAAAACTCTTTACATTGTGAATTGCTCCTGAATTGCTGCCAATACCCACTGCACCCTATCATTCGCCTGGACAGTGTCTCTAGCCCTCTGGCTCCTCCGTGTGCATATCCGACCTAGCCGATCCAGCCACTGAATCCACTCTGGATACACACAGTGATACCATCCTTAATGCACTCCGTCATTGCAACCCCAGTCATGAACCTTGTTCTGACAAAAACTGTGACCAACTTAATGCTCATCTGCCTCTTAGGCACCATTCCTCACCCAAGTCCGAAGGTGCTCACTTATGCCATACATCTCCATTTCAGGGTGGTATCATAACCATGGCTAACATGACCCTTAGGCCCCCCCTTGACAAGAATACTCCTACCACTCTCTAACAAACCATGCAAACCTACTTCCTGCCACCTCTCTTTCCCAGTCAGAATGAAACCCCCCTGATCGGTGAAGACTGTATACCTTCATCTGACCTAATAACTCCACACAATGGATCCAGTGCTTTGCTAGTAGGCCCAAACCTAACCAACCATGCATTACAATTTGGAGAAATTACAGATTAGGTTATACTCAGCCTCCCTGCAAGCCGGGCACATCCAACCACATACCTAAACTCAATCTTGAGCCTGGTCCTTCATTACTTCCCCACAAATGCAGAGCCAAAAACATGACTAAGGAAGCACACAAAATTAAAGGAGCGCTCATTAATGCTAGATCTCTAGTTGCCCATGCCACCGAAATCGCTGACATTAATACAGCCAACCAATAAGAGTTCCTAGCCGTCACAGAGACGTGGCTCCATAAAGCATCGGGACCAGCCCTTTCACTTGCTGCCCCAGAAAACTTCTCCACCATCAGATTAGATAGAGAAACTGCGGGGGACATCGCATTCATCTCTAAATATAACTTGGACCTGAGAGCATTTAAACACATGGCACTTTGCTCCGATGAGCTACTTCAGTTAAACTACCTTTATCAGCCTCACGCACCATCACCATGCACCTTGTCTGTAGGGACATTTGAAGAAGACATAACGACCCTCCTCAATACTAATACCAAACCTGGGTCCCAAACTATCATACGGGGAGACTTTAACTTGGGCCTGAACAATCCCAATGACGTCAATGCTACTATCTTAGCCAACACAATCATAGAAGCAGGCCTCATCCTCAGGAGCAACGCACCTACACAAACTAAAGGTCGAACCTTGGATTGGATTGCAGATATCAATTGCATATCCTCCATAACTACTATCGAACCTTGTGCTTGGACAGATCACTACTTGATTTTGTTCACCATACAAGACAGCCTAAAAACTAACCTAGCTAAGACTATGGCCTCACCAGCCTTAATAAGAAATAAAATGAATATAACAGTCAATAACCTCCTGCCTTTTATCCAACCAATCACCAATTTAGTGAACCTATCATCTGACTCGACGGCATTGGTTGACCTTTACAACAATACTATCAACCGAGCTATCAACTCAATTGCTCTGCTCAAAATGAGTAAAGTGAAACCTAGAGCTCACCTGAACTCCTGGTTTACTCCCAGTCTGAAAGCCTTACGCAAGGAGAAAAGATTTGTGGAAGCAAGATGGAAAAACAACCCGTCTGATCACCGCTCTTGCAGACAGGTACAAAAAGCAAATCACTCAAACTAAAAAAGATCCATTCAACGAAAGAATTAAATAAAAGCCAACTCAAGCACCGGGGAACTTTTCTCTATCCTAAGAGAATTAGAATCCCTTACCAATCCCACAATGACTCTTGCATCAAAAATAAATCTTGGTGTACTGACATACAAACGTCCCTTTGTAACAAAATGTCAGAGCCAAAAAAACTATGTTACACAAGATTGCACTAGCAACACAAGAAACCATATTGCAAGAAATCACAACCAAACAAATTAAACCAAGTAACCAGGTTAGATTCAAATCTATCTCTACAATAGAGGTTGAAAATATCATCACCTCGCTCAAACCTTCCAGAAGCCTCGGGGACACCTGCCCAGCACCGATTATTAAAGAAGCAGTCATGGACCTCTCTCCTTTCATCACCACATTCATCAACTTGTCATTTAAAACTTGCTCAGTGCCCACCAACCTGAAAGACGCTTGGGTACAACCATTACTAAAAAAAAAAACCTAGACCCATGCATTCCCACCGACTATAGGCCAATCACAACAGTTCCGTTCGTTCTAGAAATCCTTGATACGGCTGCTTACCTCCAGATTCAATCCTATATGGAGATTAACAACTTATTAGGTACCCATCAATCAGGTTTTAGACCGAGATTTGGCACAGAGACTGCCCGCATTGACCTAACGAACCAATTGGATGACCCAAGAGACAAAGGAGAAGCCTCTGTTCTCTTCCTCGTGGACCTATTCCGCATTCGACCTGGTTGACCATAAAGTTCTGTGCAACCGTCTGAAATCAGCCGGCCATTTCTCAAAGGAAGTGACTACGTGGATCAACTCTTTGTCTTGATAACAGATCCATGAGAGTATGATCACCCTCCTCCGCAGCGGACCCAGTACCAATTACATGTGGAGTACCACAGGGATCCTGTGTCTCCCCAACCATGTACAATACATTTACCAAGCCACTCTTCGACATACTAGACAGTTTGGGTGTCTCATATACCAAATATGCTGACGACACCCATATTCTCATCCTCATACAAGGGGATTACGACATAGATATAGCCTTGATCAACAAAATGTACCTAATCATACAAACTTGGATGGCCACCCATGGCCTGTGCCTCAGTGATGATAAGACTGAGCTCTTAATCATTGGATCAACTAATAGACTAAACAAACTCTCTCGCCAATATAATGCCTTCATCATCGATGGAATTAACATTAAAGTCTCTAAGGAAGTAAAAACCTTAGACTTTTAGCTGGATTCTTCACTTAACCTCAATAAAAAAGTCAATGCTACCGCCTCTGCCACTAGTTACACCTGCAAATTTATCCATGCATGCAAACCGTTCTTGTCCAGCAAAAGTTGTACCATGATTGCACGTGCCCTGATCCTATCCAAGCTGGATTAATGTAATGCCTTTTATCTGGGCACTAGCAAACACAATATCAACAAACTTCAAACCCTCCAAAATAACACCTTAAGATCTGCATTAGGTATCCCAAAAAATCAGCATACCTCCCGCGCTAGACGTTCTACCAATTGGCTCGCCATAAAAGACAGAATAAAGTTTAAATCACTAAACCTTACTTACAAATGTCTCATCAACAAGGCCCCACAATACCTTGTGGCTAGATTCACTAGACATACTTCAGAACACCCTATGAGAAAGGCACAAACCAACAGCCTCAGAATTCTCACATTCAAACTCACAAAAACAGGAGGAACCAGCTTTCCAGTCATGGCAGCCCAACTCTATCCCGGACTCCTTAAGAGCCTTACCATTCTTTCATTCATTTAAGAATAAGGCCAAACTCTGGCTGCATTCCTGTGAACTGTGACCTCCTGTGGCCTTTATACTCAAGCCTGTCTGCACTATTGAACTGTAAATATTGTTAAATTTGTCTATTATGTATAAAGATTTAAAAGGATGTAATTGTACATGATGTCAAAATTACCTGTAACCTATGTAACTTGCAATGCACCCTTTTGCCTGAGGGCCCGGAGCGCCATATAAATGAATAAACAATAAACAATATATTGTAAAAGCTCCTCAGTATACAACATACCGTGGTGCCACACCAGACCCTTGAGGAGAATCCGGGGTTCTGTGCCGCATAATGGAAAGTGGGAAGGCACAGTGCTGCGTAGAAGGGCTAGTGGGGTTCGAAGATAGGGTGGTCAGAAAAATAGATGCAGAGTTAAGAAAGCGTGGAACAGTTACGTACATGCTTTAACTTGGATAAACAAAAGCCCGCATAAAATTGCTCACACATTATTCTCTGTGTTTCAGCGCAAATGTAACAATGATGCTGGAGGATGATGGACAGTGCAGCATTGTAAATGGAGACCGCAGCCATGATGGACACATAGTGGGCATGCGGAACAAGAGCATACACCCTGCTACCGCCAGACTGGAAAGGTGTATGTGCGCTGGTAACAATTCATAATCTCACCTTGGTTGTACCCCGGGCAAAGTTGATACCGCTCAACGAGTTATCCATGGATAAAGAGACAGAGGGCCTGATCACGACTTTGGCGGTAATGCCGGTGGTATTACCGCCAGCGGTATTAGCCCTACCGCCGAACTCCCCGGTGCTAATAGCGCCGGAGCACGAGTTCGGTGGTAATGTAATTCCCCATTCCCCATTGAGCCCATTACCCATTGGGCTCAATGGGGAAAATTTGGATTTCCCGCCGGCGGTAATAGCGTGAATTTTCTGTGGATTTCCCCCCAGCCAAGAGCTGGGGTGAAATCCGCTGAAGTCCTGATTTGGCGGACCCTTAAATCCGGCAGTAATAGCGCGACCGCTGGATTTAAGGGTTACCGCCAAAGTCGTGATGAGGCCCAGAGCCAGCAGAAACGCAAAAATACAAACCAAAAGTAACAAGGAAGAAAAGATCTAGTATTTATAATTCAGAAAAATCAACTAAGAGCCTAGAGAACCTTCAGCCCCACCTGAAATTATTCAGCTCAGCATCTATTTTCTTCACCTCTCTCCTGCTTCCCGGGGTGCAAGCCTCGGCCAGTGCAGAATGGCTGCAGATCACCAGGCACAAACTACTTCAAATGGCAGATGCAACTGAGAAGGGACTCAATGTGGTGTGCGAAGAACTGCAGGCTCTACGTTTAATGACCCTTCAGAACCAATTTATCTTGGACCTCATGACGGCAATGGAAGGAGGTGTGTGTGTCACAAAATTGGCAGCACATGTTGCACCTGAATTCCCACTTATGATGCTGCGAATGGAACAATCACAACAGTGCTAGCAGAAATAAGGACAAATAACAAGAGAATGGTGAAGGAAACACAAGATGTTGCATCAACCAACTGGCTGGATTCAATGGCCCTCATTACAAGTCAGGCGTTAAGGGTTTAACGGCGCCGTGGGCGCCGTTAACCCTTAACGCCTGATTCACACTTTAACGCCTGCTTTTTGCAGGCGTTAAAGTCCAAGGTGCTAAGCGACCTTGGTGCTAATTACGGCACCGTAATTAGTGCCTTCCCCATTCCCATTATGCCCTATGGGGCAAAAATGGGAATGGGGAAGGTCAAATGGTGAATGGGGAATTACCGCCCCACTCACCTTGGAATGGGGTGGTAATTCCGCCATCCACCATGGCGGAATCCGGCATGGACCATGGTGCTAATAGCACCATGGTCCACCGCCTGACTTGTAATGAGGGCCAATATTTGCCTGGGCACCCAACTGACTTATAGCAGCATTTAAGATAACTGTCCCTGTTGTGATCCTCATCACCACCTGCATCAGTAGTTTAATCATCCAATTATGTAAATGCTGCCAGTATAACAACACTTACATAAAGGCATTGCAGAAAGTAGAGCTCAAGGAGGTAATAGGTGAGGAACCTCCCAGTATGAGTGGAAGTGAGAATGAAGTAGAAATAATATTTACAGCACCCCCATAAAACTTGGGAAATTACAAGGCATTATGAGGTAATATTCAACAGATGGAACAAAGATACTGGTGTTTGGAGAACATTTAGATGGGTATGAAGAGGAAGGGGACATGACCAGAGTAACAAGGGCGTGGTGCACAAGGAAAACGGAGAAGGAATGGGAGGGAAAGAAATGTCAATCGAAAGATCAATCGAAAGGGGATAAAGTATTAAAGGTGCCAATTCAGCGCCAGACAGGGGAGCGCACCTACTACCATTTCCGAGAGTAAAGCAGGGGGGAGGTGGGGCCAATTACAGGGGAAATGAGCCAGGTATCTTAAACCATAGACACCACATAAAACGGGCCTCAATGGTAGCTGTATGGGAAACGATGCATTGGGTGTACAGACAGCCCAAGGGACCACCTTATAATTAGCCTAAAAAAGGGGTAAGACTAAAATTGTATCAACATAAGCACACGCAGTGGGAAGTCCCTCAGGGCGGACTGGGCCTGGGAGATTTCTAGCTGAAGCACATGACCAGTATTTCAGGGATCTGCGATGTGGGGGCAGGAAGGCAAGCTTCTCATCGCAAGTAAACAAACATAGTTGGAACTGGGTGGTGTAACTCTGGAAGGGCCAGCCAAACTAGCCACCCTCGAAGTAAAGGGGAGTCTATCTGAACCAATGTACTGGTCACATGACCGCCAATGCCAATTGGCAGATAGCTGTGGGAAAGGAACACTGGTTGGAGTGGTGGTCCTGGAAGAACCGGATGGTAAATTCCTGAGCTTTGGGGAGGTGGGCAGCCTTCACAGTATGAAACACTGGGCTCACACAGGTCACCATCCAGCAGGTATTGTGTGAATATCCCCTTTCCCACCAGCAGCGGGGCGCCTGGTATTCTTTTCTCAATGGTGCTGACCAATGGCAGTGTTCCAGTGGTCAGCACAAATGTAACTTCATTTATAACAAGTTGTTCCGTGGTGGGCTGTGAATAAATGTGGTATCACATACTGTTTAACTGTTTCCTCCAATCAGGCCACACTAACATACGTATAACTTTGAGGATATAACATCAATTGACTAATGGACTCCCTGAGAACCATTGAAGTAGCATACTTTGTAGTTTGCAAGTCCACTGTTCTGTTTGATTTGTGCTTACCAAGCTGTTAAAAACAGCGTTGCTTCTTTCCCAGTGTGTAATCCGCTTGTTATTGCTAGTTTTTTAGTAGCAGCAAATGTCCTTATTATAGGTTGACCTCAAATTTTACTTTTCTTTACATAATGTGCCCGTGGGAAAACCCACTGCTTCCATTCCAAGCCCCCTCAGATACCCATGCACAAAAGAGGTGTGTCATGTCCCTCCAAATTACTCTTCTGATGGAGAGTGGCAGGAGTGCTTCAGATGTGGCAGCAGAAGCCATCAGGCCTGATATAAGGTGTGCCTGGTTGTGAATTGTGATGGCAAGGAATACAGCAACCAAGTGCAATGTGCCCACATTTCCCATCATTGAAGACTTTTCTTTGGCGGAAGAAGATGTGAAAGCTTTTGGATATACGAATGCTATTCACACAGCGAAAATAAACTTTATTGTAGCTCTTGCATAGAAATTCTATTTTCTCTGTGTAAATAGCATTCTGGAACAGGAAGCTACTGGAAGAAGTGGTAAGAGGGGCATAATAATTTGAGCATTGAGTGGACGTGGGTTGGAGGAACAGCAAGAGGAAGTGAAATATACCTCAGACTACAGTCAATCGACACATAACCTGGCTTGGTGGTGGGACCTTAGACTTAGCCATTCTAAGGTCCCTCCACCAAGCCAGGTTATGGGTCGAATGACTGTCTTCTGAAGTATATTTCATTCCTTCTTGCTGTTCCTCCACCCCACTTCCAATCAAATTCTTAAACCCTTCTTACCACTTCTTCCAGTTGTTTTACCTTCTCCATTTACTCTCTCCTTCGACTTCATTCTCAGGTGCCTTTGTCTCCTTTCATCTTATTATTGGATCTGAACTTCCTCTCCCATCTGAGGTCCTCCTCTCCTTAACTCTTGCACTATTACCAGAGGTCCCCCCAGCCCCTTTCAGCACCCCGCTCATGAGATTTGCTCCCCGACCAACCGTTTTAGGGGCATGTCAGTTCTCCGTGTTATATTACCACTCTCCGGTGAACACTTACGCATATTGCAGGGAGCTCTCAAAATCACTCCGCTTTTCATTGTCAAATCGGACATCCTGAGGAAGATCCTTAGGAGATTTGGCCGCTATGCATCGTGGAACGTTGAGCTGCCAAGCCATCCACCTGGAAAACAAGCAGAACACCCAAGACATCATTAAAAAAGCAGAAGTATGGATCCTGCAAGCCTGCCTGGAAACAGCAAGCATCGCCTAAAACCACCACGTGCTGATTAGCGCATCCGTGAAGGTACTCAGTCGAGCTAAGAAACATAGGTCAAACTTACTTACCACTGAAAAACAGACGTCGATGAAATCAACATTTACCACACCCAACATCAACCATCTAATTCATTGGATCACTGAGAGGTGCTCTAGGTCTGGTATACTGACAACCACACAACCCTTCAGCTATATCATACCTTGTGCAAAGGTGTGAGAGCAAAGCTTTGTAACTGGGGATCTCTATATTGGCTTGTTAGTAGAGCTGCTGACCCACAGGGTACTTCTTGGTTGCGACAGCAGCCATCTGCTGTGATGAAACATGCACACAATCCATGGTCTAGACGCTCCTTCTGTCTGGAACAGGCAACAATAGGGACCCCTTACAAATTGCAAAGTCTTTAGTGGTGATCAGTCTTTCCTCTCTCTGCCTAACCCCATGTGACGCACACCTTCACGTTGCAGACCTGAAATAAACCTCTGTTCAAAATATTATAGGATTCTCATGATTTATTAATACAAACATTATCCCACTATATAACAATTATACGCAGCATCAAGAAGAAATAATGACCCGTTACCACCATGCAAAAAGACGGTGCTCCAGTGCCATTTCTGCAACATACAGGCAGAGCAGAAGCCTCCGGCAACAATGGCTCAAACTGTTGCAGAATTATGTGGAAGGAATCATTAGAGGGGTATCATTGAAAGTTGCAATGAACAATGTCATGCCATGCTACTCAACAATATTGGAAAGTAAGGGCACCAAATATTCGAGAGCCTACCGGATGGCAGACCTGCTGCTGTTGGAGACGAGTATCGTTATTACGCAGAAGCCATCAACGGGTTGGGAAAACGATTTGGGAGCACAGGATATTAAATAAACTACAGAGCTACATTTTACAACTGTGAGCAATCTGCAATTGCAGGTCTGACTGGCTTTGTACCAAGCTTGAGAGAGTTTACGGTGGAGTGTGCTTTTGACATCAATATTGATATGTTGTTTAGAGACATGCCAGTCGCGCACTGCAGTGACTTAAACATCCAAGAAAAATCTACAAAAAAACTGATGCCAGTTGAACTGTTGACCATTGGCATTGCCAATACAGCAGAAGCATCTGCCAGATGGAGGGTAACTGGAGGTAGAGGCGTTGCTAGGTGGGGGCTAAGGGGGCTATAGCCACAGGTCTTTTGATTGTAGCCCCAGATAGAAGCCTAAGGGGTTACAACCAAAAAGCTAGATAGCCTGAGTCCTGACAGTCCCAACATTATTGTAGCCCCGTATATTTTCCAGGCCTAGCAACACCCCTGATTGGAGGAAATCAGAAGCCATTGAAATACACTGTTATGATCCCGGTTATGGTGTAACATGGCCTATGGCGCCGGTGGCGTCAGCAATGAGCACTTCTTGTTATTGTAATCGGCCCCCTTGTTGGATGGTGGCTAGGAATGCTGATAGAGGTCCCTTTTCTATGTCCACGATTAATCAAGACCTGGAACGAGGTGAACCAAGATAACCAATCAGCAGCAATGGACTGATGTTTCACAACAGAACCGGTGTGGTTGCGTTGCTCAGTCCCGATTCCACGTACGCTCCAGAGCTCGGCTCCCCTTTCACTGCTCGCGCTGTTTCTTTACTGCTGCTATCAGCCACAGACTCTCCACTGTTATGCTGCTCCGACCCTCCACTCACAGTGCCCCACACTGTACCTCTTGTCTGGAGTCTTATCTTATGATTTTCAGTGTGCCCACTGCCCCACGATTCCTCATGTCATGGTTGCCCTAGGAACTGTGGGGCCAAGTACTGCAAATTAAGTGTGGGCCCCTTAATTTGCATATGATATAACAGGAAGTGACATCACTCCGGCCTGAACTCAGAAGGATGAAACTTGAGGTGATTAGAACCCGTGGCTAGCAGTTTAAACATAGATCTCAGCAGTAGGCACAGGCTATCACTGCTGCATGCATATGGCAGACTGTGTTTAAGGGAATTTCTCTCTCTCTCTCTCCCTCTCTCTCTCCCTCTCTCTCTCTGCCCAGGGTGGTTAAACAGTGATGCTGTGATTTTAACCCATGCAAAGTTTAACCACTTGGACACATTCCTTCCAAGCTTCACTTGGCACAAATATTTAACAGATGGATTTCAAGATCTTGTAGAGCAGAGTTCTCAAGTTCTGCATGGCTATGCATGAGAATGCCATCCAGTCCTATTTTTCCCTGGAATTCTCTGACTTTAAGTTTTTCCCAAATGTGGAACGGGTGAAAACACTACAGGTCCAAGAATCCAAATGGAAAATCCAGGAACTTCATGACCTTCTCACACGTGGTCCTGAGAAACTTCAGAGCCCACATAGTTTACTTATAAAATACATATATCTCCTACCAACATTACAATATATTGTAGCAACATTACAATAAATGAATCCTTAGAGACACATGTTAAAGCAAAAGAATATTATTGATGCTTTATTTTCCACATCCTGAATGGAAAGCTAGAAGGCCTACAATCCAAAATATTACAAGCCTGCAAGATGTCAACAGCTTTTGCCTCTTCATATAAAGCAAGCAACTTTTTACATGTCAGACATCTGGGCTAACCTTTAAAAGGAAAGGTTTATTTTAAAAATGAACACCTTCTTGTTAAGGTAATGATCTCATCAGTGTCAAATAAAGGGTGTGCTGGATAAGAGAAAGGGGCATGTTGCAGGCCATTAAAAAGCCACAGGCAATACAGTTCAGGACGCTGTGTGTGGCCTTGCATAAGAATGGCAATCAGCCTGAGCTTTGAAACTGCAGCGACACGGATTGGGACCCTGCTCTGCCTTCCGTGGCTTCCTTCTTTCACAATGTAAACACACATGAGAACGAAAGTCCTGCACACTTTTGATGTTAGTTTAGATTGTGAAAGAAGCCAGACCTGGCCGAGAAGGGTCATGTGGCTGCTTGATGGCTGAATCCACTACCCACTACAGTGCTGGAGATTCACAGAGGCTGACCTTCTTTCTCCCAGGCAGTGCTGGAAAGCGAAAACATGTATTGTGGGACCCCTTACTTCTTAGGATAGGCGGGGTTTTGGGGCCTTGGTAAAACCGGTACGGCTGTTGCCGGAGTTGCATCCGGGTCCTGGAACCGCGAATGGGCAATTACCGGGTCATGCTGAGTTTGACGGACCCGGTAATTGCCCTTTCGCAGGTGCCGGTACAGTTAGATCCCCATTCCGATTGAGCCCCATACTGCTGTATAACTATCTGATGTTTCAGTAGTTTCTGTATGCAGGCGCCAGTGGTGCATGTTCACAACACTTGTAGTTTTGAGAAGTTTGCTATAGCGAAACATACCAAAGATGAAAGATTACATTTTGTAACGTCCTGGATATGCCCCGAATCCCATTCTACCTGTCCAGTATTCGGCAGTGGAAATGAAGGGACTTATTTTTTTTTTCTTTTTCTTTTCTTTATTTTGTTCATTTGTATGGGGTTCAAAGAAACTGGAAATGAAGGGAATTAACTCTCCATTTCTCAAAAACCCTTGCAACGCCAGCAAACCAAGGAAAGGATGGGGCATGTTCAGTAGATTATCCAAACCATCCAGTCAGTTACGGTTACTCTGTGCCAAGCCAACCTATGGAAACCTGAGAAGCTATTCCTTCACAGCTTCCCTTAGGACGTTTATCCTCTCGGAACAGAGACACAGAAAACATTTCTGCAGCACTCTGCCACGCTCCTCAGGCGGCCAAGTCTTTATATTGTTTGCTCCTCCACAATAGGCAGCAAGGGCAGACAGACTCCAACAGGGAACAGAGACACAGATAACATTTCTGCAGCACTCTGCCATGCTCCCCAGGCGGCCAAGTCTTTATATTGTTTGCTCCTCCACAATAGGCAGCAAGGACAGACAGACTCCAACAGGGAACAGAGACACAGATAACATTTCTGCAGCACTCTGCCACGCTCCCCAGGCGGCCAAGTCTTTATATTGTTTACTCCTCCACAATAGGCAGCAAGGACAGACAGACTCCAACAGGGAACAGAGACACAGAAAACACTCCTGCAGCACTCTGCCACGCTCCCCAGGCGGCCAAGTCTTTATATTGTTTGCTCCTCCACAATAGGCAGCAAGGACAGACAGACTCCAACAGGGAACAGAGACACAGAAAACATTCCTGCAGCACTCTGCCACGCTCCCCAGGCGGCCAAGTCTTTATATTGTTTGCTCCTCCACAATAGGCAGCAAAGACAGACAGACTCCAACAGGGAACAGAGACACAGAAAACACTCCTGCAGCACTCTGCCACGCTCCCCAGGCGGCCAAGTCTTTATATTGTTTGCTCCTCCACAATAGGCAGCAAGGACAGACAGACTCCAACAGGGAACAGAGACACAGAAAACATTTCTGCAGCACTCTGCCACGCTCCCTAGGCGGCCAAGTCTTTATATTGTTTGCTCCTCCACAATAGGCAGCAAGGACAGACAGACTCCAACAGGGAACAGAGACACAGATAACATTTCTGCAGCACTCTGCCACGCTCCCCAGTCGGCCAAGTCTTTATATTGTTTGCTCCTCCACAATAGGCAGCAAGGACAGACAGACTCCAACAGGGAACAGAGACACAGAAAACATTCCTGCAGCACTCTGCCACGCTCCCCAGGCGGCCAAGTCTTTATATTGTTTGCTCCTCCACAATAGGCAGCAAGGACAGACAGACTCTAACAGGGAACAGAGACACAGAAAACATTCCTGCAGCACTCTGCCACGCTCCCCAGACGGCCAAGTCTTTATATTGTTTGCTCCTCCACAATAGGCAGCAAGGACAGACAGACTCCAACAGGGAACCGAGACACAGAAAACATTGCTGCAGCACTCTGCCACGTTCCCCAGGCGGCCAAGTGTTTATATTGTTTGCTCCTCCACAATAGGCAGCAAGGACAGACAGACTCCCACAGGGAACAGAGACACAGAAAACACTCCTGCAGCACTCTGCCACGCTCCCCAGGCGGCCAAGTCTTTATATTGTTTGCTCCTCCACAATAGGCAGCAAGGACAGACAGACTCCAACAGGGAACAGAGACACAGAAAACACTCCTGTAGCACTCTGCCACGCTCCCCAGGCGGCCAAGTCTTTATATTGTTTGCTCCTCCACAATAGACAGCAAGGACAGACAGACTCAAACAGGGAACAGAGACACAGATAACATTTCTGCAGCACTCTGCCATGCTCCCCAGGCGGCCAAGTCTTTATATTGTTTGCTCCTCCACAATAGGCAGCAAGGACAGACAGACTCCAACAGGGAACAGAGACACAGAAAACATTCCTGCAGCACTCTGCCATGCTCCCCAGGCGGCCAAGTCTTTATATTGTTTGCTCCTCCACAATAGGCAGCAAGGACAGACAGACTCTAACAGGGAACAGAGACACAGAAAACATTCCTGCAGCACTCTGCCACGCTCCCCAGACGGCCAAGTCTTTATATTGTTTGCTCCTCCACAATAGGCAGCAAGGACAGACAGACTCCAACAGGGAACAGAGACACAGAAAACACTCCTGCAGCACTCTGCCACGCTCCCCAGGCGGCCAAGTCTTTATATTGTTTGCTCCTCCAAAATAGGCAGCAAGGACAGACAGACTCCAACAGGGAACAGAGACACAGAAAACATTCCTGGAGCACTCTGCCACGCTCCCCAGGCGGCCAAGTCTTTATATTGTTTGCTCCTCCACAATAGGCAGCAAGGACAGACAGACTCCAACAGGGAACAGAGACACAGTAAACATTCCTGCAGCACTCTGCCACGCTCCCCAGGCGGCCAAGTCTTTATATTGTTTGCTCCCCCACAATAGGCAGCAAGGACAGACAGACTCCAACAGGGAACAGAGACACAGAAAACACTCCTGCAGCACTCTGCCACGCTCCCCAGGCGGCCAAGTCTTTATATTGTTTGCTCCTCCACAATAGGCAGCAAGGACAGACAGACTCCAACAGGGAACAGAGACACAGAAAACATTCCTGCAGCACTCTGCCACGCTCCCCAGGCGGCCAAGTCTTTATATTGTTTGCTCCTCCACAATAGGCAGCAAGGACAGACAGACTCCAACAGGGAACAGAGACACAGAAAACATTCCTGCAGCACTCTGCCACGCTCCCCAGGCGGCCAAGTCTTTATATTGTTTGCTCCTCCACAATAGGCAGCAAGGACAGACAGACTCCAACAGGGAACAGAGACACAGAAAACACTCCTGCAGCACTCTGCCACACTCCCTTGGGGGCCAATTCTTTATATTGTTTGCTCCTTCACAATAGGCAGTAAGGACAAAGACTCCAACAGGGAACAGAGACACAGAAAACACTCCCGCAGCGCTCCGAATTTGTAATACTCTCCCGACACTCTTTCCACATTAGGAGCGGGAGTCAGCATTTCGTGACTTATGGCCCGAGGCAACATGGCATTCTCTCATGAGGTCATCTTTCAGACAATAATACATGCATAAACCATTCACTCCATGCCTCTGACATTCTTGCTCCAATAGAGCCACTTGTACATGTTCAATAGCATCATGTGGTTGGACTATGGGAAGTCTTACTCTCTGATGCAGTATTACAGTGGTACAGTTGTTTATGTCAACTCTGTGTTCCTGAAACCAGTAATCAAACTGGAGTAGCAGAGTAACCATGGCATCAAATACCTCTCTGGTTGGGCATCCCTAGCCAGCTCATCTTTTAATTCCTCATTTCATTCTCTGCATAGAAAGACCTTCGGGCCAGCCTGTCTCGTCATCTAGCTGCTTGAATCTGCTAATGTAAGTCATTGAACCCATTGTCCCCTTGGGTCAGAACCCCTGCTCAAGCGGGAGCAAGACCTTCTTTCCAACTGCAGCGCCTGAAAAATTGAGAACACACTTGAGACTTCGGCAATGGGATGAAACGGGGGAAAGTATGGCACCCGGGTCTCTCCCTATGCTGCAAAGAAGAATAAGAAGTGACTTAATAACGCAGCTCCCCCTTACCTTACGGAGAGAATAGTCAGAAGAACATTGACTCGCCCCTCCAGAGCGGCCCACTCCCACGGCCTACAGGTACCTAGATTTAGGTTAAAAAAACAGGCGGTACTAGTTTCCCTGTAAAAACTGCCCAGCACCGGAACACACTCCCACTTGATCTTAGAATAGACCAGTCTTAATACAGCTTTAGACGTAATATCTTAACTGGCTGCGATCCAACGACCAGTACGACTAACCAATATGCACTAGCCTCTGGACCTGCAATTGCTTGTACCTCTGCACCCGGCCCCCTACATGCAGCAAGACCCAACAAAATGGGAACAGATTTTCTATTGGGAAAAAAGCACAGGATTGGGGCAGTCTTCAGTACTCAAACATCCCCAAAGTCCAACATTGGGGTGCAAACTGATAAGGTTCAGGAACCAATAAAATGGGTGAAAAAACCAGGGGCTGGGGCTGTCTAGAGTATCCAAGCATCGTTAGAAATTCAAGTTCCAGTGGTCGACCGGTCAGATAAGGGCCCCATTTCACAAAGCCATGGAAGGGGGGGCATTAGATGTAGGATCTCCCAGATTAGCCTGCCCTGACATTCCGGTACTGGAGGCCGGACCCAACACAGACGTTGCATGCATTTCCCAGCCAGGGCCGGACTTGGGGTACTCAGTGACCCATCCCTTCACCATCCCAAGAGTATGGTTGAAGATCACCATGAAAGGACGGGTCCGGGATGCCCTCAATTGGAGCCCTATCCTGGCCATATTTAAAGAAATCCAAGAGCTAAATCTCTTTTCAAACCACAATATTGAATATGTTAGATTTCCGTATGATGATTGTGTATTCATAGTTGAAATGGGCTTGAAAACTAAATTAGGGGCCAAAGCAGTCTTGGCAGTCAGCGCCGGGCTGAGTCATTTAGGTTATAAGATCTCACCCGTAATCTTTGGTAGAGATGATCAGAGGGGGCCGACGAAGAGTGGTAGGGGGTGAAAACAGTTTACTGGCAGGTAAACTCTTTAAACAGGAGTATGCCCAGTATTGGTTCTTGTTAATCAAAACTGATCAGTGAGCTAAAGATGCAGGTGTGGTCTTTGCCACCTGACATTGTGACCCACATTTTTCAGAAGCTGGGGGCAACTAAAGAGATTCTATAGCATCCAGGAAGTTGCGCGACTGAGCTGGAATACGCAGGGTTCCAATTCGATTCGGAATACTTCAACGAAAATGGTCATGTTTGGTGGCCACAATTTAGTTCTTTTCCAGGAAACGTGGCTGATCGACCACTTTCAGTTCGAAGGCTTTTTCATTTTGCACCAACTGGCAATGCATCATAAAAATGGCCGTCCGGCTGGAGGACTTCTCATAGCAATTCGTAACTCATTAGTAACAGGAGTTGAATTGATTCCCTCCCACACAAAGGGTGGGGTGTTCTGGCTGTTAAATTATTTTTGAGAGTCAATATGCCCCTAAAATTGTTAGTGGTAATGAACATATATTGGAACCCCGGCTGTTCGGCCCTCTTGACTTTTTTAGAGTTCCTGTCAGAATTCTTATTGAAGATTAAAACCTCATGTGTATCAGCTGGTTTAGTCTTAGCAGTGGATTTCAATTCTCAATGCATTTACATGCTGCCCCGCAGGTAAAACAGCAAAAAAAGGCCAACAGTAAACGGGGAGAAATAGTTATCCTTTTTATGTAAATGGACCTTTGTGCAGCAGGATGTTCCTCCTGCACAAATTTGGAGGAGAGATCTGCTCAACAATATATTATTTGTTTCTTTCTCCAGACTTGTTCGTCTTGTGTAATAGTTTTCAGGTCCTTGAAGGAGGCAGTAGTGATCATAAGCCATTGGTGGGGAGTTTTTCCTGGGAATCACTAAGAGTAGAAACGGGGCTATGCTTCGATTTGTTGGTCAATAATGGAATAAACAGTATTGTAAAATTCAGAAGGGGTGGTGATCACTTGAATAGAAGTTTGCAAAGATCTGTAAATAGTATGTTTGATCCAGAATGAGGGAAAGCCTGTGACCCAATGAATTTCTTGGAATATTTGTGGGATTTGGATCTGCCACAATTTCCAGTTTCTTATAAGCAGCCAATTCACAACAATTCCTTTGACGAGGAAACTTGGGAAAGATAAACACAACTAAGAAAAGCTGTCAGGAAAACAGGAGTAAATTAATATAGCGGATTATGAACGCAAAGTAGTTGGGAACTTGCAATCACACAGATATTTCCGACATGAGAGGGATGGGGAATAGATATTGGGAGCCTTGAGTGACAGCAAGAAAGCTACCCAAACTAGTCTGCAAAGTAATGTTGTGGCAGAGACTATCTGGTGTGATTATTTAAGTGTTATGTATTGAAAACGCTCTAAAGGGTAATGTAATTTGGACATGAATACAATCTGGAAGCTCGATCTTTCACAAGAAATTATATTACAACTTTTACTGGGCTCATCTTCTTCGAAAGGAGGTGGGTCCCTATGGCTTGACCAACCAAATATTGAAGGGGATGCAAACTTGTTGGCCAAAACTTTGTTAACACTATTGATGGAGGTTTGCGGAGTAGGGATATTCCGGCATACTGGAAATCAGTGATTATTATTCCCATCTTCAAGAAGGTTGACTGGGCAGATCTAGTGAATTAGCGCCCGATCGCCCTCTTGGATGTCGATAATAAAACTAGCAGGAGCTGTTATGAGGGACTTGGAATCTTGGCCTGTGTACAATAATATCTTGTCTAAACACCAAATAGGCTTCAGGAGGGCCCGTCATCTTCCTTGAATGGACTGATCATGAGCTTAGCTTGTTAAAGATCTTGGATAAAGGGGGGTCAGCACTACATGGTGCATGGATAGAGCTGTCCAAAATGATCAATGGAGAGTGATTGCGGGCTAAGATGGACGCCTGAGGGCTTCCCACATCCCTGTTAGCAATCATAGTCTGAATGAGGGTTCTAGCTTCCGGTCAGATTGAATGCGCAGGGCCATTTGTCTGTCCTGATTCCGGTGGGGAGGGTGGTGAGACAAGGTATATAATTGCCCCTCTCCTCTTCAATTTATATCTGGCAGATTTGGAAGAGGTATTAGTTCCGCCAAAACTTTGTTAACACTATGGAGGTTTGTGGAGTAGGCGTATTCCGGCATACTGGAAATCAGCGATTATTATTCCCATCTTCAAGAAGGTTGACTGGGCAGATCTAGTGAATTAGCGCCCGATCGCCCTCTTGGATGTCGATAGTAAAATTAGCAGTAGCTGTTATGAGGGATTTGGAATCTTGACCCGTGTACAATAATATCTTGTCAAAACACCAAATAGGCTTCGGGAGGGGCCTGTCATCTTCCTTGTATGGACTGATCATGAGCCTAGCTTGTTAAAGATCTTGGATAAAGGGGGGGTCAGCACTAAATGGTGCATGGATAGATCTGTCCAAAATGATCAATAGAGAGTGGTTGTGAGCTAAACTGGACGCCTGGGGGCTCCCCGCATCCCTGTTAGCAATAATAGTCTGCATGAGGATTCTAGCTTCCGGTCAGATTGAATGCGCAGGGCCATTTGTCTGTCCTGATTCCGGTGGGGAGGGGAGTGAGACAAGGTTTAAAATTGCCCCCCTCCTCTTCAATTTATATGTGGCAGATTTGGAAGAGGTATTGGTTCTGCGTGCCTGGGAAGTCCCAGGATTGGCTCTCGGCCAATGACGTGGCTCACATACGCAGATGGCATTGTCCTTTTGGATTATACTGTGGTCGGGTTACAATGCCTCTTGAGAGCCCTGGGAGACTACACTAAAATAAACAATCTGCAAATAAATCAAAGTAAAAAAACTTGACCTTTAGAAGGCCAGGCAAGTCTGTTTGGAATTTTAAGTGGTCACTAGGTGACTATGTGATTCCTGCAGAAAAGGAAGTGGTTTACCTGGGTTTCAAATTGTAATCCTTTCCGGCACTAGTACAGCTCGAGGAAGATCCAAATGACAAAAGTGCTTCAGCTGTCTTGCCAGATGAAGGAATTACTGGCAATATTTTTTATTTTGGTTGGCTAAACAAGTTAACCTTTCAAAACAACTTATTAAAATGTATTACAATTCATAACATAACAATAATTTTCATAAATGATCAAATACATACAAATTATTTATTTCCTGTTGGGAAAAGATTAATAATCATACCTCATGATATTCAGGATTCAGTAGATTTGTTATTAATTCCATTGTCAACACATTCAAATCAATTGGAAATTTCCTTTGGTCAATTTTGTTTATTTGATTTTACTCATACAGAACCAAATGTTCAAGTTATTTCATTAGGGGTCAAGATCATCTTCAAAAACTACATAGTTCCTATTCTAAGTGTTATTTTACAAGTGGCAAATATTTCATACCATGCATCTTCAATGGTTCTCGGAACACATTTTGGCAACATACATTTAGAGAGATAAAAATGTCTTTGTTTTGACACAGCATCACATTCAACTATAAGATGTTTCAAGGTTTCTCGATTGTCTTTATCTTTACAAAATCGACCATATCTCAAATCTGGATTGATAAGGCCTCTCCTTGCCAGTATGTCATTGGTGGGCCATAAATTCTGGTGAAATCTTAAAATGTGAGATCTTAATTGATGGGATGGACATTTTACAAGGTAATCTGCCGTACAGCGAAACCTTTTGTGGCCAAATACAGACCTATCAAAATCAACCAATAATAAGCATTTTTGTTGAGTAAGATGCCAATCATATTGGTATAACTTGGTCTTTGCTTTCATCGGATTTTGCAATAACATCTTAACCGTAATGTTTGCCTCTTCAAGGGCTGTATATATGCAGTTTCTCCATTTCGTTGGAAACCTATGGGCGGAGACCAATAAATGATTGGCTAAAACAGTATATTGCCTACTGATAGACCCAACAAACATTTTCCCAATAGGCAACACATCTTCCAAATAACCTGGACATATACCGACAACAGGCCTAGCTCAAAACGTAACAGGGTAGTTGGTGTGCAATTTGGTAAGGTTAACACCTTTTTCCAAAAACAAGATTCCAATTTATCCCAATAAACATGCTTCTGCTGGATCAATTATTCGGCTCCGTAGGTGATAATGGGGACCACTTTTCTGGGAAAAAAGTCATGATGTATGAGCATGTAAATTTAGCATATTTATATATCAAAATCTTTGCTTGGGACACCAGTGTGGTTATTTTTAGTGCTAGAGTAGCTTTATGTATTCTGTCATCATGAGAATTGGTAAATGTGATTCCCAGATATTTGTATTCATGGACTACCAAAAGGGCCTGTTTTTGTATGTACCAGGTGAATCTATTTGATGACTTCTCATGTGACTTACCAAATTCTATTATTATTATTTTTTTAAAATTTATTGCCAGGTTATTCTTTTCTGCATAGTGTTCTAGTTGATTCAATAGAGTCTGGATCCCTGTTGGTGTCTGTGAGAGCAGCACAAGGTCATCAAGCGATAACCTGGTTATCAAGTTTGGGAGCATCATTGATTACATTCATAAATTCTACTCCAAGTTAAACAATGTTGACGCTAATATGGAGCCTTGTTTAATGCCGCGTTTGGTGTCAAATGAGGCTGACAATAATCCATCCATGTTCAATTTAACCTGCATCGTAGTGTTAGTGTGGAGAAGATTAATGATATAAATCAATGAATGAGGTGACCTATAACTCTTCAATTTTTCCTGAAGCAGTTGACGATCTATGGAATCAAATGCTACGTGAAAATCCACGAATGCCATATATAAGGTTTGTTTCCACGCAGCATACAAAGATTTGATCACATTTAGTGTGGTAATATTGATTGATGTCCCAAGACTGGCAACAAATCCTGTTTGAAATGGGTCTCTTTTATTGGATGTTGTGGACCATGCATTTAAATCTCTTAAAATAATATGGCTGTAGATTTTGCCTGGAGCGTCCAACAGAGCTATTAGTCTGTAGCTAACAGGGTTGGAACAATCTCCTTTCTTATAAATTGCCAAAATGATTGAGTGCCGCCATGAGTTTGGGATTTGTTGCTTCAATTGAATTGATGAATAAATGGTATATAGGATAGTGGGCCACAGTTCCAGGTGTTTCTTGAAGATTAAATTTGATAGGCCATCCGGGCCCGGGACTCTAGAAACACTTGCTTTCTTTATGAAGAGGAGAATATCTTCTCTGTCAAACTCTAAGCCAAAAGGATAATCGCTAGTTTGTGACTCTAGTGTACCTCTACGTCCGGGCAAAGCATACAATTGGGTATAGTGTTCAATCCATTTTTTTTCACATACTCCATTCATTTGGGATGACAATTGTGAGGATGTTGTGGCTGAGTTGAAGGCTTTCCAGATATGAGCTGTGTTCTTTCCTTGAATTGTTCTCATTAGTACTTCACTATCCCTTTGGAACATTAATGCTTTGTACCCACGTTGCCAGTTTCTATAATTGGTCTTAATTTTATGTAAGGCAACCTCTCGCTGCTCTGGTGGTAGTAGTTTGGCTTGCCTCATTTGCTTTCAATATAGTATCTTCTTTGTCTAATGATCTGATTATATGCATGCATGGGCACATCTCTATGTCTTTTGCCTTTATGTGTCATGCAGTTAGCAAAAAGTTACATTTTATCAGGATATTCAAGATCATGAATTCTCTGTTTCAACAGCCCCTAGTAGTCGGCATAAATATGTCGACTAATGGATAGTAAAGAATGTTCAGTCCATTTCAATCTATTTTGTTGATTGTTAACTTCAAAGGTTCCCAATAGATGGTTTTTGGAATTATTTACAGCAGATTCAGAAACATTTAATTCAAATGTTAACATCAGATGGTCACTGTATATTGAGGCAATAATTGTAAGAAATGATACATTGTGGAAAAGATCTCGGTCCACATATATGTAATCAATAGTAGCACTCTGTGAGCCTCTACTCCATGTTTTATTTGGCGGAATGTCATTTGTCAGTGCTCCATTCAGTATAACCAAATCCCACAATCTGACAAAGTTATTCTACATGGTTATTCGTTCAGAGGACTTAAGTGGCTCATCAGAAAGTAGATGGATGTTCAAATCACCCGCCATGATGATATGCGATATGTCAGATAATATCACTATGTTTTCCATTAAAGAGCTGAGATCACAGAAAAAGTTCCCCAAGGGGTTCCAATATATGTTCATAATGGCATACTTGATGGACTGGATGGAATCTATGGTGCATTGCATAAAGGGATTGGGGGAAGGCATTGAGTCTGAGGTTATTTTTGCTGCAGAATTTGTAACTGTTAATAAACCAGACATTGGCCTTCCCCTTTGACCTTTTATCGCCGGCTGTAGATGTAATTGATGGCTGTCCCAAGATGGGACTACCGTCAGCCACGTTTCTTGTAATAAGATCAGGTCATAATTACTCAGTGGGCATTGCGGATTGTTAAGTAGGTGTTTGTTACCACAGGTATTCCAACTGAGAATTGAGATCTTCTGTGACAATGGAACGCATTCTAGTTACATTTTTCCTGAACAATGACATTTGGTCACACTGTGATAATCTTGTGGTTGTTCACTTTGGGAGTGCATATGTGTGATATCAATGGGATCACTTCTATTATTTTGGTGCATTTGCTGTGTTTGGTTACTTTGATTTGGATTTGGTGTTAACATAAAGCCAAGATAAAAAAAGGAGGCCTTTGCTAACCAAATTGTGTTTATGATGACACAAGATTTTATCCAAAGTGGGGAGAAACTCAAGTCTTTTATATCTGTAAATTCGAATTGTTCAATATCGTAATATCCTCTAATGCTGGAATATCTGAGAATAATGTTAAAATGCTTCTTCTGTTCATGACATAAGTTGGAAATATATCTCCACGACAACTGATCAAAATAGAGTGCATGAGTTTAGCTTTGTTAATGTTATCAATGTTTGATTTGGAGTTTAGCTTGTGATCCTGCATGGAGATGGAATCAGTAACCTGCTTATGTATAACTTCGGGGATTTGTTGTGTCACAAGCTTGGCACTTGGCTTTTGTGCCAATACTATCCCCGAATTACCAGTGTTCTTAGCTATCAGGGAGAGCATGCAGTTCTTAAGACTATTTTGTTCTGAAGTAAGCAGTTTTAGGCTCTCCCTGATATCAGAGAGGGCATCATCATGTTGTACTCTATGTGATTGTGAACTAGAGGCTGTTACTATATTGACTCCCAGACCAGGGCTGCTCTCCACGTTAGGTCCGGGGCTAATATGAAGAATTGCATTTTTAGACGAGTTCGAGGTAAGGGGGGCTTCAATAGTCAGAGCCTGTCTTGTGATCTGAGGTTGCTAGAATAATTTATCAGACCGAAATTGATGCATATATAGATCGATGGCTTTCCTAATTTCTTGTCTATTCACTGCAATTTCTTGTGTACGTTCTTGTTCCGGCTGTTTTTACGATGGGCATTGGTAATTGAAGTGGTGTGGACCGAGAGGGCTGAGCCTCACTTTCAGGTTCTTCTGCCACTTTAACAAGTTCATCTAGGGGAGAGTGTATTGGAATTGAGGCATTAGTGATATCAATACTTTGTTGTTTTTTTGATTGGGCTAAATTACTATATTTTTTGGTAACTGCATTTGAAGCCATGGTAAGACTTTTTCTCGGCTTGGATAAGTTCTTAAAGAATTGTTTTGTAGCTGAATTAGAAGCAGCTGAATTTGATTTGATATTCTTATTTTTCTTTCCAAGTGGTTTATCTACAGGTTTAATTACCGTGCCATTAGGTCATCTTCTTTTTTTGGTGAAAATTATGTAGGCACCTTTACTTCCTTGATCAATTTGTAATTCTGTGTCCTGGGAATCTACAATTTCTGCCGAAATGGCAGAAAGAGGTATAGCATTTACAACCTTTTCTCAAATTATACCACTCACAAAAGGGACCGTTGGCAATAGATCGTCAGAAGAGACCACCGAGTTAGGAGGCCCACTCAACGGCAAGGAGCTTTTCTCCGTACCCTCGGATGAGGCCCCGCCCTCGATAGTCTGTGATACCACTGACACCACCTTCAGAGTACTTGGCAATTGCTTCTGGGCCAGAGTTGCACTATGGTTTTTTGCCAAGTGCAGATTTCTCCAAACTGTTCTATATGATAGTTCAGTTTGGAATCAAGAGATTCAAATAATTTGGCAAGGGACATTAAGGCGGTGTTCATCAGCTCCAGCGTGACTATAGACATTTTATTGGAGGAGGAATTTTTAGCAGTAGAGGAGACTTCTGCAGGGGGTCTTCTCAGAGTTAGTGCAATGAATGACAATGATAGGACCGAATCGCTCTATCCAGATTGTGGAAACAACTCTGGGGAGTGAGACAAGTTCAGTGCTTCATCTCTGGCAGAGAAGCAAGAGTTAAAAGATTGCAAGTCAATAATTGCATCTTCAAAGACATCATTTACATCAGACTGCTTGTAAATTATGGCTATATTGCCTGTGAGTGCATTCTGCAACACCATACTGTCTGATAATGAAACATTTCTTTGGTTAATATTCGATCTTTGAGAAATATTATTGATGATATTGGAGTCAGATGGTGAGCTCGCCAAAGAGGGGGACAGAATAATGATTTCCAAATTGGAGTTTAGAGCAGATGTTTCAAGAGCCAAATCTTTCGCGATCGTGATTCGACAAAATCCGACATCTTTCTTCGGGTTAGGCTTTGGTAGAGTATGGTTTCCCAAAGCCAAAATCACGAATGTCACTAGTCGGGATGATGGCATGCTTTTGTTTCACAATTGTTCGTTTTTCTCTTTGGGCACGTGCAACACATGTTTGGAGCGGTTTAAGAGAGCCTCCACTTTTGGTGAGGTCCTGCATGGGTTATGTCATTTCATTAATTATTCGCAATCGACAAAGGGTCGGCATAGCCGACCATAAGGAATATATTCCTCTTCTCCTATGTGACATACACCGCACCGGACTGCAGCCAACAATAAAGCAAAAAAGAGCAGGTTTTATTAGAAGCTTATGGAGGGGAGCACCGGGCACCGGACGCCGCAGCGAAGCGGTGCTCCTCTGGTGCTTCACTCGTTGCGCGTGCGCTGGTGCTCACGGATGCCTGTAGTTATTGGCGTAATCCAATGGGCGTGGTTTGAGGTTTCGTAACACTAAGAAATGGCGAAATAATCACTGATAGTCCACATACTAACAATGTGAAAAGGATTAGAAGCACTATAGCAGACTTAGATGCTTAATGTACCGTGAGGCTGCAAAAGAACAGCGTAAATCCAATAATGATCAGAAACAATGCACGAAGGAGCAGTAGCGTCTGCGGCAAAGCGGTGGTTCTCCGGTGCTTCCCTCGGTGCGTGCGCGCTGATGCACGCGGGTGCCTGTAGTTATTGGTGTAAGACAATGGGCATGGTTTTAAGCTTTGTAACACGCGAGTCTGCAAAAGAACAGTGTAAGTCCAATAATAATCAGCAGCAATGCACAGAGGAGCAGCAGCGTCTGCGGCAAAGCGGTGCTTCTCTGTTGCTTCCCTCGGTGCACACATTTCCCGGTGTACATTTTCGCTGGTCACTTTAAAAAGCTTCCATATTGCAAAGGTTTTGCCATCCCTGCTTAACGGAATGGATACAAGGCATTTAGCCGTGCAAATTAATTGGACTAAGATCGGAGGTCCCTCTGGAAGAGGGTGCAGTGGCTTCCACAGAGTCTGCCAATGGTCGGGCTGAGATACAAGCTGGGCATCCAGAACATGCAGATACATGTGGAGTGGCATCCCATCTCGCTCTACATGCTATTAGTGATTCCCCAGGAAAATTCCTTGTATAAGGACATTGGTTCGTTGCTGGATAGGAAGATCAGTCAATTTTTGTTGAACATAAGGAATTTTGTGGCTGAAGTCTTGACTGATTGCGAGTGCTCCGAGGGGTTTTAATTGCAAACCCAATGACGTTTCAGAAGGTGCTTCGCAGAATGGACTGGATCTGCACCGTTGAAGGGATGCAAGAGTTAGTGCTAGCAAAATCTCTCTCTATATGACAAACCAAGAGTCTTCATTCATAGGTATTTGAGGAATTTCCCAAACTCGAAATATAGGCAGGAATTCCTAAGATTTTGATCAAATTTAATTTATATGGGTGCGATCCAGTCATGCCGGAATAAGAACTTATAAAAACACCCATATTTACTCTTTTTGTGAGGAGGTTGAAAAACAGTCATTTAAGCATACAATGATCAGTTGTAGAGGTACTTGGTAGACGAGAGTTAGGTTTCTCTGGCAACTTGTGGCACGAGTGGATAGCCTATCTGCTGAGATGATTTGGGATAGAATAATAACAGGATAAGAAACTTGTCTCACTCTGCAGGTTCTGAATGTGTTATAAGCACTGGGTTTTTAAAAGTATGACAGCTCTATTTCTTTTTTTTTTGCTTCCTTTTTTTTCTCTTTGAAATGTAAGCATTAATGAGAAGTATAATTTTACTGCCATGACATGAAATGATAGTGGAGATGTGTAATTTTATAGTTTTAGACGATATTATAATAGCTGTGTTTTATATTAAGACTTGCTGAACTTCTAATAGTGGTAGAGTCTTTAGCCTTGCGCTCTGGCTCTGTTGTGTGCTAGGCGTCCACACCCTCAGAGGCTATCATCTTTGGTGGTAGAGACCTACCACAAAACAGAATTAAATAAATAAATAAAACAGAACTCTCTAGTGCGAGTTGTAACACCTCATTGATCTATAGCCATGAGTGCACTGAAATGAGCAAAGGACATTCACTAGATTGTATTATAAACAATACTTTAATTCAATTACATATATAATTACTAGCTTAAGTATCCACCTTCGCCCGGGACTTCCATTCTCACATTTTATTTCTTATTAGACCGAAAAAGATGAACAAATATTGTTGTTTGCTACAATGGAAAAACGCGAACCATGTTACTTTCCGGACACCAAATGTTCATTTATCTACGATTTAAATTCTCACATGAATATCATATTTGTAGGCTTACAATGAATATTTGCAATGTTGTTAGCAGTGGTGGCCATTTCTGCTGCTAAACACACATACTGCAAATAATTAGAGTAAACCTACAAATATGATATTCATGTGAGAATTTACAAATTTGGTGATCAATTAATTAGTGATATTAATATGTATCGAGTTTATTGCAAAACAAATCAATAAAAAGAAAGACACAGTAACTCTCTTCTAAAGATAATTGAAAACAAAAAAATGCGAGACCAGTTGAGCACAGACAGTGTGATGATAAGCACTTTCTACAAATGACCTGTAGATGCTGCGCGGAACAACACAAAACGTAATGCCGAAACACCCCCTGAAAACATTTTTTTAAATGTTTTTTATTCTGCATTAGTTTAGCCATAAAACTTTAAGCACATAGAAAATAAAGAAAGAGCACAATAAGTAAACGTATAAAAGAAAGAAAAGGAAAATAAGAAAAATAATTGCAAAACATTTCATATTTAAAGATAATAAAAATCTGATAACATTTTCCAAATTGAGTGGTTCTTAGAAATGTGTCATTGCTTCATGCCAGATGTCGTAGGCAGATACAGTGACAACGATGGATTCTGCTCCGAATAGAGTAGCCCAGAATTGATCTTGGGCAACGTCCGCGATATTAGTGACTTATTTGCCATAACCTTTTTGGTAGCGTTCTTTGAGAAAAGGACAGTTAGTCAATAAGTGTCGTCTTGTCTCCATTTGAGTGTGGCAGAGGAGACATATGTGCTTTTCCATTGGTATGCTCTTCCAGGAGCCGATATGCTCCATAGTAGGGAGAAGGTTTTAGGCAAAGGTCGTATAATGAAGTCTTTAAGTTCCATAGTACAGTATTTGGTTAGGTATGAGCAAAGTTTGTTGGGACGAAAGCTCTGGTGAAAGTATTCATTTTGTCTCCTAATCCCCTGCCATTTTCAATGTTTTTGACTAGGTCCCATTGAGATGATTTAGTTTTAATGAACTTTTCATAATTAGGGTTTGTATTGATAAGGTCCTCTGCCACATTTATTCCTCAAGATGAGCGTTGGCAGTGGACTTTAGGTCTTTAATGAACGTGTTGTTGTTTTCCGATGCCAGGTTTTTCACCAACAATTGCAGTAAGGCGTTAAAATTTGAATTTGTGGCCATGAGTTTGTAATAGAGTAAGGTTCTTTGAGTGGCCCAGATTGTCATCAAGGAGGTTTGCCCGTATTCTAGTCTGAGTGCCTCAACCAGTGCTGCTTTGGAAAGATTTATAACAGATAGTAGAATGTTCCCCTCTAATCCATCAAGCCATGGTAACATTTGTAATGGTAGCGCTGCAAGGGCATACAATATACCAGATGTAATACATGATCGATAAATCTCCAGTAGACCCTCAATGTTATATCCGCCCTGGTGCATGATGTAGTATCTTACCACCAATCATTTTTTCCAGGTTTTGACAGTAACATTCTCACTGTAATAGGCAGTCGTTGGGTTAGCAGGTATAGGGAATTCCAAGTATGTGTATTCCTTGACGTTGTCTAAGTAAATGCCTTTCAAGTTCCAGTTCTTTCCCCTTTAATTTCTTCTGCACTTTCCCAATATCATTGTCTTTGTATTAGTGGTGTTTATGATCATTTGGTTTTTCGTAGAGTACAACACAAGCGCATCCAGTGACCGGTGCAGTCATATTTGTGTTTGGTCAAAAAGTATGACATTGTCCGCGTATGCTTGCCATGACACATGCTTACCATATAATTTAGGCGGAAAGTTGTTGACTTTCTGGATGGCTTGGGCGAAGTTAGCGGTAAAGAAGTTGTATAGGGTGCAAATACACAACATTGTTTGAGACCCTGGTTCGTTTGCCGATAGTTAGTCTGAACACCGGTTAGATTTAACTGAATGGAAATTTCAGTGTCAGTGTGCAGCTGTTGCATGTAATGTAGCAGCAATCGATTTATGTCCCATCCAGACAGTTCTTCCCACTGTAGAGGTCTGGGTACAAAATGACCCTTTGCTTTATGGTCATTTCTGAGAGAGGTACTGGGAGCCACATATGTTTGTTAGTGTGTTATATGACTTTCTGAAGCCCGTTTGACAAATACTTAAGAGTCCTGATTTTTCCGCCCATCTGGTAAGATTCTTTAGGAGTACAGCTGTGAATATCTTCTGGCTCACGTCAATCATGGCAAGGAGGCGAGAGTTAGATGGATCCAGTCTTGAATATTGATACCAGGACGGATTTGCGCCAGCTGGGTGGTATTTCACCTGGGATTTCTATGTGTTTGTAGAGTGTAACTAGTATTTAGCCCAACAATCTGGATGGGCCTTCATGATAACATAAGGTATGCCGTCTGGACCCGGGGCATGGGAGCTCATTAGCTTTGCGATTATATTAACTCCTTCTCAAAATTGAACTCACTGAGTGGCATTATCGTATTACTCACGATTCCATGGTTCGTTTTGAATGCGAGGTCCCTATATAGCCTGTCGATGTGATTGAACCATACTTCTTGTGGTATAGGGTTGAGGTCTGCAGGCATCAGTGACTTACAATGATTGTTGAAATGTGACCAGAATTTTCTGGAGCCATTTGCTTTTAGCCAGGTAAAGAGTAACAGCTAGTCTGATGTATTAGTAGATTTGTTGTGTAAAGCCAGTCAGTTTTTGTAGCGAGTGCCCAATTCTTTGATAAGGCTCTTCTTTTTCTGGTCGCACAGTGTGTTATCACGTCTAATCTTTATGTGTGCCTTGTTGTTTACATGTTTTTGGGCTGCAATAGCTGGATCGTATGGAGTTCTTTTATTTACAGTGTTGTGACCTATGACGTTGTAGCTATTTTTGTTCGAATTTATCTCTATTATTTATTTATTTATTTATTTATTTATTCAGATTTATTTAAAGCGCACATCATCCCAGGGCATCGTGGCACTGTTGGACATACATAATATGGTTACCGTGGAAGGAAGATGGTTACAAAGCAGTTTTCATTACAAGGCACATTTCGTATCAGACACATTTCGTAACAGACGTATGCGAGCTGGTGTGTGTGAGGGAAGGATGGAAGTTAGTTGAATAGAGTGGTTTTGAGAGATTTGCGAAAGGAATACAGAGAAGGTTCTGCTCTAAGTGAGTTAGGGAGGGCATTCCAGAGCTTAGGAGCTATGTGTGGGAAGCCAATGCCGCCGGCTCTGGCTCTTTTTACAGTGGGTACTCGGAGTTGGTTGGCGTGATGGCTTCTTCTGGGACGGATGGAAGAGTTCTTGGTTATAGTTTCAGATAGGTAGGGGGGTGCTGTGTGATTGATGCACTTGTGTGTGAGAGTGAGGATTTTAAAGTTGATTCTTTCCTTGACTGGGAGCCAGTGGACAAGTCTTCTGGCCTGTGAAATATGGTCAGTTTTGGGGAAGTGTAGTGCAGCGCGGAGGGCATTGTTTTGCACTATTTGGAGCCTGTTTAGGTTTTTTGACGGTGTGCCTGCCAGGAGGGCGTTGCAGTAGTCCAATCTGGCTCCTATAGTAGCTCTGGCTATGGAGAGGCAGTTAGGCGTGGTGAGGTAGGGTTTTATGGCGTAAATGAGTTTGGTGGTCAGAGCAGAAGCTGAGGCGATGGCGCTGGTTTGTCTAGTCATTGAGAGTGTGGCGTCAATGTAGACTCCTAAGGTCTTGACGGCAGAGGAGACAGGTATGCTAATACTGTCGATGATCATGTGAGAATAGTTGGGGCTGAGTTTGGTTAGTATTTCGTTGGGGGCTAGGATGATGATTTCGGTTTTGTCTCCGTTTAGGCAGAGACCATTGATAGCCATCCAGGTTTGGATAGTCGAGTAGATTTTGAGGAGGGCTTCTGAGTCTAGGTCGTAGTCTCCGGAGAGGGGGAGGAGAACTTGCGTGTCATCTGCGTAGTTAGTGTACGCTATGTTGAGGGAGTCCAGTAAGTCAAAGAGGGGTTTGGTGAATAGGTTGTAAAGGGTCGGTGCAGTGCAGGACCCTTGTGGGACTCCACAATTTATAGTGGTGGGGGGGGGCGCTGTCCTGGTCAGAGTACACTTTCATGGCCCTACCTTCAAGGAAGGATGTGATCCAAGTGGTGGCCTTGTGAGAGAAGTGTGCAGCATTGAAGAGGTGAGATGTGAGAATGCTGTGGTCGACCAGGTCGAATGCTGCAGAGAGGTCGAGCAGAAGGAGGAGAGCAGGTTTGCCTGTGTCCATTATTTTGGTAATTTGATTTTTTAAATCTAGAAGGGCAGTTTCAGTCCCATGGCCTTTGTGGAAGCCTGATTGTCTTTTGCCTAGGATGGTGTTGGTTTCCAGGTAGTGTTGGATTTGATTGTGTGCGGCTTTATCTAGGATTTTGAGGAGAAAGGGGACGGTGGTGATGGGGCGATAGTTGTTAGGGGAGGAAGGATCGAGAGAGGGTTTTTTCAGGAGCGGGCGGACCCAGGCTTCTTTTAGGCATTGTGGTACAGTTCCAGATGCGAAGGAGGCATTGATGAAAGCTGTAATGATGGGGGTGAGGGATTCTGAGCACTCTTTGATTAATGAGGGTGGGCAGATATCCCCTTTGCAGGTGGAAGGTTTGATTTTTTTGAGGAGGTCCTTGACTTCCGTCTCTGAGACTTCTCTAAAAGCAAAAAGGGGTGTATGTGAGAGAGAGTTGTTGGTGGAAGGTGTGGGCGAGCAGGTGGGGGTGTTGAGAGCTTTGCGTTGTGAGGCTATTTTGTCTTGGAGAGTTTTAACTTTGTTGAGGAGGGCAGCCTGGATGCCTGTGCACCAGGCTTCATCCTTGATGATTTCATCTGGGCCGGAGGCAGGTGTGGTGAGTTCTTTGAATATGGAGAATATTTCTCTTGATTTGGAACTGGCATTAGTAATTCTCTGATTGTAGGATTCGGATTTAGCGCGGAATATGGCTTTTTTGTAGGTCAAGGAGATCTCTTTAAAATCTTTAAGCGTGGATTGATTGGGCGCTGCTTGCCATCTGGATAGGGCTTTGCGTTTCTTGGTGCGAAGGTCAGATAGTTCTTCAGTGAACCAAGAGTTGCAGTGCATTGATTTTTTCCCTTTTTTTTCTTCCAGAGGGGCAATGAGATCGATGGCTTGAGAGAGTGTGCTGGAATAGATGTTGGCTAGAGAGGTAGGGTCATGGATGAACGGAGGCTTGAGTTCAGGGATATCGAGGAGAGGGGCGAGGTTGGAAGCAGTGAGTTTTTTGGAGCTTCTTACTTTAGCGGGTGGGGCATGAGTTAAGGTTTTATGAGTGGGCGTGGTAGGAATGGAGAATTGAATGAGGTAATGGTCCGTCCATGGGAGGGCCGAGATGGAGGTAATTGCAGATGAGCAGTTGTGATCAGCTAGCCAGTCGATGGATCTGCCTTTGTTATGAGTGGGGGCAGTAATTTTGTGTTCGAACCCCATGTTTGATAGTTCTTTGGCTAAATTTGCGGCTGCTTTGTCCTTTGGGTCAGCTAAACCAAGGTTAATGTCCCCTAGAAGGATGCTTTTGGTGGTGCTTTTGAGGTTGTTGCCTAAGTTTTGGAGGAGTTGCTTTTGGTAGTCAAGGGTGATCCTGGTGGTCTGTAGGTGATGAAGAAGTTTATGGTGCAGTTAGGTGAGAGGGCTAGTTTAGCAGTGAGGAGATCAGCGTTGTTGTCCCATTGTTGATCACACATTCTTATGGAGAGGGTGTCTTTAAAGATGAGGGCGACGCCGCCACCACCTTTGGAGTTTTTACGGTCCTGTCTGAGAATGGTATAGTTTTGAGGGAGAGCGAGGTGTTTGGATGGGCTGGAAGCTTCATGGAGCCAGGTTTCGGATATGGCAAGCAGGTCAAGATTGTGGGTGGTGATAAGGTCATTGATTTCAATGGCATGGGCATGGACAGAGCGCGCATTGATGAGAGCGCATCTTAAGTCAGGTCGTGGAGTGTGTGTGTTGGCGTTGGTGGTGTTGGGGGTGGGCGATGCGTATTTGGGTGTGTGAGGCTGGGGCGTGATAGATGCAGCGTGATGGGTGCTAGGGTAGTGAGTGTGGTCAGAGAGGTAAGTCTGGGCGGCTGATGGTTGGGTGCGAGAGCTGAGTCTGTTGTTCCTAAGGAGTGTGGAGTGCGGAGTGCTGCGCAGAGTTAGGAGGTGTTTGGTGCGTGTTCTAAGTCTACAGAGCCTGAGGTGGAGTGGGTGATGTCCGATCGGATTGGTGTGGTAGTTGAGTGTGGAATGGAGTGCAGACGACGCTGTGGTGTGTATGAGGTCAGATGGTGGGGTAAGGCATGGGTGGGCATGCAGGTCTGGGTGCGCAAGCGGCATGCTGCAGATGGTCAGAAGGGATAGGGATGTGAAGAAGATGGATAAAGAGGAAGGGAGGTGTGTAGGCGCTTTGGGGTGTGTGCCAAGGGGCTGCATTTGTAGACAAGAGATGTACAGGTAGGTGGGCAATAACACTGTTAGTCGGGGTGGGCAGTTAACGCAGTAGATCAAGGCCGCTAGGGGCAGGCAATAACACAATTGAGCAGGGCCGCTAGGGGCAGGCAGTACAGGGCCGCTAGGGGCAGGCAGTTAATACAGTAGATCAAGGCCGCTAAGGGTAGGCTAGAATCGAATGGCAGGGTATCACATCAAAATGGCTAGATTCGAATTTGTATGGGCACACTATGGAATGAGGGCTGATTTGTTTGAGATGGGGTAGGCATACATTTTTTTAGTGGCATAGACTGGGCAGAACAGGGAATGACTAGCAAAGGTACATATGCATTGAGTGCGTAGCTAATAGTATGACTATGGCATTTTGGGCGGCACATCTGAAAATAGCATGCATGTCTGGGGATAGTGCAAGGGGTAGATAAAGCCCGCAGGCTTACCTTATAGGACAAAGGTCAAAGGACAAGGTGTCTCTGAGTTGCTCCTGCAGTGCGGGTTGCTGTGGGGGAGCTCCTGCTCTGACCCCGGTGCGTAACGGTCTGGCGTAGCAGTGCAGAGCATTAAGGGTGGAAGTAGTCAGTGTCCGAGCAAATAGTAGTGGCTAGTGGAAGCTGGTCGGAAATATGTGGCCGCAGGTCCGTAGCGTCCCGGGGCGAACAGGGGAGGAACAGGGCCTTTTCCCTTGGGCCTTCTCCCGATGCCGGCTTCCGCCTACCGGTGTAGGGGATTGGCTGAAGAGAAGTCAGGTTGCTTAGCAACCAAAGGCAGCCTCGTTTTCGGGCCGCGTTGCGCCCGCCATTTTGAGGTCAGGCCACAAGATTCAGACAAAATGGCGGATCGTCGCAGAGGATGTGTGCAGGTACACAGGTGGGGCTCTGGTTGGCAACAGGGCTCGGAGGGCAGGCCCAATAAAGGTGAAATGAGGCTGGTTAGCAAAGAAATCACCTCACCAATGCTGTGGATTCCATAGATGCTGCTTCATGTAGGTCAGGCAGCACGAGTGGTATATGCGGCTGGATGCTTCTGGTGAGCTCGTGTGGGGTAGGGGAGGGCTCCAGCCCTCTCACCCTTCTAGGCGAGCAGATGCTGCTGAGTGGGGCTCACTGGGGAGGAACAGGGCCTTTTCCCTTGGGCCTTCTCCCGATGCCGGCTTCCGCCTACCGGTGTAGGGGATTGGCTGAAGAGAAGTCAGGTTGCTTAGCAACCAAAGGCAGCCTCGTTTTCGGGCCGCGTTGCGCCCGCCATTTTGAGGTCAGGCCACAAGATTCAGACAAAATGGCGGATCGTCGCAGAGGATGTGTGCAGGTACACAGGTGGGGCTCTGGTTGGCAACAGGGCTCGGAGGGCAGGCCCAATAAAGGTGAAATGAGGCTGGTTAGCAAAGAAATCACCTCACCAATGCTGTGGATTCCATAGATGCTGCTTCATGTAGGTCAGGCAGCACGAGTGGTATATGCGGCTGGATGCTTCTGGTGAGCTCGTGTGGGGTAGGGGAGGGCTCCAGCCCTCTCACCCTTCTAGGCGAGCAGATGCAGCTGAGTGGGGCTCACTGGGGAGGAACAGGGCCTTTTCCCTTGGGCCTTCTCCCGATGCCGGCTTCCGCCTACCGGTGTAGGGGATTGGCTGAAGAGAAGTCAGGTTGATTAGCAACCAAAGGCAGCCTCGTTTTCGGGCCGCGTTGCGCCCGCCATTTTGAGGTCAGGCCACAAGATTCAGACAAAATGGCGGATCGTCGCAGAGGATGTGTGCAGGTACACAGGTGGGGCTCTGGTTGGCAACAGGGCTCGGAGGGCAGGCCCAATAAAGGTGAAATGAGGCTGGTTAGCAAAGAAATCACCTCACCAATGCTGTGGATTCCATAGATGCTGCTTCATGTAGGTCAGGCAGCACGAGTGGTATATGCGGCTGGATGCTTCTGGTGAGCTCGTGTGGGGTAGGGGAGGGCTCCAGCCCTCTCACCCTTCTAGGCGAGCAGATGCAGCTGAGTGTCATATGCTTCAGGTCCCAATTTGCTATTAGAATATTTTCTATGTTTAATTGGTCATCCCACATCCAAGCATTGGTGTCCCTAATGCTCGAAGAGGACCAATACAGATGATTTCCCTGCACGTTAGGAGTCACCTGAGCTCTCAAAATTGAACTCTTACAGGCTTTAGTTAGGTGATAATTTCAGCTTAGAACTGCATTGTCACTTAAGTTGTTGAAATGGATCAGGACAGGACTGCAGCATTTGGTGAACTCATGGTCCGCCGTTATATAGTCCAAATGAGATTTGGCCATCACATTTGTCCAAGTAAAGTTTTTTTGTTCTTTAGAATTTTTTGCAATGGGAAGATGGACCTGCTCGAGTGTCTTCAGACGAATGTGTTGATAAGGGCATAAATTGTTATTCTGCAGGCCCTTAGCATTTAAGTCACTTAAAAGAAAGACGGCTCCCGATGCTGACACTTCATGCCATAGCATGATTATTTAGTCTATAGCAGCGTGAATGGATTTAGTCTGCATTTTACCAGGCGGGTCATATACATTTATTGCTAGCGTTGGAGATGATCTTCTATTTGCAACATGAAGTAACATTGATAGAACGTCGGGTAACAGAAATTTAACCGGGAACTGCAGGAGAGTGTGTGTTTATTTAGCCGCTATAGGGAGAACTCCCTGGATCGGCCTCTAATTGTGGGAAACACACTGTTTTGTATTATCTGGAAGCCGTTTATGCCAAAGGTTTGGGCGCACCAGGTTTTCTGCAGCATAAGCATGTCACTGGCTATGATAGTTTCCAACCTCTCTGGGTGAGTAAGAAAATAATGGTATCCTCGCGTGTTATAGGATATCATTCTTAATTTTGACTCTGAGGTGAAAAGTCAGTGTGTGCTATTCATGATGCGTTTCAGGCTGCCAGAAGTAAGCTGTTTTTTCTTTAGTCATTTCGGAGTACATATTTGTTTGTAGATCCCTCAAGATAAATCTTTCTGATTTATTGCCGTCCTTAGGAAAGGCTGTGGTTTTATCTGTTTTTAACGTGGTCACCTGGTGATCAGTATATTTGGCTTTGCAGCCCATTGCTGTTAGTGCTGGCGTGCACGATTTAAGTAATTACATCACTAAGGGAGAGGAGAATTCAAATAAGGCCAGATTTGTGGGGCTGCCCGTATAGGGTAATTCAATGCAGGCAATGTCGATGGAACTGAGTAGTGAAAGCTGCAGAAATTTCTGAAAGATAGATAGATGTCAAGAACGATTCAGGAATGGGCTAGGGTTTGTGGGGTACAGCTCCTCCATGATAGCCCATTTTCCCAAGGAGTGTGCATTACAGGAGTCATTCAAGATCTTGGTCGTCTCCTGGTGTTTTTTGTTGCACCCCATCTTGGAGGGAGATTCATATGTAGGGGTATCGAGGGACCATCCATGATCCTTATGCTTGGTGTGCAGTTCCTTAGCACAGATCCCTGAATTTGAGCAGCTGGATGTCTGTGGCCCATATGTGTTTGTGCACAGCACTGCTTGTATCGGCGTAGGCAGGCATTCAGTAGCCTGCTGCAGTGTCGATTTGGGTGGGGAGGCCTTTAAGATCACTTGTCTATTGAGACCTTTCGGCAGTTTGTCTGTTACTGTTTAACCTTAGTTTCTGAAAAAGCAGTTACACTGCACAGTCTTTGCTGCTTGCATGCAGTGTGGGCAGTCTTCCTCTTTTGTCCCATTGGCTTGTTTGAATGATGCCCATTGAATTTAACCAATTTTGAAGTTATTGGAGCACTAAGGGTGCGTGTAAGTGTCTCATCGTGAGGAGGAATTGCAGGGACAAAAACCTCCTTGAAGTCCCAGTTTTCATTGTGGGCATCCTTCTGCATAGAATGTATGTAGGGGCAGGGGGCGAATATATGGGTCGTAAGTTTGTTTGCAGTCTTGGTGGATGACGTCCTGCCAGTGTTTATTCCTATTACTGGTGTTTGCGTGGCAACAAAAGGAGCAGGGCATAGTGACTTAGTAGTTTTGGCTATACACCGGCGAGATATCAGAGCCAATGTAGTTTTTTAATGTCTTTTTGGTCCCTGAACATGTTTTCCATTTGCGTTGTAAGGGCGTTCAGTTTAGCAACAAGCATGCCCATATCAATGGCAAGTAGATTGATACTTGGATCAGGGACAGAATCTTGTTCCGACAGACTGTCAACTTCTGTACCTTGGCTAGTTGTAATGGTGGAACAGGAGGACGAGACCATCGCAGCAAGGTCTGGCGAATTTGATAGGTTTATGTCTATGGAGTTATCTTCACGCGGTTTCATAGGTAAGTCCCTTTCGCCGCCAAGCGAAGCTCATTGCAAATTCACAAGCAATTACTGCTGTCATTACATGCTTGTAAGAGAGAAAGATGAGGAGTGTGTAGAGAGCTAGAAGAGTGAGGCACACAGAGCCTGTGTGGTCCAGAAAGCTACATCCACGGATTATTGCTGCACAGTCACTACTAGGTGTTTACTGGTCTTTCAGTTCACACAGGCAAGTTACACAATTAGCGTACAGCTGATAGATGCATTCATAGGGCACCAATAATAGTTGTATACACGTAGCTGATGAGATTCTGTTACTCCAACACCTGCATAACAGTGAATAAAGGCTCTGAGGTTTAAAAAATGCTGGGGTCGCCTCTGGTAAGAGGGGATGAGTAAGGCAGTAATATTAGAACTCAACTTCTGGGTCGCTTAGGGATGCCTGCGAGTGTCTTTATGGCTATAACTTTTAAAGGGCCTCTAATCCAACAAGCACTGAGTATGCTCAGTGCACAGTCCTCCCCTCCTTCCTTATACACATGGGGACTCGCCCCTCTAGTCAACAAGTACACACTACTTAGTTAAACCAGACGGTTTAAAGATGGGGGTTGCGGTTTAAATATGGGGGTTAAGTTCACTACCTGGACTAGTGGCCACTTGCACTCTCTCCATATGCCTTCCCCACTCCTGCCATTGACACTTTGCCTGTATGCAGGGTGAGGACTGCACTCACTGCGCAGGACCATAGGTGTCAGTAAGTAAGGGTAAAGGGGCATAAGAGGATATAGTGAGGATTGCTGACTGCCAACAGGTTCAGTATACAGCTGCAGCTGTGCTGAGGGTTACACTAAGCGCCCATTTACCCCCCATTCAGGAGGGTTTTACCACCCAACCCACGGATCCAAGGCGGGAGGGCTCGATGAGGCAAAGTAGCGCAGACCTCGGCCCTCGATGATACCAAAACACGTCCTGCTGTTTCTCTGGGGTTCCTCCTTCAATGGCTAGAGGAAAGCATCTACAACTTGGCATGTCAAGACGCACTGTGTACTGTTCCTCTTGCTCTCTCAAAATCACAGCTGCTTCTGACGTGGAAAAATGTATTATCTCGGGAACGAGATTACCTATCAAGCTAGAAATAGTTGCATTAATTCAGCAATGAAATAAAGAATATCCATGCAAAATTCATGATGCCAGACATCACCGTTCATGAGAAGTTACGTCCCCAAGATCAACGCCATATACAAACCCACAAACACACCTTTGTTTTATATATATAGATTTTTTCATTTTTTTATCTGTTTGCTCTACTGTGAAAAATTATTTGGCTAGAACACAATAAAAAACTATTTTAAAAAAGTATTACAAATTCCCTGAAAATGCTCTGGCCCAAAGCACCAACCCAGGGGCTATTACATCCTCCATTTCTCATCACAGCAAATTTTTGAAGAGACCAAGACCATTCCTTGGAAGTCCCCACCTAGGTAGATTTGCCTGGAATTTCTATGGACAATGCTTGGCCACCATAGTATCTCATTGACCATGTGACTAAGAGCTGTGTACAACAAATTGAGGGTTCAAGAGGACATCCACTGGCCTCAGGTCTGATGGTAGAACTAACAGCTCTGCTGGAAATGACTATCGCCAGACACCCTGAAACTTTGACTTAGATACCTCCAAGACTGAACATTTTTTGGTTATTTTTGGACTGCCATGGTTCCAATGAGATACCCGATTTGTTAACTGGACAGCTTGTATGATATTTCGGGCTCTCAGTAAGATGTGTCGAACTTCTTAAACCAAGAATATTTAAGAGATAGGTAAGGGCACATCCCTGAGCACTCTGTGGCTGCCAAACTAGGCACTTACCAATCTCAAACTTGCCCATCAAAAGTATCACGGTGAAGAGGGAGACTTAAACATAGCCTCGTTGTACCTATCCTGCTCTCAGCCTGGTGACAGAGAAAGGAGAGATGTACATCCCTCATGGGCCCTTCCTCCCCATTATCAATGTATCACAGGTGTGAGAAGCGCTACTCACTTAGACAACCATCCAGACCATATCCGAATGACATTGTTGACAAGATACAGTTGCCATCGATTGAACAAGTGGACTGACTGCAACCTTGTAGAACACCGATGACATCACAGCTGACGTCATGACATAGATACGATAGACATGAAGTACACACGCATCCCTAAATTTAGCTTTATTTCTGGTAGACACAAACTACATGCTTATGACTCACATAGCTAGAGGGCTGACACACCTATTCCTTTGCTACACAGAAACCGCAAGATGCACAAGAATACACATGAACTGCTTGCTGATGCTTAAACGCAACTCACAGGGTGGCCCTGCAAACAAAGCAAAGATGGAAGCCACATGTACCTTACAATTAATGGGAGAAGCTGAGAGAGTTCAAGAACACAGAAGAAGCTGACAGGCTGATCCTGCTGAATCATGCAGAGCAGGCTTCCAGCGCGGCTATCGCACACAGCAATGCCAAGGACACAGAGAAAGGGAAGGTTTCAATTTAATGGAGGAGATAGGGCACCTGCAGGACACAGAAGCCAAAAGCTCTCATAATTGCAACCAGGTGAAGCCCATGCCATGGTCCCTATAAACGTGACCTGAACCTGCAAGACAAAGCCTATTCATTCAAGCCAGATAGGGATGGCTTTTCCCATCAAACTTAAGGCAGGAGGATACAAAAGTGATACTGGTTCAAAGCTGAATGTTTAGTCTTAGGTCCTAGGAGATTGGCTATGGTAACTTATTAGGACCATGCAGCTCCTTCGCGGTCATTCCCATTACTTTGATAGTTGCACTTGACCTAGTCGCAGTCCAAAGCTCCCATGCTGAGAAGACCCTTTCTATCCAATCCCTAACCACCTTCCACGCTAAGTTTACACTTTGTTGCAGCAGCCACGACCTTCCACTAACCTGTAACTTTGTATTTGCAACATTTAGAGGTGGTCTCAGGAGGAGCCACAAGATATGGCTCACCCAATAATTGCACTAACCCATTATAGAATATGTATATAGATCACCTCAATAACCAATCCCTACTCCTGTTAGGTTTTCTTGGATATGACCTCATTTTGTGATGTCATAAGTCAACAAAACTAGACGACAAATGCCTGGAGAGTGTGAGAGCACAGAGAATGGTGCATTGTTCTTGCTGTAGTCCCGGTCATTGAATTTGTAATAAAGACAGTAATCCTTTGTCCTAAGGCTGAGTCTTCCTTTCTTGGTGCAGGGGATTTCCAGGGCCCAATTCCTTTTGCATGTAAACGGGAGGCTGATAATAGTTCCCCTCCTACTTTACAATGCTTACTTGGGAGTGTTTGAAGAACAGCATTCTAAATGTTGAATTATTTATTATTCAACTATTATTTTTACTCCTATATGACCTGGATGGATGGCAGAGTCCACAGGAAAGTAGTCTGTGCCATAGAGTAAGAAAAGGGAGTTTCCTATGTGAGCCTATGCGCATTCAAATTAATGATCCTGTAATGATTGTGAAGTACACACTTGTTGGTGTTTATACAATGTTATGTTTTAATTCCATTAATTCCAAATTCATCATAAGAAGAGAAATTCTATACTTAGTGTCATTCATTATTGAACTTGTGCCCATAGTGACTTTTCAGGTGAAATTTTGTAATTCTTAAATAAACTTCTGCCAACATTTCTCCGCACATGCTATTGATTCACCCTTCCTTGGGCTTTGTCAAGGCACTTAAAACATTGTTTGGTGTGTCCATTTTATTCAAATTTATAATTTATGCATCCATTTCTTTGATATAACACACATATAGATTTTGTTGATTCAGGAATTAGGGGTTCTGTTTCTTGTAGTTCCTGAATGAACTGACTTCTGTGGCTCTTTGGTATCGAGTGAGAATTCACTATTTTGGGGTCCTGGTTAAAGATCGGATGGCTGCACCTGCATGCAATCCATCTTCTGACACTTGCCACTCTTGTCTGCAACTGAATACATCAATCCCTTGTGGGAATAGTCGAGGACCCTGCGTTAGCTCCCGTCTGCTTGTGGCTCCGTTTACTTCCTTTCTTACTTAACCCACATAATAGGCCGACAGGTATATATCTGTCTGTATGGAGCCATGCAGCCACTGACCTCCAACTAACTTGGACCAGTCAGGTATTAAGTGAATACAAGAACACAAAGCAACACAAACAGATCAATAGTGGGTAGAGCGCACAGACTGATAATATTCACCAGAAACAAAAGACTGTGCTATTGACTTGGTTCAAGGTTCTAGTGTTCTATTTGGGCATATGTTTTTATTATCAGAATGGGAGAAACGTGCCATGAACCAGTTCCTAGAGTTAAACCTGGAAAATTGACTCATTACTGAATGCAGCACATCTGTACGTCCCTCACTCTTTTTGGTACCTAAAAAGACACTACAAAATGACGTCCTTGCTTGGATTAAACAAGAGACTCTCAGGGACAAATACAGATTAACTCCAATTACAGACACCCTGGAAGTCATTCAGCTTGATCTTAGAGGAGCCTTCCATCTCATTCTCAGAAAATAAGGAAATTAGTAGGAGACTACATTTAGGACCTAATTTGGGCTTTAGGAGTACAGACTAATGCCCTTTGGCTCGGCCAATGCCCCTGCAATTCTTCAACAGTTCATGGATACAATCTTCCCTGATATTCTTTCCTAGTATGTAATAGTGTATCTAGATGACGAAAGTCCAGAATGCACATACTCTACAAGTAAAGGAATTACTCTGACGACTGCGATAACATCAACTGCTGATCAAATCAGAGAAGTGTGCCTTTGATCACGATACCATTGTCTAGTTGGGATACATCCTGTCTGCTATCAGTATTTCTATGGACCTTTGGAAGGTTTTCCACAATATTGGAATAGTCTCCTCCAACAAATGTTAAAGAAATGCAAAACATTTTTGGAATGGTTAATTTTTATCAAATGTTTATCCTGGCGTGTGTTTGTATAGTTCTTCCTTTCACTATCTGCTCAAGAAGAGAGTGAGATTTGCCTGGATGACTAAAGGTAATTAAACCTTTCAGAGGTTGAACATTATTTTTTCTCAGGAACCTATACTACACCAACTTGTCCATTCTAGGATATACATTATAGAGTCTGACCCCTCTGAATGTGCCATAGCAGATATTTCGAAACACACTTGTTTAGATGAAGCGGAACATCGCACTGCATACCTGTCTAAAGCCTTAATGACCTGCAAACAAAGCTACTCAATTCTAGATAAATGCTATTAGAGATAAAAGACATCCTTCTAAGAGTGGGGTAGATTTTGCTGGGTGCTCAGTGCCCAGTCAAATTAGGAGCAAACACCAGAATCTACAGGTATTGCAACCAATGGAGTGTCTTTGGCAGGCAAGCAAGATGGGTATATATCTTTGCCCAATACAAAGTGTACTTATCCTATGTGTCTGTAAAGGTGAACATAGTCACTGATGCCTTGTGTCAACTTCATTCAGAGACAATCTAATATCAGACTTCAGAAGAAACATTTCTAGCAGGCAAGAAGATTATCTGCAAAACCTCAGATTTTATTGTTGCTTCCATTGAAACCCCTATGTTACATAGTGTTTTCAAAAAGGTATGTTTCTGTTGCAAATAATATTGTGTTGTTGAAAGAACTTTGTTGAAGAAATGTTTTTCTTGCCATTTATAATACAGATGAAAAAATACAATTGTAATATATACCTTTATGAACCACTATCTTGCCCTAACAAAAAAGTTAAAGACTGATTGATAAACACTGGTTATCCTCTTAGGAAAGTGCCACTGTTCAATTTCATTTTTGGAGGACATCTAACCTGGCATGTTTCAGTCATACCACTTGGCACCTTCTACAGGGTGGTGACCATCTCACCCTGATTTCTCGCCTTGCTGTGGTAGGTCTTTCTGGACAAGTTCTGGGATGGTTTACGGCTTTCCTGTCCGATCATTCGCAGTTGGTCTCTCTTCCCCCTTTTTGGTCCAAACTGGTATTACTTTCTTGTGGAGTCCCTCAGGGATCGGCTCTCTCTCCCATGCTGTTCAACATTTATATTCGATCTCTGTTGTATCTTATCTTATCCCATGGGTTTTGATACTATTCTTATGATGACGACACGCACATTTTGGTGCGTCTGGATCTCACTAGACCGGACAAAGACAGTTGGCTAAGGAGGTGTCTGGAGGAGCTGGGTGCATGAATAGCAACCAATTGGTTACATTTAAATGTTAATAAGGCCAAGGTTTTGGTCGTTGGTACTACCTCTCCGCTCCTGTTTTGACTATGGATTTTTGGCCGTCACCTTCTGTTAGAAACTTGGGGTACAAATGACCTATTCTTTTTCAATGTAAGATCGGTCACCTCAAGCTTCGTACTTTGTGTAAAGGTCTTCTGTTTATTCCGGCAAACTGTCAGGCCCCGTTGGTGGCGGCACTTGTTCTAAGTGTGATTGACTATTGCAATTCACTCTACCTGGCACTGCCCCGCTTTCTTATTAACCGGCTCCAACTTCTTCAAAATGCAGCAGCCACAGATATTCTGCATCCCCCGTTCAGTAATCACATGTCTCCTTTATTGAGACAGTTTCATTGGTTGCCGGTGGAGAAACAGATTTTCTTCAAGTCTATGTGGGTCATCCATCGGGAGTTTTATGGAGAAGGGGCCGAGTACTTGCAGTGCTGCTGCCTCGTGTCAGACTGTCTTGCATGGGTGGCCGTGCCTTTGCAGTGGCTGCCGCTAAGGCCGCTAGGACTTAGAACACCTTGCATTTTGCACTCCGTTTAATAGCTGACCATCTTAGATTTCGGCGATCACTAAAAACCCTTTTATTCTGATCATCCTGTAGGTAAATCTGTATGTCTGCTTCCAGCGCCAAGGTGCCTTAGGGCATATGTGTGCTTAATAAATATACGTAACATAACATAACACAATTGAAGCCAGGACAATGAGTGAAATCATCTTGCCATCGGGTGAGGTTATTTAACTTTGAAAATGGTGACAATATTTTCCTTCCTCACTTGCCCTTCTTGTGTAAGGGGGAGATAAATGATTGATGGGCCACAAATCACCAGTTCAAATCATGTTCTCTTCGATGTAGACTCAGAACTGTTTCTGCTTCTGGTGTGATGAGGGTAACCTTGGCATACTCCTCCAACTGTACTTTACTGCACCTTTAGCTAACTACCAGAGGAACACAAATATGGTTTCATACTAATAAATAATCTTTCAGAATGGACATAGCTTGGTTTTGTGAGCAGAACATCTACCATTATGACACAGAAACATTAGAATTGATCGTTCTGAGAGAAGGCTATCCAGCGGAATTAGTCACAGATAATGGAGTCCATCTAAATTCACCTGCTGTGGCATGGTACTGCAAAGAAAAAGGGATAAAAGATAGCTGAACTGCACTCTACTACCCCCAAGCCAATGGGCAAATCGAACATGTAAATAGATTCATAGAGAACAGTCGAAAATGAGTAACTGCATTGTGGCAAGAAGGGAAAAAGACAGCATTAAAAGCCATTCACAATACTATGGGAGTTACAGGTGCTAAATAGTGTGAGCACATGGACATCTAATAGCAGAGCCTGGCAAATGCCTGCTTCTTACACACACGCCAAAACTGTTTGCTTTACCAATGCTTGTTTCTATCAGGATGTCCGTGGATGACATGCATGATATTATTAACAGAGTGGCTGAAGCCAGACCTTGTTAAGAAATGTTTTCTTACACCAGTAGTGTGTTTACAATTCGTCTTTAACTCTCAGAAGACTGCTTCGAAAAAACACTGGCAGGCACTTCGAGCGCAACCTTTGATGGCAAGGCTCGAGTACAGTGAGCTCAAAGAGTTACCATGACGAGGTGATTTGGGCGGGAGAAGCAGGAACTGTGCGGGAACGGCCATTGGGATTATCATGGCCATGGGCAATCAATAGGTGGGTAAATAACCAAACTACACCTACACGATTGTGTCCCTCCTCATATGCCATTTCTCCCAACTGTATTCTAATGCAACTCTTATTAGACACAGTCCGCCACAAGCTGTCACTTATATGGGTAGGAACTATGTAGTAAGTGAAGACGAAAGAAATGGAACATGGATAGAGGAGCACTTTACGGAAGGGCAAAGGGACCAAACAATGTGGCGTTGGAGCCCATACCTAATTAAGGGGGCCCTAAAGCGCTCGAAGAAGTACCGGATGTAAACAATACAGAGACGAATAAAGAGCAAACAAGTAAACAATGTTCTGTTCAGGAATTATCACCCAATGAGGCTGATGACAAGTCACCACACTCATATATTATGAATTGCCCTTTGTCCTGGGTTGAAAAATCTGAAAGAACTCATCAAAGCACACATGGAAGAGAAAGGCGAATGCCCAGCAGATGAAAAGGCATTGAGCTGTATTGATTCCTTGATATGGTATGTGCTGCATTTCACTTTTGCCATTGGAAAAGGAAATGTGTGGTGATCAGTCTTTCCACGCTCTGCCCAGCAACATGCAGCGCACATCATCTCGCCACAGTGGCGACGCAGGAAGAGCGAAAAGAACAGGAGTCTAAAGGAAAAGCAAACCACAGGTATGGTCGACTCGCCCTCCTGCTGATTGCTTTACGATTTCGTGAAATAAAGCTCTGTTTAAAATATTATACAATTCCAAGGATTTATTATTACAGTCCTCTGCAATACAACCCCTGTCTTTGTAACCGGTGTTCTAAAGAAGGAACTGAGAAGAGATGTGCTGTTGTGCATCTTGGGTAAGCTTCCCCTTTTCCCTGCCATCCATCCAGGTTATCAAGGAGTAAAATTAATAGTTTATTGATAATTAACTGAAAAGGTAGAATAAGAAACTTAGTGTATACAATATTGGTGAAAGGCAATTAAATGTTGAGAAAACCAAAGGTTGGGCCCTATTTTATCTGGGACGATAATACAGACTTTTAGGCATGGAAAAAGATGGATATGCAGTGGTCTATCTCTGTTATGTAGTTCCGTGGTATTTGGGTTGATCAGAAGGGGCACATGGTATGGATGGCTTCTCAATGTGTGTTTGAGTAGGACTAGATAATCTCTCTGTATAACCACAAGTACTTTACAATGCGTAGTACATTGTTTTTTCCTGAGTTAGTTGATTAATGTCATCCAGGTTGGTATACTTGCCTTGTGTATTTATTTTTAAGACGGCAGGTTTTTAGGATTAAAATACATTACTTACCATAATCATATTTCAAATGCTTGTATCTGCTCAGATTCACATGCTTTGCATACACTGCCATCTAGTGGTATTTGCAGAGTACTGTATGCTTTGTTTTCGACTGGGTGGGTCTGTAATACTATCCTTAGTGTGACATCAATTGTACCCATGGACATTCATGTATCAAAGTCCCTCAGATTGTTTTGAATTTGGCAGCGTGGCACCGGAAGTCATAGATTGTGGTCATGAAGTGCATGAAGAGCATGAAGTGTAGTACATGTAGTACATGCAATACATGGGTAGATAAGAGCAAGATGTTTGATGTCTATGTACCTTCAACTCCAAGCGAGGAGGAAGGGTGGGCACATGTGAATCTAAGTAGATGCAAGTATCAAATGTCTGAGGCCTGTGGACCTGCTTAGAATCCCATGCTTTGCATCTTTAGCAGTAGCTAAAGAAGGTTGTGGGATGTTTGAAGGTACAGCAGCAAAGAGATGTGTTAACACTGCTTGTCCCACCTGGGAATCTTGTTTGGAATGTGTATCCAGACAGTAATGTTGTGTGAAATTATGTATAGAACTCCAAGTCTGCCTTGTAAATGGCATATAAAGGGGCAGGCTAAAGCAGCTCCTGTGCACGTGTTGAGTATTCTCTGGATGTGAAAGGCAGAATTTTGTTTGAAAGGGAATAGCAAATCTGAATGCATTTGACTATCCATCTTGAGATAGTTCACTTAGAGACAGGATCCCCTTCTCTTCCAGTAGCTATGGACACAAACAATTGTGCAGTCATTCTCATTGGCTTTGTCTTGTTAAGGTAATATATAACAGCACTTCTAACATCTAATGTAAGGAGGCTCTTCTCTGCTGAATTGGTAGAAAGCTGGATGTTCTATGGATTTATTGACATGCAATTGAAATAAATTTAGGAAAAAAATGTGGGTGTGTTTTTAGCACCACTTTGTCTTTACGAATGACAACAAAGGGCTTCTTGAACTGAGAGTGGTGTATGCAGAGAGTGCTACTAAATGGACTGTAAGAGAGTTAAAGACTAAACCTGAATCTAACAGGTAAAGTAAGTAGAGAACTATGTGTGAAGGAGAACAATCAATTGGATTGATGACTTGAACTTTGCACCAGATAGCAAACCGTTTCAATTTATTGTAGTAACAATGACTGGCGTTATGTTTGCGTGCCTATTTAAAGATATCCATACATCTTGTTGGTAAGTTTAAATGACCACATTCTATGACTTCCGGTGCCACGCTGCCAAATTCAGCGTTTGAAGGCGCGGATCATATGTTGGCCCCTGATATTGGGACAGCATGTTGTATGGGCACGGATGTTTCACTGGTGAGTAAAGGGACATTGTGAGCAGTTGTGAGACCCATGGTTGAATTGCCCACATTTCAGCTATTAGAAAGAGTTTGACTTGTTCCTGTTGCATATTTTGGATGATCAACTCAGTAACGTTGTTGGGAGAAAAGTGTCAGTAAATTTCCCTAACAAGCTTATCCATAGAGTGACCATTGTTTTGCCAGCCCGTCTTGCATCGGAAGGCACTAGAAAAATGCAAGAAGCCATCATCCCTAGAAGGTGCATGGCCTTTCGTATCGTTATCTGATGACTAGTTACATACTGTGAAATTTGAAAAATAATATTTTGTAACCTCTCGTTGGAGGGGAAGACTAAGGCATCTTCCGTTCGAATTTGAGCACCAATAAACTGTTTTGTTTCACCTGGAACGAGACTTGATTTTTTCTTGTTGATCGAGAAGCCTAGACTGAAGAGTAGGTCGATTGTCTCTGGGGTGTTTTGTTGACACACTTGAGGTGCGTCTCCAGTAATTAGCCAGTTATTGAGGTAAGGCTACATTGGAATTAATTGTCTGCGCAGGTGGGCAGCTGCTACTGCAAAGATGTTGGTGAATACTCTTGGCGCTGAGGATATGCTGAAAGGAAGCACCTTGAACTGGTAATGAGTCGTTCTGAATTTGAACCCGAGATATTTTCTGTGCGCAGGAAACATTGAAATATGAAAGTATGCATCTTTCATATCTAATGTTGCCATGCAATCCCCCTGTTTTAGGAGAGGGATTACTTTTTGAAGGATTGTTGTTCAAAACTTTTGCTGTTTCACATATGTGTTTGCTGGACATACAACACACATACTAACACAAAATCCTTTTAGGGGACAAGGAAGTATGTTGAAGTATGTTCTGTCGCTCCTTTTAGTAGAAGAGTTTGAATCCCGTCTTGTAGAATTTGCTGGTGCTCTTGCAACATTTTCTGTCAGTTTGGTGGATGGTAATGAGGTCTTCTGAGGAACTCTATGGAGAAACCCCTTGGACATGGTGGAAAGTACCCACTTGTCCGAAGTGATTTCCTCCCATGCGTGGGTGAATTGTGAGAAACAACCCCCTACTGGGGAAACATGGGAGGGAACCTGAATCGGAATGTCTCTGTTTTTGGGCAGCAGAGCCATTAGTGGCTGTTGCCCTACAGTGACCTCTACTCCGGCTGAAGCCCCTCTTACAGGTGGATTAAAAGGGGGTTTAAAAACACCCCACCGAACATACAGTGAGTTTGAAATCTGGTTTAAGAATTTTAGAGTTTCGTACTTCTTCTTAGCAGTTTCCAAGGCATCATCCACTGCCTTGCCAAAGAACACATTAGCCTCAATGGGCATATTGAGCAAGGTTGTTTAAGTCTACATTTTAAACATTGATTGTCGCAACCACGCATGGCGCTTTAGTAATGTGCCAGCCGCTACAATGTTACTAGCATTGTCAGTTGCATCTAAATTACCTTTAATAATATTGTTAGCCACTTGTTTGCCTCGGCTACTGTCTTTGACTGAACATTGTCCCAGAGTGCTCGATTATAGCTAAAAAGAAGAGTGGTACTGCTGGGAATATGCACTCGGTACATGGCTGAAGTAGCCACTTTTTCCCATAGGGGGATATTTTTTCATTTACTTTTCAGGAGGAGCTTCCGCAGAAGCTAAGGGAGTCCCTGCCCTTTTGTGGGTGGTGGTAACCATGAGGGAATCTGGCTTAAGGAGACCTTGTATAACGAATCAGAGGGGGCTGGATGAAATGAACTGCTCTATAGAGGCTTTTCCCTCCAGCATTTCATCCACAAAATCTAAATCTTGGGGGACATCCTGTTTTTGAATTTTGAAATGGTCTGCTGCCTTTTTAAGCAGATTGTTATAAAGGAAATGGTCATGAACGGGAGAATTGGCTACAGGTTGGTCATCATACTGACGTAAAGGAAGCATAAATGTGTCATCCTCACTATAAGAATCATCATCATCATATTGATTATCATCACCTAAATAATCTTGCGAAGTCCCATGATCATCAGTATTATCTTGATCTAAATCAATGACCTCTTCTGCAAAACCTGCACCTTGGGGCTGTGAATGAACTTCCTCATGTAATTTAGAGGATTTAGACGGAGGCTCATCCTGTTCTAAATCAATATGTTTTTATCTAACATCCTGTTTCTCCATAAATGAAACAAAAGACGAGAGTTTGTCCATAGTTAGCTCTAATCTCTCTTTTGTCCAAGAGCCTGTCCTAGGTATATCTGGGGTATGTGTTTGGTCAGCAAACAAAGCTTCTAACAAAGGAGATAAGGACTCAGTGTGATGAGTATCTGTTGGTGATGTATGCATCTGCAGCAATATTTTTGTATGTGAAGGCGTTTCGACCGTTGCTTCAAACCCGTCTCTTGTGCAGGAGGTTTCAAAGGACATTCAGGAGTGTGCGTCTTTGAAACATTGTAGGACACTGGCATTTGTTTCGGCATACATTCGACAGCGTGCACTTTTGAAACATGGCCTGAGGACTTTATATGTGCAGTAGACGTCTCGCACGATGCTTGTCTTGGAGGGCTGTCATGTCACACACACGGGGTAGGCACAGAGGACTGCGTTGAGGTAGATGCAACGGCAGTGCACTTGTGTAACGCATGGCCATATTTCGACGACTTTGTTGTCGACTGGCTGGGGCTTGTGTGTTTATCATGTAAGTGAGAAACCCCATGCTGTGTGTGTTTATGTGTGCCACTGTCACCGAGGTAGTCTCCATTGCAGTGCCGCCGGCCTGTCTTCCAGAGAGTGGGACTGACAGTTGGGAATCTACTTATCCCATATCATCTTCGGCGTCACTTTGAGCACTGAAAGAACTCTGTCCTTCGTTAGACTCTCAGGTGCCAGTTAAGGAGTCTAGGCTGGCTGCACCTGAATGGCGTGGGCTGCCCAATGCTTAGTGCATCGATCCTTTAAGCTTTTCGGTTTAAAAAGCTGTCAGTCTGCTCAGCGTTTTCCGCAATGATCTCTCGGGAGGCAGCTGTTGCACACCCGGTGAGTGTCCTTCCAAGGATATTTTTTATGGCAGGGTGGACAACATTTCAATTGAGTTTTTTCCATGACTGAAGAATAGGGAAATTAAACATAGAGTGTAAAGGGAGGAGGTAAATGTAGGCATTCTCTGAGAAACACCCTAATGTAACACACACCTCTCTCCCTACTGTATACTTCTTAGTCGAAAACATTGTCGGGAGGTCTGTTGCGTGTTGATCGTCCAAGATGTTGATGAAAAATTATACAAATTTCAATGATAACTAAATAAAGGCTATAAGCCACGAACTCCGCAACATGTGTCACACTAGGGATAGTCTTACAGACATGCCCAGTCGACGTCCCTTTTCGAATTTTCAAAACAAGTCATGCAATACACTGAAGCTACCACTAGATGGCAGCACATGCAAAGCATGTGATTCTAAGCAGATCCACACGCTTCAGAAATAATTCTGTATATCTAAAAGTATAAATTATTGGTTTGTGGGTTTGTGGCTTGGCAAAGTGTTGGCAGATGGGAGATGAAGGCGTATGAGAGGAAAAAGGCAAAGGCATATGGGAGGCGAAGGCGAGGCGTATGGGAGGCGAATGGATCTGAGAGGCAAAGGTGAAGGCAGGTACCAAATCGTTGAAGGGACAGTGTTGACCGGGAGGGGAAAACAAGAAGGTGTATTCATCCCCCGCATTCCACTCATTCCGACAGATATGCCGTTCAGTTTCAAGCACCTACAGTTCCCGGTCAGGCTGGCATTCAGTATCACCTGGTTATCTCCATAAATAGACTGTAAGTATGTAATTTGTATTCTTATGTAATATTGTAATATTGTAATTGTATTCATGTAACATTGGAAGTTTTGCATATACTTTTTGCTGCGCCCGGTAACCTTTGAGTCTGGAGCGCATTATAAATAAACAAACAAACAAACAAACAAACAATCAACAAGGCACAAACCAGTCAATCACATGCACTGGTATCAACTTGGAATCTCCATGTTTCTCCCTTGGGCAGTTGTATGTCGCGTGTACCAGAGTAGGTTAGCCGAATCAGTTGTATATCTTTGCTCCAACTGGAAAAACAAAATGTGTTCTTTATGAACAAGCCTTACAATGATCATGTACTTTGGTAATATTAAACTTCAGGTCCATAGTTGTTGGCACCGTTGGCATCATGTCACCCACCCATCATGCTGCTCAGGAATCTCCATGTTGTTCTCACGTACAGATATAAGTTTCAGTATGAGTTTTTAAGAAGAACAAAAATTGTGTTGTGTAGTCTTTATAAGAAAACATTTTTAAAATGTTAAATAATTGGGATTCCAAGATGGCGGCTGCGAGGGGAAGACATGCTTGAGCGTCTCTCCCCTCGGGCCGCTCTACAGAAGCAGGACAGTAAAGCGGACTGAACTACCTCCGAAACGTGGGGCTCCAGGTGGGATCCAAATCTACACGAAGGCAGTTTTATAAGGCAAATCCCCGACACGAAAACACACCGCACAGCAAAGCGGGAAGACCCGCCAATTCCCGCCCGAAGGACCCAGAGTGCCTACCTCGCACACTACGGACCAGAGCAAGCAACCGGCGGGGCACTCATAGCACAAGCCCAGAGCAACGCACCCCCCACGATAGTCTCCCGGGGAGAGCGGTGAGGCAGAGGCTGGCCCCCTGAGCTGCAAAGCGAGTGCGGCAGACCGGGGCTCGATCAGGGACACAGCTACGCACTGATCCACCGGAGCAGATCCAGAGGCATATGGAACTAGACTACGGGAAGGGTTGGAATAGAGTATCAGTGATCCCGCGGCCCGAAGAGGCTAAGAACCGGAAATACCCACAGAACTGAGGCACGGATCGTCCAGACGGGGAAGCACCCCCAATCAAGGGCCAAACACTACAACAGTAAGGGGGTGCTGAGGGAGCCACCCTCCCCCTCCGGCGACACAGAAAGAAGGCACATAAGAACCTAAAGTTCCCGGATAAGCATAGAGGAAACAAACGAATAACCTCCACCCGACCAATCAACACTTGCTGCCATCAAGCACCTCAGCGAGTTTGGGAGGGATGTCAATGGCCACACACGGTAGGGAGCATCCCGGCACATCTTCTAACCACCTCCCCCACAAGCGGTTTACTGTTGAACACTCTGAGACCCCACAAAGAACACCACACGCCCATGGCCCCCCATCTACCACAGCGACATCCGGACAGAGGTGGTGCCCTCCCAGGGAAGGGGTCCCAGGCCTGTATATATACAGTGGGCGCAAAGAACACAGTAACGCCACTGACCCCTAACACCTTTCAAGAGTTAAAGGGAATGCTGATTGGACACCCACCAGCAGATCCTAAGAAGTATGGTCACAAGCAATCGAATCTCTAACACCCTAGGCACAGCCAGTGGAGGGCAACCTGCGCCCTAGAACAGTCCAACACAGCACAAAGAAGGGTGACATAATGAAACCCATGTACAAATAGACTAGATCCCTCAGGACCTCAACAAGAAGTACAGGCCGGCGGGGCAGCACGCAGTAAAGGTCGCAGATGCCCACAGGCCCGCAAATAGTCAGACGGTGCGAGTGATTCCTGAAGCAGGGAACCAACGCAATTCTCCATCTGTCTCAACTCCGCCGAGTTCTCACATAAGGACCCATATATAAGCGGAATCCCAAGACTGGGAGAACGGCACACAAAGGATTTTAGAGTTTCGTACTTCTTCAAAGTCAAGGGGAAAGCAACCATAAGCCTCGGCACGGACTCTGTCACGTAGACAAGAGACAAACCTGGTTCAATTGTGGAACACCAACACCACTAGCCTACCGAAAGGAAAGGGGCAAGAGTATCAACGAACAAACTCGGACCCGGGCAAGACACAGATAGGAATGTCCACAAAGGAGGACATGCAATTCTGGTTTAAGGAGTTCCAGGACCAATTCATGACCACGGTCCTCACCCAATTTGAAACCATGAAAGAAGAGATGAAACAGGTAGTACATGAGACTAAAACTGATGTAGCAGACCTCAGGGAAAGAACAGACACTCTGGAGAAAATAGTTTTTTAAAGATATCCTCTCCGTCAAGAGGAAGCCGACATCAAAATAGACAGGATACACCGGGTAGGCCCGCGGAGAACTGGTGAACCAGGAACGTGACCCCGGGAAGTCCTGATCCCATTCACCTCATACACCCAGAAGGAGCAGGTCCTCTGCAAAGCAAGATCTATGGATCACATACGGATGAACGGGGTGGAAATACAACTATATCAAGACCTGGCGCAATCAACACTGCAGAAAAGGAGAGAGATGGGCCCAGTAATCAAAGAACTCCCAGTGAAATGTATCAGATATAAATGGACTTTTCCTTCGGCCTTCTCTTCTTGTGGGAAGGGAGGCAACAGAGAATAACCACGTGCAAGGAGGATTTATAGATTATGAACACTCAGGAACAAGGATGAGGACAAGTCAGAATATTCTGGATTGAGGAGAAGCCTCTGGGAATGGAAGACGATCCATAGGAAAGTTCGGCAACCCGGCAAAAAGAAGTATGGTCTCTTCATACAACATTCTAGAAGTGGAACGATAGTGAATTTTCGATGTCCCACCAGGTGGAACATCACCAGCATACATCTCAAAAAAGAACATGGAGTGACAATCCGGACACCAGGTGACGGCTGGGGGGGAGGGACCACCCGGTGCCATCGGATGGAATCCACGTGGGGTTTAGGAGCCCCCAACAAGTTATTCCTGAGTATTCCGAGGGCCTGGTGCAGAAGGCAGTACGCCCAAGCATCCGTAGGAGGTGGGGTGATTAAGGGGAGGGGGGAATTCTGGAAGGGCTGAAGTAGCGCAGAAAAGAAGCCAGGAGACAAAAGGTGGGAGGAGTCAGACATCAAAATGAAGCAGGTAAAAATTCTAACGTATAACATCTGGGGGCTGAACTCCCAGGTGAAAAAAAAAGAAGTGGAACACTTACTCCATAAAGGGAAATTCGATGTAGTAATGCTACAAGAGAGCCACATCAGAGTGCAGGACAAAATGAAAGACCGCTTGATAGGGTACAACCTGATCATTCAAGCCAATGAGCAAATTAAAAAGGCGGGGGTTCTCATAGCCTTCCACAAAACATTAAAAATCCAAATACACAACACACAAACCGATAAGGGCGAGAGATTCATATTTGCAAATCTCTGCATAGAAGGTTCCCCGATGACACCCTGGATAAGCTAGAAAGGTTTGCCAAGGGAGAGGTGGCAATGGGCAGGGGTTTGAATCTCGCATGGCACCCCAACTTAGATAGATCTGGCACTAGCGCACAGGGACAGGGAGCGCCATCAAAAGCCTTGCATATGAAAATGGAAACCCTCTCGTTGGGGGATGCATGGCGGGGGACAAACGGCCAACAAAAAGGATATTACCATTTCTCACATGTCCACAACTCGATGTTGAGAATAGACTATCTATGGGTAGCGACTGGGTTTATGGGGAAGATCCTACGAACGGACATCGGTGCAATTTCATTATCTGACCATGCTCCCCTCTGGGTAGATCTGTCGCTTGTTCACGCCTCTGGCAATGGACACTCCCACCAGATATTATACTGGACCCTCTCGTGGGGAAATCGTCCAGGACAGGCATCATAGCATATTTCACTCAAAATAATCAGCCTGAAACATCCAGGGAGACACTTTGGGAAGCTTTTAAAGCAGTAGCCAGGGGGAAAATCATTGCGCTCAAGGCGGAGAAGGACAAGCAGACCTGCCAATGGGAAACTGACCTGGAGGAGAAACTGAAAGTGATTCAGATGGAGATGGTGCAGAAGCCCTTGTCTAAATTAAATAAAGTGTTAAGGCACGTCCAAGGCCAATTAGAAACCTTTCGCACAAAAAGGGCTGAGAGACACCTTCTCCATCTGAAACATTGATATTACTCTAAGGCAAACAAAACAGACAAACTCCTTGCAACTGAAAGCAAAACAAAGCAGACAAACAATACAAAAAATGACAGACGGTAAATGGAAAACACTGACTCGTACAGAAACACGTTCAGAGAATACTGTGAAAACCTATACTCATCAGAACATCCCAATGGGCGAGACCAAGATGTATACGTAAAAAAAGTTGTGTCCCTCCTGACAATTTTGGAGGAAGAAAAGCATTATCTGGCCGGGGTAATAACCGAGGATGAGGTTAAAAAGGCAATACTAGCACTACCCAAGAATAAAGCTCCACTGGGAATATATATGGAGGGCAAATCCCAAACTCACTTGGGCGATCCAGACCAGAGAGATGTGGACAAAGATCTTAATCCAGTGGCACCAGACACCAGAACGTTTGCACGCAATGTACCCCCGAAGGTCGCGCCTGTGCTGGAGAGACTGTTGGAAAATAGATGATTGGAGGCACATCTGGTGGGACTGCCCGGCCATTCAGCAGTTTTGGGGGGATTTGAAATCACACCTGCAACAGATGTTCACAGGAGTAGGAAACCTAGAGGAAAGGGTTTGGCTATGTGGATTCGAATTCTATTACGAAACTAGAAACAGAACTTTATGGCGCTTCTAAGTGTGGCCTGGCTAGCAATTTCCCAAAAATGGAAACAAAGATCCCCACCGACTATATACGAGTGGCTGCAAAGAGTATGGGCATTCATGGCAATGGAACGTATCACTTACAACATACATGGGGACAGACAAAATGTAAAACTGATTGGGGTACGGCCCTCACATTTCTGCAGAATGACTATATGGAACAATGGTGTCCACACAAGATCAGGATCCTCGATCTCTTCAACTAATCGAAAAAGATTTTGGGAGAAGGACACTTCAGATGCCTCATGGCACATTCCGGTAGGTGAAAGGGCTGTGGGGGGAGGGAGGGTTATGGTTACTTTGTTGTATGTTATGATTGTAAAATCAATAAAAACAAGTTTAAAAAAAAGTTAAATAATTGACAAGAAGTAGTGAATTTTCCTGTTCATCTTTCTTATGGAGCCTTTCTGAAAAGCGTAAAGCTACCTTAAGGTATTTCTAACAAATAGTATGAGAAACTGAAATCCCGGGCAAATTCGGGTATATAAGCAAGTATATTGCTTATATATCCATGCTTAAGTATATATATGCTTGCTTATATATCCAGAAGTGGAGACATTCCACGAAAGCTCACAAATATGCAAAATAAAGACTGTGTTAGCCTAATTAAGGAATTGACCTTTGTTTTCTTCTGGATCAACATTCGATTCAACCCTTGGCTAACACAGTACAAACAGAACTTAAAATAAGGAAGATACCACAATGTACTGCACTAAAATGAAGCTTAAGAAAATATTGGGAAAACAAGCACATCTGGACAGCGACCTCTTATTTTTGAGCAAATGCTAGAGACAAAATCTGATACCAAAGGGAATGACCATCAAAAACCCTCTGGCGTCAACTTACAACACAAGATTCTCACAACAAATATGCATCAGGACATCAGAACGGTTAAGAAACAACCTTATTAGTGTCTGCTACAACCACAGACGGACAACACAAGAACATATCCAAACTGTCCTTGACACAGAGGCACTGCCTCGAAGGCGAGGCATATGGGAGGCAAATGCATCTGGAACGAACTCCAAGTATCCACAAAAATGCTCCAAGAATCTTTTCTAAACAAGTGGAAGAAGCTTGAAGCGTTGAGACAGAGGGCGAGAAACACTGCAGCAGCTACTGACAATGTGTGGACTGAGAAAGCTAGCACTCTCCAACAACAGGTCTGTGTTGTCAGCTTCCCAGATTATACCCCAACAAAGGCAGACCATTCAGTGTTGGCCAGGGTGATCACATTCTACCCCCATTGACAAAATAGAACTGTGCAGCGATCTGGAGGCCTTCTGCAGATGACTCAGATTAAAGGAATTCTTTCATGACAAATCAGAAAACAGCCAGGACAGCAATGAAATTGTCAACAACTGGGACACAAAGCCAGAAAACAAAATTCCAATTGGACTCCCGTCATCGGATGCAACCCAAAAGTGGATCGAAACATTGAAAGCTTCAGACATAAAGCAACATCTGCCATACTGGACAAAGGCATTAAACATTTGTATAACCTAACACCTCCAGAAATGGTGGCTATAAAATCTCTGAACAGCAACAAGAGTATTACAATCAAACCAGGAGACAAAGGAGGAGCAGTTGTCATAATGAAAACCTGTGAATATGTGCAAGAGGCTCACAGGCAACTTTCTGACACAAGATATTACAAAAAAGCCGCAGGAAGACCCAACCAAACAATACAAAAGAGAATTCAACAAGATCATCTAGAAACTTCTGAATGAATTCCAGCAACACAATCAGAGCCTCATGTAAAAGTGTAGGCACTTTTTTATTTGGTTTTAGTAATGGCATCTTTTGACAATGGAAATAACGAGTCAGTGGTATAGATACTTTTCGGAGTGATGTAGTGCATTTGATGGATGTTGGCAATCAGATTTTTCTTTTGAATGTTTAAAATGCATGGAAGAAGTTTATTTGATCATGTGAAATATGTAGTGAAGTATTTTTAAGTAATTGTAGTAAATAAACAGCAAAAATAGAAACAGAAATTAAAAGCAGTTTTTGGGAAACTTAGAAAAAGTTTAGTAGAATATTTGTTACCAGATAACCCAATGGATTAACATTATATATATTAAACGACCTGCGGTAGCAGGCGTGCAGTTATGGTTAAATTGCTCAACTAATAGAAAGAGCACTTTTTGGGTGGCTTATATCTTTGCCATCCCTGGATGTATCTTCACCAAACTTTGTAACAAAACGTATATGGCCCCCTTTGGAATGTTCTTGCGAAGTTTGGTGTGGTTTCGTCCAGAGGACGCAAAGTTATATGGGGTTCCAACGTTTTTGAAATCCTCAGATAAAATGGAAAAGAAATGTTGCTTGCGCCTACAGCCTAACAGCTGGACGTATTTTCTAACGGAAGCATGCTTTTGCAAATTTGGTGTAAATCCGTCCAGTCGTTTTTAAACATTGGCCAAAAAGTAGGTGAAGAAAATAGTGATATCTGATATGGTCCGCAGACTTATTTCCTACTTCAGAGTCCACGGGCGCCTCTGGCCCGATCAGGGGATGGCTTGGTGTCCGCTGACATCAGAAATGCATGCTAATTGGATGTTAAAAAACGTGAGCTGCATCACATTTTTTTAAACGTTCGCCAGATTGGTTCAGCGGCCAATAGCCATTGTCCATTGACAGCTCAGGGGGAAAATATGGAAATTGCAATTGGGGTTATTTTGTGGCCGAAAGAGGGCTTGGGGAGTGGAAAAAAGTTGATAGGGAGCTGTTTTCATAGGTGAAAAAAAGCTGTGCAGGTGCTACAGTATCCGCGGACACAGCGGTACTCCGCGGACCAGCACGTGCCATCCGAGACTTTAAAGGGTGCCTAGCATGGAAAGATATCAGGGACTAGCCAATCTTGTTTTGTGGTTGTGGAGGAGGAGTTGAAGTTTACATGAGTACAGTGTAGCAAGTATTTTCTTTGTTGTGTGTAGTTAAGATGGCTATGGTTATGAAGAAGCAGAGTGTGTGGATGGTGGGAGATTCTTGGATCCATTCATTGAAGCTTTACACTGAATCGCGTGGCATCTCTGCTACTATAGGAATGGAAAAAGTGGAAGTTCCGTGGGATGTAGATTGTGGATTAAGATTATCATTCTGTGAGAGTATGGCTCACTTTAAACGTCCAGATATTATTATTGTGCATTGTGGAGGCAGCAGTTTGGGCTATGTCACTGCAGGATCTTTGCATTTTGCCATGTAGGCTATGTTGAAAAGCCTAATGGAACTGTTTCCAGCTGCGATGATTACTTTTTTCTGAAATCAATCAAAGACATGAAGGATGTGTTGAAAAGCCTAATGGAACTGTTTCCAGCTGCGATGTTTACTTTTTTCTAAAATCAATCAAAGACAAATATGGAGTTGTCCAAACTTGTTTTGTCCTCAAATGGAAGAAACTAGACTGCATGTCAATAAAGGTGTATCATCTTTTGACAACGGAAATATCATGTTGGATGGTGTAAATACTTTTTGGAGCGATGGAGTGCATTTGACAGATGTTGGCAATCAGATTTTCTTTTGAATGTTCAAAATGCATGGAAGAAATTTATTTGAACACATGAAATATGTAGTGAACTATTTTTAAGTAGTTGTAGTAAATAAACAGCAAAAACAGATACAAAAATTAAAAGCAGTTTTTGTGCAAGTCAGAAAAAGTTCAGTAGAACATTTGTTAGTTCAGCATATAACCCCCCCAAAAAGGTTATTGTAGGAGCCACCATTTTTTAACTTTATTTGGTTTTAATCCCCCCGCCTGCAATTTTCCAGGTGACCGCAGACCTCTATACTGTCCGTGGACTATGCAAGCTGCAATGATTGCTATGATTGTTTTTTTAGTTCTTTTTTTTATCTGTGAAAGTTGGCTCCAAAAGGAGCCTTTTTTAGTATTTGTTAATGTTTTTTTTTATAGGAGGGGCAAGGAAGTAAGGTGGGGGAGGGAAGGGCACCAACCACAGATACAGAAGGGCGGGTGAACAGCGGAAGATGTTGGGTAGGGGTGTAACGGTATAACAGTATACCATTATAAATACAGTGAACAGCTTAATAGAACTGTAATAACAGTCACGTTGTTTATACCGGTATACGGTTTTAGGGCCTGCAGCTATTAAGTGAGCTTTTCAGTCGGATTTGGAAAGTCTGCAGTAAGCAAGTGCTGCACATTCTGGATCTTGTACTGTGGGATGTGGCGTTTGGCAGACAAGAGCATAGGGAAAGTGAGGCCACATTAGTAAATGCAGCTTTGATGCTGTAACCACTCTTTTTCTGTGATTAGTGGAGGTGGGTTAAAGATCATCCATTTTGTAGTTTTCCCACCAATTTGAAGGTTGGGGAACTACATATCCCAGAATTCAAAGGGGGGAATGAACTGGATGCCCTTCTGATGCATGTCCACAAAAAACGTTATCTCTGTAGACTGTATAAACACTGGGCCTATCAGTGCTTTGTGCTAGTATATAAACTGCCCCCGCCCCACTGTCCTCCGTGTAGATTTACACATTAGCACTAGAGTTGTTGTTTTGCTTGATCCTTCACCTGCCTTCTGCATACAGCACTGGACTCAAGCAGGCAGGACCAATTCTACATTCAATATGAAGTATCCAGAAAAATGGGGGTGAGATATTTCTCAGGTCTATCCTCGATTTGTGGCACCACACATGAAAGCAATGATCTGTCTCAACACACATGACAAGGGTCCTAATGCGCTCAGACCTGGGGGAAATGGTCGGGGCTGTGGTGATGTGCTGGTCTAGGCCATATTTGTGCCGACATGTATTTTAACTTTGTCATTTTCAAAATGTTTTTGTGCCACTATGTTTAAGAAGGTAAATGAACATGTATAACAAGAATCAAAAAATAAATCTACAGCGCCCACTGAACGCTGTCCTGTTAGGATTACAGGGTCAGTGGTGAATCAAACATCAGACCTTTATAATGCACCAGACAGATGGTAAACAAGCTATAGTGATTTGATTCATTCAAGGCGATCAACGAGTGAGCGCCATGAAAGACCAAATCTGCAGCCGCCTTAGATTCCTGGAGGATCAGCTAAAAATGTGCAGAGACAAGTTTCAAAATGCTGACAATTTATGACCTTTATGAAAATATTTGTTAAAATTAGTTAACTCCACCTGCTATACCGCAATAACCATGATGTACCGTCATTTGGCAAGAAGGTTATCATACCGCCATAAAACCAATACAGTGACACCCCTAATGTTGGGTGTGCCTTAAATCTAAGGTAGGGGGCAGTAGTTTCTGGTGCTTCTTGACCGTGGCCCCGAAAGCACTCCGAAACTGCAACCCCTGCAGAGCGATGTGTCGTAGTACAAACAGACGACTGTGACCCTCGAATGGTAAGGGTCAACATCCTCCTGTATGGGCTGCGAGGTAGCCGGTAGGATCCTCTACCCCACAGGGTGACCCTGTGTGGTGGCAGGAGCGGTTGAGGAAGAAGGGGTATGTGGGATTCATTGGCCCAGTCAGCATAATTCCCATCCTTAACCAATCTGCACTTCAGCAGTTAACAGCAAAATGACTGCGCTGGCTCCTTTGAGCACCATTTCCTTGCATCAAAACTGCGTTTTGCAGCTACAAAATGATGACTGCACTATCTTGCCAAGCACCTATGGGCAAGTTGGAACAGGGAGCACACCGAGAAAGGCTGCCAGTGTGTTCTTGTGTGCACCAAAGACGCGAATTGAAAAGCAGCGCTGCTCTGCTGCTTGCTAAAAAGTTTCCATTCAAAAGGGAATATTGTTACATTGAAAAGGATGCTGCGCTGATGCTCTTTTCATCTGTTCAACATCACACTGTTTTTTTTATTATCAGTGAGACCCTGCCATGCCCATCTATATTCAGATTGTGCTCTAGCAGAAGAGAGCATTATCCCTGAATGACAGGCTGTCTCAGACCACACCTGGGATATCAACAGAAACTTTACTCCCAGCCGCACTGAAAAACCTTTGGGCTACAAAATGCCCAAAATCAATGCATCAAACGAAACCCTAGCTCTATGGGCATATGTCAATTTCAGTGGACCTGTGTCTTGAACAGATTGCGGTATAAGAGAAACTGACTTGTGCTGCAAAACAATGTTGGGGATTCAGATGGAAGAGAAAACCTTTTGAAAGGGACATCCCAGCAGACTTCACCACATGTTAAAATGTGGTTTTACAAATAAGAAAAATACCTGTTTTAAAAGTGTAATGTTGAACAAGTCCCTGTCCTTGCCTAGCAATGTAAAGGGGGTTTTGCTGGGAAACATATATGGGATGTTTTATTTCAACAGGCTTGTTTTTGATTCAGAGCAAAATAAAATAAAATAAAGAAATACATGTATTGGCTCTACTAGGGAATCATCCCAAACAGATTTTCTGCCATGGCTCAAGGGACATTTGGGTGCTGACAACAGGAGTGGCCTACCCCCAAAAGAAGCCATAATGGATTTTTGGGACACCTACGTGCTAATTTTGCCCTTTGAAACTCTGAATGGACAAGGAGGAAGAATATCACACGCTTGTCAGACTTCTGTCTGTGCTCCGGGTTGAGAAAATATATTCTAGAACACCTACGTGTTACTTTTGAAAAACCACCTACCCTCAACTTCTGCTGGGGAGCTTCAAAGCCAACTGCAGTGCAGCTTTGGAAGCTATGCCCTTATTTGGTAGACAATGCTGGCCATCTGGCTCAAAAGGCTAATTTATTAATACATTTCAAGACTTTTTGTCTCTGAAATTGGACAACACAGGAATGAGAAAGTTTCACAATGTAGATGTAATTTTGTTGGCTTTAATTTAAGATGTGGTAGCCTTCACTGGCATATTGGGTACAGAAATGGCAGAGAATTGGATATTCTGAGGAAAGTGTATATGGGGCCACTTTGAAATTCAATACTCACATGCCTTATGATAATATATACACATGTATAAAGTTATAGAATTTTAGGTAAAATAATTTCATTGAAAATGACGAAAAAGTATTAGATGGACGAAACAAAGTCCTACAAACGTGAGAATTGGACATCCATGCTCTGCTGAAATATGTAATCTGCCTATGTCATTTTCAAAAGTGTCACAACTGTACAAATGTGTGATTTATGTTAAGATTGATTTTTGGCAAAAAGGACTGTGGGATGGCTTTGCACCTCATAAAACACAACCCCATAAACTGAGTCCCCTCCTGGAGGAGGCAACCAACATAAGCGGACCTATCCGGTTCTTGGTGGTAGGTCTAGCTTAGTTCTGCCCAACAATAAACCCGGTGATGTCACCCGCTTTATATAAGGGGTGGGAGCTCACAGGTACACACTCTCTCCTGAATTTCCAGCACCTGCGTATCCATACATTCCAACCTTTGCAAGATTCCAGACTCTACTGCCAGGCCAAAGCATAGCTGACCCTATCTCAGCAAGGCCATTGATCCAGAAACCCCACTAAAATCCCAATAACAAGGGGGGAAAGCTGTGGTACCCTTTGGGGAGTATCCTGCGACCAGACCAGCTTTTTGTCCACTAGCTGGATGCCCGCTGTACCCTTGCCATCAAGTGACCAGACTTGCCCAGCGTTTTGCCCGCTGTGCTGCCATTCATTTCTGTCTTGCATAGATCATAAGCCCTTAGTCATCTTTTGAATAATTTAAATTAATTCCCACATAGAACTGAACGTGGGGCGAAAGAGTTAATTTGCAAATTAACCTTGGATCGTACTGTGTCTTTCTTTAACAATCTAGTCTTGATAATCTAGTTTAAGTAAAACTTGTCCTTTTTCTTTCCAAACCAATTTTCTCTTCTTAAGTGCTTTATTTTACAAAACCGAATTTCTTTCACCTTGAAATTCTCATCCAATTATTCAGCTATAGTCACTCTTTCCCTTTTGATGTGCATTTATTCCCCATCCTAAAAACCACATTCTGATTCTGTATATTTCACCCGTTTAAAAAGGAATAAACATTTTGACATTTAAAACTGCAAAAAAGTGTAAATTGCAACTTTTCCACATGTGATTTTGACTGCACTGTGTTCTCAATTTCAAGTTGCTTTTGAACTGTATGCCTTTTGTGATACCTTACCTTATAGTTACTAGTGATATAACATCCCTGATACTGTGATAAAACGCAAGTACATCATTATTTAACCACACATATAATTAATTATTTGTCAAATTCTGAGTGTCATTTTATGCCATTGCAAAGGGTTTTTACCTCTTATTTTGTGAGGGAAGGTCAGATTTTGATTCTGTTTGCTGCTTCATATCAATGACTTCCTGCTGCTTTCTTTCTATCCAAACAGAATTCGATTAACTGGGGTTTGAGGGAACATCGCAGGAGGAAACCTTAACTCGGGTGCTAGCTACCCAAATAGAAAAAGTGCTCCTATTCATGTGTGCTTTGGATATGTTCCTGTAGAAGGTTAACCAAGTGTATTTCAGTGGGTTTCATTGTAATTATCACCCAATTGGTGATTGCTGCACAATATAAAAATGGTGTGATTTCCTTTGAATTTAAAATAAATAAATATTGTTCTACCACCCAGCGGCCTGGTTCATGGTTCATTGTGACCCGGGGTATTTGTAAAAGGGGGTGTGAGACAGGTTGGGCATCAGCTCAATTCGAATTCATAGAAAATAAAGTAAAAGTATTCTCATTGAGCGCTTCATCCTAGGGTAAGACCAAGGGTCCTGGTCCGGTGTGTGATGCCCGTTTGAAATCCTTCACAGGTAGAGTTAGATAACCTGCTTCTCCCTGAGAAACGAACAGCCTTTCTCAGCGCGTCCGGGTGGTTGGATTGAGTGTGGTTATCGCATGAAAGTGGTCCAGAAGGAGTACTGCCAATGTTGTCTGCAACTGAGTATGAGCACACACTCAATGCATTCAACGTGGGCACCTCGAGTCTTTAGGACCCCACAACGGTCTTAAAAAAACGCCACACCCATGTCTCTCTCTGGGTGCTGGAGGTAGGCACTTCCTGTACCTCATCTTTCTGTTTCTTGTCATCCTCCTCCGCATCACTGCACCTGTTTTCCTGTCCAAGCCCTCCAGGTGGTGTTGGTGGTGGTGGCCCATGGGAAGGAGGGATGGCCATAGCAGGTGCCATTGCTGCAGCTAGATTGAGGATGACTAATAGTAATGGGTGGGTCCCTTCAGAGGGACCGTCCATGGATCACACGACTGTCTGCAGACTACAGAGTCGAAAAATTGGCCTTCGGAAAGTTGTAAAAAGTTCAGAGATCAACAAAGAATCTATTCTATTCTATTCTATTTAACTTTTATAAAGCGCTAACATGCCCGCAGGCCTCAGAGCGCTGACACAAAACAGAATGGATAAGATAATAATCATGAAATTACAGATAGATCAATATGCCAATGGATAAGTAGTTCTAGAAAGACGGTCTGCGCAGTGCAATGTAGACTCCTCTGCCGTCAAATAGACTGGTTTTCAGGGCTTTTCTAAATTGAAGATATGAAGGCAATTGCCTAAAGGTACTTGGAAGGTAATTCCCAACCCTGGGGACCCCACGCATTAAAACTACGGACCCCATACATTTTTAATATACAACGTGGTTGTTGTAGTAGATCTTTATCGTTAGAACAAAGGGTACGTCTAAAAGGCATTCTCATGAGGCGGTCTTGTAGATATCGAGGAGTAGTATGGGCAAGGCACTCATAAACTAGACAAGAAACCTTTAAGCTGATCCTTTGTGCCACAGGGAGCCAATGCAACTTCTTCTGTGCACTGGTCACATGCTCTTTGTGCCCTAGCCCGCAGACAGCCCTAACTGCTCCATTTTGTAAAGTTTGTAGTTTCCTAATATTGGTGGTGGTGGTACCTGCAAGTAGTCCATTGCAGTAATCCAACCTCAAGTTGATAGTTGCCGTGGCTATAGCATGATTTTCTTCAGAAAGATGGGGTCTAATCTGCCATAGAAGATGGATTGCGTAAGTACAGCCGGAAATTATGTATGCAATGTGTTTATCGGAATTAAGGTTGTAATCAATGATTACTCCTAATGTATAGACTTGGCTGGAGACTTTGACAGTGCCCCCCCACCAACTTGAATAGCCCTGTAACGAGAGTCAAGAGACTTAACCTTGGCCGCACTGTCCACAATCAGGATCTCAGTCTCCCTGTCATTTAGGGACATGAAATTGTCAGACATCCAAGCCTTCATGGAAGAAAAGACTTTAGAGACCAACTCGGAATCCTCTTCGTAGGAATAGTTTGGAGTAAACATTATATAGTAGAGGAGACACGCTAGAGTCCTGAGGCACACCACAGTCAAGGGTGGCTTCCTCCGACTTAAAATCTCCATAAGTTACCCTGCCCCTCCTAGGGCCCAAGAAGTAATGGAACCAATCAACAGCAGACTTAGAGCATCTGACACTTCCAAGAGCCTGTCTGCCAACCTCCCATGATCAACAACATCGAAGGCGGCGGACAGGTCCAACAGTAGCAACATAGCAATGTTGCCTCTGTCTGCTTACTCGGACAACATAGGTTTAATGTCTAGGAGTGCAGTCCCAGTGCAATGGTTTTTCCGAAATACGAATTGTCTACTCGACAATAAGCCTTTGTTCTCAACAAATGTGTTGTATTGGGAGCAGGCAATTTTGTCCATAACTTTGAGGAGGAAAGGCTCAAGAATGAATCTACGAGCTCTGGAAGGGTAGACTTTCAACTTGAAACATCCTAGATTGGCTGAAAATGCAGCTTTAAACTGTCGGCGCTGCACAGACACTGTTCGCAGACACACCACCACGCCACATGGTTGCGGTCACATAATGACATCTGTAGATGTCCGCAGCAACACCTGGTGTCCTCGGACCTCGGCGCTCATGAGACACCGGGAAAATGTGCGGGCATGTCCCCAATCGGTTGCGATGTACACAGACATATTAAAAATGAGTAATGACGTACCGAACATGTCCGAACAAGGCATGATATCCGCGGACATCATCCACTGCGCAAATGGACATCGAACAGTCATATAGTCTACAGAATATTAAATTGGAGGTTTAAAAAAAAAAAAGGATTCATCACAGAATAATATACAAGGTATTTATATTATAAAATAAATGTATTTATGAAAGTGATAAAATGACAAACATAAATAGGAAAATTCAGAAGGAGGGAGAGAAGTTTCATCAAACCGTCTCTGATTTATATTTTGCTAATTTCTTCTTTGGGAGCGTTTTCTTCTCACTACTCAAATACGTTTGCCATTTCTCTAAAAATAAAAATGGTGATATTTGCTTATGATAAATGTTTATATAATGAACGGTAATAATATCAATGGTTAAGTTGCTCACCTTATATAAAGAGTACTTTTTGAGCGGCTTATAACTTTGGTGCCGTTCGAGGAATGGTCACCAAACTTTTCAGAGAGGCGCACGCTGATTGGATGTTTGAAAATGTGAGGTGCATCATAATTTTTAAAACAGACGCCATATTGGATGGGCGGATCACAGCTTTTGTCCATGGATAGCACGGTGAGGAAAAAAAATCTGGAGAATCCATTTTGGGTTATTTTGTGAACTAAAGAGGGCCTGGAAAGGGTGGGGAAGTGGAAAAAATATAGAGCTTTTTTATAGGTGCAAAAAGCTGTGCATGTGCTGCCGTGTCGCCATTAATGTTTCTGTCCACGGACGTTATTGGGATTGGAGGAGGAGGGGTCTGGGTGAATCTTGTTATTTGAAGGTGTATTGTACTTACTTATTATATGGTTTAATTGTATTGTGGTGTTTGCGGCCAGATTCTTGGGGGCATGGCTGTAGGCCGTGCCCTCAAGAATGTGGCCACTGGCCACGTACACTATAGTAATATATATATAGTTTTTATAGATACTATAGGGGGAGTATACTATTTTTGTAATATGGTGGAATGATATAATTGAAGTGTATATGGTATTTATGATTGTAGTACAATTGAGGATAGTGCTCCTCGATCTCTCCTCTGCCTTTGACACAGTCAACCATTCTATCCTCATTAAATGGCTTCATGATACCCTTGGCTTCACGTATTGGGCATTGGACAGGTTCCTCAATAACCGCCCTTCCTACCTGCAATTGGGCTGTTTCTTCTCCACCACCTCACTCTCTACCTGCAGCGTCCCCCAGGGTTCTAACCTATTGCTGTGGCTCTTCAATATCTATGCCGCCCCTCTGGCTCACCTGATCTCCTCCTTCTCTCCTGATTTCTAGTGTTATGCCGATGACACACAGCTTTCCTTGAAACTTTCCTCTACTAATTTCTCCTCCCACTATCCCCAATTGTCTGACCACCATCTAGGCATGGTGTGTGGCTAACAATCTCTGTCTCAATTCCAGTAAGACATAGATCCTTCTTATTGGGACATTTGTGTCCTGTTTCCCTTCTACCCTTTGGCTGCTCTCCCTAGGCCCTCTACCCTCACCTTCCTGTGAGGCCAAAAACCTTGGGGTCATCTTCGAATCCTATCTCTTCGTCACTCCTCACATCTTGGACCTTACCAAGAAAGCCCACTTTCAGGTTCACTTCTTACATGCATTCTACCTTTCCTCACCTTCCTCCAGAAGGTCTGTGTCTCCAGCGTATAGGTCCTCTAGACTACTGCAAAAGCCTCTTACTCAACCTCGCTCCTTTGTTCCCTATGCCCCATTCAGCTAATCCAGAATAGGGCTGCAAGACTTATCCTTGGCCTCAAGACCAGGGACCGTATCTCTCCAGCCCTACAATCTCTACACTGGCTGCCGGTGGCCGCAAGGATCAAATTCAAGACCCCGTCCATCATCCACAAGGCTTTCTGGGGCCTGGAACCACTCTATCTCCAACATTTTCTTCCTAAATACTCCCCTTCTAAATACTTCTCTAAATCTAATTGTCTGCTTTTCAAATGCTTCTCCAAACAGAGAACGGGAGGCACAGGTCTCTCTGTTCGCCTCGTGCCTCTCTTTGGAACAGCCTCCCTGCCCCTCTTATCCTTGAGCCAAACTTTGTTAAGTTCCAGAAAATTCTGCTTTTCTCTTCCTCTTTCCCTTACTTTCACACAGGTTCTAGGCCTATACCTAGTCGACACCAGCAGCCCCCTTCCACTGCCCTTGCGTGCCCAACGTCTGGCGGCTGTGCGCCCTTTGGGATTCCTCCACCTCAGCACTTAGCCAGTAGCCTATCACCTTGGCACTTCCCTTCCCGAATACCATCAGCACTTGCCCATCCCTATTCCCCCTTCCATTCATGCACTTCTCTCACTTCATTTGCTGTCCGAATGCCACAAGGCCTAATAGGAACACAATTGTTTATCTACTGTTTTTTGCCACTCTTATTTACTCCACTTCTTACCCCTCCACGATTGCCTTGTGGCGCATAGAAACACTATCCTGTTGTATAGGCACTTAACAAATGTTAAATACATTAAATAAATAAATACGTGTACCATGTTTTGTTAAATGTAGATATATTTGAGACATTTTGGAGAGTTTCTCAGTAGTTTGTAATGGAGGTGGCTGTGACCAACGGGAGACATATAGTTTGAGAGTTCAACTGTACAAGTGTTGAACTGAGATGACAGGGTTACATGTAGAGTTGTTTTATGTGATTGTCGGATGAATGTGTACTGTTCCAAAGTAGCCAATGAGGGAGTGTTACAAATATAAATGTGAAAAGGGTAGAAGTAGTGTCCTGTGGGATGGTGTCCATGTGCCATCTTGGTATTTTAAGGATGCGTGGCATGATAAGGGACTGCAGAGACCACAGATAGTAGTCATTATTGTATGCTAGAGAAATGTATTTGGGAAGGAAAATTGTTTCTGTACTATTTTCTTTTTCCTTAGTACACAATTAGCCATTATTTCCATTAGCATAGTAGAAAATGCTAATGGAAATGTTGGAGAATCCTATTGAGTCTAACTAGTTTACTGAAACATGTAAAGTAGATGTTTTTAGTTCTATTTTTTTTCAAAAATATTTTATTAGAGTTTGACAAAAATGACAGAAATAAGAACAAATGGTACGTCCGATAATAAGTAAACATACACACATTTTACAAGAAAAGGTGATATCTAGACCCTATTGTAAAATACACATGGAACACCATATTTACAAACAAAAAAAGGGGGAGAGGGATAGACAAAAAGAAACAAGGGGCGAGGGAGGAGCAAATGATAATAGGACAGAAAGAGGAGAGGAGGAAAGAAGAAAGAAGGGGCAGAGGGAGGGATGCTTACAGACCTACACTTTTCCAATTCTTCAAAATGTGTTTACAGGCCTCTGTAAGCCCAGTAAGATTGTTCAGACAAAAGATGGAGACCCAGAGGGAATACCCCAATACACACATATGGGGAGGGCGAAGGAGTGATCAACCCAATACCAGCTCCATTCGTTCCATTCGTTGCAAGATCTCCTCCCAAAAGCTCACTACCTTTGCACAGGACCAGAACATGTGCAGATAGTTGCCAACCTCCTTCTTACAATTCAAACATAAATCTACCTGCAACAGCTTACTTTGTTTCATCCGTGTGGGTGTCCAATAAATGCCATGATTAACTCTCTGTTGGGTGAAGCGCAGGTTCTAGTCAACCTTGTACATAGAAGGTCCCGAACAGATATGACTTCAATCGCTATCTGAAAATTCAGACCTCATTTCCACTGACCACATAGCCCTACCACGTTCTGTAGGAGTGGCACCACGCTCTTGTGTTAACAATTTATAAATGAAAGATGCTGAAAGCAGGGAGACCGTAGACAAATGCAGTAATGTGGGGTGTCATGTATCAGGGCATTTAAAGGTGCTAGAGCATTTCCAACAACTTTACAAAGAGTTTGATATCGGGCAGCCTCAGACGCTCTCAGCTTGTATTTGAATTTAACAAAATCAAACAAAAGCATAGATGCACCGTCATATATTTGCCCCAGGCGCCAGATGCCAGCAGATTGCCAAGTCGCCCATGAAATGAGGTGGTTATTAAAGTCAGAGTTCGGAGTTCCACCAAATCGAAGAACCAGGGCTCAATAAATAGTTAGCACCTGAGTCAGAGCAATACTTTTTCCAATCCCTTGAGATACGTCTGATGAATGGGGTTGATTGTGCTAGTGGCATTCTCTTTTACATTCTAAGCAGACACTCTAATGGGGTTGGATGGACCAAACGTCTCTATGCGTACCCATTAGGGATTAAAAACCTCATCCCCCCTCATCCAAAAATGTAATGTTCGTAAGGAGAATGCTATGTGTGGAAACCAAACCCGCCCAAGCGCACTGGTCTCATAAGCACATCCATGTGGTTCCTAGCCTTTTCATTCTCCCGACCACAAGAAATTATGTAAAACACTGTTTATATCTCGAACCAAATCCCCCTTCAGGGGAAGAGGCAACATGCTGAAGACGTAGAGAAGCTTCTGTAGTAGGGCCATCTTAATAACGTTCATCTTTCCCCACAGTGTAAGTTTCAATTTTTTCCCTTTTAAGCATAGCATTTTCAATTCTTCAACCTTACACTGAATATTAATTGCTAATAAGCTATTTACACATCTAGATACTTGTAAATCCAGATATCTGAATTCTTTATCCGCCCGTCTCCTTGCCCAACCTCAAAAAGGCATCTGTGACACGTACCTGATATGGGAAAGATTACCGTTTTGGACACAGTCATTTTATATTCTGAAACTATGCCAAAACCTTTCAAGACCGATATTAAATCTTTAAACGTGGAAGCAGGATCTGATATCAAAACAAGGAGGTCATCAGCATAGAGAAGTACTTTAGAAAGGCTATCACTCACTTTGATTCCTTTGATGTCTGCGTTACCCCTAATTGCAATTGCCAAGGGTTCAATTAAAAGGACAAACAGAAGCGGAGACAAGGGACACCCCTGCCCAGTTCCCCTGACAGATCTGAAAGCTATTTGATAGGCATCCGTTCACCAAAACTCTAGCTGAAGCCTCTTTGTAAAGAGCTGCAAATTATTTCAAAAAGCCCGGACCACAGTTTCGTTTGTTAACACTTGACAAAGATAAGCCCAATTGACCCTATCAAATGCTTTTTCAGCGTCGATGCTGACATCTGCACAGGGTTCCAAGGAGTTACATTTTAAGGAAATAACGTCACAAAGTTTTCTCAGGTTGTCATATCTATTTCTCCCCATAATAAAACCTGTCTGATTTTGGTGAATTAATCTCAGAATTATGGGGTTGATCCTAAACGCGAAAATCTTGGCCAAAAGATTAATATCAATAGTGAAATTGGCCTATAATTGCTGCAACTTGACCGATCCTTACCTGGCTTAGGGATCGCAGATATGACTGCTTCCGGCATGGAGTCAGCCACTTGTTCATTATCAATGATCTCCCTAAAGAGATCTACTAGAAACAGCGCTAATGTGGCACAAAATGTAACATAAAATTTGGCTGGGAAACTGTCAGGACCAGGACATTTACCGGTGGTCAAGAGCTTCATTGCATCCAAAACTTCCTGAACAGTAATTTCTTCGTCTAAAGAAATCACATAAGCATTTGTTAATTTTGGGATAGGGAACCGGCCAAGAAAATCTGAAATTTCACTTTCCCTCACACACCCTTCATCATGATGTAAGGACTCATAATACTCTCTGAATTCCTCACATATCTCATCATTATTCCCAGTGGTAATTCCATTATCCCCCAATATAGATAGAACTTGTCTTTCACAATCTCTACCTTTCAGTCTGTTAGCCAGTAGGGCCCCAGCTTTATCCCCTCTCTCCCAAAGGCTAGGGCCATTTATGATGTCATTTCTGATATCCTGGGTGTTAGTGTTAGCAGTGCACAGCAGTGTCGTGAGTTATGGTTGCTATGCTTACCATAACTGCCAATGTTCTGGGGTTTTTCAGTTTTATTTGTAACCATAATATCCCTTTAACAATGTTTTTTCACTGAATTTCATAGGTTTTTATTAAGGCAATTTAACCATAATGTCCCTTTAACACAGTCTTTTCATGGAATATATATATATATATATTCACACAGTTTTGTGTGTAATTTGTGCTTGAAGTAGTTCTTATATTAAGTACTTATCGATCAAAATTTCAAATGTAAGGTACATTTTGTTAAGCGGTATGCTGCAGTGTGTTTTGTGTTCTTTGGGGTGGTCAGAAGGCCGGCGGAGGATCAGGCCTATCATCCGACCCAGACTTGGTTGGGGTCAATGAGAGCAACTGGTTTAGATCCTCCGTGTGGAATACCTGCAAGGAGTCGGTACATATTTCAGACTGCTTAATAACAGTGAGTTTCATATCTCTGATTTCTTTTCGATACTAACTCCTGTCTTCTGCTCCCCGCTTCCTGTTGCTATCGCACAGACTTCACTGCACCCTAATTGCCCTCAATCGATCTCACTTCTTGTGGCTATTATCTCAAGGGGCAGGCCCTTGTTGTGCAACACTTTTTTTTTAGACTTGCAGCTTCCCTCTCCCTCAAAACTCTGAAGCAACGAGCTACAGGGAGAGTGGGGGCCAGAGCCTCCAAAAGACTTGCTATTATTAAACAACGGGGGATGGAGCCCTTGCACTGTACTGTATTATCTTTACCCGATGCTGCACGTTTCCCTGTGAACTGGAATGACAGTGCTTACGAGGGTGGGGCTCTGGTGGTGGACTAGATGGAGCTCCCTGTCCCACTTGCTCAAGCCTCGGACTCAGATCTGCATCGTCGCTCTGGAAGCTGCCCCAGAAAACCTTTCATCTAAATGACTACACCACCTCGGGTGCCTCGATTAATCAGAAATGATTGACTTTTACCATGTATTGGCTACCGCTCTGCTAATTGCGGCAGCTTCGACTGTTATTACTGCTGATGATCTCTGCTCTGAACTGACTGAGGAGATCATGGTCCTGCTTCCCTGTTTGGGATCTAAAACAATTGAGTCTGTGATTAGGGCACTAATGATGGATCAGCACTACTCTGGGCGGCTACCGGTGGCCCCCAATGTCCAACTACTGTCTGACCAGTGTGTGGACCGTCTCTGTTCAAGCCATACTGAGTCAGCCACAATTGATTTGGACTTGTAAACTGATGTGAAGTGCAGGCTGTTAATGTGGCTACCTGTAAGGCAACCTGCGCCCCTCCTACCTCTAACTCTGTGGGACCTATCTCTTTCCATCCTCCCCATACCCAGTCTGCTGGCTTTGCGCCTTTGTGCAATGGGCCCTGTGAGACCCCAACTATTTCTCTGCCTCACTCAATGGATGACCTGATTAGTGCTGCTAATGACACATCAATCAATGACTACAACAGTATTTCTTCGTAAAGTATGCTAGTAAGCATATTTTCCAGAGGAGGCCTTGAGGGAGGATTTCGTCGTATAATGAAACGGGTGAGCTCCATGCAGGGATTGAGGTTTACCATGGTACATGTCCAGGGTGAGTGCAATGTTGTAGCAGATGCCCTCTCGAGGGGTGTGGAGCAAGATAAAGTGGGTGTGATTGGAGAGAAGCAAGTGGAGGAATCAGTGGATATTTTTCAAGTTCAGAGTGCTATACAAAGAAGTGAATGGCATAACGCCTGCATGGAAGATGTATTATATCAAAATGTCTTGCCCAAGGTGAGAAAGAATATTGTTAAGGAATGTGATAAGACTTTGGAAGGATTTGGGAAGGTGAGAAATTAACTCCTGGTTCAAGGTGATTACTTATATTGGGGACATCAACTGGTTGTTCCGGTGAAAATGAGAAGCACTGTAATAGAGTTGGCACATGTGGCCCATCTAGGCTTGGCTAGAACAAAGGTCTTATGAGGGCTGATTTTTGGTGGCCTGGGATGGATAGGGACATTGAGAAACATGTGGAGAATTGTGGGGATTGTGCAGCAGGAAACAAGGGTTTGTCGGTTCAGAAAATTCCCATGATTGTGCAAGGAACTCCCAAAGTGCCCTGGTAGGAGGTAGCGCTTTATTTATTAGTTCCGTTTAACATTAGGGGACCCAGGGACATTTATTTGTTAGTGATAATGGATCTTTTGTCCAAGTGGCCCGAAATATGCGTGTTGAAGGAGATTTCTAGTAGCAGGATAATTCAGTTCTTGGAACAAGTGTTCTGGCGAAAGGGATTCCCTAAGAGGTGCCTATCAGATAATGGCACGCAACTGGTGTCTAGAGAATTTAAGGAATTCCTTGGGAGATATGGGGTGGAACAAGTCACCACGGCGTTGTATCACCCCCAAGGCAACGGCTGTGTAGAACGGTTTAATAGAACGCTCATGGAGCAGTCAGAATAGCAGTGGCAACTGGGGGAGACTGGCTCTGGGCCGTGATGGAAAGGACTTTCCTGTATCGGATAGAGCCACATAGTGTCAAGAGGGTGTCCCTGTTTGAGGTTCTGCGTGGCAGGAAGCCCAATACACATCTGTGTCCAGGATGGATGGGAAGGTCAAAATGTGCGAGGCTAAACATTGAAGTTGTGGGAAAGAATATACAAGCAAGTGGTATCGGGGCAAAGGCTAGATATGATCAAAAGTATAGCTGCAGATCTTTGATTGTGAAAGAGGGAGAGTGGATCAAAGTAAAGATTCCCATCAAGGTGAGGAAAAGGTCTTCAGTGTACTCATAGCTCAAATTGGTGATAAAGGATTTGGGGTCTTCGGTGCTTGTGGAAGGTGGTGCTGTATGTTACAAGGAGGGGGTAGCCATTGTTAATAGTGGTGTTTCTTGGAGGGGGAGTGGTATGAGCAGGGATGCATAAGGGTAAGGAATTTCAGTTCCTTATCCTGGAGCCACAGCCCCCTGACCAGCTATCACACATTTATTTATTTATTTTTGGTTTAGTTGTACATATGATGCTTTCATTACTCCTTGTCATTCAGTTTTGTTGGGAAAGAAGGGAGGTGTTAGGGAATGCTCATTAGCCTTTCTTGTTTATCTTAGTGTCTTCACATGAAGTTTCCTTACCTACTGTTGCCATGTATATAGTTATTGTGGCTCATGCCACAGAATGTTATTGTGCATCTTATGAGGTGGGGTGCCATTGAGATCAGTTTATGCTCAGCTTCCTGGCTGGGGGTTGCCAACCTTGATGCTTTATAAATCACTGTTATATGCCACTCACCTGTGTCTGCCTAATATCATCACGTAACAGCTTCAATCCTCCCTAGCCTCCCTGAAAACAAATTCCGACAAACTCTTTTATAGTCAATATAGTGAAGACGGAAATCATGATTTGAATAGAAAAGCACAAAGAATCATGGCAGTTGGATGCGAGCTCAGTCTACAAATATCTGGGTATCAACTTGGATAATAAATTACGAAGTGATCTCGATCTTGAGCGTAGTAAAACTAAGCTATGCCAAATAGCGGGTACTATTGGCTTGTTTTCCTATAAGGGGGGAGGGTTATTCTGTTGAAATACTGTATAAACTGTACCAAGCAAAAATCTTTCCGAGAGCTTTGTATGGTGCTGAAATTTGGGCATATGGGAAGAATGTTGATTTGACAAAATTGGAATTGCTATTTATAAAGAGACTCTTGAGACTGCCTCCCCTCTCATCTCTGGAAAGGCGAAATCTCGCTATAAACATAGTACTGATCCTCGTTCGCTACCATATTTCTGTTCTGATTTTGTTTTGAAGGCTAGTGAATGCTCAGGGAAATACTCTGAACTGGCTAATGTATGGAGTGTTGCAGTATAGAGCCAGCTTCATGTCTTCTAGTTGCTTGAAGAAAGCCAGAAAGATTGCCGATAGGTGGCTGCGTTTGGCCCCAGACAGCATATCGACTATGTCACTTGGTCAATTTAAGATTATAATTGCTCAGAGTAAAGCACAATTGATTGTGAACCTGGCTACTAAAAGCAATGCCACTGAGTTAATTGAGTACATCCAGGACCGTGGCAATTTCCCCAGCTACATCAACCATTTCCTTGGCAATTCCCTGGTGTGTAATTACCTTAGAATAAAATGAAATGTTGACTCTCTTGAGATATTGGGAGCTCGAAGGAACATCACAAGGATTGTAAGATACTGTCGACTATGGGGTGAGATGCAGATGGAGTCCGCTAAAACATCTTTTGTGTGACTGCCCCTCTACCCTTAAGCTTCGGCTACTGGCGCTGCGTTCAGCAGGAATGCTGGGCAACAGCACAAGTGAGGATATCTGGAACATCTTTATGAGCGAGTGCAATGAACCTTGCATTGTATACTTTACTATCCTGTGGAAAAAGATCAGGTAGATCCTGGCTATCTTGGGCTGCTGACTCACGATCACATTGACGTTTTTGTGTTATTTGTTGAAATGTTGACTCAATTTTTAATATCGCTTATGAATTTTGATATATGATATGTTATATGGAAATGTGTAGTGTTAAAAGTTAACCTGTGTTGACTATGCAATACTGTAAATAAATGATTAAATATTAATTTGTATGATTCCAATGCGTTATGTATGACCTTGTCTGTAACAGATGTGTACTTATTTTCCAACCTTTCATAAAAACAACATTTTAAAATGGAAAAAATGTCAACCTACAAAGTTAAATATAGAAGGTCGACCTTTTTGTATAATTACCTATGTTAAATAAAAACATTATAATATATGTTGACAATTGGACTGCCAACATTTTAACCTAGAGCAACAATTTGCGCTCCTTAATGACACGTGTGCACTACAGACAAATGCAATAAACACTAAAATGGGGTACGGATGACAGAAAATGATATCAGGGTCGTGTGGGCCAATACTAGTCATGAAATACTTTGTTCCCCTTCTCTTGGCTAATCCAGGTGAGATCTACTGATCAGTCAAATGTAAAGACCAGAGCAAACATGTACTTTTGGAGAGCTTGAAGAAAGCATCCGATGTAGGCTATAATGAGATATTCGTCAGCGAACGTTGAAAAATCTGGAGCACCGCCCGGACACAATCTTACTTTTCCAAGGTACCAACCAAGTGCCAGAAACTAAGAAAATAGAGGGGTTGGAAAGTTATAAGAAATGGCTTTCTGAGCTGAGAACAACATAAAAGTAACTTTGAATACCTCTTTTAGGAAGGTTCCTGCCCCAACACACTCCTCAGTGGGGATTGGGCAAGCTAATGATAGGCAGGCTCTCCTGGGGCCACTGAAAACATGAACTGAGTGCCAAAGACTCTACCACCACTGCAACTATTTCTTTTTTGGGACAGAAAACCCAGGTACAATCAATAAAAATAACTTGATGCAGTGGCTAAATCTCCCCGCTTCCCCACATGAAGGAACACAGCAGGTATCCGCATTTGACCGGTGGTGTGTGGTTGGAAAAACTAATCTTTGGGGCCCAATGTGAAGTAGTATGTGGGTAACACCCCTTCCAGAGTTTTCCTCTAAATACAGAAGCATCTCTGCCACCCTTTTCCCCAACCCTTCACCACTATGCATAGTTAAGTTAAATTACAAGCCATATTGTGACAGAATGCCAACTGCATGGGTTTACAATAATGAGAAATATTTTCTTTCAAAATATAGATCAGGTATTCTCAGCCTCTACCCAGTCCAAGAAGAGGGGAGTAGCTCTGCTGGTGTCCCCCGGGGCTCACTTTGGATTTAAGGTGGCACAGGCCGACCCCGAGGGTCGGTATCTCATGGTAAAAGGGGATGTGCGGGGACGCCTGTTCACCCTGGTTTGCATATACGCCCCAAATGAGTCGCAGGACGTCTTCTGGGAAAGCATGAAGGGGACAATAATGTCATTTGCGGAGGGGACCCTCCTGGTGGGAGGGGACTTTAATATTGTGCTCTGCCCCGAAAGGGACAGAAAGTCTGTGAATCCTTGCCCCAACATCCGCCTCCACAAAAAATTGGCATCAACCTTCCAGGCAGTGAATGGGGAATTGGGGTTGTGTGACACGAGTACACCCAAGAAAGGTCTGAACCCCGACTACACTTTTTACTCTAAGCCTCACGATGCCTTCTCGCGCATAGACTACATTTTGGTAGATTCAGCAATGCAGGGTGAGATCACCAGCGCTGGGGTGGAAATCGTCCCCTGGACGGACCATGACATGGTGAAGATTGGGATCGGCCTCCCCCCTACTCCTGTAGCCAGCTCCCGATGGAGTTGTAACGACCTCCTACTACATGACAAGGAGACGCGCCAAACCCTTGTTACAGCTATAGAAGATTATTTCTCCCTGAACGACAACGGGGAGGTAGGCACTATGGGAGTATGGGAGGCATTTAAGGCAACCATCAGAGGTACCCTAATTGGCATCGGGGCGGGGAAAAAAAGAGAGCGGGACCGGGAAGAGAAAGACCTGAAAACCAAGATAGAGGCCATACAACCGGGTGGTAAACTGAAAACACAGATGTTCCCTGGGCAGTGGGAGGAATTGCAGAAGCTGCGCACTAGATTGGCTCACCTCCAGGTAGGGCAAACGGAAAGGAAGCTCTCGTTTCTGAAACAAAAATATATGGAAAAAGGGGAAAAGGCCGACAAGATACTGGCCTGGAGACTCCGCGAACTTAGGAACAGCAGGAGAGTGAACTCAATCCGCTCTGTGGACGGTAACTCGACCGCAAGGGACTCCAAAATAGCGGAACAATTCAGGCTATACTATGAAAAATTATACTGCTCAGAATACAAGGGGGATGGGATAGAAGTTGATAGGTTCCTGGATTCCCTCCCTGTCCCGGGCCTGCTACCAGACAAGGCCGACGCTCTGGAAATCCCTATTTCCCCGGAAGAGGTAATTGATACTATATCCTCCTTAAAAAGTGGCACGGCCCCGGGGGACGACGGCTTCTCAGTCAAATTTTATAAGACCTATAGATCCACACTCGCCCCCTTCCTGGCCAAGCTGTTTAACTGTGCACTAAATCAAGGGTCCCTCCCTCCCACAATGATGTCAGCCTTAATAGTGGTCCTACCGAAAGACGGCAAAGACCCGGCCCTATGCCAGTCATATCGCCCCATATCGCTCCTAAACACTGACGTTAAAATACTGGCGAAACTCCTGGCGAACAGACTGGCTAAATTCCTCCCCACCCTAGTACATGGAGATCAAGTGGGCTTTATCCCGGGGCGCCAGGGGTCGGATAACATCAGAAAAACCCTCGACCTTATGCATGAGGCTACCGAACAGGGAGTGGAGGGGTACCTCCTTTCACTCGACTCTGAAAAAGCCTTCGACCGGGTCGAATGGCCCTACATGATCAAGGTTCTTAGGAAAATGGGATTGGGAGATAATTTCTGTAGGTGGGTCGCAGCTCTATATAACTAGCCCTCGGCGAGAGTATCAGTTAATGGGGGCACATCCGAACCCTTTTCCCTTTCCCGAGGCACCCGGCAAGGCTGTCCCCTGTCACCTCTCCTATATGCCCTGGCCATGGAACCCCTGGCTATAGCGGTTAGGAACAACCCGGATATTAGGGGTATACGATGTGGTGAGTGCGAGTTTAAGCTCTCCCTGTTCGCGGACGACATACTGGGCTATCTGACCAGCATTCACAAATCCCTACCGAGGCTGTTTGATCTCATAAACCTTTTCGGCTCCTTTTCGGGGCTGAGAATAAACGCATCCAAATCAAGTATTATGCCAATGGGCCCAGGGGAGCAAGATATTGAGAACAAAACCGACATTCAAGGGGTTAGAATCGAGCGAACATCCACAAGGTATCTGGGCATCACCATCCCCAGAGATCTGTCTCATCTATACCAATGGAATTTCCCTGGAATCCTCGCCCAGGTCAGTAGCGATCTCAAAAGATGGCCCCCCCTCACGCTCTCCTGGCTTGGACGCATGGTCTCGGTTAAGATGAACATTTTACCTTGCCTTCTCTATCTCTTCTCAGCTCTCCCTGTCGTGATACCTGAGGCCTTTTTCGAGGTGCTCCAGTCTCGTGTCCTTCACTTCATTTGGAACGGCAAAAGGCCCAGGGTTAAAACTTCCACTCTGACCCTCCCAAAGTCCCATGGTGGCTTCGGTCTCCCAGATTTTAGGCTCTATTATAAAGCAGCTCAGCTCAGGGTGATGTTGGAGCACATGCGGGACGACATGCGTACATTCTGGACGTATGTCGAAGACACCCACGCACATCCGAGGAAGGTCAGGCACTATCTCTGGGCCTCTCCCAGGTCACTCCCCCCACAACTCAAGACACATCCTACTTTAGCAGTCCTTTGGTCACTGTGGAAACCCAGCAAAGCTAATAATTTGATATCTACATGGCCTTCGCCTCTGTCATCTCTCTGGGGCCCGCCCATCGATCTGGACATGAGGGGCTTTCGGGACACCCAGGCATGGTCTGACATGGGACTGGAACGAGTCTCCCAGCTTACACGAGAAGAGGGCTTCATTGAATACGACAGCTTGACAGAGGCTCTGGTGGACAGGCCCCCCACGGTTTTTGAATTCCTGCGGCTGAAAGGGATACTTACCCAACCGCGGTGGTCCGATCAGCTTAGTCGCCCCCTCACCCCACTCGAACTAATTCTGGCCAAAAGTAAATCTCGCAAAGGTTTGCTATCTAAGTTTTATAGTGTGCTGATTATAGCCGACCTAGAAGGCAGACAACCCTTCAAGCGCATATGGGAAGAGAGGATGGGGATGCCAATAGAGGACCACACCTGGAGGGCGGTTTTCAAGTGCATTTTCACAGGCTCCCTATACACAGCAGCTATGGAACATAACTTTAAAATCCTCCATTCATGGCATCGCCCCCCGGCGCTACTGTCTAGAATGTACCGGGATGTTTCCTCCCTTTGCCCCAGGGGATGCCATCAACGGGGAACCTGGTTTCATTTGTGGTGGAGTTGCCCGTCTATACAGGTATACTGGACGGAGCTCCTAAGCTGGATCAAAGATATCGAGGGTTATGGTCCATCTTTGCACCCACTGGAAATCCTACTGGGCTCCCCCATGCCGGAGTCGGAGGTGAATGCCTTCCCCAAGGTCATATGCGCCATGCTACGGGCAGGAAGACTGGCGCTTGCGCAAAAATGGAAAAGTGTCCTGGCCCCCTCCAAAGAGGAATGGCTCTGCAAGCTCAGAGTGATTTTCAGCTACGAAAAACTCTCGGCAATAGCAAACAATACTATGTCTGATTTTGTCCAAGAGTGGACGGCAGTGCTGCTGCACGATGATTGTATTACTATGCGATTGTAGAGGGGCGATGGAACAAAAGTTTAAACCAATGGTTGCTATGCGCTGGTCCCCACGCCCCTCAGAGGGTTGGTCTTGCCCTGGCCCAATCACCACATGGCCTTACCCCACTGTCTCAAGGATCACTTTTCTTTATCGCAGTGCTATGCAAGTGTTCTTCCCTATGCTAAATATAGTTGCATTTTCCCTAAAGTTGGCGTAACAATTGTTTGGGGGGAGGGATCGGGAGGGGGGAAGGGGGGTTGGGAGTTAACCAGAAAATGTTTCTGACAATGTGATTTTTTCTTGCATCTATTGCGGGTGGAATAGGCCAGTAGGCCCACCCTGTCGTGTATGTTGTCAATAAAAATAAATTTTAAAAAAAAGTTGCACCAAAGGGGCCTCTGCAACATAATGGGGAAGTCACAGCAGGGGGATCATTACTGGAGTCCATTTGATTTGAGGTGGATAGGGGACAGGGAAATACGGTGTAGCTGGGAGAGGACCTACACACTGGAGAAAGGGCCAGACATCTTAAATACCACCCCTCGCACCCAACGTCATGCAGACAAGGCACTCTGGGAGAAGATATCACAAGAAATAACGATTATACAGTAGCCAAACATGCTCCCCTTACAGCCAACTATGCACCCCTTACAGAAGATGTGGAATGGAACAATTCCCTGAAGCAAAGTGACCATATAAGGAAGTTAGGACCCCATTAATGGAATCATCTTTGTGTCCATCTTTGGCAATTACCTTTAGGAACCATCTTTATCAATCCTCTTGGAAGCATCTTGGAAAAACATGAAGATTTTAGTGGAACCTTGTGTGGGTTAAGTCTGCCCAAAGCATCTATTCAGTAAGGACAAGGTCCTCCAATGGGAGTGCAGGAACTCAACCTAACTGTTTCTAGGGAACATTTTTAGCGACCTGCTGAAGGAAAGCCTGACTGTTGCTAGACACTGGTAGCCAGGACTCTGCCTGCTGAAGTAACCGCCCTGAAAATCTCCCTTGCAACCTCCGTGGCTGGGAAGGACAGAAGATGAACTCCCTTTTCCTCATGGACCCAGTGGATGGTCTAATAGCACTACAAGAACCACAGGACGCAGCCTTTGGCTATCTCCACAACTCTGAGCCACTGCCAGTGCTTTGAGAACCTTCAGGATGCTGCAGAGACTGAGAGTAGCTGCCTTTGGCACTGTGTGCAACTTCGATCCACTTGAAGCTCTCTTTTGAGTCGCCACCGAGACATTGAGTAAAGGACACAGGCCTATCGCTGCTTAATGTTGGTCTCAGCATCACGGATCATTGAAGCCTACTATCTGATTTCTCCCATTGAGACCCTGTTGAGTTTTCATGCTATTCGAACATCGCTGCCTGCTCCAAACCTCTTTGAGCCTAAAGCTGTTGCCGCTTGTCGAATCACACTGCGTTCCTGAATCACATTGCTCCAGCTCGCCACCTTGAACCAGACTCAAAGCAGAGAACGTTCCCTGAAGCACAGCTCAACAATATTGAGACCATTAAAGAAGATACACAGGTATACATCAGTGGTTCTGCCTCCCTGGCCTTGTTGTATTGTCCCTAGTGACTTTTAGGTTCCAGAGATACAAAGGGATAAATCAGTGGTTCTGCCTCCCTGGCCTTGTTGTATTATCCCTAGTGACCTTTAGGTTCCAGAGATACAAAGGTATAAATCAGTGGTTCTGCTTACCTGGCCTTGTTGTATTGTCCCTAGAGACTTCTAGGTTCCAGAGATACAAATGTATAAATCAGTGGCTCTGCCTCCCTGGCCTTGTTTTATTGGCCTTAGTGAATTTTAGATTCCCATGGTCCTACTGTAATATTGTTATTTGGTTGTTTCTTGCTGGCCATCACCCTCGTGAAATGTATAGCCTGCCTTCGACCCATGCTACTTTAAAAGACAAAGGTATACCATTCATGCTGTGCCAGTTTCACCTTTATGATTGAGATCACTGCAGTTCTAGTAGTAGTGTGGGGCGCCACTGCTAATTCCTGTACTCCTAACTCTACGTCCAGGCTGTACCTGGGAGCCATGCCAAGCGATGACATTGGAGCCAAAGGAAATAAAAATAAATTGGGCCACGGCTACATTGCGCCATCCCACGGCTACCCTAAGGGTCAATAGCCACTACTATCCACATATAAATCTATCCAGATGTGTCCGGGATGGATGACACAAGAGGTTTCCTGGGTTGGCAGAATCCATGCCCTTGAAATGAATGTGGTTCCAAAACTACTTTATGTCTTTAGCTGCCTCTCGATCAATGTTCCACACCGCCTATTGACTCCTTTACAACAAATCATGTTTCGTTTTATATGACAGGGTAGGCCCCCTCCGGGTATCCCGGGACATCCTGATACGCCCACTAATTTATTTAAGCCTGGGTGTCCAAGACATTAAACAATACCTAATTGGGGCTCAGGGTGCACACCTGATTAACTGGATACACAATTTTCATAACAGCAACTGGGTGCATCTCGAACAGATCCCCTTGCAGATCCGGTTAACCAATCTAACGTTTGTGCGGAGCAACACCATTTTGCTGGTGTCCACCTTTTCCTCCCTACATTACGGAATAAAGCCAAAAGGCTTTGGCAGATATTACTGGGGGTGGACCACTCTTCCTACTGATGGGAAAAAGTGATCAATATACAGGTATCGTTAGAGAAGCCTTTGTGAAGTGAGAGGAAGCAGGGGTGTTGAAGCTGGGAGATTGTTATCATTAGGGCCTCCAATTGGTGTTCGAGGAGTTCAAAGAGAGATTTGGCCTAGCCAAATCAGAGAGATACTGTTATATACAGTTACACCATTGGATCACAGAGGGGTCAACCAAATGGCTGGGACTAGACCACCCTTCTGGAGATCCTCATTCCGGGAAAGATAGAGAAGGGAAAAATATACAAATTAGTGTGACTCTTAACAAGCTACAATCGAGGACATCCTCCACTACATGAGAAAGTGGGAAGAGGACCTCAATGTTGACATCCCTATCAAATCCTGGACGTCCATCAGGTCCTCTACTGCAAAGTCCTACAGGTGTACGATTGCAAAAGTATGTTTATTTCAAATCCTCCTCCGTAAGCATCCTAAATGTCTACATGCCTTCATCCCAGGCCAATCCCCTATGTGTTGAAGGGACTGTGGCTCAGTGGCTGACTTGGCACACATGTGGTGGGATTGCCCCCTTGACACATTGTTTTTGGGAAGATATCTTAGCTACCATTAAGGGCATGGGTCCAGCTCCCATTCGACCTTGGTTCTGATTTTGGGCTGCCTGAGGGATTTGGGAGGGGATTCTGCAATCACCCATTTCCGGAAATTCATTCTACATGCTCTAAACGCAGCTTGGTTAAGGCTGGCTAAATGCTGGAGGAATACAGGGTCCAGTGAGCCTCATTTGGTGGACAAAAATGGGGAACACATGGGCCATGAAAAGGCTAACAGCTACTCTAGAAAGGAATCTGCAGAAATTCTTGTGTGACAGAAAACCCTTCTCATCCACTACTCTGCAACATTAACCAATACCTAGAGGCCGATCATGTATCGATCCTTAGTGCTATATTGATGTTTGATAGGTGGTACTTACCTAAGTTTTTCTCCATGTACCGTCAAAGATAAGATTCTCCCTCTCCCCCCACCAGCATACCTGCCCTTGGACTGGATAAATAATTCTTTACCAGATTTTTGAAATCTCATGGCAATAATTAATGGTGGAGGTTCAATTGAGGCAATGGTCCGATCCAACAATATTGCAGTTGTCTCAGCCATACTATATGCCTTAGAGGTACACCCTTGAAAACATCATCAAATGGCTGATGCTTTTCAAGGGCAAAATACTACACTTGTCACTCGGTCTACCTTGTGCAAAGCCGGTTGAGGCAATTAGATTGGAACTTGGGCTAACTTCTCTAATAGCCATTGAACAATGGTGGTATGTAGACTGTGGGTCAATATTAAGTTCTCTGAACAAACAAGCAATCATCTTCTGAGGGCTGCCATGATCCATCAGATAAGGAGCTGACAAATTACTTGGCTCATAAATCTGGAATGCACGCTTGTTAATCATCTCAATGCAATTGGAGTATTACAACTTCCAATCAGACTTGTTGAGTTCCACCTTTCCAGTATGGCGAAAAAAAAACATGGAATACCATCACATTGAGTCTTTGAAAAAGCTTACGGTTAAACCCAAATATGAATGTTATACACACCAGGGTGGTTTTAAAGATAGCCCGCGCAAGTACCTAACTATGTACCATTCTCCCCCTCTGATACGTTTTATTGTATATTTACATTTTGATCTCCTTCCCGTATTTAGCAATACAGGGGCATGGGTGAGGACTCAAAGATAGGACCGAATTTGCAGAATATGCGGGAAGGAGGTGGAAACCGTTAGACATGTCCTCACCAATTGTGGTCCACTGGTTGAGCTCTACAGAAAAGGATATGGGACGTTACGGAATTACACTTCAGACCAGACCTGGAGTGCCATACATGGTGCTGAATCCCTTCTGATTACAGCAGCCTTCCACATATTAAATCTGGCAGGGACAGACTATATTAATCTGAAATCCCTTGTCCTTGCTATTGATAATTGCACTGAATGGAGGGCATTATGTGTATGAAATTAGTCCCCCTCAATGGGGAAACCTCGGTTTCTTTTACTGTTCAAATGTTGATGTTTTTTCAACTTTTAATTATTTAATGCTTTTGTATTTTTACCATCTAATGTCGTTGTCATGTATCAATGTATTCTTTGTTTTAACCAGTGTGACATTATTTAGAAATTATATCAATTGTGTAATTTTGTATGTGCAAAGGTTGTATAACCATAGGCACAAAAAAATAAGAACAAAAAATAACATATTTCCAAAATTAAATAAAGTTAAGCAAAACAAAAAAATGAACCAAAGAAGAAAGAGCAGAAACTCTCCTCTCCTAGAAGTGCGGAATACCAAGGATTACTTCAACAAACTACGCAATTTAATATAGAGGCAATTTGAGGAATGTGTATTTTGTGTCGATTTTGCCTACTAGTCCCAGTTCTAGCCTAACTTTACTGAGGTATGTTAAAAACAACTTCACATTCTTTGTAACTATTCTAATGCCCTAGCAACACTGATCCTGCCTCTCTTTCATCTGCGCAGATAACATGTTTTGTAAATTGCCTTGTTATTGTGCCACTGGGGGAAAAGAATACATGTCTCAACACTGCTTAAACCAAGATCTAAAACTCTTTTTCAATGAAAGGTCCGGAAGGTCCTGTCTGACTTTTCAGTGTGCAAAAGAAGGTTCTGTGGAGAGTGTTGCATAGTCATTTTACTTTACTTTAGTCTATTTATAATGCGCATCCATAAACCGGTAGGTGTGAGGGCGCAGACAAGACAAATAACATGTGAGATACAAGGGGTGGGGCACAGATCCACCCACCAGATGAAGAGGAGGAAGATAAGCTACTTATCGGAACAGCCAGGTCTTGAGCTCTTTTTTAAACAGGCTCAAAGACAAAGAACTTCTCAATGGTGCCTGTAAGGTGTTCCATAATATAGGAGCAGCACCAAAAAAAGCTCCTCCCTGAGCCTTCTTAGTTTTACATCTAGGCAGGAATAAGAGGTTTTGGTTGCTCAATCTCAAGCTTCTGTAACAAGGTTTTTCCCTGATATGATCTTGTAGATAAGTCGGTATAGTACCCATTCGACACGTGAATGTGATGGCCAATAGCCTGAAAGTAATTGGTGCCTCCACTGGAAGCCAGTGGAGTGCGCAACGTGACTCTGTTACATGAGAGTGTGAGGAAAGGCCTGTGACAACTCTCACAGTACCATTTTGGGCTACTTGGAGTCTATTAATGGTTGCTTTACTAGCTCCTGCCAGGAGACTACTACGGTAGTAGATTTTTGCACCTATTATTGCTCGCGCTATCGCTTCCTCATTATCTTGAGAAATATATGGTCCCAAATGAGCTAACAATTTTTTTTTTTAAACAATTTTTATTGATTTTTTCAATATTGTGACTTGTCCACTGTCTCCCCGTGGCCCCCCCTCTAACTTGAGCCTATTTCACTTCGCTCACCGCTGTTGCTTCCACTTAGGGTGCCTCCCCCTCTGTATTCTCAGAGGAGTCACATATACTTGGACAGGATTGAGTGGACCTAGACAGTGTGGCCACTAAGTGGCTCCAGGCCATCAGGGTTTCCGCTTCCTCCTCCTCCCCTATTCGTTGCTTCGTTCCATACTGCCGTTTCCGCTTCTGCCCATTTCTGGAGATCCTGCCACCAAACCTCTACCCTTGGCCTATTGTGTGCTTTCCAACCCATGGCGATCCTGCGCATGGCAAGTATATAGACCAATTCCTTGAGTTTGCTCACGTGTTTCAGAGTGCACGGTCTTGAGAATTCCCCTACCATACATGCCCACACTGATTCCACTTCTAGCCTGATCCCTTTCTCGGTTAAGCGGTAGGCTACTTCTCCTCAGAATATTCCAATTTCTGGGCATGCCCAGAACATATGTATCATCCCTGCGTTTTGTTCACCACATTTAGGGCATGTTTGTATTTATGCGCCCTTGAATCGAGCAATCCTCTGTGGGGTCATATACGCTCTATGAGTGACATATAGCTGGATCTGTTGCAGCCTCACATTCCTGGACACTTTTTTGTGGTATCTCTGCACCCTCTCCCATAACCTATCATCCATGGGTTCCTCTGCTTCCTCTTTCCAGTCCCGTCTCAGCTGGGTCACTTCCTTTCCCACCCTGGACATTAGCAGTTCGTAGATTCGGGGACCTTGTGCCCCCCCTCAGAGATATCATAAATTGTTTCAATGGCCGTGTTGGGTTGATCCTCAAGCACTATTTCGGACCATGTTTCTTTCACCCGCCTTATCAATCTAGTGTACGTCATATACTGCCCTGAGTGTAGGCCAGTGTCCTCTACCAGTACATTTAATTCTGTTATCTTCCCATCTTGCCATACATCTCCCAGCGTTGCTATGCCTACCGGCTCCCAATACTTGTGGATCGTCTTCTTCAAGGCCTCCACCCTTCCTGTCAGTGCCACTAACGGCACCTGTGGAGAACACGGGGTCGGGATCTCCATGGTCTGGCAAGCCTTACGCCACATCTTCCATCCCAGTACTAACATCTTCGTGCACCCTTTGAGCTCTGGTTTTGGTAGCCATATCCACTCTTTCAAAAAGTACGGGACACAGTCCACCTTCAACAATCTGGACTCTGGTGTTGAGTCTTCCATTAACCACTTGGCCACATATTGTAGTTGACTGGCCAGATAGTAAACCTCAAAGTTGGGTAATTTTATGCCCCATTTGCCATGCACGTTTTGTAGTTTCCATAGGGCTATTTTATTCCTGGTATTGTGCCATATGAACCCTCTGCATATGCTCTGAAGTTTAACAAAGAATCTCTTGGGTTTCATATATGGTATATTCACAAAAAAGTGTAACAACCCCGGCAGTACCACCATCTTCAACAGTGCCACCCTCCCTACCATGGCCAGGGGGAGCCTAACCCAGAATCTCATGCTATTCTCAATATTTGTCACTGCTTTCTCTGTGTTGTGTTTAAATTGAGCCTCCACCGTATGATAGACATCAATCCCCAGGTATCTCAAGGTTCTAGTCTCCCAGGGTATTTGCAATACAGGTAGGTTCTCCCGCGGAATCCCTTTATATCTTCCCAGGGGGAATATACATGACTTCTTAGGGTTAACCGTAATGCCTGACAGCATCGCAAATCGCTCCATTACTTCTAGGATATACTGCAGGTTTTCCTCCAGGTACCTCAAATATAACAGCATATCATCGGGATACAATGATATTAAGTGTGGTCCTCTATTTGGGTAGATCCCCACCTCCTCATATTGTTGCCTCAGGTATATCGCTAAAGGTTCCAGTGCAAGGGTGAACAGCATCGGGGACCAAGGGCATCCCTGTCTGGTGCCCCTTCTGAGTTGCCACCTCTCTGAAATGATTGCCCCTGTCTTGACCCTGGCTAGTGGCGTGCTGTATAGTAGTTTCACCCACTTCAGGTACCCGGCCCAATTCCATATTCCTTTAGGGCTGCCATGAGCCACGGCCATCTGATAGAGTCAAAGGCCTTCACTACGTCTAATGAAACAATTGCGACTTCCTGTGGGTTCCCCTCTGCTTGCTCAATGACAGGTGTAGCCTTCTAAGATTGTCGGATATGCTTCTTTGCTGAACATATACAGTCTGGTCAGGGTGTATAAGTTTTTGAATGATCTGTTTCAATCTGCTTTCCAGCACTGCCGTGAGGATCTTGCTTTCCTGGTTCAGCATGGACAGCGGTCTGTACGGCCCGCAGTCTATGCTCGGCTTGTTAGGTTTGAGAATTGGGACAATGATTGCTTCTCTCAGGGATTCTGGAAGTGTCCCTGTTTCTAACGCTTCATTTAGCATTGCCAGTAACGGGGGGAGCACTTCTGTTTTATAGCGTCGAGCTCGCTGGGGAGTCCATCCGCTCCCGGGGCCTTACTAGTAGGTAATAGCTTAATCACTGCTTCTAACTCCTCCAAAGTGATTGGGGCATCTAGGTCCTCCCTCTCCTCCACACTTAATTTAGGTAAGCCGATGCCCTCGAGTGTTTCCATCATCTTGCTTGCTTCTCCTCCAAATATTTTTCCACCCTCCCCTTTTATTGCTCTGACTGTTCTTATAGGTGGCTCATTTTTATACAACCAGGCTAACAACCTCCCCGGCTTGTCCCTACCAGCGTGCTGTCTCTCTATATATTTCTTGTAATTTAGATTGCATAATCTCTCCCTATGTCTACCGCACTCTTGCTGTAATTGGTTTATGGTTTCGGCCTCCTCTAGGGAGCTGTCTCCTCTACGCATTATTGCCTCAAGTTTCGCTTCTGCCTTCTGTAACTCCTGAGTTATGCCTCCCTGTAGCCCTTTGGATTTAGATATGGCTTTTCTTCTCACCACCACCTTAAAGGCCTCCCATAAAGTGCCAGCCGATTCTACGCTTCCAGTATTTTTTTTAAAATATTCTATTATTTCTTCCCTCAGGTCCCCCCTGAACACTGTATCCTTCAATGATTTGGCTCTAAGCCTCCACGTTGGGATCCTGGCTCTAGGAGGCAAATGTTGCCATGTTACGATCAGTGTCGAGTGGTCTGAGAGGACCCTCGCTTTATTATCCAACCGCAACATCTCTCCTGTCAGCTCAGGGGTAGCAAACACGTAGTCTAGCCATGTGTACATGTTAAGTGGGGCGGAGTAATGCGAGTAATGTCTATCATGAGGGTGGTGCAGCCTCCATATGTCTTCCAGCTGCAGGTCTCCCAACAGGGTCCTCAGGGTTTTAGCTGCAGGGGCGGGTTTGTCAAGCTTCCCGTCCGATCTGCCCACCCTGGGGTCCAGCGTACAATTGAAATCCCCCCCCCCTCCCTACCCTCCAGATGACTGCACCATCAGGTACAGGCTAGCTTTATTATATAAGGTCCTGAAATATGCCACAGTATCATGGTTCGGGGCATATCTGTTGATGATGCACAACTCTCTATTTTCTATCAGTCCCCGTATCGCCACCATCCTCCCATCTGACTCCAGCTGTAGTAACTGAAAAGGGATGTGTGGCGCCATCCAGGTTATCACCCCCCGAGCATATGCCGAATACGTTGCCCCTATGGTGGTTCCTTTACATTTTTTGCTTATCACCTCTTGTTTTTCTTTCGTGAGGTGATTTTCTTGTAGCAGGGCAATATCTATTCTCTGCCTCCTTAAATACATCATCTTATTCCTCTTCAGATAACTATTGAGCCCCCCCTTGCTTGGGGTAGTGTCTGTCTGCCCTTCAGGGGCACACCCTGCTGTCTCTGGTCCCTGCGCGTCTCCCTCCTTTGCAGTGTGTTTTCAGCCGTGCGGGGTGGCCGTTTCTCGCTGCAGCAACTTCTTCTCTAATTGTGCGGTGTTGGTGCACAATCCGCTATCTCTCCATATTTATTCAGCGGGCCGCCTCGCCTCTTCATACGGTACTCTTTTGTGTCGGGCGCCTTATCAACCTAGCTCGCTTTGTTGCTAATCCGGAGAATCAGTAGTGTATCTTCCACAACACGCAGGCTGCGAGGCCATCCCTTCCTCGGTCTGTCACTGCTGCTGGCTCCTCTAGATTGATATGGGCTTTGTGCCCGCTCTGCGAGTGTCCAGTGTCTTGTGTGGACAATGCGCCCAAATACTCTTTTGTTCCCCCAGTGCCTTCGACCGTGACCCTGGCTTGTCTGAGCTCGGGCTTCTGTGTGGCAAGTAGCGGGTGCTGGCGCTCATGGCCCTCCGGCCGTCATTCCCTCAGCGGCTTATTTATGTCTGTGAAGGCCCCCCCTCACTTTTAATTTGTTGTGTTGTGTGTGCTTAGAGTTGCTGCATCGCTCTTCCGAAGTCCGTCCCTTTCAGATCCTTTGTTCTGCCGGTCGGCCATTTTGACTGGGCATTCGTCCGGGACCCGCCGCTGGTTTCTCGCAATTATCTCTTTGTTGGCTGCTTGGTTTGAGCTCCAACGTGGTCCGCTGCATGCAGCTCGCTTTCACACAGCTACAGCTCTATTTGGGTGATATATACTGCGATTCTACCGAGCAGGCATTTCCAGGAACATTTCGGATCCACAGGAGCTTCAGGGCGACCCGACCTCTCACATGGCTAGTTAGTCACGCCCCCTAGTTAACAATTTCATACAGTATGTTGCTGAAGCAACGGTGCATCCTACATAAGCTTTCATGTTTAGAACCTGGTCAAGAACAGCTCCCAAGAATTTAACCTTAGGGAGTGTGGAAGGTGAAACATTGGGATGTTTTATTTATCAAAGGCCAGAGTCCAAGTTCGCTTTAAAGATTACTCTAATTGCAAACAATAATTGTTCATAGTCTTGGGGTTATTACCCAAGTTCCATGCCTTATAGACTCACCTCCTATTGCCTGTATTGTATTGTATTTTGTTATTTATATAGCGTTTTTTCCCCACTTGTGTGGCCTCAATGCGCTTTTTCCTTGGTTGAACACCCTTGGTGACTGTAGTCGATGTGGTTAGAGATTCTAGGGATTAGCTTAGATGCATGGGTGCATGTTTGCCATACTAAGACTTGGGTGGCTGGCAAGGCTCGACTAAGTAGCCCAGTAGAGGTCAGACACGTGGGTGGGTGCTCTTGAGGTTAGAGATAGATTGCTGTTGTTGAGAGAGTCTATGTGAGGCCAGCTATACCTGGTGGTGGTGGTTGTATGCTAGTGGCAGAGATGTTGTGGTACATCAGGTGTTTCAGTCTGAATGGCTTTCTGTGAAACTAGGCAGGATGTGCTTAGCCGTAGACGTGTTCTATCGTACATGGATGTTTGGCCTTGCCTGCGGCCTTTGTCCACGCTAGTGGTGTGAGCAATACGTACCGTAGGCTGTGAGAATTGCTTACTTGTCCGGGTCTAGAATTGAGAGTCCTCTAGCGATGGGCCCAAGTTACCTACTGTAGCGATGTCCGCGTATGATAAGCATAGCTAACTAACAATGCAATTTGTGCACAAGACTGAATACAGCTAGATTTGAGATTCCTGTATAATGGGAGAGAGGCCTACACCAAACAAACAATGCAATTTGAATACAAGGCTAAACACAGCTGGGTTTGAGTACAAGGCTAAACACAGCTAGGGTTCACACAGGTATTGTTCTCCCTCTCCCTACCTGGGAATTGTCATGCTTCCTCATAACTTATAACCTTACTTCGTAACTATTTTGTAACCATTTCATTTCCAACCTGTCTGTTACTGTAACTAGTGCCTAGATTCCTCAGGGCTATACATTGAAAAATAAATAGATAAATAAACAGTTAGTCAACAGTGACAGTCACAAATCCCTCCATTACACAAGCCAGAAGGAGCCACTAAGGTTCAGCGCCTGTGTTGCTTGCCTGCACACAAACACACAATTTGTATTACAATAGCATCTGGAGTTGAGAGAAACATGCACATTGGAACTCAGCCCATTATGCAATAGCCTATCCCTATAAACTATTGTATGTGAGAATACCAGCTAGAAAGATGAGGTTGCGCAGCCAGGACCACTGATCAAAAATCCAAACAAAGCACAATTCCGAGCTACTTTTCCTATACTTTTACAGATACAAGAATTGCTTTGATGACTCTGGGTAATTTGTCAACAAATAGGTGTTAAAAAAAACAAATGGGGCAAAGGGGAGAATGCTTATTAGGAGCCTGAGCTAAATTCAGGTAGGCACATTTCCATTATTCTTAAGTACAAGGTTGCATACACACCCACTGGCAGCTAACTCCACTGAGTTCCTCAACAACCGTGCACCCTCACCCCCCATGCTCCATCTCCCCCTTGTTCCATCAACCTAATTCTACAGCCCAGGCCCCCCATGCAATCTTTAGTGCAGGGGAAGACAACAAAACTCTTCTAAGACAAGAACAGAGCAGAATATTCCACCTTAATTCTGTGAATGAAAATGGTTTCAATGACTGAATTGAGTGGCCAGCCTTGATTTATAAATAACGTAATTCTGAGTACTTTCCAAAGCAACCTTTTTGTAAAGACATTTAAAAAAATAAATAAAGGCCTGGAACTGCATCCCAGCCTCTCACAGCATTTAGAAATATGTGTCCTCTCTAAGATGTAAATATAGCCCAAAGGAAAAGCCCTAGTGGGACCAGTAAAACACACCAATGGTGTGCATTCTTGGACCCACCAGGAGCTTTCTGTTGGGCTGTTTTTTTCACCGAGTGGGACTTCTTTGGGGTTTGGATTCCATTCTTAGATTAGCGTAGGCCGCAGTGTCCGATCCTTGCACATAGCCAAAAGCCTGAGCGTTCAGTGGACAGCATTACTGGCTGTGGAATATCAACCATGCTGCCCTTTGACAAATCCATATGGCAATCCTGAACAAAATCCACCTGGCTTATTTGTAGACCGTTCTATCTCATGAGATTTTATTATTTCTCAGAGTTGTCACAAAGAGAATGTTCCTGTAAAAATTTCAGATCGCTGTTGATCAACCAAACCATAATCATTATCTGACCGTCTTATGAGAGGTAATGCAGCTCCTGTAGTTATCAGGACTATCTATAGCGCTATTGTTCATCTGCTTGCTTCAAGAATTCATTTTGCACCACAATGACTTGTGATGATTCCACTGTCTTTCCTCTCATGCCCACCTTTTTAGGGAACTCTTACAGAATCAAGCAGCACTCACAAATCTAAATACTACTCTACACTGGAAGATGAAGGTTTCCCTATTGGCTCCACATATAAATGACACTATATCCAATAATATAAACATTTCTGAGTGACTCTTGCCTTTAGGTTAACATTTGCACATCAGAGTTTGCTGCAATGATCACTGGGTTATGTGGAACCAAACATATAGTATTTACAAGTATCTATTAATCTGGAAAAGACCCATAATGAGGATGTATGCAAAGGGTTGAAATGTGTAGATTAAGTTTATTGAAGACACCATTAGTGTTGTGCATTTACCTACTGCCGAGCAGCGGCACACCATTCACGGCCCCGGGTGGCGATCCATACATCAATGAACACGGCCGCTTGCAAGTTGGCGCCAGATCCCGCAACGCACATGGAGGTTGCCATGGCGATTGGGAAATACAGAGACACACCGGCGTGCAGGACGCTAACTTCCCGTGACAAGGGGCTCATGTGACCTGGGCAAGTCCCCTGATCCACAAATCAGGAAACTGCCTGCATTTAAACCCTGTCTGAACACATAGCAGTGTTTCTCAATGTCTCCGCTGCTGTGTTTCGTTCTGGTGCCTTCTTTGTTTTTCTGGACTGCTGTTTCCTGTAATTTTGACCTCTCTGCTTTTGCCTTTGGATTGCTTCTGGATTTCCCTACGGATTAGGTGTACTGTGATGCTGACCTTGGTCTTGTTTCCCGGTTGGATTGCCTTATGGATACCCCTTGGATTTGGTGAACTGGAGCTATTGCTTATTCTTCTTGGATTTTGGGTTTATTATGAACTGCACCTGGATTATTGAACTGGAACGTCGCTTTTTCTTGGATTTCTGGATTTGGGTCTTTCCCGGTAGACGATTCCTCGCCTGTTCAGTGTCCTACTAGATGTTATCCTGTCTGAGGCTGGTTTTTAATGGTCTCATTGGGTTTCTTCGTGGTGCAATTGTCCTCTGGGAAACAGGTAGGATAAACACTCCTTAGTACACTGTTTCTAAGGTTTACAAGGTGATATTGTTCTAACAATATATTGTGTCTCATTAGGACCCTGGCAGTGATGGTATCAACGGTGCCGGTAATGCACCGGCATCGTTCATAACGTCCCGCCGCATTACGAGTTCTGCTCGTGGGTTCCTGACAGCCCGCCAGGTCTTACCTGGCGGGCTGTGCGGCACCCGCGAGCATAACTCATAATGCCGCCAGCACCATTATCAACGGTGCTGGCGCATCCATGCTCCCCACCCCCATTCTGCCCTATGGGGCAGAAAGGGGATCGGGAGCCCGGCAACACTGCAACACGTGAATGGGCAATTACCGGCTCACACCTCTCGTAATGGGCCGGTTATTGCCCAATCGCGGGAGGCGGTGCCGGTAGCGAGCATGGCGATAGCTGTGCCTGCCATACAGGCACGGCTACCACAATGCTCGTAATGAAGCCCATTGTCTTTTCACAGCTGCCGGGGACCAACGCTGCTGCCTACCAGTCCACCTTTTGTCCCAATGATTGGCGAAGGAGTACTTCTGTAATGTCCCTGGCTGGTATTTGTGGACACAGGTATAAATTCATCTGGGATTACGAATCATGAAAATTAGATATCAGATTGTTTAATATGTTGTGTGCCAATTATACCCGCTGTTGAAGCACATAGTCGTTCTTTACCTATTTAGTTGTTTTTGCCATTCAGAATTGCCAATTCTGTATCCATATGATGTGCAAAAACTGGATGAACTTGTACATATATGAATAACCACTTTTGATCAATGTTATTTGCTACAGCCTCTTTTTGCTGTGTTGATGAGACCCTCTACTGACTAAAGTTTACAACTTCCTTTACTGTCTCCTTCCCCTCTACCCGTTATGCTATGCTAAGAGCTTTTGTACTGCGCCAGTCACCACCGTAGTGTGCTAACCGCACTAAGGCATGTTCAGGAAGTGGCAAATTGCGCCTCCGCCAGGGCTATTCAGACCTTAGTCAGCAGAGAAATGGAAAAACTCATCCGAGAAGAGGAAGGATGAAGGGGGAGCAGAGTAAAAACAAACATGAAAGAATTCTAAAGGGAAAAGAGGGAATGCTAGGTAAGGATGGAGTTTCAGATCTTCTCTTTGCCTCGTGACCTCTACTTTGGGCTCCTTGACATTTTAAAACTAATTTTAAAACATCAGGATTTAAAACCACTAGGCTTCTATCTCGACTCTACTATGTCCTTTGACAAACAAGTGAAATCTCTGGCCTCCATTACTGCTTACACCTGTAAGCTTATCAGGGAAGGTAAACCATTTCTGTCACTGGCAAATAACAGTTGCATGATCTTAGCCAGAGCATTAGTACTATCTAGATTACACTACTGCAATGCGCTATACAGTGGTGCTAATAAAGCTATCATCCAGAGATTACAAACCCTTCAAAATAATGCTTTAAGATCGGCACTAGGTATAAACAAAAGAAAACACATCTCTGCCATTAGTAGGCAATACAAATGGCTTCCCGCCCATAGTAGAATCTTGCTTAAAATGCCTCCCTGACCCACAAAGCGCTAAATAAAGCTACCCCAAGCTACCTCTCAGACAGACTAAAGAGAAGAATGACCATCAGGCCAACTAGATCTGGTAATGCCAACTGCCTTCTGGTGCCTAGATACAGACTCACTAAGATTGGAGGCAACAGCTTCCCTGTGAAGGCCACTAAACTCTGGAACTCCCTGCCTCACGAGCTTAGAGCAGACTTACCCTACTTACACTTCAGAAAAAACTACATTAACCTGCTCAACTCCACTGACCACTAGTACGGTCTCCTCCTTTTAGCCCTAGCTTCTCCTCTATTCATACTGCTTTCTCTAGGACCTGTTTGTATATAAATACACCGGTCATTATTTCAATTGTATTCATACCTGTAACCATAATGTGTGCCTTGCTGTCTGATTGTAATAACTTGACTAACTGTAACCTTGTAAACTGTGCATTTCCTTACTGCTGTGCCGTTACCTTTGGGTTTGCAGCGCATTAAAAATAAACAAACAAACAAACAAACAAAACATTTCTTAACCCATCTTATTCTACTGCCGGAGATCACTATTGTGGTTACGAGAGCAGTATAAATGCCTATTATTTTACATTATTATTTTACATTATATAACTGTGAGCAGACCACCTGTTACAATCTTAGGTTCAATGATTTTCTTTAGGCAATTTGTCACTCAGGAACATTTGAATTACAGCAATCTGGCACACTCGTAACCCCAGAGACTAAACAGACAGCATCCAACATCCCTTGTATCTCCAATTTTGACCCTAACTAATTCGAAGGTGTTACTCCGGACTAAGAATTCTTTAGTGGCCTGACTATCTCTTTTCAGTTGGTGTATGCATGCAAACCCTGTGTCCAAGCCACTGGAAGGAAGCCATCCTCGAACCCACTCAAAGCTCAGAGATCAACCAAGAAAATAGAAGAACCTTGCAAAATGGGTTTCAGTTATGACTGCTTCCAGAGAAGCGGGCCACATGATGTAAAGGTATTAGATTTGGCCCTTGTCAGCAGGGAAACTATGGCACCCCGCCATCACATGTTCCCATCACATGTTCTGTACTGCGTCCCAATCTCGGCAGGTGTAGAGGCACACGTGTGTGGTTAGATGTTCTACTCCTCTACCTAGCTGCAGCCATGCTTACCTGTAGATCCTCTGTCTCTCCAGCAGTTCTTTCTCACGGTAATAGTCAAACACTGGGCTCCCATCGCCAACTTTCTTCACTGAATAGAAACATACAGATCGCAATGTAAGGAAATGCCATGGCTAGAATGGCTGCACCAAAATGGCATTTTAGCTATGTTGAAACACTTATCCAGCTTAATTTATCAAAAATGCACATATATGGGTGAATATATTTATAAAACAACATTTAATTTTATATAGTGGCATATTTCGAGATACAGTTAAAACTGTCAAACACAATCTGATGTTGTTTTATTATCAACTGGTTTTCTAGAACAATTGCAGAAGCATAGACATATGTGTACTATGTCTGGACTTGCAAGGCCCAATCACAACAGATGGGGGTCCTGCCCAGGACGGTCTTTGTCCTCTGTTAGGAAGGCTTGATACATTCATGGGAGATCAGGAGATACCTCCTCCAGGGGTGGGGTGATGGCTGGGAGCTTCAAATGGGCCGCTGCAACACAATGGAGAGGTCCCTGCAGGGTAATAATGACCACAGTCCTTTTGCTTTCAGGCCGAGTGGAGAGGTAGAAGAACATTCCAGCTAGGGAGGGGACCTGTCCAGGATCCAGGAAAAGTGTGTAGCCTTCTTCCCATCACATAATGGAACAGATGTGGGACGCCAAGCCACCTACAAGATTTGCACTTGGGACCTTTTCAACATTATCAAGTCACTCTCCAAACCACACCCCCAAGTCCCTCACCCTCATCCACTTCACTATGCAACTCACTCATGGATTATTTCAACTTTAAAATCCAAAGAATCAGACACATCCTTCCCTCGGCAGTCCCACTCCTGCCTCCTGCTTCCAAACCTGCCAACACACTGGACACATTCCACCCCATCGATCATGACACCCTCATCACCCTCACAGCAAAGACAAAAACTGCACACTTGCTGGAGGATGTCTGCCAACTACAAGCCGCATCCAGCTGTATCAGGAACATGGCTCCACATTGGCTCAATGGCCCTCATCAGGAGGTTGGAGGTAACCATGTCGCTTTTAGCGGCATGGTTGCCTCCTTACCGCAATACGGGCCCGGGTTCTTCGAATGAGGAATTACTGGGCCCTCGCCACCTTGGCGGACCCGGTAATTCCCCGTCCGAGGAACCCGGACCCGGTCCATCCCCATTCCCATTCGAGCCCCCATAGGGCTCAATGGGAATGGGGATGGAGCTAACAATGGCCCAGTTAATGACGGGCCCGTTGTTGGCTCCCTGGTGTCCTCGCGGGACCCGGTATGGACGCCTGTTTTTTTCAGGTGCCCATTGTTGATCCCGCGAGGAGACCTCGTGGTAGGGCGGAATGGGTTTACTGGCACCGGCACCTTTACCGGTGCCGGTAAACCCATTCCGCCAACCTTCTGATGAGGGCCAATATCATTAACTCCCATCTCACACATGGTACAATCCCCTCCACACTCAAAAGAGGACAAATCTCCCCCCTCCTCAACAAATCATTCCTCAACCCCACACTCCCTGAAAACTAACATCCAATGACTATTCTGCCATACCTCGCTAGAATCATGGACCACTGCGTAATGAGTCAAGCCCAACAAGACATCACCACAAATGACCTCCTCGACCCATTCCAATCTTGTTTCCGACACCACTACGGCATCAAGACCAATAAACATCCCATCCTCAATGACCTCCTCAACATCATAGACAAAGGGCAAACGGACATTCTCATACTCCTCAGACTCTCTGCAGCCTTTGACTCCATTGTCTTCATTGTTCTCCTAAACTTCCTATTCCACAGCTTGAAACGCTCAGGTACTCTTCTCGAATGGCTCACCTCCTTTTGCTCTGACATCACACACTTTGTCTCCATGCACCCCTATCAATCCTGTCCCACCACAGTTAAGTATTGGGTTCTCTGTGTCTCCCCTCATATTCAGCCTATATTTATAATGCTTTGGACAGATACTTAGCAAATACAACATCCATTTCCACCAATATGCAGACGACACACAATTGTACTTCCAAATCTCATTCCCCTGAACTCAACACCATCACTAACTGGGTGGCTACCCACCTCCTCAAACCCAATCCCTCAAAAACAGAGTATCTCTTCTTCATCAACCACCCCCCAAAACCTAGGCGCAAAACAGACCGGATCAAAGAACTTGCCACCAACAAACCCACACATCTCCATCTTCACACCTGCCAAACCCCTAGGCTTTACCATCAACACCCACCTTGCCTTCACACACCACGTAGGTGTCGTCATCAAAGCTTGCAACCTACAACTACATAACAACCTACACATGATAATACACATCCTTCCCTCTGCTTCCCTCTGTACCTCAGTCCAAGCACTATTTATGTCCAACTAGACTATGGGATCGCTCTCCTCATCAGACTTGCCAATAGCACCCTCGCACCCTGCAGGTCACACAGAATGCAGCGGCAAGACTCATCCTGCACCTACCCAAACACTCATACATCACCCCAGCTCTTGCCCAACTCTAGTGGCTCCCCATACCTGAGAGAATTGCGTTGAAAGGACTCTGTGTTGTATACAAAGCCACCAACCTCAAACTCCAATCCTACCTCCACAACACACTGAAACACATTCACCCACACAAGCACCAGAAAAGGTAGCCAAGATCTATGAATTCCACTCTGCAAACTAACATGCACACAAAAGCAAGAATCCGCCCAGTGGGCACAGAGAGCATGAAACACCCTACCACATCACATCCACACTGCACTCTCCATCACCACTTTCCAAAAAAGCCTCAAAATATACCTCTTTCCCCACACCTTATCCAGCGACACCACCTCGCCTGCCATAACCTGTCTATACTTTCTTCCTGTCCTGTGCTACAAAATATTGTAATTTCTGTTTCAACTCCCACTTTCTGAACGTTTGAACCTTGCAAGGCGCTCTGAGACCCCCTGGGTAGGGCCAGTGCTAGACAAAATTCAAATAATATATAATAAAATAAATAATCTGAGACTATTTGAAACCAACTCATCTATGACTGGAACTAATAAGAAGGAATTGTTAATCTGCCGCTGTCTATAATGGCCTTTGCATCGAAGTTCCTAAAGGAAGTAGAAAGGAGTCAGTGGTCAGAAGAAAGACATGGGGTCTATGTCAGCAGCTGTGACTGCCTCCCTCCAGTTTGGGGCAGCAAAAAGTAATCAATACAAGAACAGCTTTACTGCACAGGGGAGAAGTATGCATATTCTCTCTCTCCACTAAGGAAGTCCCCCCACTGATCTGTTTCATTTCACTCTTTAGAGCATGCTTAATATGTCAGAGGATTTCAAAAGTGCAGTGGTTGTCGACTGGGTTGATCTGTTCATTTTTTCATTCAAGAATATATGAAAATCGACTCCCGTTATCAGTTCACCAACCTGGAGCTAAGCCATCCTTTGAAGAGATTCAATTAAAAAATGTTTTGTCAGCTATTGACACCATAAAAAGAAAACCATTTTAAAAATGTTTTCACCAATTGGGAGTCGTAACCACAAAAGCTGGCCCTCAGGGTCTCTTGGGAGGTCCATAGCCTGTGCTTGTACATTTCGGTAAAGCAAAATAGCTTCATCACTTTGGGATGCTAAGGAAAGCCAATGTTGTAAAAAGAATCTATAGTGTAGTCTACGTTGGTCACTTCACAAGTAATGCACTTAATGGATGAGAGCTATATCGCCTTGGAAATTACTTAAGTAGCAAAATATCACTCTTCTCTTGTATGGGGAGTTTAAGTCCTGAGGAATCAGAGAACTAACTTAAGAGCTGGCATCATCTGAAAACACCTAGGGGAGTTATTTCACCATTAATGTGTAGTGAACCAGTGTCCTCTATTCCGTAGAAATAGATTCTGATATGGTATTGTTGAACACTCCAACAAAGGTACTCAAATAAATGAACTGAGCTAAAAAAGGGAAAACAACACCCAAAATGCTGACATTCACAAAAGGCTCTCCTAATAAACTGTCATGCCACCGCGCCACTGGCACACGCATTGGCAATCATCATGGACTACTTGGTACTCATTTATCCTCCTAATACTCGTTGAACAACACCTTTTCACGCCTTGGTCTTTTATTTCCATTTGCTCAACTTTGGTTCTTTCTTATTTTATTCAATTAACTACATTTACCATAATGCACCTGGCTACAGTCCTCAATTCCTGGCTATTCTCATTCATCGTTATTGGGACCACAATCCACAGAAGCCCTAGTGGCCAGTGCTGCTTCCACCTGCTCAGGACCAGAGAGAGAGGAGGCAGATTGTCATCGGGTGTGCTGCCCCAGGTGCTGTCAATTAGCCTGCTTCAGAACAGGGCAGGGCTGTATATAAGCAGCTGCGTGCAGGAGCACAGTGTCTTGCATCTTGAGTTCTCCCCGCTCCTGTTTGCCTTGACCCTTTACTTTGTATGCTGTTCCTGTTGCTGCATTATCCTGTTTTGTTCCAGTGCCCTTCCGGGCTCCCTCCCTTGCAGCCGATCACGCTCCGCTGCCTTCTACCTACAGCCCTTGTCCTCTGGGCTTCCTGCCTTGCAGCCTATTACAGTCCTCTGCAGCCCTCTACAGTCAGCAGCCCTTCTCCTCTGGGCTCACTCCTTGCTGCCCTGCTCCTCTGGGCTCCTTGCTCTGCAGCCTACCTCACTCCGGCTGCCTACAGTCCTAGTCCTCTACAGCCCGCCTTGCAGCCTGCCTCACTCCGGCTGCCTACAATCCTTGTCCTCTGGGCTCCCTGCCCTGCAGCCTGCCTCACTCCGGCTGCCTACCGTCCTTGTCCTCTGGGCTCCCTGCTCTGCAGCCTGCTTCACTCCGGCTGTCTACAGTCCTTGTCCTCTGCTGCCCGCCTTGCAGCCTGCCTCACTCCGGCTGCCTACAATCCTTGTCCTCTGGGCTCCCTGCCTGCCTCACTCCGGCTGCCAACCGTCTTTGTCCTCTGGGCTCCCTGCCCTGCAGCCTGCCTCACTCCGGCTGCCTACAGCCCTTGTCCTCTGGGCTCCCTACTGTGCAGCTTGCAACCTTCTGCTGTCTCCAAGCCCTTGTTCCCTGGGCTCTCTACCTTGCAGCCTGCACCTCTTCGCTGCCTACAGCCCTGCTCCTCTGGGCTCCCTACCTAGTGGCCCTATTCTTTTGGGCTCTCTGTCTGTCGCCTACTACTAATCTCTCTCTGTCCTGTTCTTCTGGACTCCCTGCCTTTCAGCCTACTACAGTCCTCCGCAGTCCAATACAGTTTGCCTGCACCTAGTGCCACTCTTGACTGCATACCTGCTTCCTACTTTGCAGCCTTCTGTTTTCCTGACTGCTGCTCCTTGTTCTCTTCCTTGAGTCCGCTGTACTCCACCTTAGGTTATCTATTTCAGTCTAACTGCCTTTCCTTCATTTCCTTCTGCTAGATTGCTCATTGACTTCCTTTTCGCTGGATATTTCTGTTCTTGTCTTCTCATGTGTCTTATGTAATCCCTTTGTACAGAGCTTGCCTGTTGGTTTCCGGCAAGCAACCTCTGCCCCTTCCTTTGTCGCGTTTTCAGTGTTACAGACACCCACTGCTGTTGTTCCCAGCCATGAGCATAAAGCGTGGGCCTCTGTTATAGCAATCTATGCAGAAGGCTGGAGTTTCCTAAGGTTCGTGGAACACTCTTTCCCATTTCAGCATACACCCCAAGATGGAATCCAGTTTGTTTGTACCTTTGTATCTTTTGCCCCTTTTGGCTCACCGCTACTGTTTCCTACTCTTCTTTCTTGTTCAACTTCCTGCTGTGTGTGCTTATCTGCTACCTTACCTCAGCACAGCCTCCCAAACCCTACTTGGGTACCCTGTGCCACTCTTGACAGAGTGCCATTCCTGACATAAACTCCTTATGGGGGAACTTCATATGAACAAATGTTTCCCTCATGAGTTTGATGAAAAGAACAACCCTCCTTTGGGCCAACCTTCGCCCAACATTCCGTGGCATGGAGCTCCCACGTCACTGTGAAGGTTGAGGTGAGTAAACTGTTTCATTTTAAGAAGGAATCAGCAATCTGGGGTGGATCCACCTTTATTGATCTGCTCCTCATCTACTGCTAATACAGAAAAGGGAATCTCACAATAGGTTGCCAGCTTACTTCCCCTCCTCGAAAACGTTGATTACTCTATAGAAATAAACATTGTCTGCTGAAGATCAAGCCAAATCAGTCTGGAAACAATCTTATAAAGACAAGCATGTTCCCAGCTCTGTCAGGGCAGTAACAAGCTCTAGGAAAGCCAAAGATATTCTAGCCTTAATCAGCCACAGACACTGGAGATGTTTCTCTGCATGCTGCCGATTCCCCTGCTGGGGCATGTATGATGGCATCTTGATCTGGGGAGATCTCATGAACAATTCTCTTTATGAGGTGGATCTTTAGGTTTTTCCAATCTTCGTTCATGATTAATTTAAGCTTCAAAACTGAATGATGGTTGGTGCTGTGAACCTTTGCATGTACAAATCAATAGTCCATTTGATAAGTGATGTTTTTGTCTCTCAAACAGGTTGTCAAGCGCCTCAGATGTCTCTGTTTCTTCATTATTGCGGAAGCTACGTTTTGTAAAAGCTATAGCTCTGCAGAACAAAACTGGATAAACCTAGCACTGTGTACATAAGCCATTTTGTTTTCTTGGTCTGGAAAGAATGCACTGTGGTGAGAATATCTGGTGTAAACAACCTGTTGGTATTTAAAGAAAACCCTGTAAATGTGATGGGTTAGATAAAGTCAGTACTTTTGCCCAAGAGTTCTGAGAAGAGATTGGCACGTAGCGGTGAACATCCTCCTTGGCCACATCTGAAGGAACACTCTGTATCCTTATATTGTTGCAATGTGCCCAATGTCCTGCATCCTCTTGCCAGTCTTCCACTGGCTGCATCTGATTTTTCAGCTTTTGCACCACCGGAAGCAAATCCTGAGTACATAGTGTTCTACACTTCGGCAGGCTTGTGTAGAGTGCTCGGTTCTGCCCAGATCTGTGATAGCCTTTGTAAGAGCATTTAAACTAGCCTCAATGTCTTGCTTGCTTTTCTGTAGTAATGGGGCTATGTATTGCTTAGTTGCCATGGCTGATTCAACTCTAGTGTGTGAAATTGTATGAATGTCAAACTATAACCAAAAAAGTGATGGCTGGGAGATTTTGAATTAATCCGAACCACTGGCACTGCTCTGGGCAACCCTCCACACAAACATTCTTCTTTTTTAACACCTTATGTATAGGCTTCGCATCACTGCCGTCACAATTATCACGGTGATGTATTATCTGATTATATACAACAACCACATTACTAATGTTACATACAGGCTTTTAGATTCTCCCCCATCACAGCATACATCAAATGACAATTCATCCAGCATATACTACCAGCCGCTCCCACCTGAAGTTCATGCACCTCCTCTTTGCCTGTTAGGAAGAGCTTGAAGACTTGCCTCTTCAAGTAAACTTTAATGCTTAGCAAAATAAGAACCCGGTGAGACAGACGTTAGTTCGAAATGTGACCATTACATGTTGTTTGTTATCAGCACCCTGATGCCAGCGGGCTGCCGGCGCTTTATAAGCACCCATAACATAACATAACATAACATAGCATAACATTCCGGAAGCCTGCCCAGATATCCCTTGGCCTAGACATTTCTGGCTGCACTGAGATGAACATTTTTTCAAAGTCATTAGCCCACGTTCCCTCCCTTAGCCACTCCTCTCCTGGCGGTGCTGTTCGACCCCTCCATGTCTTCAGTATACAACTCTTTGCCAACAAACGCCCTACATTTAAAAATGTCCTTCGCCGTTCTAGCATCCCACCCCACAATCCTAATAGACAGCTCTTATGTGTCACTGGCATTGGTGCCACCACTGTGTCCATCAACTTGTCATAAACTTGTGTCCAGTACCCAGTGAGTCCAGGGGAGTCCCAAAGAATATGCACATACCCTGCTTCTGCAATCCCACATCGTGGACAAAGTCCATCGTATTCAAGGTAAATCTTCCTCAGCTTCACTGGTGTGCAACTTGTGTGATTCTTCATCATCAGTCTCTACTCCCATATCTTTGGCCCACTGCTCTCTAATTGTGACTGTGCTATTTTGCATTTGATTATAGTGCGCCACTGTGTGCGGGCATCCATGTGAGTTTGAAATGTATGCTACACATACATTCTCCGCTGGTTCTAAGGGGTAGGATTACCATGTTTTTGAAAACACTGCCCATAGTCTATAATATTGCAGTATTTCCATGTTCCCAATCTTGTGACATGCAAGTCCACCCCAATGTGCCCTATTTGTTTCATTCCAAGTAGGGAATATTCCCGGGTATCTCCAGAGTGGCAGCCATTTGTAATAGGGGTTGGGTCTATTCGTCTTCTGGAATATCTTCCGCCGTACCAGTACCAGGTCAAATCGGCACTCATCTCTATAATCCCAGCTCACTAGCAGTGTTTCCATTTCATTCAGAGAGCATTGGGTCCAAAGAGTGGAATTCAGGGAGAGGGGAGTGATTTGTTGTAGGGCTGTGACAGAAGAAGGGGAAGAAAGCATTAAGACCCGGGGTGTGGAGAGAGAGGGAAAAACAGACTAACAGAGAGGAGGCTGGAAAATTATGGACAGGCGAGTGAAGAAAAGATTAAGAGACGACCATTGAGAGGAGGAGGGTGCAGGACAAACAGAATACCCCTATGTCCCTTATCCAGCCCTATGGAAGTTAGGCAGAAAGGCCACTGCGATGCTGCAAAGGCCTTATGGAGGGAAAGGACCTCCAGTCCTTGTCCTACCACTTCTCTCTGTGTGTTTCCTCTATGTCTTCTGCCACTGAGGTCCCGCCTGGACCACTGGCAGTGCAGCTCTCCATGTTTATCTTTTGGTGAACATCACCCCTGGGATAACCTCATGGCACCCATGGGTGGGGGTATACCATTGTACCTCATTTGTGTGTTTTTGGGCACCTGTGTGCTGCCCACAGAGCAGGGTACCAATGACTGATCCAGAGAGGACCTGCAAAGGAGACCTCTCCCCAAGCTACGAGGGGCCATCATGCAAAACTGCTGCTCTTCATCTAAGTATCCTGGGAGCCAGTTCTGTGTGCCTGCCGTCCGGAGAAGGGGTCTTCGAAGTCCAGAAGAGGAGTGCCGGACACCTCAAGTCAGAGAAGTCTGTTGGTGCCGCTGAAGGTCCAGAGGTGTGTTTTGTGACCGCTGGAAGCCGCTGCTGTCTACCACCCATAAGAGGGGGTACCCTGGCATACTGCTCCTGGACAACGGAGCTCTGAAAGTTCCAAACTGCCTAAGAACATTTGAAAGGGCATCCTTGCAGTCTCCACTGACAACGTTATCCCACTGGAGAGAATCCAGAGTCGTTGGGTGCAGTGGAAGTCTGCTCGTGGGTTTCCCGCCACAAGAAGTTATCCAAGTCGTCCCAAGGGTCCAGACTTGGTGAGGGTCCGAGGTCTACTCCAGCAGTGGTTCAGTCCAAGTTGCCAGTGTCCACGACCTCATTGTAGAAAGGGACCTCGACATCATGTGCATCATGGAAACGTGGTTTAAAGACCCTATTGGTCCAGCTGGTATCAATGCTACGCCAGAAGGATATATTCTATATAACAAAAATAGAGAGCTAGGACAAGGTGGAGGTGTAGCAGTTATAGCAAAAGCAACGTTGCACTTCTTTAAAGCAGACTTTGACTGCATTGGGTGCAATACCATGCAATTAAAGCTGACCCATACACCCAACGATTGCCTGAATTTTATTGTGATTTACAGACCCCCTTCCCTGATCTCCGATTTTGAGAGTGCACTAGGCCTGCAGTTAAGTAAACTGGTCTCAGACAATTCATCCTCCCTGTTAGTAGGGGACATGAATAGATGGAGAGGGAACCCTGATGATAAAGAGGCCATTGCCTTGGAAAATGCCTTGCACAATCTGGCTTTTCAAATAGTAAATAAGGAACCTACCACACCACAGGGTAACCAGTTAGACTGGGTCTGCACCAACAACTTACACTCCTCTCAGATAAAGACAGAGTCATGCATCTGGTCGGACCACAGTTTGGTGACCTTGGAAATAACATTAGCCTCCCCAATCAAGCTTTTAGAGAACCCACATGTGAAAGTTGCAAACAGAAACTTTAAAAAAATCAGACCTGAACAGTTAAAACCGTGCCTTCACCAGATTCTGGAGTCTTTTTCAGAAGATGATGAATGTGAACACATGCTAGCAAAATATACCAAATCTATGCAAGAGATGATCGACAAATATGCACCTCTTAAAAACAAGCTGATAAGGGAAAACAGCATCAAAGCGAAATGGTATAATGAACACACCAATACCCTCAAACAGATTAAACACGCTAAAGAACGTATATGGCATAAGAGCCACACTCAGGCGGACAGAGAGAATTGGAAATGCGCCGATCAAGCATATCGGAAGGCAATTAGAGAGGCAAAGTCCAATTACTACAATAAGGAAATCGAGGCAGCCCCAAATTCGACTAGAAAACTTTTCGATATACTTAAGGACATGGAAAAGCCCAAAATCCTCTCCCCTCCACATATCCCCACGAAAGAGGATTGTGAAAGGGTCCAAGAGGGTTTTGCTGCTAAAATAACTAAAGACAGGAACAACATAATCCTAGCTAGAGATGCCACCAGCATAGAGCTCCCCGTGGGGGAAAAACCTCTATCCTTAGAAAGGGAAAGTTTTAGTTTTGCAGAGGTCTCAGAGGAAGAATTATGTAGGGTAATGTCAGGCATGAAACCGACCTCCTGCGCTCAAAACATCCTCCCCACTAAGATTATCCTGGACAACAAAGAACTCTTCGCCCCGGTACTGACTAGGCTAGTTAATGCCTCCTTTTCAGAGGGTGTGGTCCCCAAGGACTTAAAAAAAGTTACCATCACACCGCTCGTTAAAAAGGCAGGCTTGGATCCCAAGGACCCCAACAATCTCCGTCCAATCACTAACTCCAATTTTATCCTAAAAATTCTTGACAAAATAGCCACTAATCAGCTGCAGAAACATGTGGAAATTGGAGACGTGCTACATGACCAACAATCTGGCTTTAGAGCGGCTCACAGCACAGAGTCTGCCATGCTAGACCTACTGACATACATGTTAGAATTGACAGAGAAAGCCAAGACTGGGTTACTCATGCTGCTGGACCTCAGCGCTGCATTCGATTTAGTAGACCACCAACTACTACAATCAGCCCTGGACAAACTTGTAGGGTGCTCAGCAAAAGCACAAGCCTGGTTGGCCTCCTTCTTGAAGGACAGGAAGGCAAGAATACATTGGGGCGAATATTTTTCCGAAGCAACCCCTATATTGTTTGGAGTTCCCTAATGCGCTAGTCTGTCCCCTCTCCTTTTCAACCTCTATATAAGAAGTCTCTGTTCGCTGTTAGAAAACATTGGCGTAATTTTCACCAATTACGCTGATGATACGCAGCTAATTTTTGAATTAACAGTAGACCATGCAGCGGACAGCGCCAAAATCGAGGAAGTATATAATATCATTGATAACTGGATGCAGAGGCACTGGATGTGCTTAAACAACACGAAGACTGAATTAATGATTTTCGGATCAAACCAAGCCAGGTCTAAGTTAGACTCCCAATATAAAACATTTCTTATCAAAGATGCTGTCATACCAGTAGTACCCAAGGTAAAAACCCTGGGTATGATGGTTGAAGCCTCACTGGGCTCAGGTGCACAGGTCAGTTACCTATATAAAAACAATGTGTACTACCTGCGCTTCCTAAGAGCAATTATACCGCATATCAATGAGACCAACGCAGCTTCTGTAGCTTGAGCAATCCTGATATCACGCCTGGACTACGGCAATGCCTTGTTACTAGGTGCTTCAAAAAAAGAGGTAGCTAAATGCCAAGTCATGCAAAATGATGCAGTTCGCACCATTAAAAAGAAGAAACAAAGGGACCATATATCAGATGGTAGGAAGGAACTGCACTGGCTTAGAATAGAGGACAGAGTCAGGTTCAAAGCACTGAGGATTGTCCATAGATGCCTCTTTGGAAAGGCGCCAGCCTACTTCAAAAAGCATTTCTCCTGGTATGCCCCCCGAAGATGCCTAAGATCAGCAGATACGGGCCTTCTAAACATTCCAGAAGCCAAACGGGCAACTGAAAAGGGCAAATCATTCCCAGTCAAGGCAGCTAAATATTGGAACGAGCTCCCAGTAAACTTGAGACAACAAGAAAACTATTCCATTTTCAGAAAAGCCTTGAAAACCCGACTATTCCAATAATTGTGTCATCATCGGTTTCTTTTCCTCTAACGCAGTCCCACTCCCAGTAAACTACTGAGAGCTATAAACTGTAAGTGGTTCTCTTTGCGCTCTGCCGCGCCCTGATGCCTGCGGGCTTTCGGCGCATAACAAGCATAAAGTAAAGTAAAGTAAAGTAAAGAAGTCATTCAGTCGTCAGTGCTGTGGCTGCAGCACCAAAGAACCGAAAGTTGGAAAACCGCGATATTCAGAAACCTGACACCAAAAGGGATCTATGCACACGTCGCCACCAGTAGTCATCGAAGGGTCCCAGAGGTCTTACTTCCATCTGCCAAGCCTTTAAGGAGCCCACAGCAAGTATCACCTCCACAGGACATCTACAGACTTTGGTTCCTTTTTATTCTTTGACTTAGCATCCCAGTGGCTCCTTCTTCCAAAAGGTGTCCATCCTTGGAAGGAATCATCGAGTAAAGACAAGAACCTCTGCCACTTCGCCTTCCAAGGCAACAAAGGTACGGTGACAAGGATGAGCATCTTCTAGGCTCGGGAGTCATCCAGGGGTACCAGATTCGTCTTGGACCCTGTTCTCTTGTGGTCTCTCAGGTACTTTGGGGGTGGTAGAACATTTTGAAAAAAAGAACAAAGTTATTGAACGATATTCGATTGGGCTGTAAAAGACAACATAAAGTTACTCCCTAACTCTTCTGTTACAAGTTTCCCAAGTGAGGGGATCCTAGCTCAGATTTACTAAAGAAAGCATTCTGCCACTGTTCATAACTAACCTGCTTTCTTTCCTAAGCTATGCTGGTTACACCTTAAGAATTCACCTGCCATTTAAAAATGTCTGCAGTTAGTGTAGTTCTTACTGAATGAATGTAAGTTTAGTTTCTTTATTTAACACTGTGCGCCGAACCCTGGGGTAACCGGGCGCCGGAGACTTAGAGGAGGGTACAGCATAGTATATACATACAATACAGACTACAAACTACAACAGTAAGTGCAGTAGACCGGGTTACATGATGGTCGACAAAGGAGATGAGTACAGTAGGCAGAATTTTTGTTGGAGAGCCATGATTTTGTTTTGGCTCTAAAAGTCCAAAAAGAAGGTTCTGCTCTAAGGTTCAGCGGCATAGCGTTCCATAGTTTGGCAGCTAGGACCGGGAAGCTGGAGCCACCTGCTTTTTTTAGGGAGAATTTGGGGACGGATAGGCAGTGTGAATATGGCGTTCTAGTTGGTCTGGTTGATGTGTGATTGAGGAACTTGTCTGCCAAGTATTTGGGCGCATAATTGGAGCGGCATTTATGGACGATGACGAGGGATCTGAGAGTGATTCTGTCTCGTACAGGGAGCCAGTGTGCATCTTGTCTGATGCTGGAGATGTGTGCGTGTCGTAGGATACTCAGGGCGGCTCTGAGGGCATTGTTTTGAAGTACCTGTCGTTTGTTCAGATTGCGTTCTGACGTGCCGAGAAAGAGAGTATTACAGTAGTCTATTTTTGAGAGCACTAGCGCTCCGGCCTGGGGAGTTGCTAGGTCTGGAAAAGACCCGGGGCTACGCTGATGTCAGAACTGTTGGGACTGGGGGCTAGCTAGTCTTTTGGCTGTAGCTCCTGAGATTCTATCCGGGGCTACAACCAAAAGATCAGGGGCTATAGCCTCCTTAGCCCCCCCTAGCAACGCCCCTGGCTCTGGCTAGTGTAATGCAACTGGATGGTGAGAGGAAGGGTTTGCAGGCGTTGATAAGCTTATTTGTATAAGCTGTGGATGAGGCTGTGGCGTTCACCTGTCTTTTGAGCGAGAGAGTGGGGTTTAGGTAGACCCCGAGGGTTTTAATTTCTTTAGCCACTGTGCTCAGGTTACCGTCTATGTTTATAGAAGCGTAACGGGGGTCTAGTTTGTTTAGCCGTGGTTGTGAGCCGACAAGGAGGATCTCCGTTTTTCGTCATTGAGGCATAAATCATGTTCTGCCATCCAGGCTTGGATCTCCAAGTAGAGGTTGTTGATCCTAGTGGAGTCCTCTTCATAGCACCCTGATAGGATGATGAGAACCTGGGTATCGTCAGCATAATTTGTATATGTGACGCCCAGGTTATCAAGGTGGTCGAACAATAGCTTGGTCAAGATATTGTATAGGGTCGGCGAGATGCACAAGCCTTGAGGGACGCCACAGATGATGGGGATGGGGTGGGCTGAAGCCCCGGGGAGAAGTCCCGGGTGGTTCGGTTGGCTAGGAAGAAGAAGGTTAGAGAAGGCTGCTGAGGTCATCAGATGTTCCGTGAGGATCTGATGGTCGACGAGGTCAAAGGCTGCTGATAGATCTAGCAGTAAGAGAATGGCTAAATTGCCCTTGTCCTTTGCCTCGTCCATCTGGATTTTTAGGTCCAATAGGGCTGACTCGGTTCCGTGCCTTGGCCTGAAGCCGGACTGTCTGAGACCCAGGAGGTTGTTGTCTTCCATGTGCTTCTGAATTTGCAGGTAGGCCACTCTGTCAAAGATCTTTAGGATGTAGGGAACCGTGGTGATTGGCCTGTAGTTGGTTGGGTTATTGGGGTCTAGGTTAGGTTTTTTTAGTAGGGGCATGACCCAAGCATCCTTGAGGCTGCAAGGGACTGAGCTTGATTTGAAGGATGCGTTGATAAGGGCTGTTATGAAAGGGGCCAGATTGTTGGCTGGGCATGAGTCCCCTTGGCATCTGGAGGGTTTGAGGCCCTTGATGATGCTTTCTACTTCTTTAGTGGATACCGGGAAGAAGAAGAAAGGGGGGCATGTTGAAGCTTTGGGGTGAGAGGTGGTGGATGGTTTGTTTTTTTGGATAGGCTAAGCTTTTTCTGTTTAATTTTGGATTTTAACATGGCAATTTTGTCTGCCAAGGCTTTTTGGATCCTCTCGCACCAGTCTGCATCTTTCATGCAGGTTTCTGCAGGTGTGGGAGGGGATTCGAGTTCCCTGAGGAGTAGTAAGTAGTAAGTAATGCGTGGTACCACATAGAGTGTATATATTTACCATTCTCTGAATAAGTATTCCATGTACAAAGTGTTATTATTTATGGGTATATTTGTTAGCAGAAGTTGCAAGCCTATTTTATATAAAGAAGCTGTGTTATCACCGAACATAGTGTGTGGACATTCCTTTGTGGGGGCTTTGGGGAAAACTGTACTTAAGAACCTTCCTGCATCACCTCCTGAAAGCTTAAGCCTGGCTGCTCGCCATGTTTTACCGAATTGAGAGCCTTGCTGGGGTGTTCAGTGCCTTTACCCTACCATATAAAGGGCAGAAGTACAGATACCCTCTCCAGTCTTTACAGCCATGGTCTTAAGGTACTCTCTTGGTATAGGGCTAGACCAGCTAGTAAAGGTAACCTGGCCCTAGTAAAATTAACACAGAGGTACGATAAGTAGGAGTAGCAAGACTTGGTTAGGGAGATGGGAGCACATTTAAAGGTTGCGGAAAGGTATATAGGGATCCCACCCAGAACCATGTATTGTATGCATTTGGGAATAATAAAAACTGGAAAATGTATTACTTTTGGTTTTTTTGTGACACCTTGTCACAATGGCCACCAGAAAAGGAGAACAATGTGAAGGAAGGAGGCAGATCACTTGACCACCAAATGAAGCTGAGTGTTATTTCTCAACCTAAAAGTACCACAACAAACTAAAAGGAGGGCTGTAGGCATGGAAAAAACAGGATAGATGGAGTATTACTGAGCCTGTACAGCGCGCAACACACATTCAGTGTTCCAAGTCAGAAACGCAACTCTCTTTTGTGGCAAGGGCAGCCCCAAGACCCTGTCAATAAAGGATGAGGGCCCCTTCAGTCTGGTGTTGGAAGGGCCCAAGTACCTGTCCCATCCCCATGTGTGCGTGTAGTTGACTATGGCACCCCTCTTGATTGCCCCATACCTCTGTTTCCAAATGCTGCCCAGTTTTTCTCTGATTGCTCTAGAGAACTACAAGAACCAGACGCCACTGCGGTGGAGCGGAGAGAGAAAGAGAAGCTCACCAGAACATCTCAAGGAACACCAGTGGCATAACTCAAAATGTGTGGGCCCCTTGCAAGCCCTAATGAGGGGGCTCCCCCAACGAACACTGCCCCCCCACTAGGCATGGACAGCATGGGGCTACCCGCACTACAGGGGTTGCGGGGGCCCAGTTACACCAGTCAGGGACACGTAGTATCAGCACACCCCAACTAGCAGCGTAACAACGGAAGAAAAAAAACAAAGAGCGACATGAAACAAGGGAGCAACTCATGTGTGAAAGACGTCTCACCTGCAGCAGAGCTGCGGAAAAGCATTGTGAAGTGGACTAACAAACACATAAATCAAACTCACAGCTCACTGGTAAAACAGCTGCAGAAACTGTCACACTGTCACACTGAGGATTGAGACTCTCACACAAACTGGAACTCTGATTGTAGCGTTCCGCCATTCACTATATCGCCGCAGCCCTGCACAGGAGAAAGGGGCGGGGCTTTGGCACCTTATGTACCCTTTGATGTTTAATACATCTCTTGGACAGGAAAGGCAAGGAGAGATTGTCCTGGAGAACCAGAATGGGAAATCCAATGGAGAGAGGAGGACGATATAAGATACAACAGGAAACAGGAAGGTGTGGGTTGTTTGGGTGAGGCTAGAGGAGGACAAGGTGGCAGACTAAGAAACCAGAAGTAGCAAGGACAGTGCAAAGGAGCATGGAGGCAGTTTATAGCAAAGATGAGATATTGGCTGGTGACAGAAAGTGGTACTCTGTTGATAATGTGCATGTAAGGTGTGTGAGTGAGAGTGGTAATAAGGAGAGTAATGAGTGAGAGAAGAGTGACAGAGAGTGAAAGGAAAGTGCTTTATAAGAAGGTGGGGTGGAAAAGTAGTCTTGTGGATGTGGGAGTAGTAGGAGGCAGAGTATTAGTGTTGCGAAATTGTGGAAGGTCAAGCGAATGACCAGAGTGAATGGAAGGCACCATCCAATTGGGGTCCTGGATAGGTGTCACTTAGATTTTTACCAGAGGATGGCTGGATAGATAAGGCGTTTGCCTTTAGGCCATCTCCAATAGACAGCTTTTAGATAGATGGAGTTTTCCATCACTAGAACCAGTCTGGTGTTGAGGGCGGTCTTGGTTAGGGTGGGAATTGTCCATCCTTAAGTTAGAGAGAAAGAGCTATGTCCAATAAGCCCATTGGAAATCAAAATAAAATTACTTGAACCTCATTTGGGAGTTGCTGTGTTCTTGAAGCCATCTGTGACACTGAGCATAAAGAAATATCACATGTCACCAATGACACCCTAGAGGCACAGTTGAGCGTAGACAATTCTAAACCTAACAATTGAACTGGGTTTACACATCTTTTTTGCACCCTTTGCATAGATCCCACCAGTTCAATAGGTTTAGCCGGTCATATGTCAAGTGCAACCTCAATACACTAATAAACGTCATGCCATGACCAAAGGAGTAACGCAATAAGATGCGCACCATTGCAACTGGCATCAATTCTTAAAGTACTGCACACAAAACAAGCACACATGTTGAACAAAAAAGTAATCGCAAAACCAATAAAGTTCTGTCAACCCTGGACATGTGGGGCTTTCCCATTACATTTTCCTGAGTGTCAACCAATTGCAACTAAGGCACACAGAATGTTCACCTATCAGCAAAATGCAATGCAAGCAACATGCAAAAGAAGGACATAATGGTGCCTCGCTGAGGTGGTTGGTATGTGTGTACATTTTCCATCTACTACTACACATAATAGTATGTTATGGTACCCTTGCTGTTGCTGAGGCAACCATTATGAGCCAAAATCTAACAAGGGAGAATACCAGAAAACTGAGAGATCATTTTTTGTTACCAGGATCTCTAAGGGGTGTCCGTGTCACACACACATTTTGGTTATTTGCACTATTTACAGGTGAGGGATGCCTACCAGAGCCTTCAGGGATGGATATGATGACTTCTCCGATGAACCAGCGGTGGCATGGAAAGTGGAAGGTCTGCCCGTTGGGACACTCCACGCTTACATGTCGACAGAACCAGTTATCCTCCACCCAGAACCGCTGCTTCTCCAGCTGCACGAAGTGAAGCTGCCCAAGGTCCTCTTTGCACATCACCTCATAAACATCCACCTGAGGAGACAAGAATGTGGTGAAGATCTGCACCTTCATGGACCCTCCTGGATTAAGAACCAAAGTGAGGCCCTGAAACACTACAACAAACCCCTTGCTTAGCTATCGGGTGCTAATAATAATTATTGTTATATTCACAGTAATCATAATAATAATAATTATTTTGGTATGTTAAGATTCATGCCTGGTCTCCTGACACTTCTAAGCACTGTAATAGCAGCTGTTATTAGGACCCAATATCATGGAATTGAATGTATCGACCTCTCAGAAGGAACAAGGGCCCCGCTGGGGCCTCAGCTGTGGTCTCTGAATCCTGAAGTTCTTCCTATGGGATTTCAGCCAAATCACTTTATCTGTATGTTCCTCAAATTAAAATATACATGACATGTCTTGTCAATAATGCCCCGGAGCTCATGTCCCAGGTCCCAGGAAGGTAAAGCTGGCCTAAAAGCAAGGGTTAAGCAATTTACACCTTGCTTTTACGCAACTCTGCATATTCGTTTTGTACGCCACACCCCTTTTACTTCGCGGCGTAAATGTCGCCCACAAATGCTGGTAAATACGGCGCACAATTTGCATGAGTTTACACATCGATTTTCAGACACAAAATTACACTTTAAATGTACACCTATTGAGAATTGCTACGCCTTTTTGCAACTACTTTTACTATAAAAATTAGCATCTGCTCAGAGTAGGTGCAGCTTGAATGGGTTGACGTGGTGTACCAACACAGGAGGTCCTCATCAGCAAAACAATAGGATTTCCTTCATATGTGATTAAGCATTTCACGCAGTCTATATCTGAAGTATAGCATTGATGTTGGAGCGCAAGTCTAGGACAAATCATTTCTTACCACATACAATATGAGTAGCATTTGGTTGTGCGTTACGCGCCACATAGTTCCTGCTCCATCACAAACTTAATATACCTTAACTGGCACAGCGTCGCTGTCTGACAACCACTTTTCATAAAACACTTTTAATAGTTAGCCCACCCTTCCCTCCCACCATGATGTATACTCTTACTAATAGCCATTTTCAGTGCCACCCCGTATGTCCGCTTGCTGGCCTTCTTCTGATTTCTTTCACCTCTAATGGTTTAGTTCTGAGTTGCTGCACCGTTTCACACATGCATCCTTGTTGACCAGATTCAAAACTCATCACTTCCTTCTCTATTGGTCTGATTCTGATCACTTCCCCTTGAATTGGCCTGAATCGGCACTCTTCCACTACCATTGGCATTGCTGTGATCTATTACCCCTCTACTGGACTGGCACTAATTCCCTCCTCTGGTATGATTACCCTGATCTCATCCCTCTCCTCATTGGCCGGGTAAGAATTACATCATTTGGTCCTAACCTCCGATCCCCTTGCTGGGCAGGTTCTGTCTGCTTTCACCTCTATTGTCTTGTTTCTGATCTCCTCTTCCCCTATTGGCACAGTTATATCTTTTGCCTGTATTCATCTCACCTTAACCTCATACTACAGCTCTTCCCAGCTAACGTTCTCCTTGGTCATGATGGGTGCCTTCTCCATCACCATCATATTGAAGGCTTGTCAGTTCAAATTTGACTTCTCCCTATCCATTCCCTTGTGAGCCCCCATAACCTCTTGACTCACACTGTATTATCCTACACCCTTCACTGTTCGGTCCACCCTATTGACCTGCCTCCCTCTGATCAATTATTCACTTCACCCTCTTGTTACTGCACTCTCAAACACCACCCCGTGATTATCATTAAGAGAAACTTGACTTCTTGGCTACTTACATGGATCAAGTTAAAGCTCTCTCCTGCACTTCAGAGTTCAATACCTCCTTTGACGATCACTATCATAATCGCTCCTTAATTAATCCCTCTATGCCTCTCCCTCAACCATGGGCAACACAAGCCATCCAACAACTAAGCACATCCGTGCATTTCCACCCATGCTTTTTGAGCAAAGATCAATGTCCCACTCTTCTTGTTGCTTACTCACTCCTTACCCTTTCTACTGCACTTCACTATGCCAAATAATTCTACTACACCAACCTGAATTCTTCTCTCCAATCCCATCCTCACATGCTCCAGGAACCTTTAGGCTACGCTCCCTGCTCCTAACACCCCCTCATCCTCCTCTCTCACAACTAATGACTTTGCCTCCAACTTCTCACCCAAAATCACAAAAAATGTAATGGTCTATTTCTTTATTTTATTTATGTTTTTATTGTTTTTATAAAGCGCCTATACACAATGTGTTTCAAGGCGCAACAAGACAAGGGGAGGGGGGACAAGAATAACAAAACAGAAACGGCCCTACTACGCCGTATGACATTCGATTCGTACAAGTGCAGTAATAGAAATGCAGGGGAGAGGTGGAGGGGGAGTGCCGGAGGGTTAAGTGAGTGCTCGTGGAGGCCAGGTGGGCAGAGCCCAGGGAGAAGAGAGTGCAGGGGCAGAATGGTCCATGTGCTAAGTGTGAGGAATGGGCTGGAAGGGCTAAGGCAGTGCAGACCCAGCCAGGCAATTGCATGGGGAGGGAGCGCAGAGGGGCAAGTGCAAGTTGGGGGGTAAGGGGGAGGGGGGTCAGAGGAGACCAAGTGCAGGGGTCGCCTGGTAGGGAGGGCCTGGTGCCCTGTAAGAATCTGAATGAGCCAGTCTAGAGGCAGAGGGGGGGAATTAGCAGGGGAGGGGGAGAGGGAAGGAGTAAGAGAAAATGAGGGTCTTCAGAAGCTTCTGGAACTTAAGGAGTTCCGACTCAAGTCTGAGAGCGGGAAGGAGGCCATTACAGAGGGAGGCACCTGCTAGGTGAGAGATCAACCCCCCACTCTCTTCTTGGAGAAGCGTCTGATCTACAGAGAGTTGGAGCTAGACAGAAGGGCTCTTGGAGGGCTTTAGGAGGGGGGTATTTAGGGAGAGTTGGATGTAGCGGGCCCCAGGCCAAAGAGAGCCTTACGGATGATGCAGCAACCGGGACCCAGTGGAGAGGTTTTACGGCTGGGGAGATGCAGTCCCTCGGCTTAAGGCCAATGATAAGTCTTACAGTCCTATTCTGGATCAGTTGAAGGGGGTGAAGGGAGGAGTTAGGTAGGTTGAGGAAGAAGCTGTTACAGTAGTCCAGCCTGGAGAGGACCAGAGCTCTGTAGATATTGATTTTCTGGAGGAAGGTGAGGAAAGGAAGAATGCCTGAGGAGGTGAAGCTGAAAGTTAGCCTTCTTGGCAAGTTCTGTGAAGTGAGGAGAGAAGGAGAGAGAGGAGTAAAAGATGACATCAAGGTTTTTAGCCACACACAAGGGTGAAGGGAGAGGGCCCATGGAGGGTGGCCAGAGTGTAGGGGGAAAAGAGCTGGAGTCCCAAGGAGAAGGATCTCAGTCTTACTGACATTAAGGCAGAGATCACTAGCAGTGCACCATGCCTGAATAGCAGACAGACAGTCAGGTATGAGAGAGGAAGAGGTGGAGGCAGAGGAGGGAAGCTTGAAGGAGAGGTGCATGTCTTCCGCATAACACTGAAAGTTAGAAGAGAAGGCAGAGATGGAATGGGCTAGACGGGCAAGGTAGATGTTGAAAGTCCAAGGAGCGAGAAATTGAGCCCTGAGGGACACCACAGGTGGAGATGGAGGAGAGAAAAGGGCCCAGTAGAATCTGGGAAGGTCATTCAGAGAGAAAGGAGGTCAGCCAGTCCAGAGCCAGGTCTGTGATGCCAAGGGAATCATGGAGCCGATTTATAAGGGTGGCATGACTGACCGTATCAAAGGCAGAGGAGAGGTCAAGAAGGATGAGAACGGAAGGAGAGTTGGAATCAAAATTAGAAAGAAAGTCTTCATGGGTGTTCATGAGTGCAGTTTATGTGCCTCTGGCAGCTATGAAGTCAGACTGGTGGTTGTGGAGACAACCAACAGATTCTGTGTGGTGGATCATCGGGGAGATGGCCAGCTTCTCCCCATCAGCCCTTCTCCCTCTCCCACATCCTCTTTTCTTTCCAGCCCCTATCAGCCACTCCTTCTGTCCTCTATCTTACTTCCTCCAATCAACTCCTACCAATCTTCTTCTCAGTCAACCCTCCTTGTGCATGTATTGACCCCTTTACAAACAATTAAGAGCAACCCTTGCCCTGCCTAACTGATAAAGGACGCAGCCAGGGATGTCTCCCCATTTATCTCAAAGCTTGTCTACGCCTCATTCACGTCCGGCATTGTGCCGACCAACCTAAAACCATCTTGGGTACCCCTGCTCACAAAGCAAACCCTAGACCCACTTATACCCACAAACTACCGTCCCATCACGACCATAACTTTTCTGCTTAAAATCTTGGACAAGATTGCTTATAACCAAATCCAAATTTTTTTGGAACAACATAAACTCTTAGGAAAACGCCAATCAGGTTTCCGTCCCCAACACGGTACAGAGACCGCCCTCTTTGACCTGAAAGCCCAAATAGATGAATTACGAGATAAAGGAAAAATGGCTCTGCTTTTGCTGCTGGATCTTTCGGCTGCTTTCGACCTTGTGGACCATGAGGTCCTCTGCAGCCACCTAGACTCAGCAGCACACTTTTCTAAAGAAGCCATAACCTGGATTAAGTCCTTCATCAGCGACAGGACTATGAGGGTGTTCTCCCCTGCGGCAGCAGCCGACCCGATTCCCATCCTGTGCGGAGTTCCTCATGGTTCCTGCGTCTCCCCCACACTATACAACATATTTACCAAGCCCCTCTTTGATGATCTGGACCTTCTTGGTCCAGATACTAACTATGCAGATGATACTCAGATTCTCCTCCCACTTTCTGGGGATTATAGCAAGAATTTGGCCTTGGTGAATAGGATGTATATAATCATTCAGGCATAGATGGCAACCCACGGTCTATGCCTGAATGTTGACAAATGAGAGCTCATCATCCTAGGAACCCACACTAATCTCAAAAAACTGAGCCAAGACTACAGCTCATTCGAGATTGACAGTAATATTAACATGGTATCCAGGAGGTGAAGACACTTGGCTTTTATCTGGACTCGACCCTCTCCTTCGACAAACAGGTGAAATCTATGGCATCTGCCACAGCCTACACCTATAAACTCATTAGAGCTGGCAAACACTTCTTCTAAGACAGCAACTGCATTATTTTATCTAGGCTCGACTACTGGAACGCCCTCTACATTGGTGCTACTAAATCCATCATCCAAAGAATTCAAATCCTACAAAATAACGCCCTGAGAGCAGCACTTGGTGTGTCCAAATGATTGCACATATCCAGGATCAGACGCCATCACTCATTGCTCTGCTTCCCCCTCCAAACGAATCCTTCTTGCTGACTACAACATGTGACACTGTGGGCCATCCCTTCCTCCTCCTCCAAATCCTCTCCTTCCTGGCATGGGTGGTGTCAGCTCCTGGCCTAGGAGGACTTAAGCCCTCCCACTTTGGGGAAGTTCTGGAAAGAATACAGCACTGTGCCGCTATGCTTTGGCTGGGACTCCGATGGGAAAGAGTGGCTATGGCAAGAGCCTGTCAAATTTCTCACTAGGGAGAGCCGGGCAATAACATTTAAACAATCATTAATGGGCAACATCATCAGACCTGGAGGCAGAGAACCCCAGGTGACAGCAATATACCCACTATGATGAAGCCAAAGGCTTACCTGCTTTGCTCAGCTTTCAGATAACTCACACCTCCAATGATCAGCATCTTTTTGTGGAACGCAATAGCATCTAAATATGGTGATAGATGCAGCTAATGGTCCAAAAGAAGAACCCTTAGAATAGGAATGGGACTAGCTATTTCAGCTCCTGGGTTCGGAGAGGAGGGGGAATGTGGGGTGTTTTGACAGCACAATGGGTGAATGGTCCCCCTCATGACCAGCGTCCTCTCCTGTGGGTGTACCCAGTCTTCTTGCTGCTTGCAGGAAGGGACCCACTCTTGGGTCCTTTGCCTACTCTTGCTCTTCACAGCCCCACTGGCTAAGGTAACATTCTCCATTGTCTTTTACTAACACCTCTTCTTTGGTGCCAACATCCAACTGCCTGATCCTAAACCTCTCCAAAACAGAAATGACCCGTCTTCGCCACTGTTTCCTATTCCTTCTTAGCAGGCACCCCTTTTACCTTCGCCTACGGCTTACCACCTTGGAGTCCTCTTTGAATGTGGCTTTAGATTTCACCACTTCATCATAGCCCCTGGCACAGGGGCAAGAATCAAACATAAAGAACATTTCTCCCAGCGCGGAGCCACAGCACTGATCTCTACCCTTGTGCTTGGCAAGCTTGATGACTGCATCTCCCTGTACTCTCCCTCATGGACCCTATGTTTCTCTGCCCCCAGCCCCGTGTGCCTCCTTACCCCCACCTCCACTGGAATTCACTTGCCCCAGATTTCAAAACTATTCCATCTTTTAAAGGCTGCAAGACCATATTAAAGGTACAGCTTCGGACCTGTACAAGGGTTCCCCCCACCCTCCCACCAGACTCCAGTCCACCCTAGCCACTAAACTCGATTCCTATGTCCAGTTGTAACTATGTGAATATTTACAATATAATGGTATTGAGGCACTAAGCCTATATTAAGTGTACTATATCTGTTTCATTGTCCACATTCCAGGTTTATGCATCCAATGGCATGTCCTCCTCAACAACCGCTACTCGTTACCAGATACCCTTAGCATCCCATCTCTAGACTGCCTGCGTCTCCTCTACTATTTCCAATGAATGTCATTTGTGGTTGAAATAAGTCCCCATCCTTCGCTGGTTTAGACATGCATCCTTACTGGCCTGGATCGGAACTCTCCCATCATTGCCAGAGTACTTAATCCTGTCCTCTCGTTCAAAGCCATCTTTTCATGGCCATGAATCATGGCCCCATGATCTCTCCCTCCGTTGACCCATTAGTTGTCTCCTCTTCTGGTTCTGCCACCCACTGGATGGGTTCTTTCTATCCCCTGGTCTCTCCCCATTGCCTACTTTAATTTCCCTTTTTTGTCCTATACTTTCTCATCTAATCGTGGTCTGGTTGTGATATTGGCCATCCTTACCTGCATGGTAACAATGAACTACTCTGGTGGGGTTGCCCACAAGGCTCTGATCACTTACCTTTCACATGTAATAACCCCCTTTCCCCTGTCCCCACGGTTTAACCCTTATCTGTCCTGGTTTTATTGTCACCTAGCCCCTTCATCACCCTTGATTCCTCGTAGGTACTCACCGCCCCTCTGGAGAAGTCGAGTCCAGGACGGTCTAGCAGGGTGCGCTCAGAGCGGCCATACTCCCCAACCAAAACGACGTAGATGTAGTTATTGGTCCCTGAATATTCAGAGGTGCCAGTGCTGACAGTGACCCGGTACGTCAACATCCTGAAAGGGATAGTGAGAGGTTAAAAATGGCTCTCTGAGTCCAGAATCAACCCCAGGAGTAGATTCACTTGCAGGTGACGAGAAGCAGTACCAGGGTTCTAGAAAAAGCACCAGGGAAAAACCAGCACTGGGAGTACAGACTTCCAACAGAAATCTAGAAGTGACACGATTAGTCTAGAACCATCACCTGGAATTCAGAACCAATACCCAGGATTCCAGAAACGGCACCAGTGGTGCAGTGTAGCAACTGGGTGCTCAGAACGGGCAATGGGCTTGTCCAGAAAGGCACCGAGGATGACGAGCCAGGACTGAGAGTTCAGAACCAGGACACCATGTTTAGAAAACAAAGGATGAAACCAGTCCCTGGGTCAGAACAAGCTAGTATCAATGGATACACGCGCGGGAGTACCCAGAGTGCAGCCAGACCAGCCAGAGGACAGGGCCAATATTACCCAGGGAAGGCGACCGGCCCTGTACAACCAGACCCCGCACCCTACGAACAGAGGGGCGCCTCTTAATACCAGCAGCAGATAAGGACGCGAGGGCAACCCAGCCCACCTAGGACACACCCAGGAGGCCGTGCCAGCAGAGACAGCCACCCCCCGCCCGCTAGCTCGTGCATACACAGGGAAACCTGCCCCCTTTTCACGCGTGCTGTCACCCCTCCTCCTTCTACCGAGGCACGCAGGAAGCAGAGACGGGCGCTAACATCCCACCCATGCTCACGAGCAGCCACGCCTAAAAATCCCCGGTCCTCATTGCCACGCGCAGCAGGAAAATGTGGCGAAGCTTACAAAAGCATATCACTTACCTCACCCGGGCTAGTCGCCCATTTTCATGATATTTTGCAAAAAATAACTTCGCTCCCAACAAACGTGCCAATGCTTGTCTTAAGACCGCCAGCCCCTTCCATTCGATTCCGCTTTGCGCAACTCGCCCTCGATTAGCTACTTACGAGACAGTGCCGTGAGAGAGCCGCCCAGCCCTGAAAGTAAAGCGACTGCAACTTTTGTATGTTCGCCGAGCTTCAGGCCCGGACAACCAGGGTCGGACTGGGACAAGAAACATGCCCGGGCACCTAAAAAAAGTGGCCCGCTCAGCACCTACAAAAAGTGGTCCTCAATTTAACGACTCACAGGTGCAGACCGCCCACCCAGCCCGTAGCCTCCTGTATTTATTCACTCTGTGCACCTTTTCTGACCTGGGTGGCCGACTGTCCCATAGTTTGCGGGACGATGACAGGACCCGACTTTGCTTAGACTTGACACACTTCCATACATAGCACAGAGGCTCTCCCCTTGGTCTGTGAAACATCTTACTAAATCAGCAGAGCTTTATAATTTCAGCAATTAGACATTCGTGTCAGCAGACACAGCAGCGAGGGGGATATTGGCAGGAACTCTAGTCCCACAAGAAGTGGGAATGGTGGGTGATGAGAAACGGGAAGGGTGCACAATGCTGCGTGCTGTGTGGAATAATGGCAAGGGAAATTCGCGTTGGGTCACATTGCTTTGCAGGATGGTATGCGGTGACCGTCCATTTTAGGATGAGCCATACTCATTTTACTGGAAGTGTTTCTATGATGATTTACACACTGTAAGGTTAGTTTATTATGTACGGTGAGAGTGTGATATGTGTTCTTTTGATGGCACTGTTATAAATAAAGTATTATTTAAGCACATCAAACCAAAACCTTACCAAATATGTTATCTTGTACAGGGCTCGGAAATGAGATTGGATAAGTGGGACTAGAAGCAGCTCCTGGGTATCCATCATTAACCAGTGATCAGGAGCTACAACTGGGGAACTAGGAGCTAGTACATTGCATCCTACAAATCTAACTTCCACATAAGATGGAACAAACTAATTTGATCACACAGTGCTTGTATGAGACTCTGTGCCTGTCCACCCATCAAACTCACCCACAGGGCCTCACTCCCTTGGGATGTATCTAAATGCCTTAACCTTTCTTCCGTTGGGGCATCTTAACCCATAAGTAGATGTTTTGTGGTTTCTTTTAGATCAAGAGTGCCACATAGCCAACAGCTTCTTTTTTCAGTGCCCCCTTTCCAGTTTCCCACTCTCGCAAGAGTTGGCATTTGATTTAATCGAAAACTGAGATACAATGATCTCCTTTTGGACACAGGAAGATAAGCAGATATTTCGGGACCTGTTCCCTTTTATACACCAGTTTTGAGTATTACGTGTACAGACTGTATTTTGCCAATCTCTTTGATGTTTTACCCCAATCATATTGAAAAAGCTTTCTCTTTACTTTGGCTTGATTGATTACCAACTCATCACTTGATGAGCCAATTTCACTTAATAGTTGGCTCGTCTCAAACTTCAAAATATTGATTGAGGTTCCCGAGGTACGTGTTTGTTCTTCACCCCATTTTTCATATAGGGAATCCAAGGGGGAATTTAGGAGTTTTGCGTAACTCATTATTTTCCTCCATGTTGCCCTGGTGGCAAGAGAGATCAGGCCAAACTCATGCCTTATCACTACATTTGGTACTGATTTTGCTAACCTCAGGGTCTCTTTCCAGAGTCTACCTTGGATTGTATTTGGGTGTTTTCCTTAGTCATTTAGATGAATATCCAGCCCGTACAAGATTGTTGGCTCTACTTAAATTATGTAAAACCTTATCATGAGAGTCAACGTAAATGCGCATAGCTAAGCATATACAAGCCTAATTTTTGCGACCAGCGGCCCAAGTTTGCTGTTTAAATACTTTATCCCCCCCTCTAGGGATGTGGCGTTAACAACTTCATATCCCAAACAGGTCAGGGCGGATACTCGCTCCAGTGGCTCTTCTCCAACTTGCCATTTCATTGTTTTTGGATTTCTCCTCGTTGAAAATATACACACTCTAGATTGCGCTCCATTTACCTTAAGGTTGTTTTCTACTGCATGTGCGTGGAACAGTGACAGTTTCTGTTATAATCCTCGGGGAGTAAGATCAAACAGCACTACGTCATCAGCAAACGCTATCCAGTCAAGTTTTGCCGATCCTAATCTGACTGAATTCATGCCTCCCCCCCTACCAGATCATTGCTACATCTGCACTTTACAAATTATACAAGGTGGGAGCCACATCACATGCCTGTCTCAACCCCACATGTGTCTGAACAAGGTTTGCCATAGCCCCCCGTTAATCCTTACTCTCACCAAGGTGTTTGTATGTATCAGCGCCAGCATTTTTATGAGGGTAACAGAAAACCCTACTTGTTGGAGCTTTGCCCACAATCGACCATGAATAACAGTATCAAAAGCACTTGTCATGTCGATTGAGGCAATATATACTGTACCAGTTGACTTTTATTTTTTACCTTGACCGCTGCTCTCATCTGGGCCAAGGTGAATGTATTTAGTGGGGTTCCCATTCTTGCCCGGAAGCCTATTTGGGAATCCACTAAGAGATCTAGTTTGCTTATCTCTCTTTTAAAGTCCCTTAACAATAGGGTTCCAAAGATCTTACTCGAGGAGTCCAATAGCACGATGGGCCTAACATTTTTGGGGTTCAATGTATCCCCTTTCTTATAAATCGGAACAATTGTAGATTGTTTCCATGTTTCTGGGATATCTCTGTGTAAGTCGATAAATTGGTACAAATTCCACAACGGGTGTCACCCATTTCACCGCATTCCCTGTGATCACCACTGGAGGGATGTTGTCAGGGCCTGGGGCTCTAGAGGCCTTAGCTCTTTTTATTGCCCATATCACATCACTCCGGTCCCATCTGCACTCTTTTGTTATATTTTTCCCCTTACTACCTAAGTCTACTGTGGGTTCATTTTTTGGGGGAACATACTTTTCTTTTAAGAATGTTTCCCAGGCTACTGCTGATATTTGGCATTCTTCTAGGGAACTACTACTTTTTTTTGTTACTCCTCCCATGATGGACCAAAGTTTGCCAGCGGCTTTTTGAACCAGTGTCGCCACTAGTTCTTGATTTCTCCTGATCTTAGTTTCTCTTTTGGTTAACGTTAGTACTCTTTTGTATTGAGCCATGATCTTTCTCTTTCCTTTATTATAGAGTGTATCTGAACAGAATTGGTCCCTGCAGAGACCGATTTGTATTCTTTTTATTCTTATTAGTTCCCTTATTTTGATATCAGAGGGATTTTTATGTAACTTAATCGAGTGCCATTTCCCTTTCAAAGGTAGTTGTTCCGAACATGTTTTAAGTTTAATATAGTTCTTCATGTAAGCTTCACATCCCTGCTCTTCATTCGTGCCAGCTCTTGGGCCCAGATCTCTGTGAAAACCCTTCTTATTCTTGTATTCCATTTAATTATCGTTCCCCCTTTAGCTAACTCAGTGTAAGCCAACAGGGGTTCTGTATGGTACTTTTCCATTTGCATAGGTATTGAGTACTTAATAGGCAAGTGATCACTTCTCCACCACTCCCCCCGTGTTAAGTTATTTCCACTTATTTCTGTGGTGGTAAAGATATGGTCAATCCATGAGGTTTGTTCTCCCTTTTTCCACGTGTGGAAATCAGTTTTTTCTTGATTTCACAGAGTATATGGCCACAATTTCCACTATGCCATGAGCGAGTTCCAAAGGGTTTCCAACTGTTCACTTATAGTTCTGATGTTACCTCCTTGCAGTGTGCGCTTTTTTTCTGTGTTCCACCAACATGCTGCATTAAAATCTCCAGCAACTAACAGATTTGTGTTTAGAGCTTTTCCTAGCCATCCCTCGAAGAGTTTGGCTAACTTTGTCTGCCGCTTCCCAATGTGGCTATTTGTAAGATTTACGTAAATGTTTACAATCAGGAGGTTTGGTGTGAGTGCCAGCCTTTCTATATGTATAGCCATAATGTCCGGCGAGGGTACCCCGATTTCATAGTGGCTACAGTCCCATCCTAGGTCAACCGCCACTACCAGGCCCCCTTTTGGTCTTCCGGGGATACCCTGAGTAGCATGTTTACAGTATGTTCGAAATCATGTCAACTCAAAATCCTCTAATGCCATTGTCTCTTGTAGAATCACAATATTTTCATCTTTAAAAGGCATAGTGGGGATGTTTTTTATCTTAATGTATCCACAGACGTTCCATGATGTTATGTTTAATGTTAAATGTTAAAGGTATTTGTACCGCGCACCGTCACCAACGGAATTGGTCCCCAGGCGCTCAGGCGGATCTGGAAACGATAAAGGTGGGATGGGTTAGTAAGGTGAAGAAGGGAGTAGGATAGTGAGAGGAGTGGTGTTCTGTTGGCAGCTTCAACTCAGTGTACACTGGGTGCTGAGCTTTGGTGCGGGTATCGGATCGGAGTCAGTCTGCATGTGCTGTTGTTCCGGTTTATGTGTTGTTGCAGTGTTGTGAAGTGTGTGCGGCTTGTTGTGCGAGAGATGGTTGTGTGAGTTTTTTGAGTGAGATAAGTATGCAGAGTTTGAGCTTATATTGGTTAGTGGGTTACCTGACCTTTACCATGCTAACATTCATAGTTCTGTCTGAGTGTGGCACCTGTTGGCCCTCACATTCCCATCTAGATGCGGCGCAGGCCAGTGTTTAGGACTCCATCCAGGTGTGGTCATGCCAACCCTCACACCCCCATCCAGATGCGGCGCAGGCTAGTGTCTAGAGACCCGTCCAGGTGTGGGCATGCTAACATTCACAACTCCATCTGAGCGCCACGCAGGCTGGTGTTCACAACTCTTGGTGTGGCACATGTTAGCATTCACGTTTTTCCTAGGCGCGGGCTTGTTATCATTCAATCGATCCTATCCAGATGCGACGCAGGCCAACCTCTATCTAGATGTGTCTGCCTATCTGGATATGTTCGTCCGGTACGTACGAGTGGGAGTGTCACTTGGGGCTTTCGTCTGGGTAAAGGTATGTGGTCAGTCTCTACAGCCTTCCTTTGTGGCTACTTTCCATGATGTCTTATGCTCTGTCGAATGGTTGGTTCTTTGGTTTGAGTGTTTGTCCAGTTTGAGAGCGGTCGAGATTGGGGTTATTTTCGTCATTGTTTTAATGTCTGGGCATTCTAGTTCGTCTCCGTTGTGGTTACGTTTTGAAGAGCCATGATTTGAGGAGTTTCCTGAACGCTAGGTGGTTTGTGTCACCCGCAGGCGTTCCGACTGGCGGTTTCTTCCGCGCTGGGTTTTGGGACATAGGTACGGGAGGTACTAGTCCCTCCTTTGTGTCCGTTACTTTTTCCTCCTTGTAGCGCGGGGCCGCTGGGAGTATATCTTCTCTCCCGGCCGCGTTGCAACTTTCCTTTGGAAGCTCTCGCTCTTCCGGGTTTCTTCGCTCCTGCCTCGCTCTGTCTAGGCTCCAGTCACTCGTGCCCTACAGCGAGTGTTCTTCTTACTTTCTCTTCCCTCCAGTTTTCTCTGCTGCCGCCGTGCCTCGGCGGTTTCTGTTTCTCTTTTCTTGCGGCCCCATCCCCGCGGATAGGCGCCGCCCCTTTTCCCTGCGCTTTTCTTTTCTTTTCTCTCTCCGCTACTTGCCTGGCGCCTTTCTCCTTTGCTTACCTCTCCTCCGGTCCTGGCCCCCCTTGCAGGCCTTGGCTGGTGGAAGTCCCGGCTCCCACGACAGGATTCCCCTGTTCCACTGCAGTGTTAACTTCAGTTACACATACGGATCCAGTCTACTATTTACCTGAAAGTCTACTTTTCTGCTGGAACTACGTCTTCCGGGCTACAGACCAGAGGAGTCCAAGGGTTTTTCCCCATTCGGGGTTTTTTCCCTTATTTCGGCTTGGTTCCGGAAGGGAGGTCCTCGGACAGCTGTTCTCTTCAGCGGTCACGGTGGCCTCCCTCCGTGACAAGCAAGTTCATCGGAAAAAGGAGAAGGATTATCTACTCCGACGGCGTCTGCAGGACCCCGACAGCGATTCCGGCGGTTCAGGTGAGGAGAGTTCGACAGAAGGGGGAGAAAAGGGAGACCAGGCACTAAACTGTCACAGATTGCAACGCCAAAGAAAGACACCATGTCAGCCGAAGGGCAAGTTCAAGAACTTTGGAAGGCAATTCAAGCTATGTCTCAGGAACTTCAGGGAGTCAAAGCTGAGAACGCCCTCCTTAGACAAATGGTATCCGCCCGGGAATCTCCTCCTCCAGAATTACCGCCTACAACACTATCCTCGGGAAAATTTGATGGTGCCCCCAAGAAAGTGAAGGAATTTCTAGAGGCGTGTACCGTCTACTTTACTTTCCGACCCCGCACTTTCTCTACAGACCAAGCGAAGATCGGCTTCCTAATCTTGAACATGACAGGCAACGCTCTGACCTGGGCCACTCCCCTAGTCACAAGCAACAATGCCATTCTCCAAGATTACGCAGCGTTCCAAAATTCTCTGAGACAGACTTTCGAACTCCCAGAGTTGTCATTTACTGCTTCTGAAGAGTTGTTGGATGTAAAGCAAGGTTCTTTGGACGTCCTGTCGTATATCTCTGCTTTCAAAACAGTAGCCTCTGGCGCAGGCTGGCCAGAACCGGCACAGTATGCCATTTTCAGGAGGGGTCTAAAAGAGGAGATTAAGGATGAGTTAGCCAGATCTACTCGCTCACCTACTTTCTCGGACCTGCTAACTGTGGCACTACATATCGAGTATCGCCTACAGGAAAGGAAGATGGAAAGACGCATACCATCTGCTCAGAATCTCCAAGGGTGACGAATGGAAGACGGCATTCCGCACTCCATTCGGCCTGTACGAGTATAAGGTGATGCCATTTGGATTGGTTAACGCTCCTGCAGTGTTCCAAAGATTTATGGACAGAATGTTTTCCGACATGCTTTCCACTTCTGTCATCATCTATTTGGATGATATCTTGGTCTACTCCTCAAACTTACAGGAACACATCGTTCATGTCACTCAAGTTTTTGAATGTCTACAGAAGAACGAGCTATTGGTTAAAGCCGAGAAGTGCAAATTTGCGGTACCTTCTGTGCAGTATCTGGGTTACAAGTTATCAGAAGAGGGAATAGACATGGATCAAAGGAAGGTGCAGGCCATTCTTGAATGGCCCGCCCCTACTTCTGTCCGAGAGGTGCAGAGGTTCCTGGGACTCTCCAACTATTACCGAAGGTTCATCCCCAACTTCTCGGAAGTGGTGTACCCCATCACTCGCCTACTCAAGAAAGAGGCCTTGCCGTTCCGCTGGTCAACCGATACCGAGAACAGTTTCAAGTTGCTCAAACATCTCTTCTGCTCAGCTCCGATACTCCGACACCCGGACCAAACTCAGCCCTTCATCCTGGAGACCGATGCCTCTGCAATTGCCATCGGAGCGGTACTACTTCAGGCTGTCGGTGGAGTGGAACATCCGGTAGCTTACTTATCTAAGACACTCTCACCCAGTCAATTGAATTATTCTGTCCTAGAAAAGGAGCTGTTGGCAATGAAATTGGCTTGCGACGAATGGCGCCATCTGCTCATGGGGGCCCGACATCCCTTCCTTATCAGGACTGACCACAAGAACCTGAAAGCCCTCCAGGAAATGGAGTGTTCTAATTCCAGGCAAGCACGTTGGGCCTATCTTTTCTCGCAATATGATTACCAGATTTCTTACATTCCTGGGTCACTAAACCGTCTAGCAGACGCCCTATCCCGCAAGGACTCCAGCAAGGAAAGGGCTTTGTTATTCGCTGAACCTATGTTTCCTCGCAACCCGATATTGGCCCTCGTTAGCTCTTTCCTACAAGAGGTTAAAGCCGCTGTGGTTCAGGAACTTCCCCAATTACCGCTACACTCCGACTCTCATTACCAGGAGAAGGACGGCTGGCTGTTCTTCAAGAAACGACTGTATGTTCCGGAAGGCATGCTGCGAAAGAAGATTCTGGATTGGTGTCACACTTCTCGCCTTGCAGGTCACCGTGGGGGAATCAACACCCTGGAGCTCATCTCGAGGAATTTTTCCTGGCCCACTGTGAGAAGAGATACCCTGAACTTTGTGAAGACCTGTCCTACTTGTGCTCCGTCTAAATATCCTACAGGGAAACCGTTGGGATTACTCACCCAAGTTGAGATGCCTACTCGCCCCTGGGGGTTGGTTTCTACGGATTTCATTGTAGACCTACCGGTATCCGAATCCTGTACCTGCATCATGGTCACGGTGGATGCGTTCTCCAGGATGGCACATTTCTCTCCTCTTTCTGGTGTTCCTACAGCCACCAGGATGGCTGAGGTGTTTGCACGAGATATTTTCAGACTTCACGGTTTACCTGACAAGATCATCTCTGATCGGGGTAGTCAGTACACCTCGAGATTCTGGACAGCCCTGTGTACCCGATTGGGGATTGAGAGAGCACTCTCTTCGGGATTCCATCCCCAATCCAACGGGATGACGGAACGTCTGAACGCTACTCTCGAACTATATCTGAGATGTTACGTCACTCAGCATCAAGACAATTGGGTTTCTCTACTGCCTACTGCAGAATTCTCGTATAACAATACCAGGCACGCTGCCATTGGTCTCTCGCCATTCTTTTGTACTTATGGGATCCACCCTAAGTCCATTCTTCCTGAGGTTCCCAATTACACCAACTCCCCAGCGGCCGAAGAGGTATTGGATCAGATCAAAGATGCCCATGCCACGGCATTGCGGAGTTTAGAGAACAGCAGGAGACGATCGAAGATCGGAGCAGATAAACACCGCAAAGAATGTCCAGACTGGAAGCCAGGCGACAAGGTGTGGTTGTCCACTCGGTTTTTAAACAGATGGACAAGGCCCTCTAAACTCTCCCCTCGCTTTCTGGGTCCCTTTCCCATTCTTCTCAGGATCAATCCTGTGGCTTACCCTCTTCGGCTGCCTCCTTCTCTAAATCGCATTCACCCTGTATTTCATTCGTCTCTCTTAAAACCTTTCTATTCCGATTCTCATCACAGACCAGTGCCCAGACACATTCCCTCACAGACACCCAATCAAGCAGAATTTGAGGTCTCCAACATTAGAGACTTTTGTCCTGGAAGGGTTATCCGGAGTCGGAGGACTCTTGGGAACCTGCTTCTCAGGTGCATGCTCCTCGCTTGCTTGCCAGGTTCCACCGCCTGCACCCGGGGAAACCGGGTGTGGTGCGGACTGGAAGGGGGCATACTGTCACCCGCAGGCGTTCCGACTGGCGGTTTCTTCCGCGCTGGGTTTTGGGACATAGGTACGGGAGGTACTAGTCCCTCCTTTATGTCTGTTACTTTTTCCTCCTTGTAGCGCGGGGCCGCTGGGAGTATATCTTCTCTCCCGGCCCAGCGGTCCGTGCATTGCAACTTTCCTTTGGAAGCTCTCGCTCTTCCGGGTTTCTTCGCTCCTGCCTCGCTCTGTCAGTCTAGGCTCCAGTCACTCGCGCCCTACAGCGAGTGTTCTTCTTACTTTCTCTTCCCTCCAGTTTTCTCTGCTGCCGCCGCGCCTCGGCGGTTTCTGTTTCTCTTTTCTTGCGGCCCCATCCCCGCGGATAGGCGCCGCCCCTTTTCCCTGCGCTTTTCTTTTCTTTTCTCTCTCCGCTACTTGCCTGGCGCCTTTCTCCTTTGCTTACCTCTCCTCCGGTCCTGGCCCCCCTTGCAGGCCTTGGCTGGTGGAAGTCCCGGCTCCCACGACAGGATTCCCCTGTTCCACTGCAGTGTTACCTTCAGTTACACATACGGATCCAGTCTACTATTTACCTGAAAGTCTACTTTTCTGCTGGAACTACGTCTTCCGGGCTACAGACCAGAGGAGTCCAAGGGTTTTTCCCCATTCAGGGTTTTTTCCCTTATTTCGGCTTGGTTCCGGAAGGGAGGTCCTCGGACAGCTGTTCTCTTCAGCGGTCACGGTGGCCTCCCTCCGTGACAAGCAAGTTCATCGGAAAAAGGAGAAGGATTATCTACTCCGACGACGTCTGCAGGACCCCGACAGCGATTCCGGCGGTTCAGGTGAGGAGAGTTCGACAGAAGGGGGAGAAAAGGGAGACCAGGCACTAAACTGTCACAGTTTGTTGTATTCCCTATATTCTTAGGTAGGTCATTCCAGGTTTTGGGTGCCTGGTGAGAGGAGAGCCGATTCTGTCCTTCTCATAGGTCTGAAGCCAACTTGTGCCTGGTCTAGTAGGCAATGCTCTTCTATGAATTCTTGGGTTATTTGGTAGACGTACGTTTCTAGCAGTTTGGCTATGTAGGGTATGTTGGAGATGGGTCTGTAGTTAGATAAGTCCTCTACGTTTCCAGTTGTGTCTTTGAGTAGCGGCTTGATGTATGCCGATTTGAAGGCCTGCGGTACTTTAACTGTTGAGATTGAGAGGTTGAGGAGGTTCCTGTGGTATTCCATGGGTGTTCCTTGTTTGAGGATTGTTTTGTATATGTCCGGGGGTCAAGGGTCTTCAGGAGAGCCCGATTTGTTGCTTTGCTTTACCAGTTTGACGAAAGCCTCAACTGATATTTCTGGGAAGTTTCATAGCTTCTTTGCGTGTTCCTCGTATGTGTCGGTGGGGTTTGAGCTGTGAACGCTTGGTCTGTTTTGTATGGTGTGTTGGATGGAGGTTATTTTGTTTTTGAAGTCGTCTCCGAGGTCCTCGCAAAGTTTCGTCGATGGGATTGGCGTGTTGTTGCAGGCCGGTGGGTTTTTTATTTAGTGTATGATTTTGAATAGTTCTTTTTGAGCATTTGGTGCTATGAAGATTTGGTTGTCGTAATGTTTCCTCTTCGCTTTTTGTATTTCCTTTTTATATGCGCTGATCTGTTGTAGGAATTTCAATTTGTTTGCGGTGTTGTTGTTGTTCCTCCATTCAGATTCTAGTTTTCGTTTTTTTCTTTTCATGGCTTTGAGTAGTGGGGTGAACCATTTTGCTGTAGTTTTCTTGAGTGATGGGGTGAAGGGCTTTTCTTTGGCGATGTCGTCAAGGGTTGTTGCGATCCAGGTATGAAGTAGAGCAACTTTTTTGTCTAGGTCAGCTTCTTCCATGGTTGATGTTTGTGGCTTGCTGAGTTCCAGGAGCTCGGTTAGGTTGGAGTTTTTTATGGTTCTCCAATTTCTTTTCATCCTGATGGGTTGCTTTTCTTGTTGCTTTTTTGTCGGAGCGGCCGTTGTGTTTATGAACGGAATAATGAGGTGGTCGCTCCAAAGTATTTGAATTGGGGGTGCCGTAGTGATGAGATCCTTGTTGGCGAAGATAGCGTCAAGTGTGTGCCCTGCTGAGTGGGTTGCTCCTTTGACTAGTTGTTGTAGGTTTATGGCTGCTAGTTGGGCGGTTAAGGATTTTTGTGTGGTTGTGGTTTCTTCGTCGAACCAGATGTTGAAATCTCCAAGGATGATCAGATGATTGTGCTTGATGGCTAGGGTAGTGATTGCTTCCATGAAGGCATCTACGAAAGTCGCATCGTAGGTTGGTGGTCTGTATATCAGTATGAATTTCAGGTTGGTTTTGGGGTTTACTGAAAGTCGTAGTATTAAGGACTCGCATTTATCGATGTTTAATGGTTCTTCCATTTTGATGGGCAGTTGTTCCTTGTGGATGATCGCTAGTCCCCCCCCCTCTTTTGGATTTTCTGTTTGTTTGGATGCATTTGAAGTCTTCAGGCAGGCAGTTGTTGAGGGTGATCTTGTAGTTGTCGTCTAGCCATGTTTCGGTTACAAATAGGATGTCTATGCCTCCTTCTGACAGGAGGTTGTATATTTCCGTTGAGTGTTTGGACATTGACCTTGCGTTTATTAGATTACAGTGGATTCTCTGGGTGAGATTTTGTTTTGAGGTTATTTGTTGCTCGAGTTTGTAATTGTCTGTTCGTGGAGTTTCCGCATTGATGTCGGTAGGATGAAGAACGGCGACAGCTGCTTCTTCATTGAAGCGGTCTAGTAAGTTGATAACAGGGCTGATTAGTCTTGGTGTTTCTGCTGTGATGCTACTCGGCTGAAGATCAGCGGTGGTTTCTTCATTGGGTCCGATTGTTGGTTGGGAGGTGGCATTGCTGGTTGTTGGTACTTCGCCGTATTGTGCGGGATGTAGTGGAAATCGATGTTGCCCCTCTGTTCTTGTAATGTAAGGGATAATGGGGTCGGAGCCCTCCAACTTTCTTGTTGAGTGCCCCCGTCTTTTTTCCGCATGTATCAGACATTTTTTGCATATTTTGAGGTTTCTGTGTTGGGGTGTCGGTGTACCGTGGTTGTTGCGAGGTAAGGTGTGAGGTATAAGGATTTTTCTCTTGTGGATTTTGTTCCGGTTGTGGCTGCTTTAGGCGTGTTTTCTTCCAATGGGGCTGTTTCTTGTGGGTTCTGTCGGTGTTGTGTGTTTGCGTCTCTTGTTGCACGATCTTGTTCTCTTTCTCGGCGTCATTTTCTGGTACGGGCCCATTTTCCAGTCTAGGTGCAGGCGTGGTATGGTAGTTGGTCCTCTATGCTGTGCCGTGCGGTCGCAGTGACCTCAGTTTTCCTTCTCTGGATACGCTGGGGTGCTCTCTGGCTCAGTGTTGTTTTCTGTCGGTGGGTAGGGTATATTTTCTAAGTGTGCACTGTCGGTGGGGGGGGTTAGGGTGTTAACGGTCTGCTGGTATGGGATTTAGTTTGGTTAGGTAGTGGTGGGTTTCCTGGATTGGTAGAGTACTGAACTAAGTGCAGTTAGATTATTTGAGAGATCTGCATAGTGGGTGAGAGTCCTATCAGTGCAGTCTAAGCATCATACAGTGCCGTTCGGAGACAAGGCTCCTGCTAGGTTTGAGAGACCTGCACAGTGAGGAGAGACGTCCACCAGCGCAATCTAAAGACCACACAGTGCAGTTTGGAGAGGGAGCCCCTGTTAAACTTGAGAGACCCACGCAGTGGGAGAGAGGCCTCTCAGTGCAATCTAAACTTCCTACACGGCAATTTGGGGGGAGAGCCCCTGCTAAATTTGAGAGACCTGTGTAGTGGGAGAGAGGCCTATTAGTGCAACCTAAACATCATACAATGCAATTAGGAGACAGAACCCCTGCTAAATATGAGAGACCCGCACAGTGGGAGAGAGGCCTATCATTACAATCTAAACCTCATATAATGCAGTTTTGGGAGAGAGCCCCTGCTAAATTTGAGAGACCCGTACCGTGGGAGAGAGGCCTATCAGTGCAACCTAAACATCATGCAATGCAATTAGGAGACAGAACCCCTGCTAAATTTGAGAGACCCGCACAGTTGGAGGGAGGCCTATCAGTGCAATCTAAACATCATATGATGCAGTTTGGGGACAGAGTCCCTGCTAAATTTGAGAGACCCGCACCGTGGGAGAGAGGCCTATCAGTGCAACCTAAAGATCATACAATGCAATTAGGAGATAGAACCCCTGCTAAGTATGAGAGACCCGCACAGTGGGAGAGAGGCCTATCAGTGCAATCTAAACCTCATATAATGCAGTTTGGGGATGGAGCCCCTGCTAAATTTGAGAGACCTGTATAGTGGGAGAGAGGCCTATCAGTGCAACCTAAACATCATACAATGCAATTAGGAGACAGAACCCCTGCTAAATGTGAGAGACCTGTATAGTGGGAGAGAGGCCTATCAGTGCAATCTGAACCTCATATAGTGCAGTTTGGGGACAGAGCCCCTGCTAGATTTGAGAGACCTGTATAGTTGGAGAGAGCCCTTTCAGTGCAACCTAAACATCATACAGTGCAATTTGGAGACAGAGCCCCTGATAAATTCGAGAGGCCTATCATTGCAATCTAAGCATCATACAATGCAATTTGGAGGCAGAACCCCTGCTAAATTCGAGAGGTCTATCAGTGCAATCTAAGCATCATACAATGCAATTTGGAGACAGAGCCCCTGCTAAATTTGAGAGACCTGTATAGTGGGAGAGAGGCCTATCAGTGCAATCTAAGCATCATACAATGCAACCCCTGCTAAATTTGAGAGACCTGTATAGTGGGAGAGAGGCCTATCAGTGCAACCTAAACATCATACAATGCAATTAGGAGACAGAACCCCTGCTAAATTTGAGAGACCTGTATAGTGGGAGAGAGGCCTATCAGTGCAGTCTAAATATCATACAATGCAATTAGGAGACAGAACCCCCTGCCCTGGGTTGGTTGTTAATGGCATCGGTACGGTGGTCAAGGGGCCAATCAGGGCACGGTGGGCGGGTCGGGAGGCGGGAGGCTGTGGAACCAGGAAGCGGGAGTGGGGAGGGAGCGAGGAGGCTACAGGGGATTTGAGGCCTGGGGGAAACAAGAATTCAAATGCAGGACAATCTGCAAGCAGTTTAGGCCACCGGCAGGAGTTTTACTCACCGTGCATCCACGCATATGTTCACTTCAACTATTTTAAAGATGCTGCTCCCAGGTAGTCCTTGTAATCCCTGGGTTATGAGTGTTGATCTTTGCAGGCTCTGTGTCTGTTGTATTGGGTTTAGGAAGTTGTCTGCTTGCTCCTACATCAACTAACTGTTCCTTCAACGTGAATCCCAGCGTCATTAGAGCTTCTCGATTGCTGCAGATGAGCTGAGCAATAAGATTTGAGGCAAGGGTGCTTAACTATCTTTCCGCCCCTTTTTTTGGGTAGGCTACTCTCAGAATGTCTTCTGAGTGCAATGCCCTTAGTTATGGAACTGCCTGAAACCCTTTTATGATGTTTCCCCTGTTCATGTTTCCGTTTCTGTCTGTATTCCACCCCGTCTCTGTGCCTTGAAATATTTCTTTTATCATCTCTTCCCTCTGCAGGGGTACCTTTCCTCTATTGTTTTTGGATTTCTCTCTCTCCACCTCCTGTTCCGGTCCTTTTTCCTGGTGAAACTCTGCCATTATTGTCTGCTCCATCTCTTCTGTTTCTCTAGATATCGATATCTCCCATAGGGTTTGTTTTCCAATAATAGTATCTGTAGCCTTTTTGTGTTCCACAGGGACTATATTAAATGGCTTATGTTGGTCCTTTTCTTGTGAATCCAAATAGATAGTGATTTTAGCCTGTTTCTTTTGATCCTCTACTCCATTTTTGGACTTTGCATTTCTGGTGTTACCTGTATCTTTGTCAAACAGCGAGAAAGCCCCCACAAACTGTTTTGATTTATTATTTTTTGTTGCCATTTGGTGCTGGCAAATTCTTAGATTTCTTTTGCTTTTTTGTTTTTGTTTTTTGCTTATCCTGTCTACCCCCTCCATCTACTTCTTGATTCACTATCTCCATTTCTTCCATTCCTTATAGGGGGTTTCTTGTGTTGTCCTTTCCAGTTCCACCCCTTCTATGCTATTTGTGTCCATCTGGTCACACAAAGGTGAAGGCGAGTCTGGAGGGCCTTCTTCCTGTGGTGATTGTTCCCATTCCCGTTGTTGAGTTTCTTGCCAACCAGTGCTGGTTTCTATCCACAACGTGGGTTCCACGTGCAGGCTTTGTACTTCATGAGTAGTATGGTGCACCTCCTCCCATTCCTTGACTTTGGAGCTTGTCCACAGTGCCTAGCCTGTGGGAGTGCGGTTCATTCTCTCCTCCTTCTTTTGGATATATATATATATATATATATATATATATATATATATATATATATATATATATATTCAGTAAAAAAACTGTGTTAACGGGACGTTATGGTTAAGTTGCGCAACTAAAAACCTATGAAATTCAGTGAAAAAACTTTGTTAAAGGGACGTTATGGTTCCAAGTAAAACCGAAAAACCCCTGAAATTCACCAGTAATGGTAAGCTAAGCAACCATAACTCGCGCCACCACTGTGCACAGCTTAGCCTAACACCCAGGACATCAAAGATGACATCACAGATGTCATTGATGACATCACTGATGACATCACATGTCTGACTCCCCCTTTTTTCCTTTCCTGACATATCTAGGCCACATGATTTTCTTCAGTAACAGTGAGGAACTAAAAATTGAAAAGGTACTATATTTGTACACTTATTCTTCAAGTATGTTCTTACAGTAATACCCTTAGGGTCCAGTCACATCATATGAAACATATACATAGGAGAAGACACAAACTTGAAAGACAGCAATCCTTTCTGTGCATGAAGATAATCAGTAGGGTTATCAGCACTTTCTGATAGTTCTGTTTTTTTTTTATTACTGTACTTTCTCTGTATATGCTCATATTTGTATACATTGTACTCACACTACTTTCCTTAGGGTCCAGTCACATCATGTGATACATATACATAGGGGAAGTAGCAGCTTTGAAACAGAGCAATCATTTCTCTGCATAAAGATAATCAGTCACGTTATGAATACTTTCTGGTACTACTGCTGCTTTTTTGCTGAGTTCACTTTCCCTATATATTACAATATTTGTATGTGTTGTTGTCTCTTTGTGTTTTGTCTGTAATAATGCAATTATGTAGTAAGTGGGTTTTATTAGCTACTTATTACATGTGTCACAGTACGCAAAACTCCAATAAGAAAGCAGTTATCATTTCAGTATTAAACATAGCAAAATTATGAATATTGCACTTCCATCATGTATACTGCACACAATGCCTGTTTCTAAATGAGTAGCTTACTATACTGAATAGAACTTCATAATAGAATGCTATTTGTATCAATGCATTGCTTAATGCACTAATTAGCTCATGATATTTATTCCAATGATCCTTGACACTTTTTTGTCAACATTATAATAAGAATCCCTTGTACAGACTTTTCATGAAAAGTAAATGCACATGTGATGTCATCAGTGATGTCATCAATGACATTTGTGATGTCATCTTTGATGTCCTGGGTGTTAGTCTTAGCAGTGCACAGTGGTGGCGTGAGTTATGGTTGCTTAGCTTACCATAACTGGCGAATTTCAAGGGTTTTTCGGTTTTACTTCGAACCATAACGTCGCAACGTTTTTTTAGTGAATTTCATAGGTTTTTAGTAGCGCAACTTAACCATAATGTCCCTTTAACAAAGTTTTTTTTACTAAAGTTCATCGGTTTCTAGTAGTGGCACGTACCCATAATGTAAAGTAACATCTAACTTCATTGCACAACTTGCGGACAATGCCACATGACCATATGCTGGCGCACAGCACAGTGACATGTCCGAGAATCCGTACTCACTTAACATTAAGATGTATGCTCCGTGGACAGTGTGGAAATACATTTTTTACTGATGTAGGAACTTCCATCTTCAACATTTCCCTTGCACAGCTCCAACACTTATTCGTAGTCAGCCATTAACAATGTAGTACACAGTACATACTTTTAGCAAAAGTACTATTTATCTGAAAACGTCATGAGCTAAGGCTATCCCTCCTCCCCAAGAAACAGCACCACTGCTGTAATGAAGAAGCATGAGAAACACTGCCCCTACCTTACAAATAACACACACACAACATTTTCCCCCATCCACCTACCCCCCCCCCATATTACTGTTTGGTGCCTCGTTGCTCATTTCCGTCCGCAACTTTCCTTCTTAGCTGTCCTTCCAAAAAAAAGCCATCCGTAAACAAAGTAAATGTTCCTTTAAGAACCACCTTTCACAGTTTAAAAATTAAAAAAAAAATAATCGCATACACTCCATCTACTTTATATTTCTCAGTAAAGGACACGTAACAGAAAATACGTATCAATACCCAACCTTTACCAAACTATTTAAAAAAAGACAAAAAGAACGTGGAAACTGATACACAAATCGATGTGGTCATACATGACATTTTAAAGAAATATTAGCGTTGAACATGGGTGAATCTAGTGATAGCCTACAAACGCCGAGAATCTGCACTCTTCATAAGTAAAAAAATAAAATGACAACTACACAGAAAGATAGCACCTCAGTTACATTGCCAAAATTATTGTTCTGGTAATAAAAAATTAAAACTCGTTCCGGTGTAGAGTCGTCAAAAGAAAACTTACACGATATTTACCGTCTCCATTGTCTTCGTTAAACTCAGACAGCAATGTACTTGCACCAAAGAATCTTCTTGAACTAATGTTACATGTGTCTTACAAACGTTTTGAATACATAACCTTATCAAATGGTATTTTTTCCAAACTTTCACTTCCTGCATTCTTACTGACTTTTCCCTTTCGCTCAAGGTCAAAAAACAATTGACCCTTATGGGTTCAGTCAGATGCGTGGGCCTACTGAGCTCGCAAATAAAAAAGCAAAGCAAGTGACCTTCACTCAGAATGAAAATACATTCTGACTGTGCAACAACATATCTGAATGCATTCATGAGAACTGCTACTTCCATACACTGGCAGACCCGCTGTTTCCATCAAACAGTGCAGGTGGCTGCCTCAGATTTCAAACACTAGGACGCCAGTCTGACTGCAATATTATTTTAAATACATTGTAACACAGACGCAGTAAATCTTTGCCTGTACTTAATGGACAGTATATTGAGCAGCAACTTCCAATTTACCGTATGGCTTTGGTGACAAGAAAACACCACTTTTTGACTTCCTGATGCCACATCCCATCCCAGCCTCATTAACCCTCACCTTCCGAAACAGTATTTCATAAGTTTAACAAGTGCAATGGTGTGTTGTTTTATATGTGTAAGCGGCGATATCCGCGTACACCAAAAAACGAATGAAAGATGGCGGGCGCAGCAAAAGAATCTGACGCACTTCACGCTGTTCAACATCCAATCAGTGAAGGCGTCACATGTCCGCGGACATGACGCTATGGATTAGCCAATCGGTATCTTGTCCGCGGAGCGAACAGGGAAGTGTTAGATATCACTAATCTTTTGTGACCTACTTTTGATTGTTTAAAAAAAAAACTACTGGACGGATTTGCACCAAATTTACAAAAGCACACTTTCGGGACCAAGCTCCTGCTCCTGCCGCAAATTTGGTGAAAATCCGTCCAGCGGTTTGGGCTGTAGGCATGGTCAAAGTTTTTCCCCATTCAGTCTATGGGAAAAAAAGACGTTTTGGGACCCCCCCTATAAATTTTCTCCCCCTGGACCAAACATCACCAAACTTTGCAAAACAATTTACAGTGGCCCATATACTTTTTTTGCAGAGTTTGGTGTGGATTCGTCCAGGGGGAGCAGAGTTATAAGCCGCCCAAAAAGTGCTCTTCCTATGGAAACAGCAACTTAACCATAACTACACGGCCACTACTGTGGCCGTATAATATAGACATATAATATATATTTATGACATATCTGTGACAGTGATTGAAACATGCAATCCTTCTGAGCACATAATGCACAATGGCCTTTCTGCTTATTTCATTTATGATAACACCCTACCAGTAAAGCGACGGCAAACTATGAGTAATATATACACATCTGGATTGAGTTAACCTGCGGCAGGCTGTTCTACTTTAGCAGACATACATAATTCCTGCACATATTTCAGTATTTTCATTTCTCAATCCCTACTGCTCTCACGGACACTAGACTAAGACCACTCCAGGATGCTGCTCATAGGGGACTGAGGGAGCTCTAGCATCACCTTGGCTCAATTCCAGTTTTTAGAGACTTCCAGGGCTCAGACCGGTCTGGCCACGGCCCACTTAAAGTCTTGTCTTTTTCTCCCTGCATAATATGTGCTATATAGTTCTTTCTTACATGATTGGTGTGGCAGGAACTGGAGCTGGCCAAGTCTCATAGGGGTGTTGAGTGTTGGTAGCTGATAGGGCCAGCAGAAGGTGTGTGGGGCTCTTTGTAAATGATGTTTGAGGTCCCCCATGGTATATATGTGAGTAAGCTTGCCTGTATACGTTAACAACACAAATGCATTGATCCAGTGTTACTTAAGGTTTTCAAGTGCAAAAGGGCAGTGAAAAAATGGTGAGTTTCAGTTGGTGCAGCTGTGTATCCCCGGAGCACATATCTGATCACAAAATCAATATATTATGAGGAATGGGAAGGATGAATTCAGTGCAACATAGGTAAAGGACTTTGGGGCTGGGAGACTGCTGTGTGGCACACATAATATGACAGAACAGTTTATTATTTAACATACAATTTGATTAATTAAATTATTATTAATGTGATTTAATTTAAATTATAAACTTTACACATAATACATAAAACACACAATCCCAAAAATGTCATTATGTTCAAACAATAACAATCAATACATACAATAATAAGAACCCATTACTAAAAGAAGATAGAAAATACACAACTAAGGCAAATAACCAAGAAAGCAATTGATTAATAATTATTATAATCACTAGTCACCCATTGGCACAAAATGCTTCGCTTCACTTCTTTCAGCATTACAAACCATTTATCATCAATATTTAGCTTAAGTTAGATACTTTTTAGTTGAATCTACTATAGTTATATATACTTATAAAAAGTAAAAGTAGACAAATATCTCTTCAGATGGTCCTACCTAGCTTAGCTCTATAGTATACTATTAATCAGGATACCAGTTACTCATATTGATATACTAAGCTTAATTTTGATGTTTAGCCAGATTTTATAGAGGGCAGTCAACAAACGCATATTCCTATAAATGGTACAATGTAGCCAAAAACATGTCTCACCAATTGTTTCCAGATTATGGGCATACACACCAATATAATATTTAATAACTTTGGACATTGTATGACATTCAGTCCGAAGATGTTTAGCTGACCCTAGAATTTCCTGATCTTTTCAAAGACGACAGTACCGTTCTTCTATACGGATCTTATTCAGTATCGTCGTCACTGTCATAGTAGGGAGCTGAGCTATTCTCAATAATAGAATAAATCGTCTGAGCCTCTTAGAGGAACAAAGGTTCAAGTACTCCTGCGGCTTCTTATATGTATAAAGCCTGTGTTTTACAAACTGGTATTTTTTTAAATTGTTCAAGTGAGCAAAGTTCTCCAACCAGTCCCAGAGGTCAATACGCTTTCCTACAGTATTCTGCATTTCCTCTGAATAGCTCCCTCCTCTAGATGACCAGCCTATATCCAATGGTAGTTTATCGATGGAACCTTTCAGTAAGCAAGTGGTATTTGTTTTAGATGCTTCCTGAAAAACAGCTGTCAGCAGAGCATTCTTTGTTCCACAGCTCATCTTTAAGTAGAGACCTGCCCTCTTCTTCAGGGCAGTAGCTTTTAGGGAAATCAACCCTAACTCCAACCTTATCAAGGCCATGGGTACACAAGCTGGCAGGCCTAGGATTTCCCACCAACATTTCCCCTCAATGACCTGTAGCCATTTCAAATTCAAATGTAATAAGGCTTCTAAGCCAAAGGTTGTCATTAGGGAAAATATGTGGATATATAATTGGCGGGTTCCCCACCAAGTAAAACCTCCTCGTGTGTTGGTAAAGTTATGGATCAGTGCAGTAACCTGTGCAGCTCTAATATTGCGCGCTTGCTTACATGTGACATAATCGACGCTGGGATCGAATTCGGTTCCAAGGTATTTGTAGTGGGGAGCATACACTATTTCTGCATTGCCTACAAGGAGTCTAACGCGAGCAGTTTTTTTACTGGAATATTTCCATGTTAATAGTGAGACCGTGAATGTCTGCATACTCCCACAAGGCTAGGGCAGATCTACGTATGCCACTGATGGTATAGTCAAAAATAACCAGGTCATCTGTGTATGCTAGTACTGGGCAGGACGCCTCTCCAATTTCAGGTGGACAATTTGTAGCCCAGGCTATTGCCTCCAGTATATCACATGCATATAGATTGTAAATAAGGGGGGCGGTAACACAGCCCTGCTTTACCCCCCTATTCCGATATACCTTTTCCATCGTGTGACCTTCCTGATCTAATTTAAGTATGACTGATGTATTTAGATGTAATAATCTGAGGTAATAAAGCAACTCATCTGGCCATCCCATATCCTTTAGCTTCAACCATAATCTGTCCTTTGGGATTGAGTTGAATGCAGCTTTGAAGTCTACATATAAAGCATACAGAGGTGGCTGCCCGTTCTTCCGGGATCTAGTTCACATGACATCCAGGACCATGAGGTTCTGGGTGGTGGAATATCCTTGCCTAAAACCACTTTGAAATTTACAAAGAATGTTTGACTGATCTACCCATGCTTGTAACTTGTTAAGTATAAGAGAGGCAAATAATTTGCCAGTCGAGTGAAGCATCGATAAGAGCCAGTCATTTTTAGGGTCCAATCGATTCCCCTTTTTAAAAACGGGAATTAATATCGCCGTCTGCCAGGAGAAGGGTGTTTTGCCCTCCGCTAAAATCTTCTTCAACATAATCATTAACAAACTGGGCCAAAATTCGTATTGGCTCTTGATAACTATCTCCATTTGCAATGTCTCGGTGAGCATTTGTCGAATCACCTGTTTTCTTAAGACCCTAACACCAGGCCCGTTGATCCGCCTGATCACAGGCCAAATTGTATATGAAACTTTACAGTGTGTATTTCAGTCCTCGTACACTCTCTGCATGGGCTCACTTTACTTAATTCATATTCAGCGTGTAGCGATCTTTAAAAAATATATGTTGAGTGTTCACAGTTCTCACTGTGTTCATTATTGCCTCTCCTTCCTCCCGACGGAAAACTGCAGCAGCTATATCTATTTCCACGCTCCCCAGCTCCAAACAGCTGCAAACAATATGCTCCCTTAACTCCACCAGGCTTCAGTGATTCTACATTTGGTCGCTACTGCGGCCACCTTGTTACATCCCACAGGGCCGGGGAGAGTCAGGGTAGGGAAGGGACCCGGGTAGGGACCCGGACTCCGTGGCGACTCTGCAGCGACTGCTCACTCCCTCACTCACTCGGTCGTGCATTAGCCAGATTCCACACTGGATCTGGGCGCGTTAGAGGAAAGGACCTGGAATCAGCGTGTCTTGCTGAGACACTGAGTCATTAAGTCAAGCCACACTGCAGAGACGAGAACACAGGAACATGGAATCTCGCAATCTTGCAGCCGCTTCCAACTCATAGATTATTCTCCTATGCTCAGTCATTCAAAAAGCTGGGTACCACCATTTGATTTATGAAAAAAACCTTACATACGAAAAACAGCATAACATTCATCAATAGCAATTGATTAATGTATACTACTTATGACATAATAAAACTGAATACTGTTCATGACAAACACGTAACAAATCCTAAGCAGATGTGCTCCCACAACCAATCAGAGTAATTTGCCATCCGCGCATTAGTTTAACTCAGAAATATTCTGTGCCAAGAAATCTGGGTCATTAACAAATCTTACAAACATCTGCCAATGGAGGACCCATGTGTGGCGACACTTCACAGACACAATCCTGAAAGTTTCCAACATCTCTACTTCCCTACACAACCTACACACTCACGCATTGTGGGCTAGCCCCATCTGGGATCAGGCCTTTCCCGGATATCCAACTGGTTGAGTCTGAATAGCACGCAAGTCTACCACATGTTTATAACTTAAAAGAATGTCAATATAATAAATCCCCGTGTAGAGTGAACATACATTTAGATCCTTTACAGTGGAACATGTAGTACCTAAACAACTTGTTTTATTAGACCAGACTAGAACTAAGGCCTTTTTCATAACTGCCTACAAAATGAAAGACTTTGGTAAAAAACAGTGTTATTTTACATTTAGTTCTAGTAAAAAGTATTAATTTAAATGTATAATAAATTGCATCTCCAAAGTTGCCTTTCTTCTAAAATGTCCCACAGATTGTAAAGTAGAAAGTTCATTTGAGCTAATTTGATATTCAAATGCAATGCAAAGTAAAAACAGAGGTCAAATCATATAACCCTCTAACCGATATTTGCCAATAAAGAGATAACACAGAGTAAATTGTGGTATGCAAAAGGCAAGGTAACCCAGCTTTAATTGCAATGTAAAACTGGGGGAAAAACAAGATTAATAGCCAAGCTCTCACTCAAGATTTTCTCCCCATCTCAACAGGAAACAGCAATTTGTATAGCCATTTTTATGTCATAGTTATGTAAACCTATCACTCTTGTTCATTGGTTACCTACACTAAGCTACATATATAATTCTATATGTGCAACAATAATGATTGGACAATCCTTTATCTACGTTTCCACCCATACAACATCCCATAAAATGAGCTACATCATCATGCTTGAATATTATTGTTAGGCTCTAAATTACTTCTGCAGTGAAAAGGACATGTGCTTATCGGTTAACATCCGGTCACACTCTCTGTTCGCTTACTGTCACGATCTCTGCTTCCAAAAGGTCAGGGTTTTCCCAACTCCCTTGGAAGCAGATCCATAACCCAGGTTCCGAGTGCCAACCAGTCCCAATTGGGACCTTTTGGACCCAGTCCTGGCGCCAGTGGCACCAGGCTCATAAATATGCCCAGTCCCAGCGCTGGAAGCGCCGGGCTCATAATGCTTGGGTGGACTTACCTGCAGCAGACCATGCTGCTTACTTGCCTGCCAGTTGAGCCTCTGATCCTCTTCTGTTTGGAACTACTTTTCCTGTTGGGTGGGGCAGGAGCCACTCCCTAGATTCAGAACACTGGAACTCTTCTGGAAAGCAGGAACTCTTTTCTTACCTAGGCGTGGCTGTGGAAGGAGACACCTAAGCACTACAGGAGGCTATTTAAACCACACCCGATGGATGAATCTTGCTTTGTGTTATTCTGCATCCTCTGCAGCAGAACGCTCATCGTGTCTTCTGCATCTGATCCTGGGCCTAAGGAAAAAGGCTTACCATCCTGAATCCAGTCTTCAGCAACACCTATAAAGACAAGAAAGAACAGGTTAGCATTACGATCTTCAGTGACAGCTCTTCACTTACCTGGTCCATCGGCTGTCACCAACGCCTCGCGCTGCATTCCGGCATCTGAAAGACAAAGGCTTACCTACTCTTCGTGCGCTCCGGAGGTCTTCACACTGCATTCCGGCATATGAAAGACAAAAGCTTACCAACTCTTCGCACGCTCTGGAGGCCTTTGGCGCTGCATCCCGCATCTGAAAGACAAAACAAGGTGCGTTTAAAGACATTGGGGAACTTTAATACTCACGTGCCATTACTCCTTTCCACATCTAACCCAGTGGGTATTCCGGCACCCTGCAGCCGCTCCGAACTTGTACCTGCAAAATAAAAAGACAGTTAGAGCGCATCGTGAAGCAGGCAACAAGCGCTTACTTACGTGCTTCCAGGCGCTTCTATTCATCACACGGGCTCCATCTTCAACTCACTTCAGCCCGTCATCCGCCATCGCCGGAACCCTGCAAAACAAGAAACATCATTACTAAAGACTTTAAAGACATTAGAATTACTCGAAACTTACCGTTCGTGCAGTAAACGACGGACAGCAGTCCTCTGAAGTCAAGAGGCCTGCTCCCCTTATCCAGTGAAGAAACTGGTTACAGCACCCTGCCCCGAGGCAGATGGAGAGCACGGCGTTCACTTACCTAAGACATCTTACCCTTCGAGTCAGACATACAGTGCACAGAGGTCCAGCCCAAAGAGCCAGCCGTGTGTTACACATCACCTTTGAAGATACGGTATACGCCCAGTCAAGACCGGCGCCTCTACGGGAATCAGGTGAGCGTTACAGAACACAAAGCCTACCACAAAACTCCCGTCCAGGCGCTATGGAAACCTCGGATACCGACCAGCTAGCCCAGTTACTTGGGGAACTAAGGGCAGAAGTGCATGCAGCCCGTCAGGAAACGAACGCTCTAAGAAGGGAACTGATTATTTCCAAGGAGCGAACAGATGATCTCGCTAGACAATTGCTACAGTCACAAGCCGGACAGACCCCGTTACCCGCATCTGGGGGAAATCTTCCTTCTACATCCTCTATGAATCCAGTGCAGATCAACCTACCTGGGAATGTACCTCTGGCTCCGCCCGAACTATTTTCTGGTGACCCAAAGAGGTTTGCAGTATTTATCAATCAGTGCCGGTTGCATTTCTTATGCCGGCCAGCAGCCTTTCCAACTGATCAAGCTAAAGTAGCTTTCGTGCTTTCGTACCTTAGTGGCAATGCGGCAGACTGGTCGATCCCTCTAGTAAATCAAGATGATCCGGTCCTCCATGATTTTCAAGCTTTTCAGCTCAGTATGGAAAAACTGTTCGCAAGACATTCACAGGGGCAGGCCTTGGACAATGAGCTTCTTTCGTTGTGACAAGGTAATCAAGACCTTTTGGCTTATATTGCGTCTTTCAACAGACTGATAGTGGAAACTCAATGGCCTGAGGACAAAAGGATTACGCTGTTTTATAGAGGTCTACGTGGAGAGCTCAAAGATGTGTTAGCCCAAGTAGTGAATCCCCCACAAGATTGTTCGGACTATATAGACTTAGTCATTCAAATAGATCACAGACTGCAGAACAGGAAGGCCGATCGTTCCAAGTTTGATGCTCGAGTATTTTCCAAACCGCCAACTCCTTCCAAAGGAGTAGACTCCGGGGAACCCATGCAAATAGGGGGTCTGAAAGGTCCTCTAACACAAAAGGAGCGGGAAAGGAGAAAACAGTTGCAATTATGCCTCTATTGCGGAAACTCAGGGCACTTTCTTCGAGACTGTCCAGTGAAACCTGCCAAGAAGGCAGTAGGAGCTGCAGTTACCAAAGTTACAAACTCTGAGCAGGGAAACGACCTCGCCCGACAAGAATAGAGGTCCTCTTGCCGAGCGTGAAAACCAGTTCAGTGACCTCGCATTTCGTGATACCTATGGTCCTCATTAGCCCTGATAATCCGGATCGATTACATGCAATTGAAGCTTACGTCGACAGCGGTGCCATCAGCAATTATGTGGATCATGAAATGGTTTTGAGGATGAATCTAACTCTTTGTCCCAAGGCTGTAAAGGACGTCATTACTACGGTGGATGGTACGGAGATAGCCTCCGGGCCAGTAACGCATACCACTCAAGAGGTGACGCTAGTAAGTCAAGATGGACACCATGAGAAGATCGTGTTCGATGTGATCAAGGCCCCTCAGTTTCAGATTATTCTAGGAATACCTTGGTTAGAGAAACACAATCCTCTGATCGATTGGCGAGCAAGAACGGTCCAGTTTCCAGAATGTGTCTCTACTTGTCACCCTCCACCTGGTGTTGCACTGGCAGCAATTTCTTCAGAGACTCCCCAGTTACCTCCCGAATACCTAGAATACCAAGATGTTTTCCGGAAGGATCAGGCTAACTCTCTACCTCCTCATAGGTCTTATGACTGCCAGATAGACGTGATACCTGGATCTACTCCTCCTTGTAGTAGAATTTATGCCCTCACCGAGCCTGAGAACCTTCACCTTCGACAATACCTGGATCAATACCTGGCAAATGGGTTTATTCGTCCTTCCAAGTCCCCTGCTTCTTCAGCTTTGTTCTTCGTTCCAAAAAAGGAAGGAGACCTTAGAACTTGTATAGATTATCGCTCCCTGAACCAGATCACCGTTAAGAATAGATATCCGTTACCTTTGATCCCTGAACTCCTGGACCAGGTCAGAAAAGCATGCATATATACAAAGCTGGATCTTAGAGGAGCTTACCACTTGGTACGAGTAAAAGAGGGCGATGAATGGAAGACGGCCTTCCGCACCAAGTATGGGCTATTTGAATATCAGGTCATGCCCTTCGGACTTTGCAATGCCCCGGCCGCCTTTCAATATTTTATGAACGATGTCCTCAGAGAGCTCATAGATGTGTGTGTTGTTGTTTACATTGACTACATCCTCGTTTATTCTTCATCGGAATCTGAACATCGGAAACACGTGAAAATGGTCCTCGAAAGATTGCGTCAACACAAACTTTTCGCTAAATTGGAAAAATGTGTTTTCAACGTGACTGAAGTTGAATTCTTGGGATTCATATTATCACCTGGCGGAGTGCGTATGGATTCAAAGAAGGTCGATGCAGTTCTCAAATGGCCATCACCATCCTCCGTAAAAGGTGTGCAAAGCATGTTAGGCTTCGCTAACTTTTACCGCAGGTTTATCCCCGAATTCTCTCGAATAGTCCAGCCCATCACTGTCTTGTTAAAGAAAAACAAACGTTTTGAATGGTCTACCGAGGCGGAACAAGCTTTCCAGGATTTGAAGACTAAATTTATCTCTGCACCAATCTTAAAACACCCTCGCCCCGAACTCCCCTACATCGTGGAAACTGATGCTTCAAGCCTTGCCATGGGGGCAGTTCTATCACAAAAGGACCCGGTAACCAATCAGTTGCATCCCGTGGCATTTTGCTCCCGCAAATTTTCGCCTCCTGAAATCAATTACACGATTACTGACAAGGAACTTCTGGCTATCAAGTCTGCCTTTAAGGCTTGGCGGCATTATCTGCTGGGGGCCCGACACACAGTTACTGTGATTACGGATCACCGAAACCTGCAATATTTGAAAACCGCAAAAGCCCAATCCTCTAGACAACTCCATTGGGCATTATTCTTTGCCGAGTTTGACTTCATAATTACCTATCGACCTGGTACAAAGAACGGTAAAGCTGATGCCCTTTCTCGGATGGGAGTGGAAGAACACTTGATCAACCCTAAACCTGTACCAATCATTCCCGAACAAAGAATTCTGGGTGTAATCGCCACAGAATCCATAGAGGAAGTTAAGGATAAAGCCAGGCAACTTGTGACTCCAGCAGACATACAGAATTGGCATCTGCAGGGAAAGGACTTTGCAGTAAAGGACAACTTATTGTATTTCCAAGAACGATTATACCTACCCAGCACAAATTTACAGAAAAAAGTAATCTCTTGTTATCACGATTCTTTAATGGAAGGACATCCCGGTATGGCCAAGACCTCAGAAAAGATCAAGCGCTACTTCTGGTGGCCTTCTTGGAAAAAAGATATCAGAGACTTTATAATGTCCTGTGGAGTATGCGCCCAAAACAAGAGTCAAAAGGAAAGACCAGCAGGCCTCTTACGCCCTATTGACATCCCACCTCGCCCTTGGCATACGCTTTCTATGGACTTCATCACCGATCTACCTCCATGCTCCGGATACAATACGATTCTAGTAATCGTGGACTTATTCTCCAAGATGGCGCATTTCATTCCGCTCAAAGGCTTGCCAACAGCAGCAACTCTGGCCCGAGAATTTCTCGAAAACATCGTCCGACTGCACGGTTTTCCTTCGGTTCTAATTTCGGATCGAGGTAGTCAATTTATTTCTCATTTTTGGCGAAGTTGCTGTCGGTCGGCTCAAATTGATGTGAGACTATCGACCAGTCACCACCATCAGACCGACGGACAAACCGAGAGGACCAATCAAACTCTGGAACAGTATTTACGCTGCATGCTGCAACAAACTGAAAAAACTTGGAAAGACATCCTTTGGATAGCCGAATATGCCTACAATAACTCTGTCCATTCGGGAACTGGGAAAACCCCGTTTTTTCTTTTGTACGGCAGTCACCCTCGAACCTCGGAGTTGGATCCCCTCCAAGATCTTGAAACACCAGCAGTAGACTACCTGCATTCTACAATCACCCAAGCCTTTAAGGAAGCTGTTTCTCACCTTCAAAGGGCTAAAGAACAATACAAGAAAGGAGCAGATCAACATCGGAAGGAAGCCCCTCAATATCAAGTAGGGGATCAAGTCTGGTTATCCACCAAATATCTACCTCTAAAAGGGCCACGCACATTCAACCCAAGATACCTTGGTCCCTATTCCATCACTACCATAGTAAAGCCAGTAGCGGTCAAGTTGGACTTGCCCCCGCACATGAAGATACATCCGGTCTTCCACGTCTCTCTATTAAAACCCGTGCAACCTCAAACCCGACTAACTAAATCTCCAAAACCTATCCTAGTTGATGGAGAACTCGAGTTTGAAGTCAAAAGCATTCTGGACTCCAAGATCTCCAAATCTAAACTATTTTACCTAATTGACTGGAAAGGCTACGGCCCCCAAGAGAGATCCTGGGAACCTGCTGAATATGTCCACGCTCCTCGCCTAATCAAAAGATTTCACCGAACATTTCCTGACAAGCCAAAACCCCCGGAGAAGCCCGGTTTGGGAGGGGCCTTGAGGGGGGGTACTGTCATGATCTCTGCTTCCAAAAGGTCAGGGTTTTCCCAACTCCCTTGGAAGCAGATCCATAACCCAGGTTCCGAGTGCCAACCAGTCCCAATTGGGACCTTTTGGACCCAGTCCTGGCGCCAGTGGCACCAGGCTCATAAATATGCCCAGTCCCAGCGCTGGAAGCGCCGGGCTCATAATGCTTGGGTGGACTTACCTGCAGCAGACCATGCTGCTTACTTGCCTGCCAGTTGAGCCTCTGATCCTCTTCTGTTTGGAACTACTTTTCCTGTTGGGTGGGGCAGGAGCCACTCCCTAGATTCAGAACACTGGAACTCTTCTGGAAAGCAGGAACTCTTTTCTTACCTAGGCGTGGCTGTGGAAGGAGACACTAAGCACTACAGGAGGCTATTTAAACCACACCCGATGGATGAATCTTGCTTTGTGTTATTCTGCATCCTCTGCAGCAGAACGCTCATCGTGTCTTCTGCATCTGATCTTGGGCCTAAGGAAAAAGGCTTACCATCCTGAATCCAGTCTTCAGCAACACCTATAAAGACCAGAAAGAACAGGTTAGCATTACGATCTTCAGTGACAGCTCTTCACTTACCTGGTCCATCGGCTGTCACCAACGCCTCGCGCTGCATTCCGGCATCTGAAAGACAAAGGCTTACCTACTCTTCGTGCGCTCCGGAGGTCTTCACACTGCATTCCGGCATCTGAAAGACAAAAGCTTACCAACTCTTCGCACGCTCCGGAGGCCTTTGGCGCTGCATCCCGCATCTGAAAGACAAAACAAGGTGCGTTTAAAGACATTGGGGAACTTTAATACTCACGTGCCATTACTCCTTTCCACATCTAACCCAGTGGGTATTCCGGCACCCTGCAGCCGCTCCGAACTTGTACCTGCAAAATAAAAAGACAGTTAGAGCGCATCGTGAAGCAGGCAACAAGCGCTTACTTACGTGCTTCCAGGCGCTTCTATTCATCACACGGGCTCCATCTTCAACTCACTTCAGCCCGTCATCCGCCATCGCCGGAACCCTGCAAAACAAGAAACATCATTACTAAAGACTTTAAAGACATTAGAATTACTCGAAACTTACAGTTCGTGCAGTAAACGACGGACAGCAGTCCTCTGAAGTCAAGAGGCCTGCTCCCCTTATCCAGTGAAGAAACTGGTTACAGCACCCTGCCCCGAGGCAGATGGAGAGCACGGCGTTCACTTACCTAAGACATCTTACCCTTCGAGTCAGACATACAGTGCACAGAGGTCCAGCCCAAAGAGCCAGCCGTGTGTTACACATCCCCTTTGAAGATACGGTATACGCCCAGTCAAGACCGGCGCCTCTACGGGAATCAGGTGAGCGTTACACTTACTTTGTTCTTCCTCCTATCGAAACTCCATTTCCACCTCACTTGCCTCTCTCGGGTGGTTACCCTTTCACTACCAACTTAAATTTCATTTTCTTTGTTTAGTCTTTAAATCTCTTTATGGGCCTGCATCTGACTATCTTGCTGTATTTCTATCTCTCAACACTCCCTCCTGTTCTTTCCGTTCTTCTTGTCTCCTTCGACTGAAAGTGCCCCGTCCTGCATGCGCTCAGTCCTGTGTTTGATCTTTTCAGCTTCTTGCTCCCTTACACTGGAAAGCTCTCCCACTTTCTCTCTGTTCTATCACTGTTTACTCTCTCTTTCTTTTGTCTCGCTCTGAAAAATCATCTCCTGCATTGCTCCCGATTCCTTGCTACCAGAATTGAAGAACTGATGAACTGATGTTGGATGTTTATTACTTATCATTATTTTGTACAGTACCCTATTTTATTAATGTGCAGCGCTTTGTATAAAGGCGCTATATAAAATATAATAAAATACAAATACAAATACAAATTGTCCCTGAAATTGTCCTCTGGTCTGGCATACTGCGAGATGTACCAAGCAGTGTGCTCTATATTTAGGTACTTCTTGAGGTATAAATACTCGAGAGGTTGTCATGGCATGGGCAATAAGTGAGCAAACGAAGCAGCTTTCCCTTGATCTTTCGCTCCCCACCTTCTCCATTGACCTATACCATGAGCTTTGTTCAATGTTTATGGAATTGTCGACATAGCTTCTCATGTAATATTCATCATATGCAATACTTCTCCAAGCCCTTACTGTCTCCACAACTGGGCGGAATACCATTTCCTGCTCTGACTGGAAATCTACTTTTTTTTTTACTTATTCACAAACATTATGCCATAGGGACACATTTATCTTATCATAATCCGTCAAATGCAGTGTGGGATAAAATAATAAATAAAACCAACAAAAGGGAAAGGAAAATAGAAGGACCGCAATAGCCATAACATCAGTCATTTGTAGATGTGCCCTGTGGCGTATTGATCGGGCTATTATGAAGATATCAGGAACATAAGGTTATAAAAACATTTGTACAGTTTACTTAGTACGGGGCAATAGTAGGTTATTATTTTTCAATGGTGAGTGAGGGGAGCGGCATATACCTTTTTTAAAACATTTTGCAACCAAATATAATGACAATAATAAAAGATTTGATTGATGATTTTCAAACCACTTCCAGTATTATATGGTTCATTGAAAAATATAAAAAATAGTGCAGTTAAAAAACATAAAAATATAAAAATGTGGAAGATAAAAAAAATAGTCCCAATAAAAATGTAAAGAAAGAAAAGTAGAAAAAACTCTGTTGTAGATGTATGCTCTTGTGAAAAATCGTATAAAAAATAGTACCAATAAAAATGTAAATATAGAAAAGTAGAAAAAAATAGTCTGTTATAGATGTATGGTCTAGTAAAAAATGGTCCTTAATACTGTGCTGGTGATATATTCAAACGGTCCTCAGCATGAACTAATTTCTTACTGTTCCAGTGATAGTTCAGCGTCAGTGATCCTCAAGTGGTGCAATGTGATTTACATCTCCTTTATTCTCAAGTTCCATATTCCTTTTACCTTCTTTCTCAGCATCCACTTGATCTCTTTTCCTGGGTCTGCTTTTGTTCTCTTCTCCCTTGGGATCCTGGTAGTTGGGCAGGGAGGCGGCACTCTTGTATCGTCTTATGTTGGCTATATTGACCCACATCAAAACCTTGACAACTGCAGTAGATTTTGATTCTATTTTCTCTTTTTCTCTGCCTTTAGCGATGCCTCCCTGCCTTTCCCTTTCTTGTCAAGAAAGGAAAGAGAGAGGTATCTAGTCATAGACATCAAATAGTCATGGGAACTCATTTACAAACACAGTCGCAGTGCTTTGGGCATCTGTATGCATGCGTATAATATAGCCAGTCCTTATGCAGCGTGTCACGCAATCTTGCTAATCTTGCTAACCCGTGATGGCCGAGAGTTTTGTGCACTTTATAAATGTAAAATAAATAAAAGATGTCGTAATCCTCGTTTCTGCTCTTCTCGATCTGTCCTCGGCAGAGGAATGAAGAACTGTGTCTTTGTCTCCTTGATCTGTCCCCGGCAGAAAGTCTCACTGGAATCTCCTTAGGAATTCTCGCTGGAAGTTGGACAGCTCCACTTGGAGCATTATACCGTGGAGAAGAGTGCTCATGTGTGGGATATTGACTGGAACTCTAAGGAAGGTGACAACGTCAACATCGGCAATCCTTCCCACCGTCTCTGGAAAGTCTGTGACAGCTGGGTATCTGTGGAGGACAGGGAAATTTGCCTTGTTTTTCTGAGTCCTGATCACAAGCCCTTCTTTTGATTTGAACAGTCTCGGCACTAGGTTGCTGCGTGGATTGCCACTAGATTGTGTAGTTTGGTCCACAGTTGACTTAAACGTTCGATATGTCTTGGGTCCCTGATGAATGTATGGGTATCAGTTGCTCTTCCAACGAGTCCTGGGCAGCTTTCAATTATGCGGAAGAACAATGCTAAGGTGATTTCTTCAATGTCTGTTTGTGGTGGAAGCATTTGCGTCCTTCTCACTATGCTCGGGTAACTCAGTGAAGACCTCTGCGATGACGGTTAGCAGCCGCCTGATTACTCTTTTGTTAGCTGGATCTTGAATAAAGTCTGTGACACTGGCTTCTCTCCCCATGAGTGATGGGTATGATAACACCACGAGTTGAAATAGGTTAGCACATCCCACTCGAGACTTCTGCTGGCATGTACCATAAGTTCTATGCACAAAGTCTCAATACTGGTCGCATCAGGAGACTGTGTTACACTCTCAGAGAATATTTTGTTTACAGTCTATCAGAGTCTTGATTCTTTGTACTACTTGGGCATGACGTGCTTTCAAATGTTTGTTTTATCAATGTTGTTGTGGCTTTGGATGTGCTTCTCTTTACCCTGCAACTGGGATGCACAGAGTGTCCGTTTTATTGTCTTTTATCCCCTTTAGTTCAGTGTAAAGCCACGATTTTCACAAAGAGCTCTCTCGTCCTTCTTCCTCGCCATATATCTTGTCCGCACGTGCTGAGGTCCTTGCCCGTTGTCCGTAGGTCCTTCGCAGTTGGATGCAGCTGGAAGGCTCTCTCCTATATGGGGTTTAATGTAATTTATGAAGATCCATGCCCTTCTGCCCTGGAGCTTGACGGCGGAGGGGATGCAGTCCTCTACGATGAAAGGGCCATTAAATCTTGGCTTGTCCCACCTCTTCTGGGTAAAATTCCTTATGAGTACTCTGTCACCAGGGAAGACGAGGGGCACATGTATACCTTGCGCAGTGTCTGCTTCAGCACTTCCTGATGTGTTTCGTGCTGTGCTGTCCCCTTTTCGCCGTCGTTGCAGTTGGCCTAAAATGACAGAGGCGCTGGATGTCATACAGTTAAGGTACTCCTGCATCTCTGTTCCCAGAACCTCTCTAGTTGGCTGGGCATCACATCTAGCTCTATCTCGGGGGGTAAGAAGGGTCCTCATCCTTCTGCCTGTAACTATCTTGTGCAGCGTAAAATGATGGTCGGAGCCGGGTTGGTTTACGAAGTGCATACAATGCCAGTGGTAGACAGTGCAGCCGTCCCTTTCTTACTGTGAGTTTCAACTTGGCTATCCTCTCCTTTAACAGGCCGTTGAGCCGCTCACATATGCCATTCCCCTCCAGGTGATACGCCGATGATAACTTGTGCTTTATACCAAGCAACAAGCTGATCTGTTCGAACACTGCATTAACAAAGTGAGCCCCGTTATCTGATCTCATTACTTCGCATACCCCCCATCTTGGGAACACTTCCCTCTCTAGGAATTTGGCAGCACAGGTAGCGTCTGGGTGTGTACAGGGACCTGCTTCTATCTATCTAGAGAATGGACACACCACCACAATTAAATACCTGTACCTGTTACACACTTGGATCATGTCGACGTAGTCGATATGCAAGTGCTGGAATGGCCCATTCGGCCGCGGGATAACTCCTCTCACTACTTTTAATGTGTGCCCAGCAGTGAACTGTTGGCAGATAATGCAGTTCACCATGAAAAATGCAACATGCTCTGCTAAATTCAGTGTGAACCAGTCTTCTGCGAGCGTTGCAGCAAGGTTTTCTTTTGTCATATGTATAGGGTAGTGTAACTGTTCCAATGCTACCTTCAGTAGGGTGACAGGCATTACCGGTTTACCAGTGCTGACCTGCCTCCACAAACCGTCAGAGGGGTTTAAGGAACACCCTCAACCCTTCCACAAATTTTTCTCTTCCTGAGGTGCCTCCCCTTGGAGTTCCATTAGCTGAGTCTGCCCCATTGCACTATAGGCCTCAGGTGTGGCTCGCGCTACCATCATCCTCTCATGGGTACGTGCCACCTCCACGATTGTTTCTGTTTTGGATGCCATGCGCGTGGCTTCCGTGTCCGCTTCATGGTTTCCACGTGACACGAAATCTGTCCCCTTGGTGTGGGCGGTGCATATTACGACCGCTATGCTCACTGGGAGCTGTAGTGCTTTTATCAACCTGTCCAGTAAGGCTGCGTGTTGCACTGGTGTGCCGTCCGCTCGGAGGTAGCCCCTCCTTTTCCAGCGCGCTAAACCTGCATGTACTGTGGACGTCACATAGGCTGAGTCACTGTACACAGTTACTTCCTGGTCTGCATGATTCTCAATGGCGAGTATCAGCACCAACAGTTCTGCAGCTTGCGCAGAATAGTGAGAGGGTATTCGCGCACTGACGAGTATTTGGAACTCTCTATTCGCTAGGTGTTTTACCACGGCCACGCCTGTATATCTTTGTCCGTCTTCTTGATTGATTCTTGAAGAACTGTCAATGAACACGATTTCACTACCTGCCAGGGTATTTTCCTTTACCCTGGGGATTTCGTCATAGAATTCCTCATAATTCACACAGTCATGTATAGGTTCTCCTTCTGCGACTGGCTCAGCTATGAATGTAGCAGGCTTCACAGTCTTACATCAAACTATTTTGATCGATGGGTTGGAGATAATCACCTCATAGGCAGATACTCTCTGTGATGTCAGAATGCCCTTTGGCTTCTCTATTATGGCGAATAATGAGTGCTCGACGTACAATGTCATAGAGCACCCCATCACAATAGATGACGCTTTCTCAATGGCGAATGCGGCAGCGGCTAGATTTTGTTCGCATGGGAAGTGGCCCCTCATGACCGGGTCCAGACTCCCGCTGTAATATGCTAGGGGCTTGTACCCCAGCAAGGTTTGCTGCGTGAGCACTGCTGTCATAAAATTACCATCAGAGTGTTAGAATAGGTAGAATTCCTCTGCATAATTAGGAATCCTGAGAACTGGGGCCTTACAAATTGCCCCCTTAAGTTCTGCAAACCCCTTCTCCATTACCTCAGTCCATGTAGGCGCGTTACAAATGCCATATCATATCATATTATATCATTCAATTTCTCCTTTTGTTGCCTGCACTTTCTTCAAAGCCTGAAGCAGTGGCTTGGTATATGAGCTGTAGTCGAAAACCCATGCTCTGACATAATTGCACAGGCCTAAGAAGCTTTGCATTTGTTTTATCGTGAGTGGTTTAGCCGTGTTCATGAAAGCTTCAGCCCTTTCTGGGGTTACCTTTTTCCCTTCATGTGAGATTAGCTGGCCTATGTACAGCACCTCTCGCTGACAGTATTGTAACTTTTCCTTATCAACTTTGTATCCTTTCTCAGCCAGGATTGTCAGTAGCTGGGCAGAGTCGCGCCTGCATTGTTTCTCAGTGATGCTGCAGATCAGAATGTCAGCCACATACTGCATAACAACGCTGTCTACTGCAATACTGTTTACGTCCATCTGCAGGACTCTGTTGAAAATGGATGGAGACTCACAGTACCCCTGTGGCAACCTCGTGCTTTTCAGGCGCATTTGTCTGAAAGTAAATGACGTCAGATCTTGAGAGTCATGGTGTAACGGGATTGAGAAAAACGCTTTTTTTCAGGTCAATCACCGTGAAATATTTTGCCTCATTTGGTATGTTGCACAGAATTGTGGATGGATTAGGGACTAGAGGGAATTCGGATTCAACTATATCGTTTAATGCTCGTAAATCTTGGATTAAACGCCAAGACCCTCCATTTGATTTCTTGACAGGGTAAATAACCGTGTTGCAAGGTGATTCTGACGTCACTAGGATAACCTGCTCCATCATGGCGGAAATTGTCTTTGCGATCCCCTCATCTGCCTCTCTGGACATGATATTGTCACACTCGTGGTAAAATTGCTCCTGGTTTCAGTTTAATTTTTACTTCACCTGCTCCTTTCAGGAGGCCTACGTCATAGGGCCCAGTAGTCCATACCGCGGCAGGCACTCGGGCCATGTCGTCATCAAAGTATTCTGGACGTATCAGCGCCAACATCATTCTCTGTGGCACCTCCCGTTTGATCATTTTGACCCAAAATGTGAGACTTACTTCCACCCTCGCCTCTTCCAGGTCAGGCTGTTCTTCGAACAGATCATCATCAGTGACATCAGTCACTCGATACCCTTCCTCAATGGCGGTAATAGCGCACCATTGTCTTCCTTCATCATCGTATCCTTATACCAGTACCACTTTCCCTCGCACTGCGGCAGATTGGATCATTAAGGGAAATACTTGTCCCTCCTCTTCGTGCATAGGTATTCTGGGTCTGAATAAAAACTCATCAGGTGTCCTCATAGTCCTATCTGTGAGGCCTGGCAATCCCGCCATGAGCACCCGCACCCCATATGCGAAGACTTCTGGCTCTAACAGTATAGCTCTCATAGCTATACGTCCGGAGTATGCTCTGATCATTTCGCACACGTTTGAATAATGCATTCCTGGGGTGGAGCACACTATGCCATTCTCGGTAAACGAGATTGTCATATTCAACTTAGTCATTAAGTCCCGACCCAGGATGTTTACTGGGGTCTGACGTGAGTATAATAAGGGTACATTCATTTCGCGCTCTCCCACAGAGACTGGGCATGCGTCTGTAAAGGGAATTCTACTGTGAGCTCCCGTGAAACTCTGGGTATCTATGGCCTCGCCGGATAAGGAAAACTTGCCTTCTCGTATGCACAAGCACATCGCACCCGTGTCAACTAAGAAGGAATATTCTTTACCCCCTATGACGACGTTCATCCTAGGTTCCCTATTAGGGTCTGGTGTCACTGATAGGATAGAACACATCAGAGTCCCCCGTGAGCTGTCCTATTTCATATATAAGTTCAGCCCACTGTATACTTGTTGATTTCCCCCAGCCCCAGGGTTGACTCCATCTCCGGAGCTAGTGCCCTGTGACATTTGCGGTGGTGCCTGCTGGGATTGTCCTTGTGGTACGTTCCCCATGTGCAGGGGATGAACCACTTGCTGTTCACCTTGCTGCAGGCCTGGGGCCTGCTGCTGCACTGTGTGATTTTGTGCAGTGCCCTGCTGCGGGACAGCAGGCTGATTCACCATGCCTGCCCCCATCCCTTGGCTATTTTGCCACATGCCTTGGCTTCTGCACACACGCGCCACATGTCCTGTCATTCCACACAGCCAACACACTGGCGGCGGGCGAGCCATCTGTCCATCTGGCATAGCTGGACCGCCCATCTGCGCATTCTGAAAGCCATTTTGATTATTCTGAAAGCCTCCCTGATTACCTGGAAACCCTCCCTGATTACTCTGCCATCCTCTTCCTCCGAAAACCCTTCCCCTTGGGTAAAATCCTGCGTTACCCTGATTGTTCTGCGATGGGTTAGTCGCTTGCTGTGCGCTTGGCTCAGCTGGGCTCGTCAGCATGGCTCCCTCGAGAGCATCGTTTGAGAGTTTCTTTTGCAACAGCTTTGCCTCCTCACCCTTACGGGTTGCTTCCTTTTTACGATTCTTTTCTTGCAGTGTTCTACAGTAATGTGCAATTGTCAATTGTATTTCGGCCCATGGTTTTGCTTCTACTCCTACCAATTTTTTGAGCTGCTTCTGCACCGGTTCAGGCAACCCTTGGCATTATATGTGGTAGAATACAGGGATAGATTTCGTCCAAGACTCATGCGTTTCGAGCACCCACGCGTCTTGACAATTCTGGATATAGATCAACGGATCTTCTGACTCTTTCATTTTCCGAGTCATTATAGCCCCCATATCAGAAGTGTCTGGATATAGCGTTCGCCGCGCTTTCCACGCTGCTGCCCTACAGTTATTAAATGGCACTCCATCATGGGAGGTGGTTGTTAGGGTTACCCTAGGATAGCCTACCCGTTTCCATACATCATCTGCTCTTTCACCAAGTATGGCAATTAGGAGGCCCTTAATGTCCCCTATAGCTAAGGTGACAACCACCGTCATTTTCTCTAACTCATGTATCCACTTTCCGGCTCCCGATGTCAGCATTGGAAGCTTATTTTTAAGGTTCTCTCAGTGCATGTGTGGCCATGGAATATATTGTGGTCTTGCTCCCCCCCTTTCTAGCAACGGGAATTGGAATGCGCAGTCTTCCTTTTCCTTCCTCATAGCTTCTCTATCTACCGCTGGGGTGGCACTCCTGCCTTGCCGTCTTCCTGGCAATGCTCTTAATCTGTCTGCATAGGTAGGTGCTGAAGCCCCCCTCTAACCGTGGGGTGTTCTTTCATGTCGGCCGGACTGCGCGGCAGACTTTGGTGTCCTACTGTGGACTCGCTAGCGTCTGACCATCGTACCCCTCGGTCCCCTGGGGACCGTTTTTCGCACCGTCTCCCTTCCTCGAGTGCCACATCCTCCGTTTCCCCACCGGAGTCAGATCCTGAATACTCCCAGTTTATACAACTCCTTGCATCTTCTTCATTCTACCCAATCTCCAACCTGTCTAGGGACAGTCCCCTGCTCCCACTACTTCGGGTGATGTCCTCAGTGTCATATAGCTGAGTGCTTTCTAAGCGCTCATCTTCCCTTCCCCCATCGGATATCTGCTGTAGCCCCAACTTATTGCATATTTTATCAATCGTTTCCCCGATGCTTCTGGTGTCAAAGTCATCTTCAATATTTGTCCCGCTTGTACCTGGTACCGCATCGCTTGCAGGAAAGAATTATTCTATGTCTTCCCATTCTACTGCAGGATTGGGTTTAATGACTTCCTGCTCCAAATATTCAAGATCTGGTGTCCTCTGTCTCCGCTTGCGTTCCATTTCCTCATTTACTTCCTTGAGCTTCCTCTCTTCTTCTCTAGCCTTATCTACTTCCCGCATTCGTTCATTTCTACGTTCCATTGCCCTTCTAATCTCCTCATCTTCCCGCTTTTTTACTTTCCTTTCGTGCACTCTTCTTTCTTCCTCTAACTTTAACATGTTCTGCCTGTATTTTTCATAGGCTGCGTATTGTGTGCGACTGAGCAGTAGTCCTTGCTCTTTGCGATATAGTTGTTCTCGTCTCAGCCTATCCTTTCTTCTTATCCTTTCGTCCCTCATTTCCTTCTCCTTTTCTTTCTCCCTTCTTTGCACTTCATCAGGCCTTTCTCTCGGCCTTACATCATCACTTCCCTTTCCATCTAATTTCAATATTATCTGTCCTCCCATCCACTCGGCTTTTGCGAGTGTTAATTCATTACTTCCTTTCCATTTTTTTCCCTCTCTCTCTTTTTCGAGGGGTGCACTAATCTGTACCTGATCTTTTCTTCCACCATCGCGTCTCTCCTTGTCCCTCGGGACTGCGGAGGATAGATTATTTTCCTTTTCCTTCTCTTTGATCTCGTCACTACTGCACGTAGGTGACTCATATGCAGGGTTGCTATACCCCGTGGCTGCCTTGAGTTCTCTTAGCGGATACAGACCCTCTGACTTACTCCCTTCGATCACTGGCTCAGGCGGGGCTGATGACACGGTAGGCTTCTCACCCTCCTCCGTACATACATTTAGTATCCAGTCTGTGGGTGGTTCTTCCATCTTCGTTTCTTCAAACATCTTCCACAATTCTAGAACAGCAAGGCGTTTCTCTAGCTTCTTGCCTGTATATGTGGCGTGTAGGAAGGTCGTCATATGCTGTAAAACAGCCTTAGAAAGGGACCCATTCTGTGGCCAAGGCATGAACATTTTGTGGGCGGTGCCCTTAACCCACTCTGTGCTATACTTCTTGAGTTTTGGTGCATGCTTAGGTAGTTGCATGCACAGATGCGCAAGCGGGGTAACTTCCTCCATTTTTGATTCCGCCACCAACAATATTTATACAGTATTTTATCCTTCCATTGGTATGAGCAAGCACCAAATACGCAAGCGCCAATCCAATCTTTTCCCGCCAAAATTTATACCAACAATTTACTCAAAACCCATCAATTCAATGGTGATTCCCTCTTAGTTACAGAATCGCGTAAAGCCAAAATGCATTTCAAACAATCATTTATACAATTATGTTACATTTGACATACAACAAGACACGTATTACAGACACTTGACAGACTAGACGAACACCAGCTGGTCATACGTATACCTGCCTTCTAATCAGTACCCCATCATGGGATCTAAACAAACTCCTTTGATGCGTCTTTAAACGTCACCGTATTCTATTTGTCCCTTATTATATGGGCTATGAGTTCACGTTTCTTCTGACTGCTGTATTAAAGCGCAGGAATAAGGTGAATCCTTACGTTTTTATCTCAGGTGCCCCCCCGATAATCCTTCATTTTTATCTCGGGTGTCCCCCCGGTATCCCATGTTTTTCTCTCGGGTGACCCCCCGGTACCCCTTGTTTTTCTCTCGGGTGTCCCCCTGGTACCCTTTGTTTTTCTCTCGGTTGTTCCCCCGGTATCCACTCTTTAGCTCTTATGCTCGAGTCATTACCCCCTATATATATACAGTCTTCACTACTTCTGACTATTTAATTTCTTCTCCGCCGCCCACCGTTACCTTTCCCTTACTGGCTCTGATGCCTACACGACATTTGCCAAAGTAACGAGTTTGTTGTTTCACTCACTGATCGCATCTTTTCCTCTCTGGAACTTCGGGATTACCACCCCTTCCTCTTCCAGCCTTTTAAGGTTTTTTCGTCCTTTTGGCTGCCCGTGGGAATGAGAAGGGTTATGCTTGGAAAGGCGGGTTCCTTCAGACCCACTGCAGATTTTTTATGGACTTACTCTATCATTGTCTACGGGGATCTTCTCAGTGACTCAGCCGGAATGGCGAAATGACTCGTGATATTGCCGAAGGCCTGGAGTTACTTTGTGCCGTCGGTCTAAGGATTCTTAGTAATATATAATCAATAATTAATGGCCGAAACCATCTTCACGCTACCAAGTGTTCAGGAGGAGAAGAATTCACTGACGGGCCCATAGGTCAGCGCTCACCATCTAGAACTTGTAAGACAAGATAGCTGCACCATGTGAGGACAGGGGGTGCAGGATTTACTTACTCCAACACGACCCAATAATGAGGACTCAGTAAAATGGCAAAGGGAAGTCCGTTTAATGACAAGTACATCAAACAGAGAAACAAATGGAAATCAGCAGCATGACGATCATCTGTCTCGCTCCGACTTCCTCGAACTTCAGTTGAACAGCAATTCTTATAGGCAATATTCGTCATCATTGACGTCTAACTCTACAAAACTCGACATGCAATATAATTGGTTAGGAAAGGTAACTTAACTATAGGTACTATATCTGTATATGATAATAGGGCATGCGGATTGGATAACTCTTATCGGGTGGGCATCTACGCCGATCCCACTAAACCACACGTGATTGATGTCACTACAAGTACAACGTCTTATTGGTTCCACTATCTATAGGACCCCAGATAACTTGGTCCATTGTGATTGGGCAGGTTACAACCCTAGACATAAATCTCTGCTTTAATTAGCAGCATGTAGAATGGACACCCAGGTGCCTAGTGCCCCAGGATTCACCCTGCCTCCTTTCCATCCATGTTTTAGGGCGATGTGTCAATTAGTTGGCTAAGGATGGCCTCGAAACTGTAGTCTCTTATCAGGAAAAGTTATGGCATCCTCGGGTCCTGGATGACATCAGGCGGTGGTACTTCTTCGCGCCTGGCTGGTTACATGTTAGTACACCATGAATCTGCTTCAGTTTCCAGCTTTTAGTGCATTTAATTCTGTTTCAGCCTCGCCACCTGCATGGGCCCCCCTTATCTTGACCTTCATGAGGCAGGCTGGTATGCTCTGAAGTTTGAGTCTTGTTAGCTGACGCTCTCCTCCCTTTCTCTGGTTGACCTCGATTTCCTAGGCATGAGCCGCTCTTTGTTGAGTTTCGATTCCGCTCCTTCTCTTGCCTTTGTCTGGGTTACGAAACTTGGCCTGTCAGGCCTCTGGCAGCCTGGGTACATTTCTGCTTTTACAAAATGGTGTTGCACTTGTATAATGTGCCCTATTGAGGTAGATATATGGTTGGCACTTGCCGCTCTAATCGTCTACTAAGCATTGCAAGCAGTATTATTTCTTTTGCCTCTTGCGTTCCAAGCCTAATTACACACGTTTAACAGGTCGGTTGCTCCCATCTTGTCTCGTAGCAACATTTCCTCACTTTTTAACATTGTCTCTTCTCTGTGTCCATTATATTTATTTTCGTAGTTACTCGCACTGGCGTGCTATCTTCGATAGCTGCTTTTGTTCATTCACGAGTCTGTTCAGGCCCTTGAGTCATTTCCACTGGCCTCCATTAGGGCTCTTTGGGTCTCTTCATGGACCGTCTGTAGGTACTCTTCGTTTCGTATCAGCGGCTGGTACGGCTCTCTGATAGGGGACCGTGCTGCCTAGTGTTGTCTGGTTATGGGCGCTTCAACAGGTATGGATCTTCTGATGTATATTGGGCAGTGTCCCAGTGTAGCTCTTTGTTGGTTCATTTACTCCTCATACATCACACCCCTTGGTGAGTACGCTCCTGGTACCTCAAAATGAGGGGAAGGGGTGCAGGCCATGTCTGGGACCTCCTCTACAGCGTCTGCTGTGGTTGTTGTGGCGCTATCTGTGGCTGTATCTGTGGCACATGCTATGCTTGTGTCCGATCTGGTGAATATTGTGTGTAATCATAATACCCATAGTTTTGCTGTGGTGCACCATATGGTGCTGGATATGCACCTCCCCTTGGCCCATACTGCATTGTACCTTGCTGTATTGCTCCTCTGCTTCTACACACTCGTTAATTATGTGTTCTACATTCCTACATGTCAACATACTGTTCCAGTGCTCCTAGGTCCTCGGAACGGGTCTGTCCCCCACCAAACCCAAATCCTCTCCCTCTGTGAATAAATCCTCTTCCTCCACTGGAGGAAAAACTACTCTCCCCTCTTCCTGCACAATAACCACCCATGCCCTGCTGTGGCATGACAACTCCCTGTCCATTATTCCTGTCTCCTGTATTTATCAATACTGCTCTTTCTACCGCCATTTTGGATATTTTTTTCTGCACCAATTTCACCTCTTCCTTTTGCCTTTCCTCTATTTTCATTTGATCCTTCTCCTGCTTTAACCTACAGTGATGTACAATAGTGAATTGTATTTAAGGCCATGATCTCATTTCAATCCCCACAATCTTTTTTAACTGTCCCTGTACTTCTTCAGGTAGGCCCTGACATAGAATATGATAAAACACTGGTGTATTTTTATCCCAATTGTCTTTAGTTTCCAAACACCAGTGTTCTTTCATCTCTTGAATATAGGCAGCGGGGTCCTTAGAAGGCTGCATCTTCCTAGTCATTCCTAGTCATTATGGCGCTCATATCAGATTGATCTGGAAATAGCACCCTAAGTGCCCTCCACACATTAGCTCTACAATTATTGAATGGTGACTCGTCATATTTAGTGGTGTTATGTTCTGTCACTTGCTAGATCATAAGATCCTGCTCGAATGCATGGCCACGGTCGGATGACTCTCCACAGAGGCAATTACCTGACTTAGATCCTTTCTGGAGGGTCGCCTCTCACGAGTCCATTTGGGTGACAATGCATCCGAGGTATAAACTATTACCTGTGGAGTGCCACAGAGGGCTTGCCCTGTTATTTAATATTCATAGTCTTCCCCTGTGTAACGACTTGGAACTATTAGACATCTTCTTCTGCAATTATGCGGACGATTTTCAACTGGTCGTAGAAGTTACCGGGGATTATGAGAAGGACCAACTGTTGCTGGACTCAATTTATTTGACCATCAAAAGTTGGATGTCAACTAATTGGCTGTGTTTGAATGCGGCTAAGATAGAGTTTATGCTGTTTGGCCCTAGACTTGTAAGAACTTGCCTTAGCCAGAAGTATGCTAACTTCACTGTTGACAGCAGCCAAATAAAGGTTGTTCCTAAAGTCAAGACCGTTGTCACTTACATGGAAGAAAGCTTAGACTGCAATGCCCATGTTACCGCCATTACTAAAAACACAAACTATCACCTTAAAGTGCTCCGGCAAGGAGCGCCGTTGGTCTCAATGGAAAATCGAACCAAACTTGTCGAGGGCAGTGATCTTCTCCTGTGTGGATTATTGTAACAACCTATTAGGAGGGGCAAATAAATCTGATGTTCAAGAATTGCAAAAAATTCAGAATACCACCACACAGATTATTTTTCAGATGAAACAATCTGAACCAACCACTGAAGCAAGGAAAAAGACTACACTGGTTACCAGTGGCAGCTCGTATCCAATTTAAGCTGATGTCGATATGCCATAAATGAATATTCGGAAATGCTCCAGCTTATTTGAAGATCGAGTAAATATCTACCACCCTATAAAAAACCTGAGGTCAGCTGAGGGTTTTTTCTGGAACAACATCAGGTCAAACGCGCCCAGGGTTTTGGTCAGGCCTTCCATGGCCAAGGGGCGAGGGTCTGGAACGCCCTACCCACTCACCTACGAAAAACTGAAAACCATCTTGAATTTAGAAACAGCTGAAAACAGTACTTTTCGTCCAGTACGACTGAATCTTGCAGCAGTTCTGAACTATCTATCTTTCTGTCTCTCGGCGCCTGGATGCCTACGAACTTTGGCTCGTTACAAATAATATAACATAACATAACATAACCAGTGACTCTGAGCTCCGCCATGCTTCATTCTCCATTCGCACTAATGGCGTCTTTATTTTTACCAATTTCGCCCTTCTCCTACTATCATCATTTTCCTCATCAGGGGATTCATACCTGGGATTACTATAGCTGCTGCTTGTACCGGGTATACTCCTGAGATGGTCAGATCTAGTGTGCTCTCCTTATACGGAGGCAGTACTGTGAATTGTGTGTGGACGCCTGTCTCAGCTGGTGATGGAGGGGCTGTTGGCTGGGTGTAAGCACTCTGCTCTGAGGGAGGAGGCAGCGGAACTGTGGGCTGCTCGCACTCCCCCTATCACATATTAAGCATCCATTCCTTCTTAGGACCCCCTGTCTCTTCCTCAAATGCATTTCAATGTTCTTAAGCTTCCTGCCGTTGTTTATGGCGTGTAATTATGTGCACATGTGTTGAAGTACATCTTTACAGTGAGTGCACTCTTGTGGCCACGACATGTACATCTTTTCAGAACTCACTTTCACCCACTCAGCATGATAATTAATGATTTTGGTACTATATCTAGGGAACGCTTTGCATAGGTGAATTATTGGGGTATCTGACATGGTGACAACTTTTAAGCAGCGCGCAGCCTGGCACTTACACAGAATAAACAATGCAAATAGTGGTCAGCTGACCAATAATCAGAACAGATTAGTCTTCATAATTCTCTCACACTCTTCCCTTACTCACACCTCCTCCCCACATCAAATATATACCACCTATTAAATCAGTTTCTCATTGTCTAAGGCCACGCCCCAATATCCCAATCCTACGTCTGGGTCACAACAAATCTGCTTACAATCTAAATGATCATACTTACCCAATCAACCTCTACCAAACAATACTATCTGCTGCTCTCACAACACACAAGGAAAAACCTGCCTCTACAGGACCTGGTTCACAACACAACACAATGCCAGTAATCAACAATTTAATCAATCAAAACACAATGCAACACAATAAAATACAGCTGTCTTCCGGTTTCTTTTTTTTGCCCAGGGGTATCCTTATCTCTCTATCTCTTTAACGCCACCCACAGAAGAAGGTTGGGCCTTTAGAGGCTACTCTGCAGCCTTCCAAGACCTTGTCTACGGATATCCTTTATCACTTTCACTGTTTCTTAAATACCATTCAATACATTTCCCAACCCCCAAACGTTACAATGCCCATAGCATACTCACTTTCGGTGGACCATTGAGGATTGTGGGCCCCGGGATCCCCTCAATTTGCCAGCTCTTCCTGTTGCTTCCATTGGGTGGTGGAAGACCAGGCAGAATTCTAATCCAAAGCCGGCTTCTGCTGTCCTCTTGTTAAGTTGTGCACAATAAAAAACAACTGCTCTCTTGACTGATGCACTGTCCAAAAAGGAGGGTGGCGAGGGCACCACAAAGTTCACAAACTCCAACCATCCTCTGCTACCAGATGAAAACAGAGGTCAAACCATATAGCCCTCTAACTGCTATTTGCCAATAAAAAGACAACACAGAGTGGATTGTGGTATGCCAAATGCAAGGTAACCCAGTTTAATTGCAATGTAACACTGGGGGAAAAACAATATTAACAGCGAAGCTCTCACTCAAGATTTTCTCCCCATTTCATCAGGAAACAGCAGTTTATATAGTCATTTTGATGTCATAGTTATGAATACCTATCGCTCCTGGTCATTGGTTCCCTCTACTAAGCTACATATATAGTTTGATATGTCCAACAATAATGATTGGACAATCCTTTATCTAAGATTCCACCCATAAAACATCCCATAAAATGTGCTACATCATCATGCTTGAATATTATTGGTAGGCTCGAAATTACTTCTGCAGTGACAAGGACATGTGCTTATTGGTTAACACGCGGTCACACTCTCTGTGAACTGGCAGCATGATGACGTTTTATGTAGATGGTTGGAGAGGCCAAGCGTATCGCCTATGTTCTTAATTAAATAAAACAGCTCATGTTATCTCGCCATGATGTCTCTGAGTTTTCAAGGACCTGTTCTAGTAATTCCAGCCCTCCTTTCTTCGCAACAGTAACCACCATTCTGTTCTTGACACATTTATGCATACTGTTATTATGAATCCTGCTGCTTTTACCATGTGGGCAGTGATTATTTATCTTTTTAACCGCATCTGCATTTCTCTGACATGCCTAGCCGATCGCTGATACATCAATCTGTCTGTACATTTCCTAGGATGGTCAGTTCGTCCTAGGGACTTCAAATCGTCTGCCATGTTGTCGCAACTTAATTTACTGTGACAGTTGAACCAGTTGAACGCTCCCAATGGTATCTTGCTCTGCTATGTAACCCTCTCCTACGGAGCCCTGCACTCTGACATTCCTTTGAGGCAGCTACCATCCACCCACCAGAGTTCTCCTGAATTAAATGTATTTGTTCAAATAGCATGCTTAGCTGGGTCCTCTCTTAAATTCGCAGTGTTTAATTCTCTTCTGTTTTGGTGCAGTTTAAAATGGCAACCGCTTGTCATGTTATTTTCCTCTGCAGGACACATTTATTTTGCTATCTACCGATTTCCTGGTGCATGCCTGTCACATGATCTCCTTTCCTATGGGTAGCTGCAACCTGTAACTACCTACAATTGTTCTGCCCTACTTGTGTCGTGAGTCCCTATCTTGTGTACATGCCTTCCTGTCACCTAATCTATGCTATTTTAAAACACACTAATTGTGCAAGCTATTGCCTCATCTGTTCCCTACTTTTGTGGCGCAAAATGAACTATACTTTGTGTCAGCTGCATTTTCAGGAGACTTTAAAGTGCAGTTTCAAATGTGTCCTTTCTTATTTTAGAATGTTGTTTCTTCTGAGGAAGGCAGGGGGGCAGAGCCTGAACATGCTCTCTAGTCAATAATTGTCCCACTAATAAAGCATCTCAACTTTGAAAGGGTGGACAAAGAGGTTAACCCCATTTCCATTAGAGATGGTGCCTTCAATAATGAGCAAGAATAAATATGAGCAAGAAAGGGTGAGAGTGTGAAGGTAAGAGAAAAAGTGAGGGTGTGAGAGAAAGGATGAGAGAACAAAGTAAGGGCTGTGAGCAAAGGTGGGAGTTGTAGAAGATGGAATGAGGGTGGAAGAGGGGAGATCTTCAAGGGTGCCAGGGTAAGAGAGACAGTATGGGCACAAGGAGGAATGGTGTGAAGAGAGAGTGACAGTGCATAGAGTGAGAGAGAGTGACAGCACCCAGAGACAGAGAGGAGCTAATTTCGCTCAATATCGTAATTTGATGACGGACACCTTGTTCATTTGCACTCAGGCATAGCTACGTCTGGGCTGCCAAACGTTTGTCATTTGCACAGCAGAATGCAAATATGCAGGGCAAAAGTCGATGTACACGCATGTGCGCTGCTTTTTGCTCTGCACATTTGCACTCTCGTGCAAATGAGTAAATGCTGCCTACCACGCTCGCATGGTACACAGCGCCACACAAGCATAGTAGGCAGTGTTCAATTGTAATTGTAAACGCTGCAGCACCTGTACGCATGGCCTGAAGCATTTAATTGTACATGCTGCCTGCCATGCGAGCTTCGCAGGCAACATGTACAATGGATCCCTATGGCCCTATGGCTTTATGCTTTTATGTTGGAAAGGAAGGTGGGCAGCCGAAACGCAAGTTGCTTTCCGCCCCTACTCTGCGCCATACAAATTAATTGAAAAGAGCTCACACAACAATTTTACTCATTAGCTTCATGGTACGGCTCATGGAAAATTAGCCCCAGAGTGTCAGCGCACAGAGAGAAAGTGACAGCACAGAGTGAGAGTGACAGCTAAGACAGAAAGAGAGCAGAGCAAGAGAGAGAGAGAGTGCTAGCGTGTGGGGAGAGAGACTGGCAGCATATGGAGAGAGAGAGTTCTGCTGCAGTCTCCCATTAAAGAGGAATCTCTGGTGCACCCAATGACTAGTGAGACTACATATCTGTCTGTCAACTCAAGTGATATAGCACTCGGGAGGACAAATGCAACAATAATGCAATTATAGGTGATGGCATTAGGGGAACTAACAGAGGAACCTGGTGTACACTATTTGGTCCCTAAAATCTTAAAATCTCTCCCATTATTAGGGCCTCTTATTTTCATATACTTTGAAATTATTCACTTATAAGAATGCTACTTTGCACAGTTAAATCAGAGTGAGATTCAATTTTTTGCCTTAAAGAAAAATGTTAAGCTAAAAAAATATCATTGTAAATTTATTTTTCACACCCTGGATGGAAAACTATCAGTCTCAGACTGCTAAAGAATGAAAGCCTGAAACATCAACTATTTAACGCCACTGTACTTTCACCACTTACAGACACACACTGAAATAAGTTGTGTAAAATACTTGTTATGGAGATTCTTTGTCACACATGTCTTGCTCGTTGTTATGTATGATTTAAGGAATATTTGACCATGGTCATAAAGCAAACCTTTTGTTTGCATGTCAAACTAGTAGACGATATGGGATAATCAAATCCTTGAAATGGGGCTTAATCCGGTTACTAACTTTAACTGATGTTGAGGTGGGCACAGATTTCCAAGATAACTGCTACTATTTCCTGGTCTCTAAGTTAGAAAGGTCCTATCATGCATAAGAAAGGCTCAACTGCTGATAACAAAAAAAATGCTTTTATGAGGTTGTTAAGGTGCTGGCTGCAGATCCACGACGTTGTGTGTTTTGGCCAGGCTTTGAATTGGCAAACTGACAGTGCTTGCTTGTCCAACCTGTCAAACTGATTCACAATTTAGAATGAAAATGCACCCAGGACGTTTTCAGAAGCCTTTGAATGAAGGTGCACACTTTGAACGTACTCATTGTTTTAATCTTCCACCTCGGGACACATATGAACAAACAATTTATTTCCAAATATACAGCTGTACCAAGTAGTCCAAAATATTTTTTAAAAAACTCCAACCCACACACTCCCATACTTTCCTGCACAAATGTTTTTACAAGCACAATTGTTTGTGAAATAGCAAATCTAGCAAACCTGGATGGGAGAAATTTGACACACAGACAGACGAGGTGGGAGCAGGCAAAGAAAGTATCAATACTCAGTACAGATTGAAAGTATTTGATTTGCAACGAGGCTCCTCATTCGGAGAATCATTATAAAACACCCACGCATTGGTTTATATGGCGTACAGACACAAAGAATGGCCTTTTCTGATGTAGCCAATTCATGCCTGACATCCTGCTTCTGGACACCCATGCTTCTTTCTTGTGTTAGCAATGCTTTGCCACATACATGGCGCTAGTGTGCTTGTAGATACTTTAGGACAACTAACCACAAAGCTTAGCACTGATTTTAGAAAAACTGATTTTCTAAACCTGTCTACTATGGAAAGTTAGACCCTAGAATCATTGTCTGCCAAAACTGCTGATTGCTTGAAAGTATTGTGTAGACATAAGAACCTCTCTGGGAAGGGCAGGAAAATCGAACTCATAGAAAGATTGTTAGAAAATCAAAGTCTGGGTGGTGCAGAGGAATCTACCCCCCCCCCCCCCCATTAAGTGTAGATAACAGTGATGGTATTGATCTGAATCAAAGTATTGATAATCTTGATAATGAGTCAGAAGAGGAAAGTGAGACTAATGCAGCCACCCGGAACCTCTGTCTGCTTTACCAACTGTACCTACTGGACCTATACCAGGTCCCACATGTAATCCTGAATATTTTGAACTTGAAAAAATGAAGCTTGCATTAGAATACAAACGTTTTATTGCTCAATCTGAACGGAATCAAGAGTTAGAGTTCAGGAGAATCAATGCCCAAGCTGAGCAGAAGCAAGCTGATTTGAAGCTCAGAGAAATAGAGCTTAATCATGAACTTGAAATGAAAAAGTTGTCTGTGGAAACTGCTTCTCTCTCTTCTGGTTCCTCTAGGAGTTCCAGTCCCAAAAGACCCCAGATGCCTAAGGAATTAGTGGGTATGTATGAACCTAAATTGGATGTGTTGGATTGGTTGAAAATGTTTGAATATAATCATGGGCTCCAGGACATCACAGGGAATGAGCTACTTCCTTGGTTGTTCTCTAGGCTCCCCCCTGTTGCAACTGATGTGGTAATGGAGTTGGGGGAGGTGGATAAGAAGGATTATGAGTGTGTGAAGCTAGCTTTAATAGCTAGATTTGGGAAGACCCCTTCCCAGTACCTTAAGAGGTTTAGTACCCTCAAAAAGAATGATGGTACCCCTTGGGCTACCTGGGTGAGTGAGTGTTTGAAAAACTTAGAGGGATGGATTAAGGGTTACAAGGTGAACACTTATGAGGGAATGAGAAATCTTGTTATGTTGGAGTCAATTTATGATGCCTGCTCTCCTGAGCTCCGACAGCACTTGGCTGATTCAAAGGAATTAGATTCCAGGAAGTTAGCTAAGGCTGCTGACTTGTGGGTTGCCAACAGGGCCACCCACAAGGATTCAGGGGTCACTCAGAAAAAGGATGAGGGAAAGCAGCCACAAAAAGGGAACCAAGAGATTTCTAATACCTCCCAAACCAAAGAGGGCCCCAAACAACAAAATAACCAGGGTACGCCCCAGGGTAAACCACAACAGGCTAGTGTACCTTCTGCTCACAAACCAGGAGGTTAGGCCAAGCCACCCTTCCAGAGAGCATTTGGAACATGCTATCTCTGTGGGGCAAATGACCACATCAAAGGAGATCCCAGATGTAAGGGTAAACCTACAGGGATCAGCACAGTCTCCTTAGCCTTCACTCCTGAGGAGGAAGTCCAAATGGCTAGTTGTCGTGACTTGCCGCGTAGTGAAGAATAAAGGGGCCTCTGTCCACAAATCACCCACAGGAAGAGAGTAAAGGAACTCCATGTGCGAGCTTTGAGGCCACAGGTGGTTTGATGATTCACTGGATCTGATGACGCCGAGGATCCCAGAGGCTGTTAAAAGGAAGTTAGGGTTAGCACAGGCAAACACAGTACTTTGATATGAAAGAGTGTGCAAAAACTTTCTTACCTAAATCTAGCGGGATGGAGCTAGGGTGCCTAGGGTCAGATGCGAGGGAGCGTCAAAGATCCGGACAGCCGTGTCCTAGATGATAGGTACCGGCTGGTGCCTGTAGCCCTTCTGTAGCCGAAGGGAACTTGAAACTGATCATGAAGTCTATGGTCGGAAGATCAAAAGCCAGAAAGGGAAAATCCAAAATCAATCCGTTGAGCGTAGCAAAAGAGTACCAAAAGTCCGTACAAAGTTCCGAGTGACAGTATCCGTGGAGCAAGAAAGCAAATCCGTGGTTCGTAAGCCTGAGTCCAAAATCCGATGAAGCAAACAACGTAAATCCTGAAGGCGCCAAACAGAGTTGTGAAACAGCTGTGAAGCGGTGAGCAACTCGAACTTCCCGGCTTTTACGTGCGTCAGCTCCCAGTCACGTGAGCGGAAACTTGAACACGTGATCGGGAAACCGTCGGGAAACCAGGAATAACCGTGATCGGGTGCTCAAGCCCGAACGCAGTCTCCACGGGAGTTGCCAATGAAAACGAGGCAACAAACCGGGCCGGCCTCTGCGCACGGCCCGAAACCGCCGGTGATGACGACTCCCTCGCACCATAGGTGAAGTGATGACTTGGGAGGCGGACTGTGACCCGGGGAGTCTAGCAGTGTGTGTCGGGGTGTCAAGCAATATGGTGCGTGGTTGTGTAACTGATTTGTTGTGCATGACACTAGTGCTCACTTTGAAGTCTTTGCTGAAGAACCTGTAGGTCTTCGAGCAAGTGTAACAGTAGAGTCCATGGGTCTGGTTAGTGATCAGAATAGGAGTGTGTACAACTCCATACCAGAAAACTCTAAAGTTTATTATATGGACAGTGTTCTTGTCAATGGCCAGGATACTCCTGCCAGGCGAGACTCTGGGGCCAGCAGAACAGTAGTGGATGAAAGCTTTTTCAGGCCTGAGGATGTTGCTAAGGCACCCAAAGGTCCCACTAAGATGTCTGGAGGCCCTGTCCAAATGGTTCCAATTCTACCAGCCCTCATTCAGTGTAATGACATGACAGTGTTGATTCCTGTCAGTGTTCAGACTGAGGTGCCTGGGAGAGTCCTGTTGTGGAATGATCTAAGAACTCTAGGAGTAGTATCCAGTACCCCCAGGCCTCCCAGTATGGCGACCCAGAACCAAACCAAATTGGCTAGAGAGGCCACCTTAAAGAACCACTCTAAGCCTGTGGGAACCTCTACTGAGACCCCCACTACAAGCCCTGGTGTTGGTAAGATGACCTCTAACCCAAGCAAATTTCAGGCTAAAATGTTAGGGAAATGGGAGCCCCACCAAGCTCCATCATTGTTCCCCCAGTCTGTGACTCCCCCTGCTTCTGAGGAAGTGGTGGATAGACCTACTCGAACCCTAACTAGGCCTAAGAGAACTGGTAATTCTCAGTGCTGGTGGAAAACCAGAAAAGAAAAGTCTAAGGCCAAAAACCTTCAGACTGTTGGACCTTTCACAGAAGACTCCAACCCAATTCATAGTCTTAATGGGGAAACTCCTAAAGTAGGTAAAGCTAGATCTAAGAGGAAGGAGAAGCATGTACCTTGCTTATGCCCATCCCCTCCAACCAAGAGGCCTAAAACCCAACCTTCTCCCAACAGAGAGGTGGTGAGGACGTCTGGAGGCCACTCTAGATCTAAGGGAATCCTTTATAAGGACCCCTTAAAAAAACCTAACACAGGTTCAGAAGTTGTACCAACTTCTGAGGGACTGGTCAACCAGATCCCCTATAACTTTAAAAAGACTGATGTTCCTCAAAGGGTTTGTAGGTCATATAGCTTACAAAGGAAAACCTTTGATTTGACCATGGAACATAGGTCAAGGTGTCACCACCAAAATGCTGATGGTCTCTCTAGGATGTATGTCATCGACTAGAGGTATGAGATTCATCTAGGAGTGGATTAAATCCTCCTGTCCCTTAGTCTGCGGGTGAGGGGGGCAGTGTTAGGGAGAATTCTCTGTTTCGGCTGAATTTCCTAACCTAGCGAGTCCCCCAGCAGCTTTGCTGGATTTCTGGAGTTTGTTTTTTTTCTCCTGCCAAGAGTGAGACTCTTTTCCTCACACTCTTGGACATGATTTGAGGAGTTCCTTTGACTGTTAATGTGTTTTATGGGCTATGGGGTCTTAGACTCCATAGGGTCTCATGTGTTTTTCCTATGTGTGTTACACAGCACCCTCAGTGCAGTGACACAGGGGTGTCATAGTGACACCCCACCATAGACTCCATACCCTGGGACTGACTACTGTCTCCCAGGGCATGTAAAGTCACCGTTGGCTTTACTAGTCCCAAATTATGAACAGAAACCAGTACAAACCATCGTATTGTGGATGTACTGGTCGGGGCAATTCTATTGCCCCGGGGTCTGTTATTCGAGGGGGCACGTCTCCGTCTCCCCTGATTGAGTTTTGGCTGGTGGCAGTAGATACTACTTTTTATATTCGACCGCGAATATATCTCTATGGGATTTTCCCATTGTTCGAGGCTACCTACTTTAATTATTTAATTCCTATAGCCTCGAACATACCGCCGGGTTATTTATTTAATGTTAATTCACCGGTTGGTATTTTTTGCCAGAACTCGATTCTAAAATGGCATTTGTGTTCTCTTCTGTGACTCCAACCCAAGTCGAGCCCTTTGTTCCACTTTTTGGCGGGCTTCTCCACAGAAGCATCCAAAAGTGGTGCCACTCTGTCTGGGTACCACAGAAGGTGTGGGAGGGGGTTTAGGCACCCTAGACTGAGTTGCCATGGCAACTCAAGTCGCACTCTTGTGTGATTGGCCCAAGTGGTGAGCCGGCCGGCTCACCACTTAGCATGTTTGATTGACAGCTAGGCTGAATGAATGGGGGTTTCGTGCATAAAAGCAGGGCTTTTGGGACTGGAACTTCAGAAGTCACCACAGGACCTGAGAATCCGAAGAGGGAGAAGCTGAGCCAACCTGCAACGATGACACCACCGGTGGAGCCCTGCTGAACCGTCTAACCACTTCCTGACGACAGAGGAGATCTTCTTGCCGGAGAGTCTCTTCCCCTTGAGCTGGTGGGGAGAACCAATTTGCTTTCCTTTTTTCGCCTACCAGGACGTCTAGTGGTCGAATTGCCCGTGCCAAGCACTCTGGCAACCGGATAGCCACTTACCACTGAACCGCGAAAGAAAGGACTGCTCCTTTGAATCGAGAAACTCCGTGGCTGGTTTCTTCCCTGGCAGCACCACGACCTCCTGCTTTCCTCCGCGCCGAGATTTTCTCTTCTGCCGGACGAAGCACCGACTCGCAACCACTGCCAGGAACAACTGCCCCCGCTGGAGTGGTCTCACCATTTCAAGGTACTGTGTCCGCCTGGCCTCCCTTTCTATAGATTGCTACAAGGTGGCAGTAAATCCTTAACCTTCTAGACTGGGCTGGCCTCTTGACCATCTAACTGGTCCCTTTCTTTTGGTCCAACTTCTTTGTGAACCTTTTCGAGACTTTTGGGCACTTTTTAACCGTGTGACCTTGGACACATTTCGTTCTGATCCTCTTAAAGTAGATCCGGCTTTCTGAACTCTAACTTCACGGTCTGATTCTCTTGCTGTGTTCTTCCTCTCTTGCTGTGTTCTTTTGAAAGTGTTGGGATCTGTTTCAATTTATGCTCTGCCTTTCTCTCCCTTTTAAACCGAATTATTAGAGTGCCTCTGCGTTAAGCGCTCACCGCTGTCTGAAAATAAGTGGTGCTTTACTTAAGACTTGTCTAATATTCTTTTAAGGGAGTGTATACACTTTAGTGACCGTGTTTTTGAACCTGCTTGATATTAGTGCCCGTGTGTTTTCATAGATGTGTTTTTAAATAAATAATTATATATCTTTTACACCAAAGCTCTGGTCAGTGTTTGCTTGTTCTACTGTGTTTACCTGCCCTATTGCATATGCTCTGTATACTGCCTAACTCTTCTTGAGAGAAGTCTGACTGCTCAGCCACAGCTACCAGGTAAATCTGGGTGGTGCAGACTGCTACCAATTGGGTTTACTGCTAACTCCTGTAGTCCTAAACTTTTTGCAGTGGTCCCTAAGGGAACTGCACAGGTTTCTGCCTAACAGGGACCCGCTAAGGGAACACGGACACAGGTTTCTGCCTAACAGGGACCCGCTAAGGGAACACGGAAAAGGGCGCAAAGGGATTACCGGCACCGATGTCCTTAACGGTGCCTGGTATCCCTTTGCGCCCTACTCTGAATGAGGCCCATTGACTGTCTCTCCTTGCTTTCAATGTTTTGGGACAAAATTGAATTTATTCATATTGTTATACAAAATAGTTAAAAACAAGACCCAGATTGTTGGTTCTTCCTCGGAGCTTGTCAACTGCTGGCTGGAACCTTACCTGTTTTTTGTGCAAATAGGGCTGCACAATCATCCAATTCAACCATTGTGATATATACCTTGGGTTCAAGAACAGCAATCCATACAGTTGTTTTATTGCAATCATTTGCTTCATAAGGTATACTAAAATGCTGCTAAGAGGCTTCCATTGCTATATATGCCTCTGGTTCACAACAATTGTCCTGACCTCTACTCATACATTTTGCGATTAGTTTCCAGAAGCTGCTCTGATTTTGCCATCTGTGGCACACTTCATGGCTTCCCTTGCATTTGCTTATCCTCCAGCTTCTTATGTATAATTAAATTCATGTAGGCGTGACATAATCCTATTATTTGACATTTGTCTGAACCGGTTTCCCGGGCCTTCAGGAGATCTTTCTTAGCCAAATGGCATTCCTTATTGATCCACAAATCCCTTAAGCGAGCCAAATGTTTAATACTTTTATCCGATGAAGTGAGAAATTTAGAGATTGAAGCTACAAAATATTGATACACTATTTGTGTAGCGAAATTGATTTGAGACCAACCAGGTACATGCTAAATATTTGAGGAATTATGTCTTGTATTGTTGAAATTGCATCTTCTTTTAATTACAGTGAAAAACCATATATTAGGTATCAAAAGATTTTCCATGAATTCCAGTAAGCTCCTGTGGCTTATTCCGTGGTCCATGGAGGAGGAACCAATGGATAGGAATGGTGGGTTTTCCACAAGCACACTGGAGTCAACCTGTTTTCAAAAGTTGACAGTCCTGGTCACTCACATTGGTTACCAGTGCGAGTGACCAGGACTGTCAACTTTTGAAGATGCAATTCCAACAACACAAGACAATACAAGACATAATTCAGATATTCAAGCTTGGTCTCAAATCCAATTGCCTACCAAATAATAAGGACAGTGGGGCACTTCCCTAGAAGACCGCTGTCCAACGCAGCAGAATATACAACACTTTAACTAACAAGCGCAGTGGTCTCACTCTTCTATTGCTCCCAATCACCAGAATGTAACTGTTTGTGTAGCAATTGCTCTTGGGTTCTTCATAAAATAATTTTTCCAAAATTGCGTGAAACTAAGTGGGACAAATTTACAATACACTGCATTTGACCAATTGAGGAATGCCAGTTTGGTGACTGATTTAAGAATATAGTTAGAATTGCCGGGCAGTCGCTCAGGAGGCGGCCATTACAGCTTCTAACGCTGAAAGAATAGAATTGTAATGCCAGGTTGTGTGTGATAGGGTGCATCGCCTAATAGGGTGGCATTCTAAGTCGGAGGTCCGCCACAAATGATTTTCCTCTGAGGTTAGAGCAGAGATATCATGTAAAATCGCCAGCTACCAGAAAAAAAGGTTGCATCTTGCAATTGCTTATAATAGTATCTGCAAACAATTCTATCACAGATGACTTTTCAGATATCTCAGTTTGTCTGAGATCAAAATTAAATAACACAATAAATAAGTCTGATGGCAGAGGATGGTCTAAACACATAAGGTCATGGTGCTTATTGTCAATCAGTTTAGTAGATGCATTTAACCTAATATTAACCCAGATTAATAACCCTAATCTCGGTCGGCCCCACATGCCCGTGTGCCCGGCGAAGAGAACTCTGCATAACTAACCTTATGGATATGGGAAAAAGCTCACGTTTTCTGGAGGTACACAATGTCAAAGGTCTCAATGAAAGAAATGCCAAACCTGGTCTGCCAATGTTTACTCCTGCGATAACATAAGACACAGGTTATAGAACCTCACTGTTTGTCTGTTTTATAGCTAATCTGTGCTGTAACATGAGTTAGGAACTACCTTCCTTCGAAGCATACCAGTCTTTTAACAGGAGACGGACCAGTGGCAGGGAAGTGCCTCTCCCTGGTCTTGGTCAGGGGGAAAGGACAGCGATTCGCTCATTTGTAGCGGATACATCAGCTCTTAAGCCAGCTTGAGATAAAATGGGCTATGTAGGGGATGGCATACAATTCCCTTATAACAATCTGGGATCCAATAGATTGATAAGACCTATAGTCCACAGATAGCAAGACATCCACAAGGATAACATCCCTCAAAGAGACTCTGATTAGGTTGTAAGTTAAGTCGAGAGGGTCTCGGATACATTGTAGATCTACAATGTCCTCTCGGATAAATGACAAACAGTCTTTATTGTGACACAGGTGTAGAGAGAGACCTTATTTACCAGGGCATTTCAGACTTCTCTCTTATGTCGATAAAGTTTGGGGCCAGAATAAAAGTATTGGGTGGGGAATCGTCCAGCTGATTAGAAAAGTAGCCTCTTGGTTTGGTTACACCCATATATCTATTTATTTGAGAGTTAAATGTTGTTTTCCTTATGGGATTTACAAGTGGGGGTAACTTTAGACTTCTCCGTTGGGTGAGTATTGATTTAGTTGAGAATTCATTGATAACCTTCAGACGTGAAATGGGTGATCCCTCAGCATTCTGAGTCAGGTTGCTGCATTCTTTGAACATATACCCATAATGGAACTGGTTCTGTATTCATCTGGCCACACAGAAATTGCTGGTCCATGATAAGGGATGGCCCTTGTGCTGTCTGCGCCAACTGTGGTTAAACTCTGAATTGGGACCTCAGAACTGACAACCATTTTCTGTGTGTCATGGTTACACATCCTCTGACTAACAGGTGATTTCATTAGTATTGCGATAGAGTTTATTTGAATATGTAGGACATTTATTTCAGCCAATATTTGAATCACAAGTTCCATTACAGCCCCACATTTGCAGTGACCGGTTCTCATGGGGCTGGGCTGTGCTAGACACCTGGTAAGATCTACGTCATTTATTTGTTCCCCATTTGATTGGAATTTCTATGAGGCATTAGGTAAGAGGCCCTCTCTGTTACTGTACATCTCCTCAAGAATGGAAACATTTACGACTCTCCCCCTTCCTGCTGGGTACCTTTGGGTATCTCAAATTGCCACAGGTCAACAGCATTGTCAATATCATTTTGCATAGAGCTTTGGTTAGGCAAAGAAGGCAATTTGATGGGCCTCCCTGAACACCAACTTGCTCTGTATGCACCCGGATTTCTTTTTCATCTAGAAGATCATTGGCTTTCTTTATTGGGAGGATGGCCGCATTTATTTTCTTCTTCCGATCTCAATATGTCAGATCAAAGCAGCCCTTTCTTTTGTAGCCATTTCCAGGGACTCTTAATACCACTTTAGAAAAAAGGGGGCGACGACTTGAAATGCAAAAGAAAGGATGGAGAAAGTGCGTCAGTTTTCTCAGAAGTCCACTCCCAGTGTCCTTGATAAAGTGTAATAGTGTAAGCTCGTTTTGGTGGGGGGTCTGACCCAGGAAGGGAGAAATGGGTGGGCGGAAACAGCCCCTGCTTAACTACTTCCTCTCCACCACCACCCGGTTGCCAGCAGCAGCTGCAGATTGGCCAAGTCCACTGAGTATACCGCCTCAGTTCTTATGCCACTCGCCCCATCTTTCCCCAACTGCCATCTGCAGTTTAAAGGTGGGGGGAAGAGCGTGGCCAGTGGTTGGAGCGCAGCCACACTTACTACTACACACACACCTACTCTTGTCCCCAACTGGCGGCGAACTTGGCCAGGTTGGTTTTGCCATGAGGCCACCGGTGTCTGCAATGTTAAGGGGAGGTTGCATGGCCAGTGGTTGCAGCGTGGGAACGCCTTGCCTTACCACCTTCCTCTCTTGTACCCAACTGCCGGGGCCTTTATACATGTGGCTGATGATAATTTTAACATCACAAATGCTGCCTAAAATCTTATCCATTCTGGTAGATGAAATACTGCTACGTCTCTCTGAGAGGGATGAACGTTGGTGAAAATTAATAGAATAAAATTCTCCTATGCTTGTGCTCCAATCCGGCGTTTGAGCCATATTCCGCATCACACCTAAAAAGTTGATTGAAGACCACAACCCCTTGTATCATGCCGTGTTTCTTGTAATTTTCCATTCAGTTGTTATAGATTTATTTCTTTAATCATCCCAAATTGTGAACACGTCAATACGTCAGAGAACAAAACTACTTCCTTAATTCCTGCGTTTACCTCACCACAACCTTGTCCTATGCAACTGCCAAGGAGAGACTGCTCAAAGTCACTATATTATGAAGGGCCACAGCCCGGGTTACAGAAAGCACCTTCACCCCGTCTGAAAAACGTTTCAGATTACAGGCCCCTATAACCTCCTACATTAAATGCTTATTTACAAAATCCACATCTAAGAATACCTAATCAACAGATTTAAGTTCATGTTTGACCACCAGGAGATTTGATTATGCTATTATTTACAACTAGCAGTACCCCCAGGCTTGCCCGGGTCTTCAGCTGACATGCACGTGCGGGACTGCTATATCTATTGTGTCCTGCACACGGCAAGACCTCGCCCCACTCTGTGCATGGCGAATGGGTGGGGTTGATCAAATGTCACTGTCGCCAGTACACGCCAGGCTAGCATGCCGGCCTTGTGTCCTAACGTCCTATTTTTGTAGAAGTCGCAAAATTGGCAGTCTCCCGAAATCGCCTATAATGATAGCACAGGACAAGACCCCGCCCTGTGCAGGATGAATGGGTAGGGTTGGTCAGATTTCTCTATCGCTAGTATACCCCAGACTGGTATGCCGACCTTGCCCCAAAACCTCAGGCCACCAACTGTCATGGGTCTGGAGCCAACCCCGAACAATCCCGAACATACAAACACACTGTCACAAATATTACACGGCCCGCGGTAGCTGCCGTGTAGTTATGGTTAAGTTGCTCAACTCATAGGACTCAGCTTTTTTTGGGCAGCTTATAACTTCACTCTCCGTGGACGTATCCTCACCAAACTTTGTAGAAAAAATATATGGGCCGCTGTGAATTTGGAAGTTTGGTGAGGTTTCGTCCAGGGGGCCAAAGTTATAGGGCGATCCCAAAAGTTTTCTTTTTACCATAGACTGAATGGACAAAAACTTTGCGCATGCGTACAGGTCAAACCGTTGGAAGGATGTTCATGAAATTTGAGGCAGGAGCGGCGGCATGGTCCCGAAAGCGTGCTTTTGTAAATTTTGTGATAATAAGTCCTGTACTTTTTTAAAAATTAGGTGAAATGTCATCTCAAAAATGTAGTGATATCTGTCCCATTTCCCTGTTCACCCTGCGGTCACAAGTGTGATTGGGCTGGAGTTTGGTGAGATGTCAGCAGACATTGGACACGCCCGGTGGTTGGCTAGAGGGAAGCTTGATGTGCGTCATAATTTTCGGTACTGCTGTCATGTTGTATCCGAGGACAGTGCAGCGCTGAAAGGGACTGCAATACATGCTTTGTGGCATCTGGTGGTGGGAAGAGGGGATGGAAAGGGTGGGGAGTGAGAAGTTAATCATCTGATATATTTCATTAGGTGGAAGAAGACGGTGGTGTGGCAGCGGTATCAGTGCATACTGTGGAAATTCGCAGGTATGTCCTTAAAGAGTACCTTGTGTGGTGAATGTGAGTAGCCTTCGTTATGGCTGCATAGGACCTGAGGCAAACTCTTTCTATTGCTACTACTGGCAGGCTCATTTGCACATGGCGAGTGCATAGCACATGACATGAGCATTTTTACATAGAGTGCAGTATGCTATGTTGTGTGTGGTAAGCTCCTAATGCCTTGGATGCATGGCGGCAGGCCTTGGATGCATGGCTGCAGGCCTTGCATCGAAAAGTATGTCCATTGGTTGCAAGTAAGTTTCACATTGTTGCCATGGGTGTGCGGTTTGTCACCATTGTACACATTGTTGCTTGTATGGGTGTGGTGATTGTTAGCTCCAGTTTTAAGTGCATGGGTGGAGATGGTGGCGTGAACAGTCCAGCAGTGTGTCCAGTGGGAGAAGTGTTGAAATACTGTGTGTATAGAAGTGTATAGCGTTCTAGTGGATGCTCTATGTGGTTGGGTTGTCACCATTGTGCACATTACTCAGTACTGAACTGTATTATGCTGTAGTGGTTCATTTTACTCAATAGAGTGTTGGGACCAGGGGCAATGTTGTGAAGATTTTGTGGTTTGGTTGGAAGTAGTAAAATGCTATGTGAATGGAAGTCGGTAGGGGTGCCACAGGCTGTGTTATGTTTGTGGGTTCTGGTATCTGCTTACATGTTTTCATGCATGGCTGCATTATGTTGTGCGGGTTGGGTAGGACTGCCGGTGTCTGTGTTATGTTTCTGGGTTGTGTACATGCCCACATGCATAACTGCATTACGCTGCAATGGGTGTGGCCAAGGCCTTGGCTCTTCAGTGAATGGCTGAAGGCTGTAGGCCGTAGGCCATGCCCGCAAGAGGGTAGGCTTTGGCCACACCCACCGCAAACTAATGCAGCCATGCATATCAACAATGTTATACTGATATATGGATGCCACAAGTATGTTTATGGAGTCATTTTAATTTCCACCTTCGCTCATTTGGGTAAGTTGTTATAACGATAGTTTGCTGATTCGTCCACAGTTACAACTGTGCATCTCTCTGTGGGTGGTCACCTTTACAGAACAGTACATTTCAGACTTGCTAGAAGGAAGTCTCAAACATTTAATGTGTGGGTATGTTTTTGTTTCCATATATTTGTACTAACTACATGAGAACTTTCTGTGCATCCCCTTGTCTGTTTAACGTGGCCTTACCATTCTAGCACAGTAGTCCATCTCCTGTCTTATTTCTGAGATTCTATAACTGTTTGTAGGATTATTTACAGCACTTCTGCGCAGGAGTACCATTTGTAAACACAAGTGGTGAGAGCCGTTTACACAACTGTTTTCAACAATTGCTGGCATGTGTAATACATTATTGATTACTACATTTGCATAGGGAAGAAACACTGCCCCTGCTTTACTAGGGTGCGGTCCTCGCAGTAGTTGGGGAAGCGCACGTGCCACAGCCTGCACTTGTCAGCATGCTGGGCATGAAAATGGGACTGCGGGGAGTATCCAATCAGGTGGTGAGGGTGTGCCTCACTTGAAGGGGCGGTAACACTTTTTTTCATTGCTTTGTGTAGTGAGGATGGCAGAGCTCGAGAGACACACTGGGTTGCTCGTGGGTGATGCCCTTGTGCAAGATCTGCACAGGTATGCCCTGGTAAGAGGGATTGCTGAACATTTTTAAATGGAAGGAGTGGCGGCTTTGTGGTGGGGTGTGCATGTATGCAGCTTCAGCGCTGAGGTTGCACTTTGCAGACACGTGGCCACTGTCGCTACTGTTCACATTGTCGTCGTGCACTATGGGGTCTTGCATTTGGGTTACATGCCTTGCGCACGTTTGCTGCGTCAACTCAAGAAGTTGCTGAAAGCAGTGAAGCTGATTTTCCCCACTGCCATGGCCCTTTTTTCATGTATACCACCAAGAAGAGTATGGGATTATCTGAATGTAATTTGTCTGCAGCCAGATGTTGGAAGGAGTCTAATTAACAAAAGCATGTTTGAATTTTTGTGTACAGCTGGGATGTTCTAATGTGACAATGACAATCTTTGAAGAGGTTCCTGTAAGAATATGAATGTAAGGAGGAGAAGAAAAGGAAAAATCTAAAAAAAAAAAAAAAAGGAAGGTGTTTGCTTGCAAGTACATATATATAAAAAAGGCTCTTTTCAGAGCCACCACTAAAGATGGAATATGCTACCCTGGTTGAAATGTGTTCCCCCACGCTCGTATACAGCACAATATGTCTGCGGATAGAATGGTATTCGTACGATCGCACATGCCTCTTTCAGGGTTTTTCAGGATGGTAGCCATGGCAATAGGACTGTGGAGGCTAATGGATTGGTCAGTCAGGTATGTGGGTGTGGTGGGCAGTGTTGCAAACGTGGTGAGGTTCTACCTGCATTTAGGGGAAATCACAGCTCCCTAGCGACTTTGCACTGTAAAAGCGGCTACCGACAAATGTAGTTACTTTCTGCCATTGGTTTGGAAACTTACAATGAATGTACAGCCGACACAATATATACATGTATATTTATGACCCCTATCTACTCTTTTTATGTGCAGTGAGTTACAAATCAACGGTATATGTTGGCAGACTCTATGTGCAATGGGTGCGCATACATGGGTGTCAGGGCCATATTATGGACTTTAGTGCCATTAGGGAATGAGATTTTTGGGCCTGTGCTTCATGAAAGGGAACAAATTCCTTTAGAACTGTTTCAAAGAATGTACATGCTTTCTAATGTACGAAGTGCAGTGCCCTGACCTGGTTGTGTCGCATGTGTTGTACATTACGGCTATTGGTGTGAACGTTTTGTTGCCACACAAGTTTTGTACATGTGTGAAGGTAGTAAGGTTGCGGGTACTTTTTTTCCCCCTTCCACATTGCAAGTTGAAACCGTTCATGTTATGTGTTGCCTATGGTATTGTATATGTCAGGTGGAATGATTAACGGAATTGGAAGGCCTATACAATATGCTATGGTTTGCGTTTTGTACCACCTGTTGAAATGGAATGGAATCACAGTTACGTATAGATACAGAGAGAAAGCGTTTATTAGGGACTTCTTCCCGAGTTACATGATTGCAGAGAGTGTATGTTTCCATATGTAGGAAATCAGAAAGCTTTCCTTTATGGGTATGTTTGTGCTTTCCAATACCTGCAATAAGTACGTTACCACTTCCTGTGGATTTACTTGTCTATTTAACATGCATTTTCTATTGGAGCACCATACTTGCCAACATTCTGTGAGCAAAAACATGTCAGTTTTTTCAAGTTTCAAAAATAATAATAATTCCCATAACAATGACATCACAGGAAAATACAAAACATAGAAACACAACATGGAAAGATGTTGAAATGTTAAAAATGCTTCATTCTGAGTGCTAATTTAACGCCAAGTTGTCGGCAGATGCTGTGTTATGGTGTTAGCTCTGCCACTTGCTTTCATTGGTGATTCACCTAAGGGTTGTCCCGGCAAGAGTGCAGGACAGTATCAAGTAGATGTCAGGACAGTAGATTGGTCTGAGTCTAATCAAAGTAATTACCGACTAGTCCACTGTATAAACAGACTAATTAATGTGTTGCATGCTTTCTCCTGGAGCCTACCTTAGAGTCACATACATTACTTGCCACTATAAAAAGCTGTAGCATGTCACTGAAATCTGTAGGCGGTAGGACTACTTCAAAAGCAGTAGCCTACTGCCTAAAGCTGTAGAGTTGGCAAGTATGCAGCACAGTACTCCAATTCCTGCCTTATTTCTAAGCCCCTGTAACTGTTTGCAGGATTGTGTGCAGCATTTTTTTCATCCAGCCTTATTATTTCTAAACACAACTGGTGTAAGCCATTTCAATACATGCTTTAAACACTTAGTGCCATTTACGATACACCATTGCTGGGTGCCGATGTGGATAAATCTGGATGCACAAATCTTGGATAGTTTCACAGAACTGTGTAATGGGATCGCCCGAGACTTGCACTCTGAATGTGTAATGCCATGTATTATATAGAACTGATAGTGTTACATGGAGAGGACTTCAATGTTATTGGTGGATGCGTGTGTGACTAGTGAACAGTAAACCAACGAGGGAGTGCTGCAAAGAAGCTATTGGAAAGGGAAGAAGAACTGCTCCTGCTTTACTGGGGCACGGCCCTCACGGTACTTGGGGAAGCACACGTGCCACATTCTGCCCTTCTCAGCATGTTGGCCAATGGGAATGGGACCATGGGGATTATCCAATCAGGTACTGAGGGTGTGGTTCACAGGAAGGGGCGGTAATACTGTTTTTTTGTTACTCTGCGTAGTGAGGCGGGCTGACATGGAGAGACGCACTGTGTTGATTTTGGGTGATGCCTTTGTGCTAGATCTGCATAGATATGCCCAGGAAAGAGACTTTGATGGCGATTTCGGCTTGGAAGGAATGGAGGCATTGTGGTGCGTTGTCAATGTCTGCAGTTTCAGCGTTGTGCTTGACCTTTGCAGAGAAGTGGCCAGTTTCGCTGCTGTTCATGTTGTCGTTGTGCACTATGGCGATATGCATTTGGGTTACATGGCTCTTTCATGTTTGTTCCATCAACTGAAGAGGTTGATGAATGCAGTGAATAGGCTTTTTTCCCACTGGTGCTTTTCTGATCCATACCACCACGAGGAGTATGGGACTATCCTAATGTATGTTGTTCCGAGCCAGAGTTTGGAAGGTATCTCATCAACAGAAGCAAGTATTTACTTTTTTTGTCCGCTGGTGAGATGTTCTTCTGTAACAATGACATAATTAATTCTCAAAATGCACAGCTTTTCCATGCAAATGGCATTTCATTGTCGACCATTGGTGATGCTATTTTGTTTGCCCATCTACAGGATGCCTTGAAGAGTTTACTGTAAAAATGTGAGGAGTAGAACAAAACACAAACCCTATAAAAACTGAAAAAAAAGGTGTTCATCTACAACCACCTACAAAAAAAAGGCTCTTTTCAGAGCCACCATTAAAGACGAAATCCCCTACACCGGTTGAAATGTATTCCACCACACCCACACACAGCATGAAAGTCACGTCCAGGTCCTTTTAGGATGGCAGGCATGTAAATGTGACTGTGGAGGCTAAGGGATTGTGCAATAACGTTTCTGGGTGTGGTGTTAATGCAGAGGACTGTTGTACAGAACTGATAGTGTTACATGGAGAGGTCTTTAATGTGATTGGTGGATGCGTGTGTCACTATATGACAGTACCCAATGAGGGCGTGCTGGAAAGAAGATCGTGGAAAGGGAAGGGGACCTGTTCCTGCTGGCCATGGGAATGGGACTTTGGGGATTATCGGTAATGAGGGTGTGGTTCACAGGAAGGGGTGTTAATACTTTTTTCCATTACTGTGGGTAGTGAGCTGGGATGACATGGTTGCCATTACTTGCAAAGGTAATGTAGCAAATGTAGCAAAGCAGAATTGGTCTGAAATCAATTACAGATCAAAGCAATGTGACCTGCTACTCTGTTCTGAAAAGCTACAAACAGAATGCAAAGCAGCTCTGGGGTGTGGCCTTTTGTAGGGCTGCTGTGGAGCCCTTGCAACCAGAAAAGAGGCCTACATCGTTCAAACAAATACATACATGTGCAATGGAACATTTTGGGGTGTTTGTAAGCCTGTACTTTCACAATAACACTCCGTACATTGCAGGACACTGTACTTTTTTCTGCTGTCCGAGGGTCCGGATGGTGTCTGTAAAATAAGGGTCCACGCGCAGCCTGCGTGCGGTCACATCGTGGCGTCACAAATGTTCTAGATAGGGGCGGCTGTCCGCTGGATGCATTTTGGGCAGAATACGTTCTGCGCATGTGCATAGGTGTCCTATGGACACCATTGGGATCTCTGGGCTGATTAATAGTTCGACACATGTGCGCCGGCCATTTTGGGACAAACCTTGTGTTTATAGGGTATAGCAGGTGGGATGTTTGTGTGTACAGCTACCTGTAGGACGTAGGTGGGTGCCTCGACCTACTTAAAGTTCGTAACAAAGTTCTTCAGATATGCTGGACAGGGGCGGTATTACCAAGAGACAGAGGAAGAGATATGCATGTGCGTACTTGTGCAACGGACAAACGTCCGCTCCCACAACTAATTATAGGTGGTTTACAAGATGCGGTCATGCGGTTCGTACTGGCGTCGTACGGATGACTCCATTGTTATTGCACATAGGCCGGGCAGGTGCGGTGTCCGTAGGACACCTCCTTTTTGCATAATTGTGGTCATTTCCACCAGTACTGTGCACTGCTGAGTCATAACAGGATTTTACAAAGGAAAAGCCACATATACACTCAGCAACAATTTACATATCACCCTTTCTTTCCACAAATTTATAGATACTTTTAGGAAAGGGAAGGGGTAGCAGAAATTGATACATATAGTGGGGAATTGGGGATTTGTACAAGTTGGTTGTGAGGGGAGGAAGGGATTGAGTTGTCATCTTAACGTCTCTGATAAAACGGAATTTGAGGGGATGGCGGGCTGTGAAATGGGGAAGGGGTACAAGTGCAGGTGGGGTAGTGGTATTTTATTTTGTCCATAATATGTACTTGTACATAATCTTTTAAGGCGACAAAATTGTTCACCAATTCCTCCATTTTGGCTTCTAGCCTGTCCAGTTTGCTATTTACAGAGTTTATTTCCTTTCCTGTGCCCGTATGCTGTTGTGGAAGGGGTGCTGCTTGTGCTGTATTGCTTTCCTTTCCAATATGTTCTCTTAAAGAAAATAAAATCTGTTAGTTGTACATGAAGCAATACATACTAAATATGTTAAGTTTCGGAAGTCATTTCATCATGAGGGAAATTCGCTTCCAGCCACTCTACAGTGCTTGCCATTGCTGTGTAAAAAAAGACACGTTATGCTTATGTACTATTATATACTGCACCAATGGTACAATTATCAGACAAAGTTTAGTGTGCTTACTCCGTTGGAGTGACGTTCTGGTCTTAGTACTTTCCAGTCCTTAGTCTGGCCGTTCGTTCTTCGTTTCTTTGTAAAGCAGTAGTGCAGTAAGATTGTTGAAGGCAGATGTCACTTCTCTTGTTGGTGCATTCTGTTATGGTGTACTCCCTATGCCTTTGTTCTGTTTGTTTCATAAGTACACAGTTTCTAGACCTACTCTATTTTCCCTTGCAATTCATGTACATTGTGCTGCTTGTATATGTTCCTTGTCTTTGTTGAATGGTACTACTATGTAAGAGAACCCCTGCCTCTCTGAGCAGGTTGGATGCCACCCGATGTCCGCGACCAGATGCAAAGTCCGCGACTGCTGTGCGCATTAACATGGCGCCAGCGGGTTCAGTATGTTGTACAGTACATCTTTACAAACTAGGGGTATGCTGGTAAAAACCTATGAAATTCAGTGGAAAAACATTGTTAAAGGGACGTTATGGTTTAGTTGCCCTAATACAAAGCTATCAAATTCAGTGTAAAATCTTTTTCAACGTCATTTGTGATGTCATCTTTGATGTCATGGGTGGTACTCCTTGCAGTGCACGGTGGTGGTGCGATTTATGGTTGCTTATCTTACCATAACTGGTGAAGTTCTGGGGGGTTTCGGTTTTACTAGTAACCATAATATAAATAGCTAGTTATTAGTGCAAAGTAAGTGTAATGTCCCGTTGAAAAATATTTTGCACTGAATTTGATAGCTTTGTATTAGGGTAACTAAAGCATAATGGCCCTCATTAGGACCCTGGCGGAGTGGGTTTCCGCCAGCGTTATTCGCGGCGGACCCGTCCGCCCTACTACGAGTTCCCGTAGCGCCATGGAGCCTTTCTCCGCCTGGTTTTACCGGGCGGAGAAATCCATGGCGCTAAGGGACCTCGTTGTTAATTACGCCACCGTACTTTACGGTGGCGTAATTAACGCCTTCCCCACTCCCATTATACCCTATGGGGCAAGAATGGGAATGGGGAAGGGCAAAATGGGGATTGGGGATTTACCGCTCCGCCAAGGTCGGCATGGGGTGGTAAATCCGCCAACCCCCATGGCGCTATCGGCGGCTTTCCGCCGTGCTCCGCGGTGCATTTAGCACCGCGAATTCCGCCAGGGTCGTAATGAGGGCCAATGTCCCTTGAACAAAGTTTTTTCAATGAATTTATATATATCGATAACACCAGTTGCTCCTATATTATTACCTGAATCGAAACACCAAAGTCTGGAATTAGGGATACTAATGGCATTGGCAAGGTGTCAAATACATGCAATGTGCAACAGGAACAAAAGCATAATCCAATGTGGAACAAACCCTAAAACAGGGTTCGAAATTGAGATTCAATGAGCAGGAGCTAAAACCAGCTCATGGGTGTTGGGCATCATCCAGCAGACAGGAGTCACCACAGGGGAACCAGGGGATGCCAGTGATGCTCCTTTAATATTGTGTCCATTTTGGATGAACTATTGTGTTTAAATGTGTACTAGATGTGTTCTAATTCTACTTTATTAATATTCTCAAGTACTCTAAGTTAATGTCACATGTACATGTTTGGAAGGCACCAGTTGGCCATAGAAGCCAAAAGTAGCTCCTGGTCACTGTTGGTTTCAAGCTAACCAGGCTGTACTATGCTAGAAACAGGAACGAAATAGCTCTAAGCTCTAAGCGCCCCTCAATTTCGAACCCAGCTAAAATGAAACCTAGTAATGATACCTGGGTATCTGCTGCAACCCTATCATTAATCATAGCTACTCGCATGGACATCATTTGAGGGTCACCAGGGGTCACAGGCGCGACCCCTGTGGGCTCCCTTTACTACATCTGCAGTCAGCCTTGCTATAAGTGTTAAAAAATAAAATAAATATATATATATAAATGTCTTTTTTAAATGAAAGCTCCTGGGCATTGGAGTAGCGGAGGCCCCGCCAGACCAGGTGTGGAAAAGGGATTCGGCCCAGTCCTCCTGCCATCAGGGTGAAGGCTGTGCCTGGGCGTGTCACGTGCCAAGTTCAGCTTCGACCTCTTCTCCTCCGGCATCCTCACGGCTCATGTACAGGAACTAAGAAGCTCACCTAGCTTCCTGCTTCTTGTTTGTGAGCAGCATGGAGGAGCCGAGGGTGGTCTTGAGTGACGGACTGAAGTTGAAAAAACAGGTAAGAAGGCTTTAAAAAATAAAATGTGATGTGTATTTTGCATGTGTGAAGTGCGTGTCAGATATATGTATGTGCTATGGGTCGGTGAGTGGTGGGTGAATGAGAAGAAATGTGACAGTGTGTGTGTTTGAATGTTTTGGGTGGGTGTGTTCCTGTGTGGAGAAGGCAGTGAGAGTGGATGTAAGAGAAGGTGTATGAGTGAGTGACTGGTGAGTGAATGTGTATGAATGTGATAGTGTGTGTTTGAATGTTTTGGGTGGGTGTGTGCCTGTGTGGAGAAGGCAGTGAGAGTGGATGTAAGAGAAGGTGTATGAGTGAGTGACTGGTGAGTGAATGTGTATGAATGTGATAGTGTGTGTTTGAATGTTCTGGGTGGAAACACGGGTGTTAGACACATCTGAAAGTCGTGTGCCATCACTTCCTGTGATGTTGCTTGTGGGTGGGATCAAATGACACCACTTACTGTGATGTCAACAGCTGTCAAGGGTTGTGTGGTGTCACTTCCGCTACCCAAGGCATTTTGGTGAAATGACGTCCCTGGCTAATCTCCATGCTTTTTAACATTCACTCCAAACACACCCTAGCTTATTCACTGTTCTTTGTTACGGCTTCTGCTGTGGCTGTCACCAACCTTTTCAGCTGGGCCGTTATTCCACTTTACTCATTGCCCTCCATCTCTGGACTTTATAGACTTTTCCCAAATCCTGTGACTGAACCCAGCCCCGTCAGTTTATTCATATCTGAGTGAATGAGCGCTGTCCTCTACCAGGCTTTCTGATGTGGTAGATTGTAAGCAAGAATCTCCTCTACATTTTTTAGACGAGCATTATATTATTTGCCAATCTGTTCCAACTAAATGGAATTGGAAAACAACACTGATTCCTATGATGTTGCAAGGTCACACCACCCGAGTCTTTATTGGGGATCATTCAGCTGATCCCATCCCTGCTCACCATACCAAATGGGTCCAGCCTCACCCCACACTCTGTATAAAACTTATACAAAGCCCCTTTTCGATCTCCTTGACTCCATGGAGGTCATTTACACCAACTTTGCGGATGACACCCAAATTATCATCCCTATTTCAGGTGACCACACTTGCGACACACTCGCAATCAACACAATGTACAGACAATTCAAAATTGGATGGCTACTCATAACTTATGCCTAAACAATGAGAAAACGGATCTCATCATCGGCTCTCCTCACCTAGATGACTGCTTCTGTGCTGTCTACATTGATGGCACAACCTTTGCTGTTCATAAGCAAAGAAAAACCCTGGGAGTCCTCCTTGAAGCTGACTTATCCATGACCAGACACCGCCTATAGAGCAAGGCTGATTTCGCTGAGTAGTTCGTTCTTCTCACCCAACAACTGTCTCAAACTCGAGCATGCCCTGATCCTGTCCAAACTGGACTATTGTTATGTCTTATTGATGGGCACCTCGAACATCAACATGTGCCTTGAAACACTTGTGTATAGGCGCGTTACAAATGCCATATCATGGCAAAACCCCAACTGCTTCAAAACAAAGCACTGTGTGCTGCCCTCTGACTCAAATGCTCAGACCATATTTCTGCCACCAGATGGGAAGCCCACAGGCTCTCTATCAAAGCTTGTTTTGAAATCAAAACTCTGGCTATCGCTCACTGCTGCCTTCACAAGGAGTCCCCCCTTTACCTTAACAACTGTATCTCTGAAATGTTCCTCGATGTTCACCCCCCGCTTTAAGAGCAAATAAGCTGGCAGGGTCAGTTTCTGTGCCAAGGCACCATCGCTCTGGAATGTTCTCCCTGCCCACATCAGGAATGAGCACTCACTACCCATTTTCATAAAACTTGTCAAGACCTGGCTGTTTGCCAATATTGTGACGCAGCCCCTTAACCATGATTCGCACTATACTCCCTTGACTGTTCTGGATATAATGATTTTCCTGTATATAATGCTGTAACTTGGTTGTTTTCTATACTACGTCGTCATGACAGTACTCACTTAATGCGGTGATACCCCCGGGTCTGGGTGTTCCACAAATGACAAAATAAATAAATAAAATAATGGTGATTGGCTGCGTGCATTTTGAAAGCTGATATATAAAAGCATTTGTTCAGTTGATACCCACTGAGGTGTCATTTAACAGTAGCCTCGCATTCTGGCACCTTTCCAGTGGTGCTGTCTCTAGGAATTAAATTTAGGGTGGGCATTGAAGTGGCCACAGGCAAATGTTGGGGTGCCGCCTATAAAAGGGCTATTAGTATGCTTTCCCAAACTGATGACCACTCAGAACCTAGGCCCTACAGCTGGCATCCTTTCTGCACTCCACCATAGCACAGGGCTCATACCTGGCTTCCTGCCTCCCCACCACCAGAACCCAAGCACCATGCCTGGCAACCTGCCTCCCTACCGCCAGAGATCAGATCCCTTACCTGGCATCCTTCTACCCCCACCATGCAGAGCCCAGGTTCCATACCTGGCATCCTGCCCCTCCAGAGCCCAGGCCCCATACCTGTCATCCTTTCACCCCCACCACTAGAGTCCAGGCCCTATACCTGGAATCCTGGCTCCTCACCACTAGAGCCCTGACCCCATACCTATTTGCCCCCACCCCCTTACCCAATACCTGTAATTGTGCTTCACCACCACCATAGCCCATGCCTCATACCTAGCATCCTTTCTCCTCACCAGCCAGAGTCCAGAACACAAGCTGCATACCTGGCCTCCTGCCTCCCCAGCACCATAGTCCAGGCTCGTACATGGCATCCTGACTCCCCACCAACGTAGCCCTGTCCCCATATCTGCCATTCTGTTACCCCACCACCAGAACTCAAGCCCACACCTGGAAAACTGCCTCCTCAACAAGTAACCTTACAATATGTAAATCCTTAGTGAAACATGTTAAGCCATAAAAATATTGTTGTCCTTTTATTTTCCACATCCTGAAATGAAAAATAGAAGTTGCAGAATCCAAAATAATGCAAGCCTGAAAAAGCCTTCCTTTTACACAACTGTACTTTTCTCACTTTAAGAATCACTGAAACAAGTGTTGTAGTAAAGTTACTAGGATAACGATGACATGTGTCACAAACTTTATTTTATTTATTTATTTAATTATAGGGCGCTGTAAACACACAGGTATCACGGTGCCATAACACAAATACAGGACAACAGAGTAGATGGGACGGAGGGGCCAGCTGGCCAATCAAAGGGAGTTTTCAATGGATTAGGAAGGTTTTCTGTTTTTTGCGGAAACAGTTTAGATCTTTTTTGCGATCTTAAATCCAAAGGGAGGGAATTCCATGGTTTGGCAACTTGGACCAGAAAGGATCTTCCCAGACGGTTAGCTCATTTAATAACTGGAGTTCTGACCATAGCTAATGTGGAGGAGCACATTGTTCTTGTGGGTGCGTACATGGTCACAAGCATTTTGATGTATTGAGAAGCATTGCCATATAGGGACTTATGTACAAGCATAGCAGCTTTAAATTGGAATCATGCGGTGATGGGTAGATAGTGAAGGTCTTGTCGGCTTTGAGAGACATAATCTCTTCTGGATTTTCCTTTGATAATCCTCACCACATCATTTTGTATTACTTGCAATGCCTGAGTATTTCTTTTTGATGCCCCTATTAAGAGGGCATTACCGTGGTCCAACCTTAAGAGTATCATAGCACGAGCAACTGAGGAACAGTTGGTTTCAGAGAGAAAAGGGTGTAGGTGTCATGGCCACAGGCCCCAGAACACAAAAACCACACCATCTAGTGATGGGGGCAAGGGGTCACTTGACTCACTTATGTCCTTCTGGGACCTATTAACACAGGTGCCCTGGCTGGACTCAGTCCTGGCGCCTTTGGCGCCAGGCTCATATAGAGATATGAGCAGGAACGCTTTATTTCAGTGCAGGAGTGCTTTTACTTTATTTCAGTGCAGGAGGGCTATTATTTTACAAGAACTTTCCAGGAGCTGAAAGCCTTTATTCCAGAGAACATCCTTATGTGCTGACTCATCGGGTGTGGCAAGGTGTGGCAGGCAGGCTGAACCTGGTGGGTGTGGCTTCATATAAGCTGCTCCATCATTAAGGCCAGTGCTTCGTGTTACTGTGCACTTGCGTGCAATGTGACGCTCATCGCCGCTTGGACCAGTTTACTTACCTTTGAAACCAGGCCTTCTCCTGCATACTCACCTCCAGGAAACCGGTGCTTCATCGCTTCATCTGCAGACTCATCTCCTCATCTCCTGACATCCAGTGATCTTGATCCCGATGCTGCAGCACCGCACTCCGCATCCACAAACTTGGACCCTGTGAAGAAGAAAGACAAGGTTAGAACATCCGTCCTAGGGCTGCGCAGCTTTTGAACCCCGCACGCCCCCTAGTTAACAATTTACCAGCTACTGTGCCGCTGCAGCTTCGTTCCTCATTCCCTCCAGCTGTCGCCTCGAGCTCTGCAGCTTCTGCCGGGCCGGCAACATCACCTGCAAGGGAAGAAAGCAAAAGTGCAAACATCAAAAGTGGAACAGACAGCAATACAAGACAACAAACTTTACAATTGTGATGCTGGAAATGCATCGGAGGGACAGGGCCTCTGGCCTCTGTATCCTTGTCCTTTACTGCCTTTTATTGTGTGTTCTGTCGTGTTTTACACGCAGGAGTTCATGTGGGACTCCTGGCGGTGAAGCTCTCTCTTTTGGTTTGGTGTACAGACCCATGGGATACCCGTATGGCACCCATGGGTGAGGGTACAACCCTGTGCCCCTTGTGTATGTTTTTGGGAACCTGTGTGTGACCCACAGAGCAGGATATGGGCTGGTGGCAACTCCATGCTGCATTTGACAGGTGCTCTGAGTATCCTCCATTTTGGGATACCCAGGCCCTGCCATTGGAATCAGTTGATTCCTGATAGGAAACAAGATGGCTCCTGTGGCCTCTTGCTTTCTTTTGCCTGTTACCTTGTTTTCCCAAAGTCCTGGGAAGTCCTGACTCTGTCCATTCCCCCTGACTGGCTGTTGGGTGAAAGTTCCATATATGGTGTTGTTGTGAAATCCAGGCCAGACTGGCTGGAACCTTCCCAGTGACTGTATGTTGTGGGACTGTCAGGTTTGGCGCTGTTATGAGTGTGAAAGTGTTGGGGATTAGTTTTAGGGTGATTGAATTTGTTTTCTTGAAGAAGTTTTATTTCAGCCGTAACTACAGTGTTCAGAGTGAAAGTAACCCAATCCAACATGGAGGAGTGGGGCAGAGTACTGATTGGTCCAGGTAGTCACCTGGTGGACTTGGCAACATTCTAAACTGCCTTTCATTGTCCAGTCTAAATCAGGAAGGTCCTGTTTCTCAAGAGTTCTCCATAGACGTTTGAATATATAGTAAAATAAATGTTCCTGAACTCTCAAGGTGAAGAAACTGTTCTACTCCTGCGTGGGACATACCAACCAGATGCACCCGGTGGGAGCGTTAAGTTACTCAGAGTTTTTGTGGAGAAATACTTCTCGCAAGAGAAATTAACTGTGCTAGTTTTCATTTGTAAATATTCATGATAAGAATTGCCATTTAGTTTAGGTAATTAGATAGGAAAGGCAAACTCTCAGAAGATTATTACTGTGTGACAAATTATTTTAAGTTTAAACATACATCGCTCATAGTCGTCTCAGACTTCATCAGTAAATGAAATTCAAATGTTAATGTTAAACAATGTTTTAGTCTGGCGACTCAGGAGACGCGTAGCGACATTATCAGTATTAAGAGGTTTAATGCGCTCGCAGAGGTATAGGTGTTGATGGAAGAGAAGTCTTGATGCTACTCTACTTCATCAATCTGAAAGCTGCTGAGTCTCCAAGGACTGACCCAGAGAGGACCTGGTAAGGCGCCCTCTTCCCAAGCTACGAGGGACCATCGTGCACCAGCTGATCTTTGCCAAAGCTCCCTGGTAGACATACCTACGACAGGCTGCCGAACGGAGACGGGGACCGCCACCGAATCACAAGGCGAAGCGCCCGGACACTGTTGTCCATCATCGTTGGCGACCGCCGTCGCAGACCGGAGCCGCCGTGCTCCCTTTGCCTAAGTAACATTTGATCCAAGGACGCTCTTGCCTGCACCGTCGACCGCTTTGTTCCGCCGGAGAAAGTTGAGGCCGCCAACGCGCCGAGGAGCATCCGCGGGTAAGTTTCTCGCCACCTGACGACTGTAGAGACGCCGGACGACTCAACGCCTTGCTGGGCTACAGTTCTTCACAATCTTTTTGCAGTCCTGAACTATCGTCATCGAGGTGCCCGCACGCGTCTTCCTTGCAGGACGTCAACGCTCCGTCGTCGCCGAGCACTGCTAGGAATGAAGCTGCCGCATCAGCGTCATCGTTCACCCATTTTTCCTCGTGGAATCTAATCGATCCGAGGCTCTGGCCTTAAAGGGAGCCGCTCAAGAAGGATCTGTTGACGACCCGATGACGAACTCTGCTATTCCAGGTACATTGGGGTTGTAGAACTATTTTAGAAGGAAATAAGACTCTTTTGAACAATATATGGACTGGGCTTCTACGATATATCTTTACTGTACAGGTTGCCCAGGTGGGGGATCTCCACACAGAGCTGTGTCTAGGTAGCAGGGCCAGTATTCTGCCTATTGTTCTAACCAACTGCTTTCCTCTTATATCTATTGTTGGTTTCCTTTACAAACTGATTTGCGTGACATTTAACCGTACAGTTGGTGCACTTTAAAGAGATTGAATAGTAATTGTGGTACCGCATAGAACTGTATAGATTTGCCATTACAGATAACCGAGTACAAAGTGAGTTATCGTGATATTGTACATAACCTTGATATTAATTATATAAAGACTGTGTTTTAACTAATACAGTGTGCGGACATTCCTTTGTGGCTGCTTGGGGACTACACTGTACTTAAGAACCAGCTAGCATTACCTCCTGAGAAGCTAGGCCTTAATTGCTCGACCACAGACCAATAATAGAAAATCTTGGCTGGGGTCCTCTGTGCCTCTTCTCTGCCATATAGAGAGCAGAAGTACAGACCCCCCCTCCGGTCTTTACACTGGTGGCAGCGGTGGGATGCTTATGGTTTTAACAATCAGTGTATAACCGTGCCACTTACAAAATATTTGCACTTTGTTAAATTGAGGTTTAGTTGTGTACAAGATTACTGTATTACAAGCAATGGCGTCTATTGCAAATGGTAAATTGACTAGGATGAGCTTAGAGGCTCTCCAGAGTGCTTGTGATGCCAGGGAGTTAGACTTTGTGGATAAGTCTAGGGCTGAGCTGATAGCTACCCTGGTGGACTACCAGACTTATGGTGAAACTTTTGAAGGGGGGATGCAACCAATGAGGACTCTGCCCCTTGGGTTGTTGCTGAATCTGTCTCTGTGAATGCCACCATTCCTGCTGCCTCTGTTTCAAACCCCAGCAATTCCGTGGAACTTGAGTTATTAAGGATGAATACCGCAAGTTGGAAATAGAAGCTGAGCTTAGGAAAGAGGAGCTGGCACAGCAAGTGGAACTCAAGAATAGGGATCTTGAAATCAAAGACAAGGACACTGAATGTCAGAGAATCCAGCTAGAGAAAGCTAGAGTGGAGACTTCAGCTAAACCCGTTGAGAGTGTCAGGTCCCCAGCCACCAAGTTTATGAAAGATTTGGTTGGTGTGTTTCTGGAGGGTTCAGATATCCCCCAATGGATTGAAGCGTTTGAAATGGCTTGTGCAATTCATGATGTTGATAAGAGAGATTGGGCTAAGTGTTTGTTAAGCAGAGTGCCTCAGACTGGATATGACTGTATTCTGAAGCTGAGTGTGGAAGAAAGGGGTCAGTACGAGTGCATGAAGTCTGCTTTGATTGCCAAGTTTGGCAAGACACCTACCCAATACCTTAAAAGGTTCAGGGAATTTAAGGAAATAGAGAATGTGTCTTGGGTTGACTGGGTGAGTGCTGCGCACATGAACATGATGGGGTGGATTGATGGTTACAAAGTGAAAATGTTTGTTGTATTGTCTCACCTTTTGTTTTTTTTTTAGCATTTTTCTGATGCCTGTTCACCAGAGCTGCGTCAGTATGTTGCTGACCAGAACATTTTGGATCCCTTTAAGCTGGCTAGGTTGGCTGACAAGTGGGTCTCCCACAGGGTGTCCCCTAAGGACACCAGTGGGAAGGACAAAGACAAAGAAAGGGGGATCTCTCAGAAAGCCGAGGAGTATCAGAAGCAATCACAGTCGGGTAAACCAAAACCTTCCTCTCCTAAGACCCAAAAATCTAGTGGGGATAAGTCATCTGTGGGTGGGAATAAGAGTAGTGGTCCACCAGCTGCGAAGCTGGCTCCCAATGGTTCCAGTACTGTACCCCGCATTCCTGGCACTTGTTGGGACTGTGGGGCTCTGGATCACAAGAGGGGTGACCCCAAGTGTAAAGGTAAGGCACTTGGAGTTCAGGCTGTCAGCCTTTCCTACCCTTACCCCATGTCTGAGGTGGAGGACACTGTTCTCCCCTCCTCTACAGGGATCACATTTGGTGCTCCTGTAGAGATTCCTTAGTGTCCCTTGGGGCCTGGGACCAGTACGCAGAAGTACTGGCGACTATCCCACAGAACACCAGTAGGTTTTTGAGAAATGTCCTATTGAATGGCCAGCCTTCTACTGGCTTGAGAGACACTGGGGCAAGCATGACAGTGGTGGACAGGACCCTGCTCAAGCCAGAGGACTATGTAGGTGCTCCTTTGAGAACCACCAGGTTAGCTGGTGGGCCTCCCAAATTATCGCCTGTAGCCTTAGTCACAATCACGATTGGAGACAAGACAGCAAAGCTTCCTGTCCTGGTTCAGACAATGTCCTTGCTAACATTTTGTTAGGCAATGATCTAGTAGAGTTTGGGTTGATCTCTGATGGTCTCCCCATGACTGCTGCTGCAGTCACTAGGTCACAGGTGACAGAGGGTCTGGCTGTGAGTCAGGTACCCGAGCCAAAGGCGAGGCCTAAGGCAAGAAGACGGAAGAACAAGAAGGCTAGCTCTGTGACGGGGCTCCTTCTCTTCCTGCTGTTTCTACAGCACCCATTGGGATCCATTCCCCGGATGGGCTGGGTCCAGTGGAAAACCCAAACTCAACTCCTTAGGGAGAAGAGACAGAAGGCTCTCCTGTGGGAGAGTTTCTCAACCCGGAGGACCACCCTGATCTTCAATGCCTGCTGGCTGAAGGGGGACCTTCCCGGATGGACTTCTGTAAGGGACAGAGAGAGTGCCACTCTCTCGAGGGTCTGGGGAAACAGGCCTTGTCCCAGGGAGAAGAAGAAGTGCCTAGGACATTCCAGATCTATTGGGAGGGTGAGCTCCTTGTTAGTGAGCCCACTAAGCCTGAACCTGGTGCCCTCAAGAGGTTGGTGATATCACAGGTTTACAGGCCCTTCCTGCTGCAGTTGGCGCATGAGGTGCCCTTAGCTGGTCATCTTGGTACCAAGAAGACTAAGCAGAGGTTCTCTGCCCATTTCTACTGGGCCCGTATGGGAGTGGAAGTGGAGTCTCACTGCAGGACCTGCCCAACTTTTCAGTTGTCTGGCAAGACTTTAGGTAGTGTCATTGCCCCACTGCAGCCATTGCCAGTTGTTGGCACACCGTTTGAGAGGGTGGGCCTCGACATTGTCGGTCCCCTTGACCCTCCCACTTCAGGTGGACATCGGTTCATCCTGGTCTTGGTTGATCATGCCACCAGGTACCCTGAGGCTATACGCCTTCGGACTGTTACTGCCAAGGTGTTTGCCAAGGTTCTCCTGGGCATTTTCACCCGTGTTGGATTCCCTAAGGAAGTTGTCTCTGACAGAGGATCCAACTTCATCTCTAGTTACATGAAAACCATGTGGAAAGAGTGTGGGGTAACCTACAAGTTCTCCACCTCTTACCATCCCCAGATCAATGGTCTGGTTCAGAGATTTAATAAAACTCTCAAGGGCATGATAGGCGCTTTGGAAGAGCCCCTAAGGAGGAAATGGGATCTTCTCCTGCCCTGCCTGCTGTTCGCTTACAGAGAGGTACCTCAAAAAGGTGTTGGTTTCAGCCCCTTTGAGTTACTCTTTGGACATCCCGTGAGGGGGCCCCTTGCCTTGATCAGAGAAGGTTTGGAAGCCACCACTCCAGGTCCCGCCAAGCAATTGGGGGACTATGTGTTAGGTCTCAGACGGAGGATGACACAGATGATGGGTCAGGCGACAGCAAATCTCAAGGGCAGCCAGGAATTGAATAAATACTGGCATGACCTTAAAGCCTCGCAAGCGGATTGGACTCCGGGACAGGAAATCCTTGTGATGCCTACCAAGCCTAGAGCTTTGGCAGACAAGTGGACTGGACCCTTCAGGATCATCTCCAAGATGGGCGAAGTCAATTATCTGGTTGACATGGGAGCCCCTGGGGTAGCCCCACAGGTATTCCATGTTAACAGGCTCAAGCCTTTCCACAGATGAGCAGAAGTCTCATGTCTCTTGCTAGCTTCAGAGCAAGAAGAGGATGAGAGTGAGCCCCTTCCTGATTTGCCACATAGCAACCCTCAGGATGACTCAGTGGAGGGAGTACATCTCACTCCCGATCTGACGACAGATCAGCAGAGCGCCTGCAGGACTTTGCTCCGGTAGTATGCCTCTCTGTTTTCCCTGACACCAGGCCTTACACCGTGGTGTAGGCACGAGATTGACACTGGTGACAGTGTGCCTGTCAAAAGTAGGTGCTACCGTATGTCAGATACCGTTAAGAACCACATCCAGGCTGAGGTCGCCAAGATGTTGGATCTGGGTGTTATTGAACCCTCAACCAGTTCCTGGTCCAGTCCCGTGGTCCTTGTCCCCAAGGCAAGGTCTTAGGCAGGTACCAAGGATTGGAGGTTCAGTGTGGACTACCAAGGAGTCAATGCCGTCACCAAAACTGACGCGCAGCCATTGCCCAGGGCTGATGAGCTTGTGGACACCATAGGTGCTGCCAAATTTGTGTGCACCTTTGACCTTACCTCAGGCTATTGGCAAATAGCTCTGATGGACCATTCCAAGGAAAATATGGCGTTCTCAACACCAGAGGGACTCTACCAGTTTAGGGTCATGCCTTTTGGGTTGGAGAATGCCCCTGCCTGTCATGATGCCTACCCCCGGGCATCAGGACCAAGCCCATCAGCTCTGGGAGCAGGCATCCAGATATTTATTAAAGCCCCAACAGCCCCGGCTGGGGGCTGTTTGGGTTCAGTCCTGGCGCCTTAGGTGCCAGGCTCATCATGGAAATCAGTCCTGGCGCCATAGGCTCCAGACTCATAGACTTTACTTACCTGATGCAGACAATGCTGCTAGTGAGTCCAAGCCAACGTGAGGCATGGATGGAACTGTTTTTCTACAGGGACTATTTTTTACTCTGGCGTGGTTCTAGGGAACTTCTTACCTGGAACTATTTTGGAGGCTATTTAAACCACGCCCGAACAACAGCACACGCTTCGCGTTATTCTGCATCCAGCAGCGTAACGCTCACCGTGCCTGCAGTCTGCATCCAGTCTTCAGCCACGCCGGCCTCGAATCTGGAGCTCCTAAAACCAAGAGGAAAGAAAAGGACAAGATTAGAAAACAAACTATTTCAAATTCCTCACCTGATTTCGGATCCATCTCGCCTCCGGACCTGGAAAGAACATAATTTCTGTACGCGTCGCATCTCCAGCTGCAGCGCCGCGCCATACTCACCAGTCCTCGCAGCATCTTTCGATTCGGCGCTGCCTCCATCATTTCTTCGCCGAACTCCGGCACCTGAGGGACAAAAGAAAACAAGGTGAGCTGAGAAAACCAACAAATAAAACACTTATCATCATAGACTTACCTGATTACCACCAGAGGCATTATTCTTTAACTCTCCACATCTTCATGTGCTGCACCAGCAAAGGGAGAGAAAACAACACGTTAAACACCGACAACATTTACCGGACGGCGTTGGGTAATACAGACTCTTACCTGAGCGCCACCAACTACCACGAGGGGTATCTTCTCACGATCTTAGTTGCAAGACAAGGAAAGAAGGGGGGAACAAGAGTGAATTATCGGACATATTGAACTCTAAGAACTTGATACTTACCGAACCTTGCCAGGAACCTCAGAGTCAATACTCTCCGGAACTCCCCCACGCCTTCAAACCAGTGAAGTAACTGGCATCAACGCGCCCCTTCAATCCACGCAGGATGGAGAGCTCATAATTCAAAAACATAAGGAGAATACTTCTACGGATCAAGCAGACGAGATTAGGCTTGCCAGTCCAGACAGTCATCTCGGCATTACCCATCACGTTGGTGGAGACCGCAGCTGTCCGGGTCCGTTCAACGCCCCTGTGGGAAGCAGGTGAGCGTAACAGAACGCGAAGCCTATCTACAAATCCCCACTCGGGCGTCATGGAAACCTCAGAAACCGACCAACTAGCCCTATTGTTAGGGGAACTTAGGGCAAAAGTTCACTCTGCGCGCCAAGAAACAAATGCCCTCAGGAGAGAACTGATTGTGTCAAAGGAGCGCACTGATGATCTTGCTAGACAATTGCTGCAAAACCAAGCTGGGCAAACACCATTACCTGGACTCAGGGGGAATCCAACTCCTGTTTCATCGAGCAATCCTGTGCAAGTGGTTCTACCTGGGAGCATTCCTTTAGCTCTGTTAGGCAGAAACCTGTGCAGTTCCCTTTGGGAACACTGCAAAAGATTTAGGACTACAGGTGTTAGCAGTAAACCTACTTGGTAGCGGTCTGTACCACCCAGATTTACCTGGTAGCTGTGGCTGAGCAGTCAGACTTCCCTCAAGAAGAGTTAGGCAGTATGCAAAGTATACACAATAGGCACTCAGATACACTAGCACAAGCAAACACTGACCAGAGCTTTGGTATCAAAGTATATAATTATTTATTTAAAAACACACTGTTTGTAAAACACTCTAAACACAGTTACTATTATGATATATACAACCCTTATTCCTTATCAGACAAGTCTTAGTTAACACCACTTATTTCCAGACAGAGGTGAGCGCTTAACTATAGATGGCACTCCAATAAGTTCATGAAAAAGGGAGGGAAAAAGACAGAATATGTGAAGATACACCACTCTAAGATTTAGGAACACTTTTAGCAAGGCAGAAGAGCAAAAGTCACTTGTGAGCCAAAGTCCATAGGCTGGGCCCACTCTTAGAGAGAGCAGAGCACAAATGCGCCCAAGATCACACAGTTACACTAGGCTTTGAAAGTCTTGCAGAGAGTTTGAAAAGAGTTTAGAGAGGCTCAGAAAAGTTTAGCCAGGGTGTCCCAGGCTAACCCAGGTTCGAAAGCCGGGGACTAAATCTAACCCGTACAGTCGGTGGCAAGGGAAGCCAGGCGGAACACGGTACCTTAAGTGGGAAGGATCCTCCAGCGGTGGCAGTTGTTCCTGGCAGCGGGTGCAAGTCTCGGCGTCGTCCAGAGGAAGAGAAGATCTCGACTTGGAGGAAAGATGAAGGTCGTTGCACTGCCAGGGAAGAAACCAGCCGCAGAGTTTTCCGGTTAAAGGTATTACCCTTTATTTCGCGGTCATGGTAAAACGTGCTATTCCGATTGCCGGGGTGCTTGGCACAGGCAAGGCGGCCACGAGATGCATCAGGAAGGCGAAAAGACGGTAAAACTGGTTATTCCAACCAGTCAAAGGAAGAAGACTCTCCGGCGGGAGATCGCCTCTGTCGTTGGGAAAAGTGGTGAGCCGGTTCAGCAGGGCTCCACCGGTGGTGTCATCGTAGCAGTTCAGCTCCGCTTCTCCCTCGTCGGATTCTTAGGTCCTGTGGCGACTTCTGAAGTTCCAGTCCCCAAAGCCCTGCTTTTATGCAGAAAACCCCCATTCACTCAGCCTAGCTGTCACTCAAACATGCTAAGGGCTGGCTCACCACTTGGGCCAATCAGGACGGAGTGCGACTTGAGTTGCCTAGGCAATTCAGTCCAGGGTGCCTAAATCCCCCTCCACCCCTCCTAAGTACCCCAGACAGAGTGACACCACTTTGGAGGGCTTCTGTGGAGAAAGCCGCCAAAAAGTGGAACAAAAGGCTCGACTTGGGTTGGAGTCACAGAAGAGAACACAAACGCCATTTTAGAACCGAGTTTTGGCAAAAAATACCAACCGGAGAATTAATAATAAATAAATAAACCGGCGGTATGTTCGAGGCTATCGTAATTAAATAAATAAAGATAGTAGCCTCGAACAATGGGAAAATCCCATAGAGAAATATTCGCGGTTGAATATAAAAAGTAGTATCCACTGCCACCAGCCAAAACTCGATCAGGGGCGACGGAGACGTGCCCCCTCGACTAACAGACCCCGGGGCAATCGAATTGCCCCGGCCAGTACGTCCACAATATGATGGTGTGTAGTGGTTCTGTTCAGAATTCAAGACTAGTAAAGTCAATGGTGACTTTACATGCCCTGGGAGACAGTAGTCAGCCCCAGGGTATGGAGTCTATACTGGGGGGTCACTATGACACCCCTGTGTTACTGCACTGAGGGTGCTGTGTAACACACATCACAAAAACACATGAAGCCCTATGGAGTAAAAGACCCCATAGCCCATTAAACACATCTAGAGTCAAAGGAACACACTCAAATCATGTCCAAGAGTGAGGGTAAAAGAGTCTCACTCTTGGCAGGAGAAAAAAATAAACCACAAAAATCCAGCAAAGCTGCTGGGGGACTCACTAGGTTAGGAAATTCAGCCTAAACAGAGAATTCTCCCTAACAAGCTCCACCCGAACGTTTTGCTGGGGACCCGAAAAAGTTTGCCGTGTTTATGAACCAATGCCGATTGCACTTTTTATGCAGACCTGGAGCTTTTCCGAACGACCAAACCAAAGTAGCCTTTGTACTATCATACCTTAGTGGCAGCACAGCGGATTGGTCAATTCCACTAGTCAACCAGGATGACCCTCTTCTTCGGGATTTCCAAGGGTTGCAATTGAGCATGGAGAGACTATTTGCCAGACATTCACAGGGACAGGCCCTGGATAACGAACTCTTATCCTTAAGACAAGGTAACCAGGATCTACTAACCTATATCGCAACCTTCAATAGGTTGGTGGTGGAACCTATTGAAGGTTCCACCATCGGGGACTTCGGGGTGAACTCAAAGATGTTTTGGCCCAAGTTGTGAACCCACCTCAGGATTGCGCAGAATATATAGACTTAGTGGTCCAGTTAGACCACCGACTTCAGAATAGAAAGGCTGATCGAGCTAAGTTCGAGAATCGGGTATTGGTTAAACACAATATTACCCTCAAAGGAACAGATGCACAAGAACCAATGCATATCGGGGGGGGTCAAGGGACCCTTAACTCAAAAGGAAAGAGAAAGGAGACAGCAGATGCAATTATGTCTGTACTGTGGGGCCTCAGGACATTTTCTACGGGATTGCCCTATAAGACCATCCAAAAAAGTAGTCGGAGTTGCTGATAAAAATCAAACAGAGCCTGATTCGGGAAACGACCACGCCCGACAAGCGTAGAGGTCCGCTTGCCGAGCTTGAAGAAGGATACTCAGACCTCGCACTTCATCATACCATGGTCCTTGTGGATCCAAGACAGCCATCACGCATGCACGCATTAAGGGCATACATTGATAGCGGGACCATAGGAAACTATGTGGACCACAAATTGGCTACTAGGATGAATCTACCTCTCTGCAAAAAGACCACTACGGTTGTCATCACTACAGTCGATGGAACTGAAATTGCCCCTGGGCCTGTAACTCATTCCACTGCAGAGATGACATTATTGGGTCAAGATGGGCATTGAGAGACTATTGTGTTTGATTTAATTAAAGCCCCGCAGTTCCAAATAATACTGGGGATACCTTGGTTGGAAACACATAATCCTTGTATTGATTGGCGAGAGAAGAGAATAACCTTCCCGGATTGTGCAGATACTGGTTACGCGAAAAAACCCTTGAACCAAGGCCTGGCCACAGTTGCTACTCCAGTTGTGCAGTTACCTCAGGAATATCAAGAATTCCAGGATGTTTTCCAAAAAGAACAGGCCAACACCTTACCACCTCACAGATCATGCGATTGTCAAATTGATCTCATACCCGGTGCACAACCTCCATAGGATCTACGCCCTTACGGAGCCTGAAAACCTTCACCTGCGACAATACTTGGACCAATATCTTGGTAATGGCTTCATTCGTTCATCCAAGTCCCCTGCATCTTCAGCTTTGTTCTTCGTGCCTAAAAGGAAGGTGACCTCAGAACGTGTATGGACTACCGCGCATTAAATCAGATCACAGTTAAGAACCGATACCCACAGCCTCTGATTCCCAAATTACTAGACCAAATAAAGGACGCTTGCATCTACACTAAATTAGATCTCTGAGGGGCATCTCATCTGGTACGTGTAAAGAAAGGCGACGAATGGAAGACTGCCTTTCGCACTAAGTACGGGTTATTCGAATACCAGGTGATGCCCTTCGGGTTGTGCAATGCACCAGCAGCCTTCCAGTATTTTATGAACGATGTCCTTCGTGAACTTATTGACGTCTGTGTTGTCGTATAAATAGACGATATTCTAGTGTACTCCTCCTCAGAATCAGACCATGTGAAGCACGTTCGTGCAGTCCTTGAGAAACTACGCCAGCACAAGTTATATGCAAAATTGGAAAAATGCGTTTTTCATGCTACGGAAGTTGAATTCCTCGGATTTATCCTGACTCCAAAAGCAGTCCGAATGAACTCTCGAAAGGTGGACGCAATTCTCAAGTGGCCATCACCCAGTTCAGTTAAAGGGGTACAAAGCATGCTCGGATTTGCTAATTTCTACCGCAGATTCATCCCGGATTTCTCACGTGTTGTACACCCTATCACAGCACTTTTGCGAAAAGACAAACGCTTCTTGTGGACCGAAGAAGCTGAAAAGGCCATCCAAGAGCTGAAAGCGAAATTCACGTCTGCACCTGTCTTAAAGCATCCATGCCCTGAACTTCCATACATAGTTGAAACTGATGCATCCAGTTTAGCCATGGGAGCAGTCCTGTCCCAGAAGGATCCTGAAACCGGTCAACTTCACCCAGTAGCATTTTGGTCCAGAAAGTTCTCGGCACCCGAATTAAACTATGCGGTTACTGATAAAGAGTTATTAGCCATCAAATCCGCCTTCAAGGCTTGGCGGCATTATCTTCTCGGTGCCAGGCATACCATTACTGTAATCACCGATCACCGAAACCTGCAGTATTTAAAAACAGCCAAGGCCCAATCGTCACGCCAACTTCGATGGGCATTGTTCTTTGCCGAGTTCGATTTTGTGATCACTTATCGACCAGACTGTAAAAATGGCAAGGCAGATGCCTTATTCCGAATAGGGATGGGAGGAGCATATGCGAACCCGGAACCGATACCTATAATTTCAGAACAAAGAATTCTTGGCATAAGTACTCTACAGACACTAGAGGATATTCAGGTAAAGATCCAACAACTCTTCGATCCAACAGCCCTGCAGGACTGGGTAAAGAAAGGCCCTGTCATGATGCCTACCCCCGGGCATCCAGACCAAGTCCATCAACCCCAGAAGCAGGCATCATGTTACCTGGAGCAAACCCAGAAACCCCTGTTAGCGGCTATCTGGGTACAGTCCTGGTGCCATAGGCGCCAGGCTCATATGGGACATCAGTCCTATAGGCGCCAGACTCATATGTTAAAACTTACCTGATGCAGACCATGCTGCAAGGGATCCAAGCATCCAAGCCCATGTGAGGCTTGAAGGGACTATTTTATCTTAGGAACTATTTTGTTACTCGGGTGTGGTTGTGGAGGAATACTTACCTGGGACTACTTTGAAGGCTATTTAAACCACGCCCGAAGAGCAGCACATGCTTCGCGTTATTCTGCATCCAGCAGCGTAACGCTCACTGTGTCTGCTGTCAGCATCCAGCATCCTGCCTCCCCCGCCTCAAGACCAGAGCACCTAGAAAGAAGGGAAAGAAGAAGAAAGGTTAGAACAAGAACTTTACTGGATTTCTTACCTGATTTCGGATTCAGCGCATCTTCGAACCAGAAACAGACTTCATTTTAAACGCGTCGCATCACCAGCAGCAGCAGCAGCCATACTCACTGTTTGTCATAAAGCCACGACCAAACCTATGCCCCGAGGAAAAATCAAAGGCAAGAGGGCTGCAGGGGTTGTGGGAGGTACCTCCCTGAGTCGGTGTCACCTTTGTCCCCTGTGCAGATGTACCTGGTGTGGTGGAAATAGGAGTTCAGGCAGCAAAACCAAAGGAAGACTACACTTCCCAGCAGCCTCAGGCCTGGAACTACAGCCCAGCCAGCTCAGGGAACGCCCAGGACTACGCCCAAAGCAACGCGCATGCGCGAGGAGGCCATTGTGCATGCGCGATCCCGGAAAGTTTGTCCGTGCTCAACGCTGCTGCCGAGAGGACGTGCCTAGCAGAGCTCCAGCTAAGCCACTTGCGGGGCCGCCCTCGCTGCCGGATTCCACCATCAGGCCCCGCGATTCAAAAGATAAGTAGATTGAATTTCATTTAAAGCTTGCAGAAGAACTAACACTGAAAAGGCTCCGGTTGCCATTGACAATCAGGAGAGCCTCTCAAACTCTGGGGAAGTTACGCGACTAACTAATAACACTACTAAACTGCATGCTGATATGCACTCGCCTGTTGCGGGTGTTAACGTAACGCTGAGCCCGCCCGTTGCGGATCATTGAGAACAGTGCTGATGTGCACTCGCCAGTTGTGGGTGTTAACGTAACGCTGTGCTCGGCGGTTACGGGTTATTGAGAACTGTTACTCGCTACTTGTGGGTATTGTGAATTGCCAGAAGGCGTACGAGAGCAAAGCTAATTATCTCCTTTTTTGTCAGGAGTTTACCGCCGCCTACAGTGATCAGATTCCACGGCCCACAGACTGCGGAGCCGGCGGGCGGAACGAAACTCATTGGAAACCAGAGCTAAGTGACTTGATGTGATCAAAAGTCTAGTGTTTGAATTCATGTTGATAATTCGTTGTGAATCTTCTGTAGTAAGAGGGAGAAAAGTCAGTGTCAAGTCAAACTGAGTGCTGAAACCCTAATCAGAGTACTATGTCTATTGAAACCCTGAGGTGGGGCAAACTTTGTGTAGCAAACAGAGTGTTGGGTTCCAGTCTAAGGGTAATGCATGCATGAGATATTGAATGCATGAATGAATGGCTAAAGCTAAGCTGCATCTGCAACTACAAGATGGAAACAGCTCAGACTCCAAATGGACAGAGTCAAGGAGCATGCCAACCATAATACCCCTTATCCTATCCATAACCTCTTCCTATTCCATAACCCGGTTACCCTACCACCCCGAAACCCATCCAATCCGTGGACCCTAACCCTCTTTCCCCGTGGGTGTCGCGGTGACCTGTGGTAAAACTAATCCAGGTGCCAAGACCGTCAAGGGGAGGTAGGAGTTCTTGCTACTTCTACGTAGGGACGGACTTCGCCTTGACACCGTTCCTCGCAGCATCTCTACAATCCGGTGCTGTATCCATCACCAGGTTGCCACATTCCAGCACCTAAGGGGGACAAGAAAACAACAAGGTGGGCCAAGGGAACAAACAAGGACAATCTCTTGCCACCATATGCTTACCTGATTTTACCGCAGCAGGTATTATCCACCAGCACGCCAAATCTCCCATGCTGCACCTGCAAGAAAAGAGAAAGCAGCGAGTTAAACCTTGGCATCATTTACCGGACAGTGTTACAAAACACAGACTCTTACCTGAACGCTTTCAGCTGCCACAAGACGATCATCTTTTGGGTCTAAGCTGTAAAAGAAACAAGGAATTGGACAAGAGTGATTATTCGGACATTTTGAATCCTTTAGAACTATATACTTACGGCCTTTCGCCCGGAGGTTTGGAGCCAAGATTTGTCCAGAACTCTTCAAATACCCTCAAGCCAGTGAAGTAACTGGCCATCAACGCGCCCCTGCATTCTTCGCAGGATGGAGAGCTCATCATACAAAACTATAAGGTGAGCTTTGTGAAAGGGAATGTCAGAAGTGATAAGTGGGGTCATAGTGAGGTGTTACTACTCAAATCCACAGGTGGCTAATTCCCTTTCCCCGTCTTTAGGAGACTACTTCTACGGGTCAAGCAGACGAAGCTAGGTGGGCCAGTCTAGTCAGTCATCTCTGCACTACGCATCACGTTGGTGGAGACCGTGGCTGTCCAGTTCCGCTTGACACCCCTGTGGGAGCCAGGTGAGCGTAACAGAACGCGAAGCCTTCTTACAAATTCTCACCCGGGTGTCATGGAGACCTCAGAAACTGACCAACTGGCCCAATTATTAGGGGAATTTAGGGCTGAAGTACATGCCGCTCACCAAGCACCCTGTGCAAGTGATTTTACCAGGCAATATCCCTTTAGCCCCGCCAGAACGCTTTGCGGGGGACCCGAAAAGATTTGCTGTGTTCATGAACCAATGTCGTTTGCACTTTTTATGCAGACCTGGAGCCTTTCCAAATGATCAAGCCAAAGTAGCCTTCGTATTATCCTATCTCAGCGGCAGTGCAGTGTATTGGTCAATCCCACTAGTCAATCAGGATGACCCTATTCTTCGGGATTTTCAGGGTTTCCAAATAAGCATGGAAAGACTATTTGCCTGGCACTCTCAAGGACAGGCCCTGGATAACGAACTTTTGTCCCTACGACAGGGTAACCAAGACCTTCTAACCTACCTAGCAACCTTTAATAGGTTGGTGGTGGAAACTGGATGGCCCGAGGAAAAACAGGTTACGTTGTTTCATCGGGGACTTCGAGGAGAACTCAAAGATGTTTTGGCACAAGTTGTGAACCCACCTCAAGACTCTGCTGAATATATAGATTTAGTGCTCCAGTTAGATCACAGACTTCAGAATTGAAAGGCTGATCGAGCCAAGTTCGAGAACCGGGTGGTGGTTAAACCCAACGCTACCCCCAAAGGAACAGATGCCTCAGAACCCATGCAAATCGGAGGAGTTAAAATTGACACAGAAGCAAAGAGAAAAGAGGCAGCAAATGCAATTATGTCTATACTGTGGAACTTCGGGACATTTTCTACGGGATTGCCCTGTAAAACCAACCAAGAAGTTGGTAGGAGCTGCTGATAAAAGCCATATGGAGCCTGACTCGGGAAACGACCACGCCCGACAAGCGTAGAGGTCCGCTTGCCGAGCTTGAAGAAGCATACTCAGACCTTGCATTTCATCATACCAATGGTCCTTATAGATCCAAGGCAGCCATCACGTTTGCACGCAGTTAGTGCATACATTGATAGCGGGGCCATAGGAAACTATGTGGACCACGAATTGGCTTCTAGTATGAATCTACCTCTCTGCAGAAAGACCACTTCGGATGTCATCACCACAGTCGATGGAACTGAAATTGCCTCTGGGCCTGTAACTCATTCCACCGCAGAGATGACATTATTGGGTCAGGATGGGCATCGAGAGACTATTGTGTTTGATTTAATTAAAGCCCCGCAGTTCCAAATAATACTGGGGATACCTTGGTTGGAAACACATAATCCTTGTATTGATTGGTGAGATAAGAGAATAACCTTCCCGGATTGTGCACATACTTGTTACCCAATAAAAACCTTGAACAAGGACCTGGCCACAGTCGCTACTCCAGTTGTGCAGTTACCGCACAAATATCAAGAATTCCAGGATGTTTTCCAAAAAGAACAGGCAAACACCTTACCACCTCACAGATCATACGATTGTCAAATTGATCTCATACCTGGTGCACAACCTCCAGGTAGTAGGATCTACGCACTTACGGAACCCGAGAACCTTCACCTACGACAATACTTGGACCAATACCTTGCCAATGGCTTTATTCGTCCATCCAAGTCCCCTGCATCTTCAGCTTTGTTCTTTGTGCCAAAAAAGGAAGGTGACCTCAGAACGTGCATAGACTACCGCGCCTTAAATCAGATCACGGTTAAGAACCGATACCCATTGCCGCTGATCCCAGAATTACTAGACCAAGTAAAGGACGCTTGCATCTACACTAAATTAGATCTCCGAGGGGCATACCATCTGGTACGTGTTAAGAAAGGCGACGAATGGAAGACTGCTTTTTGCACTAAGTACGGGTAATTCGAATACCAGGTGATGCCCTTCGGGTTGTGCAATGCACCAGCAGCCTTCCAGTATTTTATGAACGATGTCCTTTGTGAACTCATTGACGTCTGCGTTGTCGTATACATAGACGATATTCTAGTGTACTCCTCTTCAGAATCAGACCATGTGAAGCACGTTCGTGCAGTCCTTGAGGAACTACGCCAGCACTAGTTATATGCAAAATTGGAAAAATGCGTTTTTCATGCTACGGAAGTTGAATTTCTTGGATTTATCCTGACTCCAAAAGGAGTTTGAATGGGCTCTCGAAAGGTGGACGCAATTCTCATATGGCCATCACCCAGTTCAGTTAAAGGAGTACAAAGCATGCTCGGATTTGCTAATTTCTATCGCAGAATCATTCTTGATTTCTTGCACGTTGTACACCCTATCACAGCGCTCTTGCAAAAAAACAAACGCTTCTTGTGGACTGAAGAAGCTGAGAATGCCTTCCAAGAACTGAAAGCGAAATTCAGGTTTGCACCTGTATTAAAGCATCCGCGTCCTGAACTACCATACATAGTTGAAACCAACGCATCCAGTTTAGCCATGGGAGCTGTCCTGTCCCAGAAGGATCCTGAAACCGGTCAACTTCACCCAGTTGCATTTTGGTCCAGAAAGTTCTCGGCACCCAAGTTAAACTATGCGGTTACCGATAAGGAGCTATTAGCTATCAAATCCACCTTCAAGGCTTGGCGGCATTATCTTCTCGGTGCCAGGCATACCATTACTGTAATCACTGATCACCGGAACTTGCAGTATTTAAAGACAGCCAAAGCCTAATCATCATGGCAACTTCGATGGGCATTGTTCTTTGCCGAGTTCGATTTCGTGATCACTTATCGACCAGGCTGTAAAAATGGCAAGGCAGATGCCTTATCCCGAATAGGAATGGTAGAAGCATATGCGAACCCGGAGCTGGTGCCTATAATTTCAGAACAAAGAATTCTTGGCATAACTAATTTACAAACCCTAGAAGATATTCAGGTAAAGATCCAACAACTCTTCGATCCAACAGCCCTACAGGACTGGGTAAAGAAAGGCTCAGACTACTCTGTCATCAATGACCTACCTTATTATCAAGGGCGTCTATTTCTACCACATAAGGAACTACAAGAACTAGTCATCTCCAATTATCATGACACCCTGATGGAAGGGCACCCAGGTATCGCAAAAACTGAAGCTAAAATTAAGAGACAATTCTGGTGGCCCACCTGTGGCATGAGCGCCCAAAACAAAAGTCAGAAGAAAAAACCGGCTGGCCTTTTACAACCCTTTGATATTCCACCTACACCATGGCACACCTTATCGTTAGACTTTATTACAGACCTACCTCCATGTAATGGATTTAACACCATTCTCGTCATTGTGGATCTTTTTTCCAAAATGGCCCACTTTATTCCTTTAAAGGGATTACCTTCTGCTTCAATTCTGGCCAAGGAATTTCTCGAAAACATTGTTCGAATACACAGAGTTCCCTCTGTATTGGTCTCTGACCGAGGTAGTCAATTCATTTCACATTTTTGTAAAAAATGTTGTCAATTGGCGCAAATCGACGTGAGGTTATCAACCAGTCACCATCCCCAGACCGATGGTCAAACGGAGAGGTCCAACCAGACTCTTGAACAGTACCTGCGTTGTATGCTACACCAGACCGAAAGTAATTGGAAAGATATTTTATGGATTTTTGAGTATGCCTACAATAACTCTGTACATTCAGGAACCGGACAAAGCCCCTTTTATACCATATATGGACATCACCCTCGAACCTCAGAACTAGATTCGCCTCAGCATTTAGAAATGCCCGCAATTAGTCATTTGCACTCAACTATTACACAAGACTTTAAAGAGGCAACAGAACATTTGAAACAAGCAAAAGAGAAATATAAGAAAAATGCTGATCAACATAGAAGTGAAACTCCACAATACCAGATCGGGGATCAAGTTTGGCTGGCTACAAAACACATACCTCTGAAGGGAACTCAGACTTTTAACCCTAGATATTTGGGACCTTACACTATTAAGGCCATTATCAACCCCGTGGCCATCAAATTGGAATTACCCTCTAATATGCGAATTCATCCTGTCTTTCATGTTTCACTTTTAAAACCAGTTCAACCAGGAACAAGATTAACCAAACCACCCGACCCCATCTTGATAGATGGAGAACCTGAATTCGAGGTAAAAATATCCTGGACTCCAACATGGTTAAATCAAAACTTTTTTATTTAATCGATTGGAAGGGCTACGGAGTGCAAGAAAGGTCATGGGAGCCTAGTGACCACGTTCATGCACCTCGGTTAGTGAAGAAATTCACTAAAAGCCACGGCTGGGGGCTGTTTGGGTTCAGTCCTGGCACCTTAGGTGCCAGGCTCATAGACTTTACTTACCTGATACAGACCATGCTGCTAGTGAGTCCAAGCCAACGTGAGGCAAGGATGGGACTATTTTTCTACAGGGACTATTTTTTACTTAGGCGTGGTTTTAGGGAACTTTCTACCTGGAACTACTTTGGAGGCTATTTAAACCATGCCCGAACAACAGCACACGCTTTGCGTTATTCTGCATCCAGCAGCGTAACGCTCACCGTGCCTGCAGTCTGCATCCAGTCTTCAGCCACGTCCACCTCGAATCTGGAGCTCCTAAAACCAAGAGGAAAGAAAAGGACAAGATTAGAAAATGAACTATTTCGAATTCCTCACCTGATTTCGGATCCATCTCGCCTCCGGACCTGGAAAGAACATCATTTCTGTACGCGTCACATCTCCAGCTGCAGCGCCGCACCATACTCACCAGTCCTCGCAGCATCTTTCGATTCCGCGCTGCCTCCATCATTTCTTTGCCGAACTCAGGCACCTGAGGGACAAAAGAAAACAACAAGGTGAGCTGAGAAAACCAACAAATAAAACACTTATCATCATAGACTTACCTGATTACCACCAGAGGCATTATTCTATAACTCTCCACATCTTCATGAGCCGCACCTGCAAAGGGAGAGAAAACAACACGTTAAACACCGGAAACATTTACTGGACAGCGTTGGGTAATACAGACTCTTCACTGAGCGCCACCAACTGCCACGAGGGGTATCTTCTCACGATCTTAGTTGCAAGACAAGGAAAGAAGGGGGGAACAAGAGTGAATCATTTGACATATTGAACTCTAAGAACTTGATACTTATCGAATCTTGCCAGGAACCTCAGAGTCAATACTCTCCGGAACTCTCCCACGCCTTCAAACCAGTGAAGTAACTGGCATCAACGCACCCCTGCAATCCACGCAGGATGGAGAGCTCATAATTTAAAAACATAAGGAGAATACTTCTACGGATCAAGCAGACGAGATTAGGCGGGCCAGTCCAGACAGTCATCTCGGCACTACACATCACGTTGGTGGAGACCGCAGCTGTCCGGGTCCGTTCGACGCCCCTGTGGGAACCAGGTGAGCGTAACACTGCCACCTTCCATAGATTGGTCAATCATGCGCTCAGTGGGCTGGAGGCCTTTTGTGTGGCTTACTTAGAGGACATTGCCGTCTACAGTTCCACCTGGGAAGAGCATTTGACACATCTGGATAAGGTGTTGCATGCCTTGAAAAGGGCTAGCCTCGCTATCAAAGCCACCAAGTGCCAGATAGCTCAGGGTAAATTCACATATCTTGGCCATGAGGTAGGAGGGGGTCAAATCCAACCTCTCCCCAGTAAAGTACAGGATGTACGTGACTGGGAGACTCCCACTACTCAAACCCAGGTGAGTGCCTTTTTGGGCCTCACTGGGTATTATTGCAATTTTATGGCAGACTATGGAACCATAGCTGCACCCCTGACAGCTCTGACTTCACCCAAACAGTCTAGGAAGGTTAATTGGACCGAAGACTGTCAGAGGGCCTTTGATGGCTTGAAAGAAAGTCTGTGTAGGGCACCTGTGTGTGTGCGCCCGATTAAAGCAAACCCTTTATTGTTCAAATTGATGCCTGCGACACTGGTATTGGAGCTGTCTTGTCCCAGTTAGATGACAAAGGGAGGGAACATCCTAACATATTCATCAGTAGACAACTCAAGGTTAGAGAACTTAGGTGGGCTACTGTTGAAAAGGAATGTTTTAGCATAGTTTGGAGCCTTAGGCATTTTAGGCCCTACCTTACACCTTACAGGGTCTACCTTCAAGGTCCCAACAGATCATAAGCCCCTGAAGTGACTTATGTAGATGAAGGGTGAGAACCCTAAACTGCTCAGGTGGTCCATTAGCCTGCAAGGGCTGGACTTCACCATAGAGCATAGACCAGGGAAGAGTCACGATAATGCAGATGGCCTTTCCAGAAGGTATGTTGACCTTCTGGAAGAGGGTGTCTATCTCGTGGGAGATTAGGCACCCTAACCTCAGTCTGGGGGGGGGCGACTGTGATGCTGGAAATGCATCGGAGGTACAGGGCCTCTGTATCCTTGTCCTTTACTGCCTTTTATCGTGTGTTCTGTCATGTTTTCTGTGCAGGAGTTCATGTGGGACTACAGGCGGTACAGCTCTCTCGTTTGGTTTGGTGTACAGACCCATGGCATACCCTTATGGCACCCATGGGTGGGGGTACAACCCTGCACTCCTATTGTATGTTTTTGGGCACCTGTGAGTGGCCCACAGAGCAGGGTATGGGCTGGTGGCAGCTCCATGCTGAATTTGACAGGTGCTCTGAGTATCCTCCATTTTGGGATACCCAGGCCCTGCCATTCGAATAAATTGATTCCTGATAGGAAACAAGATGGCCCCTGTGGCCTCTTGCTTTCTATTGCCTATTTCCCCTGTTTTCCCAAAGTCCTGGGAACCCCTGACTCTGTTTCTTCCCCCTGACTTGCTGTTATGTGGAAGTTACATATATGGTGTTGTTGTGAAGTCCAGGCAAGACTGGCTGGAGCCTTCCCAGTGACTGTATGTTGTGGGTACACCCTGTGGGTGGGAACTGGGTGAATGGAGTGTGTGACCAATATGCACTTCTGGTTGTGGATGTCTGGTTTCTGGTGTTTGACACAATGGGCCTCATTACAACTCACCTGGTATGGAAATAATGGTGGCAGTAAACCCGCCGCCACCGTTGTTTCCATACCGGGTGATCACGACTCCTGCAGGCGGAGGCGACAATCCCGCCAGGTCTGACCTGGTGGGTTTAACACCGCCCGCCTGCAGGCGGACGTGGAAACACCGGCACCATCACAAGATGGTGCCGGTGTTTCCATGATCCCCATTCCCATTGAGTCCTATGGGACGTGCCGAGGAGCATCAGCCGGTGGGTTTCCCGCCACGTGACGACCGTAGAGACGCCGGACGACTCGATGCCCTTGCTGGGCCAGAGTTCTTCACAATCTCTTTGCGGTCCTGAACTATCATCATCTAGGTGCCCCGCACGCTTCTTCCTTGCAGGACACCAATGCTCTGTCGTCGCCGAGCACCGCTAGGAACAATGCTGCCGCCTCGCCGTCATCGTTCACCACTTTTTCCTTGTGGGATCTTGACGATCCGTGGCTCCTGCCTTAAAGGGAGCCGCTCAAGAAGGATCGCCGACGACCCGACGACAAACTCTGCTATTCCAGGTACATTGGGGTTGTAGAACTATTTTAGAAGGAAATAAGACTCTTTTGAACAATATATGGACTGGGCTTGTACGATATATCTTTACTTTACAGGTTGCCCAGGTGGGGGGATCTCCACACAGAGCTGTGTCTAGGTAGCAGGACCAGTATTCTGCCTATTGTTCTAACCAACTGCTTTCCTCTTATATCTATTGTTGGTTTCCTTTACGAACTGATTTGCGTGACATTTAACCATACAGTTGGTGCACTTTAAAGAGATTGAATAGTAATTGTGGTACCACGTAGAACTGTATAGATTTGCCATTATAGATAACTGAGTACAAAGTGAGTTATTGTGATATTGTACATAGACTTGAATATAAAGACTGTGTTTTAACTAAAACAGTGTGTGGCCATTCCTTTGTGGCGGCTTGGGGACTACACTGTACTTAGGAACCAGCTAGCATTAACTCCTGAGAAGCTAGGCCTTAATTGCTCGACCACATACCAATAATAGAGAATCTTGGCTGGGGTCCTCTGTGCCTCTCCTCTGCCATATAGAGAGCAGAAGTACAGACCCCCCTCCGGTCTTTACACTGGTGGCAGCGGTGGGATGCTTATGGTTTTAAGAATCAGTGTAACACCGTGCCACTTACAAAATATCTGCACTTTGTTAAATTGAGATTTAGTTCTGTACAAGATAACAGTATTACAAGCAATGGCGTCTATTGCAAATGGTAAATTGACTAAGATGAGTTTAGAGGCTCTCCAGAGTGCTTGTGAAGCCAGGGAGTTAGACTTTGTGGATAAGTCTAGGGATGAGCTAATAGCTTCCCTGGTGGACTACCAGACTTACGGTGAAACTTTTGAAGGGGGGGATACAACCAATGAGGACTCTGCCCCTTGGGTTGTTGCTGAATCTGTCTCTGGGAATGCCACCAATCCTGCTGCCTCTGTTCCAATCCCCACCAATTCCGTGGAACTTGAGTTATTAAGGATGAATACCGCAAGTTGGAAATAGAAGCTGAGCTTAAGAAAGAGGAGCTGGCAAGCAAGTGGAACTCAAAAATAGGGATCTTGAACTCAAAGACAAGGACACTGAATGTCAGAGAATCCAGCTAGAGAAAGCTAGAGTGGAGACTTCAGCTAAACCCGTTGAGAGTGTCAGGTCCCCAGCCACCAAGTTTATGAAAGATTTGGTTGGTGTGTTTCTGGAGGGTTCAGATATCCCCCAATGGATTGAAGCGTTTGAAATGGCTTGTGCAATTCATGATGTTGATAAGAGAGATTGGGCTAAGTGTTTGTTAAGCAGAGTGCCTCAGACTGGATATGAGTGTATTCTGAAACTGAGTGTGGAAGAAAGGGGTCAGTACGAGTGCATGAAGTCTGCTTTGATTGTCAAGTTTGGCAAGACACCTACCCAATACCTTAAAAGGTTCAGGGAATTTAAGGAAAGAGAGAATATGTCTTGGGTTGACTGGGTGAGTGCTGCGCACATGAACATGATGGGGTGGATTGATGGTTACAAAGTGAAAATGTTTGTTGTATTGTCTCACCTTTTGTTTTTTTTAGCATTTTTCTGATGCCTGTTCACCAGAGCTGCGTCAGTATGTTGCTGACCAGAACATTTTGGATCCCTTTAAGCAGGCTAGGTTGGCTGACAAGTGGGTCTCCCATAGGGTGTCCCCTAAGGACTCCAGTGGGAAGGACAAGGACAAAGAAAAGGGGACCTCTCAGAAAGCTGAGGAGTACCAGAAGCAATCACAGTCGAGTAAAGCAAAACCTACCTCTCCTAAGACCGAAAAATCTAGTGGGGATAAGTCATCTGTGGATGGGAATAAGAGTAGTGGTCCACCTGCTGCAAAGCAAGCTCCCAATGGTTCCAGTACTGTACCCCGCATTACTGGCACTTGTTGGGGCTGTGGGGCTCTGTATCACAAGAGGGGTGACCCCAAGTGTAAAGGTAAGGCACTTGGAGTCCAGGCTGTCAGCCTGACCTACACTTACCCCCTGTCTGAGGTGGAGGACACTGTCCTCCCTGCCTCTACAGGGATCACATTTGGTGCTCCTGTAGAGATTTCCTTAGAGTCCCTTGGTGCCTGGGACCAGTACGCAGAAGTACTGGCGACTATCCCACAGAATACCTGTAGGTTTTTGAGAAATGCCCTCTTGAATAGCCAGCCTTCTACTGGCTTGAGAAAAACTGGGGCAAGCATGACAGTGGTGGACAGGACCCTACTAAAGCCAGAGGACTATGTAGGTGCTCCTTTGAGAACCACCAGGTTAGCTGGTGGGCCTCCCAAATTATCACCTGTAGCCTTAGTCACAATCATGATTGGAGACAAGACAGCAAAGCTTCCTGTCCTGGTTCAGGACAATGTCCTTCCTAACATTTTGTTAGGCAACGATCTAGTAGAGTTGGGGTTCATCTCTGATGGTCTCCCCATGACTCCTGCCGCAGTCACTAGGTCACAGGTGACACAGGGTCTGGCTGTGAGTCAGGTACCCGAGCCACAGGCGAGGCCTAAGGCAAGAAGACGGAAGAACAAGAAGGCTAGCTCTGTGACGGGGGCTCCTTCTCTTCCTGCTGTTTCTACAGCACCCATTGGGATCCATGTTCTGGACGGGCTGGGTCCAGTGGAAAACCCAAACTCAACTCCTTAGGGAGAAGCGACAGAAGACTCTCCTGTGGGAGAGGTTCTCAACCCGGAGGACCACCCTGATCTTCAATGCCTGCTGGCTGAAGGGGGACCCTCCCGGAAGGACTTCTGTAAGGGACAGAGAGAGTGCCACTCTCTCGAGGGTCTGAGGAAACAGGCCCTGTCCCAGGCACAAGAAGAAGTGCGTAGGACATTCTGGATCTATTGGGAGGGTGAGCTCTTTTTTTTTTTTTTAAAACAATTTATATTATTTTAACAAACAACACACCCAACATTACAACCTTTTTTAGGACGTACATAATCAGTATCAAAACATCATATTATAAAATGTTATTCGCTGTCCTCCCCACTCCCTCCCCACAAACTCGAGCCGTTCTAAGCGTGCCATCTGCATGTCCATTTTCAGGAATCTCAGTGCTTGTCGACTCTTCTGAGTCTTCTGTTTCATGATTGACCTGGTGGGGGTTCGCCATTGTGGTCACCAGTTGCCTCCAGGCTATCAGGGGGCCCACTTCCTCCTCACCCCCCCTAGTGACAGCTTCAAACCATACCACAGTTTCAGCTTCTGCCCATCTCAAGAGGTCCGTCCACCATATCTCCACTCTAGGCCTATAAGCCGCTTTCCAACACATTGCAATTCTACGCTTGGCTAGGATATAGGCCAGGTCCTTCATCTTACTGATATGCTTGGAGTTACGTGGCCTGGGAAAACTCCCGAGCATGCATGCCCAAGCAGACCCAACGTCAAGCACCACTCCCCCACTGGCTATTCTCATCTTTATTTCTTCCCAGAACCTCTGTACCTCAGGGCAAGCCCAGAACAAGTGCAGCAGCCCTGCCTCCTCCTCCCCGCACCTTGGGCATTTCTGTATAGCCGAGCCTCCAAACCTGGCTATTCTTCCGAGGGTCAAATAGGCTCTGTGGGTGACATGCAGCTAGATCTGCTGGAGTCTCACATTCTGGGACACCTTTTTATGGTACCTTTGAGCTCTATCCCACTGTCCCTCTGTCATGGGTTCTCCCACCTCCTCCTCCCAGTCATACCTCAGTTGGAGCAGCTCCTTCCCTGCCTTCGCTCTCAGGAGCTCATATATCCTAGATATTTCATGCCCACCCTCCGAGACATCATACATCGTTTCCAGGGTGGCATCAGGTTCTTCCGCTAGCACTGTCTCAGGCCACCTCTCCCTCACCCGTTTCATGAGCCTGGTATAAGTGATGTATTGGCCTCTATGCAGCCCAGTCTCCTCTTGTAGCCTCTGAAACTCCATTGCCTCCCCTTCCTGCCATATATCTCCGAGGGTGGCTAGCCCCACCGATTCCCAGTATCTGCGGACCCCCTTGAACATTTGGGAGTCATCCCCGCATAACACCGCCAGCGGGACCTGCTGAGAAAGCGGGTCTGGGTCACCCACAGTTCTCCATGCTCTGTGCCAAACCTCCCAGCCCACCTCCAGTAGTCTCCTCATCCCTGCCATTTTAGTGTTATGCAGCCATACTATCTCTCTTAGGAAGTATGGAGCTGTATCACCTTGCAAAAGCCTAGCTTCTGCCGAGTCCTCTGCGGACAACCACCTAGCCACATACAACAGCTGTCCTGCTAAGTAGTATAGCTCAAAATTTGGCAGGTTTATGCCCCCCTTATCACATGTGTTCTGAGGGTGAGCTCCTTGTTAGTGAGCCCACTAAGCCTGAACCTGGTTCCCTCAAGAGGTTGGTGATACCACAGGTTTACAGGCCCTTCCTGCTGCAATTGGCGCATGAGGTGCCCTTAGCTGGTCATCTTGGTACAGAGAAGACTAAGCAGAGGTTCTCTGCCCATTTCTACTGGGCCCGGATGGGAGTGGAAGTGGAGTCTCACTGCAGGACCTGCCCAACTTGTCAGTTGACTGGCAAGACTGGAGGTAGTCTCATTGCCCCACTGCAGCCATTGCCAGTGGTTGGCACACCGTTTGAGAGGGTGGGCATCGACATTGTTGGTCCCCTTGACCCTCCCACTTCAGGTGGACATCGGTTCATCCTGGTCTTGGTTGATCATGCCACCAGGTACCCTGAGGCTATACTCCTTCAGACTGTTACTGCCAAGGTGTTTGCCAGGGCTCTCCTGTGCATTTTCACCCATGTTGGATTCCCTAAGGAGGTTGTCTCTGACAGAGGATCCAGCTTCATCTCTAGTTACATGAAAACCATGTGGAAAGAGTGTGGGCTAACCTACAAGTTCTCCACCTGTTACCATCCCCAGACCAATAGTCTGGTTGAGAGATTTAATAAAACTCTCAAGGGCATGATAGGCGCTTTGGAAGAGCCCCTAAGGAGGAAATGGGATCTCCTCCTGCCATGCCTGCTGTTCGCTTACAGAGAGGTACCTCAAAAAGGTGTCGGTTTCAGCCCCTTTGAGTTACTCTTTGGACATCCCGTGAGGGGCCCCTTGCCTTGATCAGAGAAGGTTTGGAAGCCACCCCTCCAGGTCCCGCCAAGCAATTGGGGGACTATGTGTTAGGTCTCAGATGGAGGATGACACAGATGATGGGTCAGGCGACAGCAAATCTCAAGGGCAGCCAGGAATTGAATAAATACTGGCACTGACCTTAAATCCTCGCAAGCGGATTGGACTTCGGGACAGGAAATCCTTGTGATGCCTACCAAGCCTAGAGCTTTGGCAGACAAGTGGACTGGACCCTTCAGGATCATCTCCAAGATGGGCAAAGTCAATTATCTGGTTGACATGGGAGCCCCTGGGGTAGCCCCTCAGGTATTCCATGTTAACAGGCTCAAGCCTTTCCACAGATGAGCAGAAGTCTCATGTCTCTTGCTAGCTTCAGAGCAAGAAGAGGATGAGAGTGAGCCCCTTCCTGATTTGCCACATAGCAACCCTCAGGATGACTACTCAGTGGAGGGAGTACATCTCTCTCCCGATCTGACGACAGGGAAAAGACGGTGTTCTCAACACCAGAGGGACTCTACCATTTTAGGGTCATGCCTTTTGGGTTGATGAATGCCCCTGCCGCCTTCCATAGATTGGTCAATCATGCACTCAGTGGGCTGGAGGCCTTTTGTGTGGCTTACTTAGAGGACATTGCCGTCTACGGTTCCATCTGGGAAGAGCATTTGACACATCTGGATAAGGTGTTGCAGGCCTTGAAAAGGGCTAACCTCACTATCAAAGTCACCAAGTGCCAGATAGCTCAGGGTAAAGTCACATATATTGGCCATGAGGTAGGAGGGGATCAAATCCAACCTCTCCGCAGTAAAGTACAGGATGTACATGACTGGGAGACTCCCACTACTCAAACCCAGGTGAGAGCCTTTTTGGGCCTCACTGGGTATTATTGCAATTTCATGGCAGACTATGGAACCATAGCTGCACCCCTGACAGCTCTGACTTCACCCAAACAGTCTAGGAAGGTTAATTGGACTGAAGACTGTCAGAGGGCCTTTGATGGCTTGAAAGAAAGTCTGTGTAGGGCACCTGTGTTTTGTGCGCCTGATTACAGCAAACCCTTTATTGTTCAAACTGGCGCCTGCGACACTGGAATTGGAGCTGTCTTGAACCAGTTAGATGACAAAGAGAGGGAACATCCTATCATATTCATCAGTAGACAAGTCAAGGGTAGAGAACTTAGGTGGGCTACTGTTGAAAAGGAATGTTTTAGCATAGTTTGGAGCCTTAGGCATTTTAGGCCCTACCTTACACCTAACAGGGTCTACCTTCAAGGTCCAAACAGATCATAAGCTCCTGAAGTGGCTTATGTAGATGAAGGGTGAGAACCCGAAACTGCTCAGGTGGTCTATTAGCCTGCAAGGGCTGGACTTCACCATAGAACATAGACCAGGGAAGTGTCACGATAATGCAGATGGCCTTTCCAGAAGGTATGTTGACCGTCTGGATGAGGGTGTCTATCTCGTGGGAGATTAGGCACCCTAACCTCAGTCTGAGGGCGGGCGACTGTGATGCTGCAAATGCATCGGAGGGATATGGCCTCTGTATCCTTGTCCTTTACTGCCTTTTATCATGTGCTCTGTCATGTTTTCTGCGCAGGAGTTCATGTGGGACTCCTGGCGGTGCAGCTCTCTCGTTTGGTTTGGTGTACAGACCCATGGGATACCCTTATGGCACCCATCGGTGGGAGTACAACCCTGTGCCCCTATTATATGTTTTTGGGCACCTGTGAGTGGCCCACAGAGCAGGGTATGGGCTGGTGGCAGCTCCATGCTGAATTTGACAGGTGCTCTGAGTATCCTCCATTTTGGGATACCCAGTCCCTGCCATTTGAATAAGTTGATTCCTGATAGGAAACAAGATGGCCCCTGTGGCCTCTTGCTTTCTGTTGCCTATTTCCCTTGTTTTCCTAAAGTCTTGGGAAGCCCTGACTCTGTCCCTTCCCCCTGACTGGCTGTTGGGTGGAAGTTACATATATGGTGTTGTTGTGAAGTCCAGGCCAGACTGGCTGGAGCCTTCCCAGTGACTGTATGTTGTGGGTCCACCCTGTGGGTGGGAACTGGTTGAATGGAGTGTGTGACCAATATGCACTTCTTGTTGTGGATGTCTGGTTTCTGGTGTTTGACACAATGGGCCTCATTACAACTCACCCGGTATAGAAACAACGGTGGCAGTAAACCCGCCGCCACCGTTGTTTCCATACCGGGTGATCACGACTCCTGCAGGCGGAGGCGTCAATCCCCCCAGGTCTGACCTGGCGGGTTTAACACTGCCCGCCTGCAGGCGGACGAGGAAACACTGGCACCATCACGAGATGGTGCCGGTGTTTCCATGATCCCCATTCCCATTGAGTCCTACGGGACTCAATGGGAATGGGGATTTACACCATTCCGCCTCCGGAATTTCCGGGTCACCGGGGTTATAATGCCCCGGTGATTCCGGGAATCATGGAGGTGGAATGGCATTACGAGTCCGGCGGTAACCAGGCGGTTTTACCGCCTGGTTACCGCCAGACTCGTAATGAGGCCCAATGACTGAAACAGCCCTGCCCGAAATTGATATGAATGCAGTGTAGAGTGTTGAATGGCTGGGTACTTGTCGCTATACACATAACTTGTGAGTGTCTGAAGAGAAGTGAATGGCCTGAATGCACTATGCACCTGATTGGCTGCCTGCCTGCCTGCATGAATGCCCTTCTGACCGATTGGTTGCCTGAGTGTGACCCAGCAGAATGAATAGGAGATAACCTAGTATATCTTGGGGCCTCTCACTGATAGAAGTCGTGTTCAGAAGCTGAAGAGAAACTGGAGTTGAAACTGAAGCCTAACCTTGAAGCCCTGCTGGAAGAGAAGTCTTGATGCTGCTCTACTTACTCAATCTGAAAGCTGCTGTGTCTCCAAGGACTGACCCAGAGAGAACCTGGTAAGGCGCCCTCTTCCCGAGCTACGAGGGACCATCGTGCACCAGCTGATCTGTGCCAAAGCTCCCTGTTAGACAGACCTACGACAGGCTGCCGACCGGAGACGGGGACCGCTGCAGAATCACAAGGAGAAGCACCCGGACACTGTTGTCCATCATCGCCGACGACCGCCGTCGCTGACCGGAGCCGCCGTACTCCCTTTGCCTAAAGGAGAAGCACCCGGACACTGTTGTCCATCATCGCCGACGACCACCGTCGCTGACCGGAGCTGCCGTACTCCCTTTGCCTAAGTAACATTTGATCCAAGGACACTCTCACCTGCACCGTCGACCACTTTGTCCTGCCGGGGAAAGTCGAGGCCGCGACGTGCCGAGGAGCATCAGCCGGTGGGTTTCCCGCCACCTGACGACCGTAGAGACGCCGGACGACTCGATGCCCTTGCTGGGCCACAGTTCTTCACAATCTCTTTGCGGTCCTGAACTATCATCATCGAGGTGCCCCGCACGCCTCTTCCTTGCAGGACACCAATGCTCTGTCGTTGCCGAGCACCGCTAGGAACAAAACTGCCGCCTCGCCGTCATCGTTCACCACTTTTTCCTTGTGGGATCTCGACGATCCGTGGCTCCTGCCTTAAAGGGAGCCGCTCAAGAAGGATCTGCTGACGACCCGACGACAAACTCTGCCATTCCAGGTACATTGGGGTTGTAGAACTATTTTAGAAGGAAATAAGACTATTTTGAACAATTTGTGGACTGGGCTTGTACGACATATCTTTACTTTACAGGTTGCCCAGGTATGGGAATCTCCACACAGAGCTGTGTCTAGGTAGCAGGGCCAGTATTCTGCCTATTGTTGTAACCAACTGCTTTCCTCTTATATCTATTGTTGGTTTCCTTTACGAGCTGATTTGCGTGACATTTAACCGTACAGTTGATGCACTTTAAAGAGATCGAATAGTAATTGTGGTACCACGTAGAACTGTATAGATTTGCCATTATAGATAACCGAGTACAAAGTGAGTTATCGTGATATTGTACATAACCTTGAATATTAATTATATAAAGACTGTGTTTTAACTAATACAGTGTGCTGACATTCCTTTGTGGGTGCTTGGGGACTACACTGTACTTAAGCACCAGCCTGCATCACCTCCTGAGAAGCTAGGCCTTGATTTCTCGACCATGTACCAATAATAGAGAATCTTGGCTGGGGTCCTCTGTGCCTCTCCTCTGCTATATAGAGAGCAGAAGTACAGACCCCCCCCCCTCTGGTCTTTTAAATCAATACAACAAAAACAGCTGAGGAAAGACAAAGGCAAACAGGAACACTTACCTGAAGTATAGTGGGTTAGTCGCAGCAGGACTGGACTAGCACATGCTAGGGACCAGTGAAGGAACTCGGTCCAGATCATGCAATCGCCCCTGCCAGAAGCAGCAGGACAGAGTGCTCGCCAAAACTAATCAACAGGAGCAGTCCTGAGCAGCATCACCTATTAGCACCAGTTACGACATAACCGCAGAGGGCGAAGTCGGACCCGAGCGACCTCACCCCGGGAGGGCTGCAACCGTGCCCCAACGCCTTTGCAGAGACCAGGTGAGCGTAACAGAACGCGAAGCCTCTTCAAATCTCTGCCTGGGCGTTATGAAAACTTCTGAAACGGACCAGTTGGCCCGATTACTGGGAGAGTTACGGGCTGAACTTCATGCCTCAAAACAGGAAACAAATGCCCTAAGGAGGTATCTAATTGTGAACCAGGAGCGGACAGATGAACTAGCAAGGCAAATGCTCCAGGCACAGGCAGGCCAGGTCCCACTGCCGGGGTATGCCCCTCCTGCACTGCCTCCACAGCCTACGTCAGTACAGGTGGTTCTTCTAGGGGGGGTTCCCCTGTCCCCACCAGAACGCTTCACAGGTGATCCGAATGAGTATGCCATCTTTATGAGTCAATGTCGCCTACATTTCTTGTGCAGTCCTGGGGCATTCTCCATCGATCAAGTGAAAGTGGCATTTATACTCTCATATTTGGGAGGTAGTGCAGCGCACTGGTCAATACCCTTGGTAAACCAGGATGTTCCTTTGCTTCGAGACTTCAGAGGTTTCCAGCGTGAAATTGAGAAACTATTTGCAAAGCATACTCAAGGGCGGGCTCTGGACAATGAACTGTTATCACTACGGCAGGGTAATCAAGACCTACTAACATATATATCGCTTCCTTCAATCGTCTGATAGCACAAACTTACTGGCCAGAGGAGAAAAGAACTACACTCTTTTACTGAGGCTTGCGAGAGGAACTTAAGGACGTATTAGCCCAAGAAGTAAATCCCCCGGAAAGATGTGCTGAATACATCGACCTGACAGTGCAGCTCTCTCACAGATTGCAAGATCGGAAGATGGATCGGGCCAAGGCCGAGGGGCGGTCGGTCTACGTGCGACCTCGTGAGAATCAAACCAAATCACACAATCACTCCGACCAAATGCAAATCGGAGGCTTGTGGAGCCCACTCACCAAGGCAGAAAGAGAGAAAAGGAGCCAGCAGCAGCTTTGTACTGTGGTAAGGCAGGTCACTATCTCCAAGAATGCCCGGTGAAACCACCCAGGAAAACAATTGGAGCAATTGACAAGGGTGAAGAAGAAGACCAGGACTTGGGAACTCCAATGCCCGGCAAGCGTAGGGGTCCACTTGTCATGCGGTGAAAAGGAACCTATACAGACCACACATCTAGTCATCCCTCTGCTCCTGGTAAATCACAAGCAACCATAAAAAATACATGCCTTGGAAGCATACATTGACAGTGGGGCTGTAGGAAATTACATGGACCACAATCTGGCTACCCGGATAGGCCTTCCTCTCCGACAGAAGCAGGCTCAGAAAACGTCACAGCAGTTGATGGATCTCAGCTATCATCCGGGCCCAGTGACGAATTACACCGAGAAGGTCACGCTTCTGTGTCAGGACAGTCACCAAGAGGACATCACCTTCAATCTCATTGGCGCGCCTCAGTTCCAGATGATATTGGGAATGCCATGGCTGGAGACCCACAATTCGAGGATTGACTGGCGAAAACGAGTTCTGACCTTTCCCCATTACTCTGCCGATACCTGCTATAGCAAGGGATTCTCTTTGAAAGGTCTTACCAACCCAGGTTCATCGAAGAAAGAAACCATACTGGGCCTCACCAATTCACTACCACCTGAATACCTGGATTACCAATATGTCTTTCAAAATAAGCAAGCAAACACCCTACCTCCGCACAGACTGTATGACTGCCAAATTGATCTGGTACCTGGAGCTCAAGTTCCCTGCAGCCGGATTTACGCTCTAACGTAACAGGAAAACCAGCATCTAAAAACCTACCTCGATCAGTATCTGGCAAATGGCTTCATTCGTCCGTCCAAGTCCCCTGCATCCTCGCCCCTCTTTTGTGTGCCTAAAAAGGAGGGAGACCTGAGAACTTGCATTGACTATAGAGCACTTAACCAGATTGCGGTGAAAAAATGGTACCCGTTACCGCTTATCCCTGAGCTCTTGGCTCAAGTCACAAAAACTCAGATATATACAAAACTAGACTTAGGAGGGTCCTACCTTCTAGTAAGAGACAAAAAAAGAGACGAGTGGAAGACGGCCTTCCGCACGAAATATGGCCTTTATCATTATCAGGTTATGTCCTTTGGACTATGTAATGCCCCGGCGGCATTCCAATTTTTCATGAATGACGTGCTCCGCGAACTGTTGGATGTCTACGCTCTTGTCTATATTGAGGACATTCTTATCTATTCGACCACCAAGGAGGACCACGTCAACCATGTCCAGGCAGTTTTGGAGAAACTGCGGCAACACCAGCTAAATGCCAAATTGGAGAAATGCTTCTTTCAGGGGACAGAGGTAGAATTCCATGACTTTATTCTCACACCACGGGGCGTACGCATGGACACGCGCAAGTTAGACACTATCCTTAACTGGCCCTCACTGACATCCATAAAGGGAGTACAGAGTGTACTCGGGTTCGCAAACTTTTATCGCCGGTTCTTTCCCGGGTTCTCCAAGATCGTCCACCCAATCACCTCTTTACTACGGAAAAAAAAAAAACTATTTAATTGGTCCGCAGAGGCAGAGAAAGCCTTCCAGGAGCTAAAACAAGCATTTACCACAGCACCAATTCTACGGCATCCTCGACCAGAACTACCATACGTGGTCGAAACTGATGCTTCCAACATAGTGTTACGCTCACCTGGCTCCCACAGAGGCGTCGATCTGGACTGGACAGCTGCGGTCTCCACCAATGTGACGCATAGGGCCGAGATGACAGACTGGATTGGCCCACCTAGCTTCGTTTGCTAGGAATATTCTTCTGCAAATGGAGAAAGGGAATTAACCACCCGTGGAGTTGAGCGTAAATCCCCCCACCCCGCTGTTCTACCCACTGATCACCTTTGATGTCCCCTCTTATAGTCTCACCTGATGGTTTGAAAAGATGAGCTCTCCATCCTGCATTGAGCGCAGGGGCGCGTAGATAACCAGTTGCTTCACTGGCTCGAAGGAATTGGTGAGTCCAGAACAATATTGACTCTGATATTCCCGGCAAGACGCCGTAAGTATGTAGTTCGTAAGAGTTCAAAATGCCTAACTTTCACTCTTGTCCGATTCCTTGCAGGTTGCAGCTTGACCCTACTGAAGAGTTCCTCGTGGCAACTGGTAATATTCTGGTAAGGATTTGTATTATCCAACACAGTTCGATAAAATAATGTCTATATGTAATCTGTTGCTTTCTCCCTTATTCAGGCGCTGAGAGAAAGTATGAAGTCTCGGGGAATAATGCCTCTGGCGGTAAAATCAGGTAAGTCTTTTGTGGTGAGGAGGGTTCCCCTTGTTAGTCCCTTTGTTTCACCTTGCTTTCCTTTTGTTTCCGGGGCTTGGGGCTTGGCTTAGGGGCCGGGGTTCGGCTAGGATGCAGTGGAAGCTGCGCCGACCCGTGAAGAGGAATAGTACCCCCGGTGGTACAATCAGGTAAGTCTAAGGGGGGTATTCCTCTGTGTATTCCCTTGGCTCACCTTGCTGTTCTTGTCTTCTCCTTAGGTGCCGGAATGCGGCGGGAACATACAGGAGGATGCGGTGGAATGTGAAGGTGCTGCGAAGGCCGGTGAGTTCAGCGCGGCGCTGCAGCAGGCTAGGCGACGCACATAAAATAACTTCTTTCTTCCAGCTCGAAGGCGCGATGGATCGGGAATTCAGGTAAGGATCAAAGGTATTGCTCTTGTTCTAACCTTTTCTCCTTCTTTCTCCATTTTTCTAGGAGCTCCAAACTCGAGGCGGGCGTGGCAGAAGACTGGATGCAGACTTGCAGGCACGGTGAGCGTTACTCTGCTGGATGCAGAATAACGCGAAGCGTGTGCTGCTCTTCGGGCGTGGTTTAAATAGCCTCCAAAGTAGTCCCAGGTAAGTATTCCTCCCCAGCCCCACCCGAGTAAAAAAATAGTCCCTAGGTAAAATAGTCCCTTCCAAGCCTCTTTTGGCTTGGAACTCTTGCAGCTGGTCTGCATCAGGTAAGTTTGCAGCATGGTCTGCATCAGGTAAGTTTTAATCTATGAGCCTGGCGCCTATGGCGCCAGGACTGACTCCCCATATGAGCCTAGCACCATAGGCGCCAGGCCTGCACCCAAATAGCCCCTAGCAGGGGTTGTTGGGCTTGCTTGGGGTAACTTGATGCCTGCTTCCGGGATTGCTGGACTTGGTCTGGGTCCCCGGGGGTAGGCATCATGACAGCACTCCCCCCCAAGGCCCCTCCTAAAGTCGTTCATCCCTGTGGTTTCGGGTTTGTTTGGGAAATTTCGATGGAATCTTTTCACCAATCGGGGTGCATGAACATGGGCACAAGGTTCCCATGACCTTTCCTGTGGTCTGTAACCTTTCCAGTCGATTAAATAAAAAAGTTTTGACTTTATCAGCTTGGAGTCCATGATGTTCTTAACTTCAAATTCGGGTTCTCCGTCTACAAGGATGGGGTCTGGTGGCTTGGTTAGTCTTGTCTCTGGTTGTACTGGCTTCAAAAGTGACACATGAAAGGCGGGATGAATTCGCATATTAGCAGGTAAGTCCAACTTGACAGCCACCGGGTTGATAATGGCCTTAACAGAGTAAGGTCCCAAATATCTGGGGTTAAAGGTCCGTGTTCCCTTTAGAGGTATATGTTTTGTGGCTAACCATACTTGGTCCCCTATTTGGTATTGTGGAGAATCACTTCTATGCCGATCAGCATCTTTCTTGTATTTTTCTTTCGCCTGTTTTAAATGTCTAGTTGCTTCCTTAAAGGCTTGTGTAATCGTAGCGTGCAGATGGTCCACTGCGGGCATTTCTAAGTGTTGGGGTGAGGTTCGAGGATGGTGCCCATATAAGGTATAAAAGGGGCTTTGTCCAGTTCCAGAGTGTACTGAATTATTGTATGCATATTCGGCGATCCAAAGAATGTCTTTCCAATTACTCTCCGTCTGATGTAACATACAACGCAGGTATTGTTCGAGAGTCTGGTTGGTCCTATCTGTTTGACCATCGGTCTGGGGGTGGTGACTGGTCGATAAACTCACATCGATTTGCGCCAATTGACAGCATTTTTTCCAAAAATGTGAAATGAATTGATTGCCCCGGTCAGAGACCAATACGGACGGAAATCCGTGTATGCGAACAATGTTTTCGAGGAAGTCCTTGGCCAGGATTGAAGCAGAAGGTAATCCCTTTAAAGGAATAAAGTGGGCCATCTTGGAAAAAAGATCCACAATAACTATAATGGTGTTAAATCCATTGCATGGGGTAGATCAGTAATAAAGTCTAACGATAAGGTGTGCCATGATGTAGGCGGAATGTCTAAAGGTTGTAAGAGTCCAGCTGGTTTTTTCTTTTGACTTTTATTTTGGGCGCAAATGCCACAAGACATCACAAATGATTTAGGGGTCGATACATGGAATTAATATGGGCCGAAAATTCCCGCGCAGAGGTGCCAAAATGTGCGATTCGCAGTAAAAGTGCGAAAATCGCAGTGCAAGTGCGAAAATCGCAGGGAAACCAGCGCACATCGATTCATGGAAGTCCGTGCGCGAGAAAAACATTGGATGTGCGCTGAAAAAGTGTGCCGCGCACGCCGGCGCACAGGTCATCCAACAGCGTGCGCCACGGCCACTGCGGAATCGCACATAGCGCGGCGCACATCACAAAAGTAGGGGGAACACGGGGCGTAACACTCGGAATGGGGAACAACACGTGAAAATATGGGCGTCACGGGGGAAGTACAGGAGGCAAGTGCGCGGAACGCCCACACGCTCGCCTGCAACCCGTATTCATGGAATCGAATAGGGCAAACCAGCGCATGGTCAAAGACGCACACAGGGCCAAACAAGTACGCCACAAGAAAGCAGGCGGTAGCGTCCCTGCGCCTGAAATAAATGTGCGGCAAAATGTGCACCAATAAAAAGCACCCATATACGGCCATGATGAATGATCCATACAGTGGCCCTCTGGGACAAATGAGGTGCAAAGGAGTACCAACAAACACGGACACCCGCTGTGTGAAAAATAGAGTGTGCGTGTGTTTCGGGATGCGCGGGATGTTCCACACGCAATTGGCCTGGGTACGTGTACTTCGGGGTGCGCAGGAAGTTCCACACGCGATTGGCCTGGGTACGCATGTTTCGGGATGCGCGGGAAGTTCCACACGCGATTGGCCTGGGTGCGTGTACTTCGGGGTACGCGGGAAGTTCCACACGCGATTGGCCTGGATACGTGTGTTTCGGGATGCGCGCGAAGTTCCACACGCGATTGGCCTGGGTACGTGTACTTCGGGGTGCGCGGGAAGTTCCACACGCGATTGGCCTGGGTACGTGTGTTTCGGGATGCGCGGGAAGTTCCACACTCGATTGGCCTGGGTACATGTACTTCTGGGTGCGCGGGAAGTTCCACACGCGATTGGCCTGGGTACGTGTGCTTTGGGGTACGCGGGAAGTTCCACACGCCATTGGCCTGGGTACATGTGTTTCGGGATGCGCGGGAGGTTCCACACGCGATTGGCCTGGGTACGTGTACTTCGGGGTGCGCGGGAAGTTCCACAAGCGATTGGCCTGGGTACGTGTGTTTCGGGATGCGCGGGAGGTCCCACACGCGATTGGCCTGGGTACATGTGTTTCGGGATGCGGCGGGAAGTTCCACACGCGATTGGCCTGGGACGTGTGTTTCGGGATGCGGCGGGAAGTTCCACACGCGATTCGCCTGGGTACGTGTACTTCGGGGTGCGCGGGAAGTTCCACACGCGATTGGCCTTGGTACGTGTGCTTCAGGGTACTCAGGAAGTCCCACACGCGATTTCAGCAGGGTACGTGTATTCCGAGGTGCGCGGGAAGTTTCACACGCGATTTCAGCAGGGGACGTGTATTTCGGTGGTGCCGGGGAGTGCTACACGTGATTTGGCCGTGTGCGTCCACCCAGGTGTTCCCTCTACACCCTCCACGGCCCCTGCAGGCAACCCACACCACAGGGGACTACCCTGCACCCCTGCTCATGTCCCACAGGCAACCCATCCACCATGGCCATGCCCCCCAGCCAACCCACATGTCACCTTGCACTACTGATCACCAACACATGTCTCCCAGCACCCCCACCCCCCAGCACTGTGGGGCACCCCCCACCAGGCCCCCACTCATGTCCAACTCATGTCTCCCAGCACCCCCACCTCCCAGCACTGTGGGGCACCCTCCACCAGGCCCCCACTCATGTCTCCCAGCATCGCCACCCCCCAGCAGTACAGGGGCACCCTCCACCAGACCCCCACTCATGTCCAGCGCATGTCCCCATCACCCCCACCCCCCAGCATCCAGGGGCACCCTCCACCAGGCCCCCACTCATGCCTCCCAGCACCCCCACCCCCCAGCAGTGCAGGGGCACCCTCCACCAGGCCCCCACTCATGTCCAACTCATGTCTCCCATCACCCCCACCCCCCAGCAGTGCATGGGAAGCCTCCACCAGGCCCCCACTCATGTCTCCCACCCCCCCTCACCCCCTATCACTGTGGTGCACCCTCCACCAGGCCCCCACTCATGTCTCCCAGCACCCCCACAGCAGTGCAGGGGCACCCTCCACCAGGCCCGCACTCATGTCCAACTCATGTCTCCCATCACCCCCACTCCCCAGCAGTGCAGGGGCACCCTCCACCAGGCCCCCACTCATGTCTACCACCACCCCCACCCCCCAGCAGTGCAGGGCACCCTCCACCAGGCCCACACTCATGTCTAACTCATGTCTCCCTGCACCCCCACCCCCCAGCAGTGCAGGGCACCCTCCACCAGGCCCCCACTCATGTCTACCACCACCCCCACCCCCCAGCAGTGCAGGGCACCCTCCACCAGGCCCCCACTCATGTCCAACTCATGTCTCCCTGCACCCCCACCCCCCAGCATCCAGGGGCAGCCTCCACCAGGCCCCCACACATGTCTCCCATCACCCCCACCCCCCAGCAGTGTAGGGGCACCCTCCACCAGGCCCCCACTCATGTCTCCCACCACCCCCACCCCCCAGCAGTGCAGGGGCAGCCTCCACCAGGCCCCCACTCATGTCTACCACCACCCCCACCCCCCAGCAGTGCAGGGCACCCTCCACCAGGCCCCCACTCATGTCCAACTCATGACTCCCTGCACCCCCACCCCCCAGCATCCAGGGGCAGCCTCCACCAGGCCCCCACTCATGTCTCCCTGCACCCCCACCCCCCAGCATCCAGGGGCACCCTCCACCAGGCCCCCACTCATGTCCCCCTGCACTCCCACCCCCCAGCAGTGCAGGGGCACCCTCCACCAGGCCCCCACTCATATCTACCATCACCCCCACCCCCCAGCAGTGCAGGGGCAGCCTCCACCAGGCCCCCACTCATGTCTACCACCACCCCCACCCCCCAGCCACCAGGGGCACCCTCCACCAGGCCCCCACTCATGTCTCCTACCACCCCCACCCCCCAGCATCCAGGGGCACCCTCCACCAGGCCCCCACTCATGTCCATGTCTACCAGCACCCCCACCCCCCAGCAGTGCAGGGGCAGCCTCCACCAGGCCCCCACTCATGTCCCCCTGCACCCCCACCCCCCAGCATCCAGGGGCACCCTCCACCAGGCCCCCACTCATGTCTACCATCACCCCCACCCCCCAGCAGTGCAGGGGCAGCCTCCACCAGCCCCCACTCATGTCTACCACCACCCCCACCCCCCAGCCACCAGGGGCACCCTCCACCATGCCCCCACTCATGTCTCCCACCACCCCCACCCCCCAGCATCCAGGGGCACCCTCCACCAGGCCCCCACTCATGTCTACCACCACCCCCACCCCCCAGCAGTGCAGGGGCAGCCTCCACCAGGCCCCCACTCATGTCTTCTACCACCCCCACACCCCAGCAGTGCAGGGGCAGCCTCCACCAGGCCCCCACTCATGTCTACCACCACCCCCACCCCCCAGCCACCAGGGGCACCCTCCACCAGGCCCCCACTCATGTCTCCCACCACCCCCACCCCCCAGCATCCAGGGGCACCCTCCACCAGGCCCCCACACATGTCTCCCACCACCCCCACCCCCCAGCAGTGCAGGGGCAGCCTCCACCAGGCCCCCACTCATGTCCCCCTGCACCCCGACCCCCCAGCATCCAGGGGCACCCTCCACCAGGCCCCCACACATGTCCCCCTGCACCCCCACCCCCCAGCATCCAGGGGCACCCTCCACCAGGCCCCCACTCATGTCTACCATCACCCCCACCCCCCAGCAGTGCAGGGGCAGCCTCCACCAGGCCCCCACTCATGTCTACCACCACCCCCACCCCCTAGCCACCAGGGGCACCCTCCACCATGCCCCCAGTCATGTCTCCCACCACCCCCACCCCCAGCATCCAGGGGCACCCTCCACCAGGCCCCCACTCATGTCTACCACCACCCCCACCCCCCGGCAGTGCAGGGGCAGCCTCCACCAGGCCCCCACTCATGTCTTCTACCACCCCACACCCCAGCAGTGCAGGGGCAGCCTCCACCAGGCCCCCACCCATGTCTACCACCACCCCCACCCCCCAGCCACCAGGGGCACCCTCCACCAGGCCCCCACTCATGTCTCCCACCACCCCCACCCCCCAGCATCCAGGGGCACCCTCCACCAGGCCCCCACTCATGTCTCCCACCACCCCCACCCCCCAGCAGTGCAGGGGCAGCCTCCACCAGGCCCCCACTCATGTCCCCCTGCACCCCGACCCCCCAGCATCCAGGGGCACCCTCCACCAGGCCCCCACACATGTCCCCCTGCACCCCCACCCCCCAGCATCCAGGTGCAGCCTCCACCAGGCTCCCACCATGTCTCCCATCACCCCCACCCCACAGCAGTGCAGGGGAACCCTCCACCAGGCCCCCACTCATGTCCCCCAGCCAACATGTCACCACAATGTAGATCCCTGGCCCTTATGGTCAGCCTCCAAATGTCAAACACCCACCTGAGTATTGCATCCACCCACTTAGAAATGGCAAAAACATGATAGAACCCCAATTGCAAGTTTGGAAATGAACACATGTCCCTCACATACACCCAATGGGTGTCAGTGAATGTCAAAACCCATAGCATGATATGCATGAAACCAATGAGATGATACTACACATTGAAGTTTGAAGAAAAAATATGTATTAAAAGCAACATAAATTGAATCAAAAATAAACAAACAATAATGGAAATTAAAAAAGAAAAAAAACAGCAGGTCCGTGAAATAATGCAAAACCACAAATCATAATGCAAAGGAAAGGTGTCCAAAGTCACAGTCCACAAAAGTAAATCCAATGGAAAATTTAAATCCAAAACCATTGCTCCATGGGGAAATCATAAAAAAAATTGAAAATCCAAAAGTCAACTATATACAGATAAACAATCCAGGGTCCATGATCCCAACCGAAGAAATGAAACCTATCTAATAACACTACCTAAAAAAAAAACTATATAGAAAAATGTGGCCCATTGTCCAAAAGGTCAAAAAAAAAATGCAAAACCAAAGGAAACCTAACACTAACTACAGAACTATTTACAAGGGCAGCGGGCTAGTCCGACGGCTCACTTCGGGATGTTCCGGGCCAGGGTATCATCGAACTCCTGCTCAATGTCCCAGAGGCGGTCCTCCTCCATGGCCCCGAGGGTCCGCAGGGTCGTCCACATGTTCACCCCAAAATCCCTGCGGATTGCCTCGAGTCACTCGGCCCGCCTCAGGGCCCTACGCATGGAGTTCTCCGCCCTGACCATCGTGAGCCGTGCCTCTTCTGCCCGCTGCCGCTCCGCATCTATGGCGTAGCCCAACCGCTGCCACACGGAAGACACTTCCCGTCCTGGGTCCTCCTGCCCTCCGGCCGATGCCTGCCCCTCCGATGTCGAAGGCCCTGAGCCATCATGGCTCCCACCACGTTGCTGCTGCTGCTGCGCATCTGCCCGTGCACTGCCTCCTGCTGCCTGCACATCCTCCGCTGGATGTGGTGCAGTCGTTGATGTGGCCACCCCTGCTGGACGTCCGACTCCCGACTGTGGCAGGGATGCCTCCTCCACCAGCCTGGCCGCACCGTCAGAGGCAGCTCCACAGGGCACCCAGGTGACTGATGGGTGGGAAGATGGCACGGAGGACGACTGGCGCATAGGGGGTTCAGTTGAGGAGGTGGTCGTAGCAAGCCCCATCAAACGGAGGAATCCGGCCTGGGTGACCTGTTCCAGTAGGCCGACGCGGTCAACGATCCATTCGAGATGACGTGCAGTCTCCTCATGAAAAGACTGCAGGTCACCTCGCATGGCCCGTTGACGCAACGCCACACCAGTCAGGACAGGCTCAACCCGGACCCGGATAGCCACGTCCACAGGCAGAGGAAGGCCAGTTGTTGTAAGCTCATCCCCTGCCTGAAAACGGGTCTGGACGTAGGCATCCCTGCTGGTGCAAGATGATGCAGTGACAGGAACAGGGACATGATTGCACACAGCGGCGACCTGTGCTGCCTCCTGTCCCTGGTCCTGCACTGCACGACTAGCACCAGTGGAATCCCCACCTCCAGACCCCGTCCTGTTGCTTGTGCGGCCTCCTCCTCCACCAAACCCCGAACCAACCTGGATGACTCCGTGCCATCTTCCCCCGTTGGGCCCTGTGGGGTCCCAGCTGCCCCTTCTGCTGCCGAGGAGTCTAACTCCGACCTCCGCCTCTTGGACCTCCCCCCCGCAGCTGCGGCCTGGGACGCGGCACCGGACTCCTCACTCCCCGACGAGATCACAACCTGGGAGGGGAGCCGGCCTTGCGTCTCCGGCTGGCGGTGCGATCCCCGCCGCTGTGCTCCACAGCACCTTCTCCGCCCTCTTCATCAGTTGACGCTGCAGACAGGGAGAAATAAAACACAGGCATCAGGGCACTGTACAATGGACACATACACACATGACAGTTGCACATGAGAGGCATTGGCAAACCTCAGACATGGCATCACAATCGGCAACACACATGTCATTTCAACTTGCACACATGAGCCATACCACAGCCACATCGCAACTGCCAGCACCATCCATACACATACAACACCATGAGCAGGCAAAGGTGAGCCAGACATCACATGCAACACAGGGAGTGCACTACACATGCACGCACACCACCACACTTGCATCCATGTGTACACCTCAGCCAACTGTCGCAGTGTTCCGATGGGCATCCATGTCACATCTGCCAATCAGGCTTCCACATCCCGCTGTCACATGCATCCATGTTGCATCACTGTTGCACCCTTGTCAAATACACACACATGCACATGTACACAGTGCTGATACATGCAGCTGAAAACAACATACATGCGTGACATCACGAACATGCCTACTTACATACACATTCATCCAAACATGTGTGCCCAGACAACTGCATTTGGCATGCAAGCCTACCACACAAGCACCATCCATGTCTCACATGTCTCACACATGACAGCCCTCGCATGTGTTAGCTTCACGGCCCTGTACACCCCCACCCATACTCGGCCCCATACAAACAGATGTGCAACCGGCACACTACTGGCACATCACCACACGCACAGCTTACAATCATGATGCATGTACACTTACCGCTCGACTCCAGATGGGTCTGCCTCTCAAGGACCTGGACGTGGAGCGCTGGGGATATGCGTTCCAGGACCCTCATCTGATCTTCCGACAAGTGGCCCTGCGCACCTTAGCATCCGCTGCCTTCAAGAGGCGCCAGGCCTTGTTCAGGGTCCTGGACCTGAGGTTCTCCCAGCGCTTCTTGACATGTTGGAAGTCGCGGACTGCCACCCCCTCCGCGCTGATGGCAGTCACGATGTCCGTCCAGATCCGAGTCCGTCCTTCCTTGTCGGCGCGCACACTTCCGAAGAGGGCATCATACTGCCCCAGGACTTGCTCCACCAGGACACCAACTTCCCTGGCACTGAAGCTGGTGCCCCTCTGCCTCTCTGGCCGGGGGTTGTCAGTGGTGCCAGATGTTGCAGTGCCCGACATGACAACCCCAGAGGCAGGAGTAGGTGGGCAACTGGGTCCTGGGGCTGGGCTGTGGAGCGATGGAATCCCAGTCGGGAGTCTTTGGTTCCAGCAGGGGTGGTCACAGCAACAGCACCCTTGGCTGATGTGCAGGCAGCAAATGGCAGGGCACGTGGGCAGCAGGCAGTCAGGCAGGAGCAGATGGCAGGTGGGAGCGTGCTCGGTGCTCTGGGGGGCAGTAATTCGGCCTTCTGGGCAGGAGCGTGGTCTTCCGTGTGCTTACGCGTGGCCAGCTTGATACGGAGTGATTTTGCACGTGAAAATCCTGCACGTCTGCATGTAAATCGAGGACAGGCCCTAAGCGCATATGCACGTCAGCACGCATATGCGATTTCATTGGACCAAAGGCGCTTAGCGCGTAAGCGCGTCTGTGACGTGACGCGCGCGGGTGTTTCCCTCATAACACGTGATGAGAGAGCACACGTGGATTTCCACCAATCGCGTGTGAAACTTCCTGCGCACCCCAGAAATACACGTGCCCAGGCCAATCGCGTGTACGCTCACTTCCCTCCGAATACACGCGATGACACTCGGACGTGCAATTTTACCACATTTGCTCTGTCATCACGTGTTATGAGGGAAACACCCGCGCGCGTCATGTCACAGACGCGCTTACGCGCTAAGGGCCTTTGGTCCAATGAAATCGCATATGCGTGCTGACGTGCATACGCGCTAAGGGCCTTTCCTCGATTTACACGCAGACGTTCAGGATTTTCACGTGCAAAATCACTCCGTATCAAGCTGGCCACGCGTAAGCACATGGAAGACCAAGCTCCTGCCCAGAAGACCGAATTACTGCCCCCCAGAGCCCCGAGCACGCTCCCACCTGCCATCTGCTGCTGCCTGACTGCCTGCTGCCCACGTGCCCTGCCATTTGCTGCCTCCACATCAGCCAGGGGTGCTGTTGCTGTGACCACCCCTGCTAGAACCAAAGACTCCCGACTGGGATTCCATTGCTCCACAGCCCAGCCCCAGGACCCAGTTGCCCACCCACCCCTGCCTCTGGGGTTGTCATGTCGGGCACTGCAACATCTGGCACCACTGACAACCCCCGGCCAGAGAGGCAGAGGGGCACCAGCTTCAGTGCCAGGGAAGTTGGTGTCCTGGTGGAGCAAGTCCTGGGGCAGTATGATGCCCTCTTCGGAAGTGTGCGCGCCGACAAGGAAGGACGGACTCGGATCTGGACGGACATTGTGACTGCCATCAACGCGGAGGGGGTGGCAGTCCGCGACTTCCAACATGTCAAGAAGCGCTGGGAGGACTTCAGGTCCAGGACCCTGAACAAGGCCCGGCGCCTCTTGAAGGCAGCGGCTGCTAAGGGGTGCCGGGGCCACTTGTAGGAAGATCAGATGAGGGTCCTGGAACGCATATCCCCAGCGCTCCACGTCCAGGTCCTTAAGAGGCAGACCCGTCTGGAGTCGAGCGGTAAGTGTACATGCATCATGATTGTAAGCTGTGCGTGTGGTGATGTGCCAGTAGTGTGCCGGTTGCACATCTGTTTGTATGGGGCCGAGTATGGGTGGGGGTGTAAAGGGCCGTGAGGCTAACACATGCGAGGGCTGTCATGTGTGAGACATGGATGGTGCTTGTGTGTGTAGGCTTGCATGCTAAATGCAGTTGTCTGGGCACACATGTTTGGATGAATGTGTATGTAAGTAGGCATGTTCGTGATGTCACGCATGTATGTTGTTTTCAGCTGCATGTATCAGCACTATGTACATGTGCATGTGTGTGTATTTGACAAGGGTGCAACAGTGATGCAACATGGATGCATGTGACAGCGGGATGTGGAAGCCTGATTGGCAGATGTGACATGGATGCCCATCGGAACACTGCGACAGTTGGCTGAGCTGTACACATGCATGCAAGTGTGGTGGTGTGCGTGCATGTGTAGTGCACTCCCTGTGTTGCATGTGATGTCTGGCTCACCTTTGCCTGCTCATGCTGTTGTATGTGTATGGATGGTGCTGGCAGTTGCGATGTGGCTGTGGTATGGCTCATGTGTGCAAGTTGAAATGACATGTGCGTTGCCGATTGTGATGCCATGTCTGAGGTTTGCCAATGCCACTCATGTGCAACTGTCATGTGTGTATGTGTCCATTGTACAGTGCCCTGATGCCTGTGTTTTATTTCTCCCTGTCTGCAGCGTCAACTGATGAAGAGGGCGGAGAAGGTGCTGTGGAGCACAGCGGCGGGGATCGCACCGCCAGCCGGAGACGTTAGGCCCGGCTCCCCTCCCAGGTTGTGATCTCGTCGGGGAGTGAGGAGTCCAGTGCCGCGTCCCAGACCGCAGCTGCCGGGGGGAGGTCCAAGAGGTGGAGGTCGGAGTTGGACTCCTCGGCAGCAGAAGGGGCAGCTGAGACTCCACAGGGCCCAACGGGGGAAGATGGCACCGAGTCATCCAGGTTGGTGGGGGGTTTGGTGGAGGAGGAGGCCGTGCAAGCAACAGAGACAGGGGTCTGGGGGTGGGGATTCCACTGGTGCTAGTAGTGCAGTGCAGGACCAGGGACAGGAGGCAGCACAGGTCGCCGCGGAGGTGCCTGTGTGCAATCCTGTCCTTGATCCTGTCACTGCATCATCTTGCACCAGCAGGGATGCCTACGTCCAGACCCGTTTTCAGGCAGGGGATGGGCTCACAACAACTGGCCTTCCTCTGCCTGCGGACGTGGCTATCCGGGTCTGGGTTGAGCCTGTCCTGACTGGTGTGGCGTTGCGTCAATGGGCCATGCGAGGTGACCTGCAGTCTTTTCATGAGGAGACTGCACGTCATCTCGAATGGCTCGTTGACCGCGTCGGCCTACTGGGACAGGTCACCCAGGCCGGATTCCTCCGTTTGATGGGGCTTGGTACGACCCCCTCCTCAACTGAACCCTCTATTTTTTTTGGACCTTTTGGACAATGGGCCACATTTTTGTATATAGTTATTTTTTTTTGGTAGTGTTATTAGATAGGTTTCATTTCTTCGGTTGGGATCATGGACCCTGGATTGTTTATCTGTATATAGTTGACTTTTGGATTTTCAATTTTTTTTATGATTTCCCCATGGAGTAATGGTTTTTCGATTTTAATTTTCCATTGGATTTACTTTTGTGGACTGTGAATTTGGACACCTTTCCTTTGCATTATGATTTTTGGTTTTGCATTATTTCACTTACCTGCTGTTTTTTTTTTTTTAATTTCCATTATTGTTTGTTTATTTTTGATTCAATTTATGTTGCTTTTAATACATATTTTTAATCAAACTTCAATGTGTAGTATCATCTCATTGGTTTCATGCATATCATGATATGGGTTTTGACATTCACTGACACCCATTGGGTGTATGTGAGGGACATGTGTTCATTTCCAAACTTGCAATTGGGGTTCTATCATGTTTTTGCCATTTCTAAGTGGGTGGATGCAATACTCAGGTGGGTGTTTGGCATTTGGAGGCTGACCATAAGGGCCAGGGATCTACATTGTGGTGACATGTTGGCTGGGGGACATGAGTGGGGGCCTGGTGGAGGGTGCCCCTGCACTGCTGGGGGGTGGGGGTGCAGGGGGACATGAGTGGGGGCCTGGTGGAGGCTGCCCCTGCACTGCTGGGGGGTGGGGGTGGTGGGAGACATGAGTGGGGGCCTGGTGGAGGGTGCCCCTGGATGCTGGGGGGTGGGGGTGGTGGGAGACATGAGTGGGGGTCTGGTGGAGGGTGCCCCTGATGGCTGGGGGGTGGGGGTGCAGGGGGACATGAGTGGGGGCCTGGTTGAGGCTGCCCCTGCACTGCTGGGGGGTGGGGGTGGTGGGAGACATGAGTGGGGGCCTGGTGGAGGGTGCCCCTGGATGCTGGGGGGTGGGGGTGGTGGGAGACATGAGTGGGGGCCTGGTGGAGGGTGCCCCTGGATGCTGGGGGGTGGGGGTGGTGGGAGACATGAGTGGGGGCCTGGTGGAGACTGCCCCTGCACTGCTGGGGGGTGGGGGTGCAGGGGGACATGTGTGGGGGCCTGGTGGAGGGTGCCCCTGGATGCTTGGGGGTGCGGGTGGTGGTAGACATGAGTGGGGGCCTGGTGGAGGCTGCCCCTGCACTCCTGGGGGTTGGGGGTGGTGGGAGACATGAGTGGGGGCCTGGTGGAGGCTGCCCCTGCACTGCTGGGGGGTGGGGGTGGTAGTAGACATGAGTGGGGGCCTGGTGGAGGCTGCCCCTGCACTGCTGGGGGGTGGGGGGTGGTAGACATGAGTGGGGGCCTGGTGGAGGGTGCCCCTGGATGCTGGGGGGTGGGGTGGTGGGAGACATGAGTGGGGGGCTGGTGGAGGGTGCCCCTGGTGGCTGGGGGGTGGGGGTGGTGGTAGACATGAGTGGGGGCCTGGTGGAGGCTGCCCTTGCACTGCTGGGGGCTGGGGGTGATGGTTGACATGAGTGGGGGCCTGGTGGAGGGTGCCCCTGGATGCTGGGGGGTGGGGATGGTGGTAGACATGAGTGGGGGCCTGGTGGAGGGTGCCCCTGGTGGCTGGGGGTGCAGGGGGACATGCGTTGGTGGGCATTAGTGCAAGGTGACATGTGGGTTGGCTGGGGGGCATGGCCATGGTGGATGGGGTGCCTGCGGGACATGTGCAGGGTAGGCCCCTGTGGTATGGGCCACCTGCAGGGTCCATGGAGGGTGTAGAGAGAACACCTGGGAGGACCCACACGTGCAATTCACGTGTGGTGCTCCCCGCGCACCCCTGGAATACACGTACCCTGATGGAATTGCGTGTGATACTTCCTGCGCACCCCTGAAATACACGTATCCTTCTGCCTTTGCGTGTGATACTTCCCGCGCACCCCTGGAATACACGTACCCTGCTGCTTTTGCGTGTGATACTTCCCGCGCACCCCTGGAATACACGTACCCTGCTGTTTTTGCGTGTGATACTTCCTGCGCACCCCTGGAATACACGTGCCCTGATGGAATCGCGTGTGTTACTTCCCACACACCCCGAATGTACACGTACCCAGGACAATCGCGTGTGGAACTTCCCGCGAACCACTGAAATACACGTTCCCCGCTTGGCGTTTGCTGTTTGGCAGCCCTGTGAACTGGTCCAGGGTTAGCGCAGCCCTTTGCGATGATTTGGGGATTTTGAAGGCTTTTCCTTGCGTGAGGGCGTTCTTGGGGGCGTAACTGACGCTGCTGCAGGGTCGCTGCGCCACTCTGCGCCACGTCTGGTTTCAGAGGCTAAAATCCATGAATACGCTGTGCGATGAAAAGGATTTTTTCGCACGCGGCTGGCGCAGTGTATCGCACGGGGACACTGTGCGCTAGCCGCGTGCGCCATTTTTGTGCAAATTTCTATGAATTACCCTGTTAATATCCTTTCGCCAGGTGGGCCACCAGAATTGTCTTTTAATTTTAGCTTCACGTTTTGCAATACCTGGGTGCCCCTCCATTAGGGTATCATGATAACGGGAAATGACTAGCTCTTGTAGTTCCTTGTGTGGCAGAAATAGCCGCCCTTGGTAATAAGGCAGATCATTGGTGACAGAGTAGTCCGGGCCTTTCTTTACCCAGTCCTGCAAGGCTGTAGGATCAAAGAGTTGCTGGATCTTTACCTGAATGTCTTCTAGTGTCTGCAGAGTAGTCATGCCAAGAATCCTTTGTTCAGGAATTATAGGTACTGGTTCTGGGTTCACTTCTGCCTCTCCCATCCCTATTCGGGATAAGGCGTCTGCTTTACCATTCTTACAACCTGGTCGATAGGTTATCACGAAATCCAACTCGGCAAAGGACAATGCCCATCGGAGATGACGTGACGATTGGGCCTTGGCTGTCTTTAAATACTGTAAGTTCCGGTGATCGGTGATCACAGTAATGGTATGACTGGCACCGAGAAGATAGTGCCACCAAACCTTGAAGGCGGATTTAATGGCTAATAACTCCTTATCGTAACTGCATAGTTTAACTCGGGTGACAAGAACTTTCTGGACCAAAATGCTACTGGGTGAAGCTGGCCAGTTTCAGGGTCCTTTTGACACAGGACAGCTCCCATGGCTAGACTGGATGCATCAGTTTCCACTATGTATGGAAGTTCAGGGCACGGGTGCTTTAATACAGGTGCAGACGTGAATTTCGCTTTCAGCTCTTGGAAGGCATTTTCAGCTTCTTCAGTCCACATAAAGCGTTTATTTGTTCGCAAGTGTGCTGTGATGGGATGTACAACGTGAAAAATCAGGGATGAATCTGCGGTAGAAATTGCCAAAGCCGAGCATACTTTGTACTCCTTTAACTGAACTTGGTGATGGCCACTCAAGGATTGCATTCACCTTTCGTGAGTCCATTCGGACTCCCTTTGGGGTCAGGATAAACCCAAGGAATTGAACTTCTGTGGCATGAAAAACACATTTTTCCAGTTTTGCATATAGTTTGTGCTGGCGCAATTTCTCAAGGACTGCTTGGACGTGCTTCACATGGTCAGATTCTAAAGAGGAGTGGACTAGAATATCATCGATATATACGACAACACAAACGTCAATGAGTTCACGAAGGACATCGTTCATGAAGTATTGGAAGGCTGCAGGTGCATTGCACAACCCGAAAGGCATCACCTGGTATTCGAATAACCCATACTTAGTGCGGAAAGCAGTCTTCCATTCGTCGCCCTCTTTTACACGTACCAGATGGTATGCCCCCCGGAGATCTAATTTAGTGTATATGCAAGCGTCCTTCACTTGGTCTAGTAGTTCAGGGATCAGAGGCAATGGGTATCGGTTCTTAACAGTTATCTGGTTCAATGCGCGGTAGTCTATGCATGTTCTGAGGTCACCTTCCTTTTTGGGCACGAAGAACAAAGCTGAAGATGCAGGGGATTTAGATGGGCGAATAAAGCCTTTGGCAAGGTACTGATCTAAGTATTGTCGTAGGTGAAGGTTCTCAGGTTCTGTAAGGGCATAGATCCTGCTACAAGGGGGTTGTGCACCGGTATGAGATCGATTTGGCAATCGTACGATCTGTGAGGAGGTAAGGTGTTTGCCTGTTCTTTTTGGAAGACATCCTGGAATTCTTGGTATTCAGGAGATAGTTGCATGACTGCTGTGGTTACTGTGGCTCAGATTTTTCTTTGGGTAACAGGTTTGCGCACAATCCGGGACAGTTATTCTCTTCTCTCGCCAATCAATACAAGGATTATGTGTTTCCAACCAAGGTATCCCCAGTATTATTTGAAACTGTGGGGCCTTGATTAGATCAAACACAATAGCCTCTCGATGCCCATCTGGACCCAATAATGTCATCTCTGCGGTGGAATGAGTTACAGGCCCAGAGACAATTTCAGTTCCATCGACTGTGGTGATAACATCTAAGGTGGTTTTTCGGCAGAGAGGCAGATTCATTCTGGAAGCCAATTCGTAGTCTACATAGTTTCCTATGGCCCCGCTATCAATGTATGCCCTTACTGCGTGCATACGCGATGGCTGCCCTGGATCTACGAGGACCATTGGTATGATGAAATGCAAGGTCTGAGTATCCTTCTTCAAGCTCGGCAAGCGGACCTCTACGCTTGTCGGGCATGGTTGTTTCCCGAGTCTGACTCCATATGGCTTTTATCAGCAGCTCCTACCACCTTTTTGGGTGGTTTTACAGGGCAATCCCGTAGAAAATGCCCAGAAGTTCCACAATATAGACACAATTGCATTTGCCGTCTCCTTTCTCTTTCCTTCTGGGTTAAGGGTCCTTTAACCCCTCCGATGTGCATGGGTTCTGAAGCATCTGCTCCTTTGGGGCTAGTGTGGGTTTTTGACCAACACCCTATTCTCAAACTTGGCTCGATCAGCCTTTCTGTTCTGAAGTCTGTGATCTAACTGGACCACTAAGTCTATATATTCAGCGCAGTCTTGAGGTGGGTTAACGACTTGAGCCAAGACATCCTTGAGTTCTCCTTGAAGCCCTCGATGAAATAACATGATTCGGTTTACCTCAGGCCATCCAGTTTCCACTATCAACCTATTAAAGGCCGCGATGTAAGATAGAAGGTCCTGGTTACCCTGTCGTAGGGACAAAAGTTTGTTATCCAGGGCCTGTCCTTGGGAGTGCCGGGCAAATAGTCTTTCCATGCTCGTTTGAAAGCCCTGAAAATCCTGAAGAATTGGGTCATCCTGAGTAACTAGTGGGATTGACCAATTTGCTGCACTGCCGCTGAGATATGACAATACAAAAGCTACCTTGGCTTGATCTTTTGGGAAGGCTCCAGGTCTGCATAAAAAGTGCAAGCGGCATTGGTTCATAAACACGGCGAACCTTTTGGGATCTCCAGCAAAGCGTTCGGGTGGAGCTAATGGAATATTTCCTGGTAGGATTATTTGCACAGGGTTACTCGATAACACAGGAGCTGGATTTCCCCCGGAACCAGGTAGGGTGCTTGTCCAGCCTGGCTTTGCAATAGTTGCCTAGCAACGTCATCAGTTCGCTCCTTTGACAAAATCAGTTCTCTCCTAAGGGCATTGGTTTCTTGACAGGCGGAATGCACTTCAGCCCTCAGTTCCCCTAGTAATTGGGCCAATTGGTCAGTCTCTGAGGTATCCATAACGCCTGGGTGGGAATTTGTAGGTAGGCTTCGCGTTCTGTTACGCTCACCTGGCTCCCACAGAGGCGTCGATCTGGACTGGATAGCTGCGGTCTCCACCAATATGACGCATAGGGCCGAGATGACGGACTGGATTGGCCCACCTAGCTTCGTTTGCTTGGCCCGTATGAATATTCTTCTACAAATGGAGAAAGGGAATTAACCACCCGTGGAGTTGAGCGTAAATCCCCCCGCCCCGCTGTTCTCCCCACTGATCACCTTTGATGTCCCCTCTTATAGTCTCACCTGATGGTTTGAAAAGATGAGCTCTCCATCCTGCATTGAGCGCATGGGCACGTAGATAGCCAGTTGCTTCACTGGCTCGAAGGAATTGGTGAGTTCCAGAACAATATTGACTCCGATATTCCCGGCAAGACGCCTTAAGTATGTAGTTCGTAAGAGTTAAAAATGCCTGACTTTCACTCTTCCGGTAATATTCTGGTAAGGATTTGTATTAAAAAACACAGTTCGATAAAATAATGTCTATATGTAATCTGTTGCTTTCTCCCTTATTCAGGCGCTGAGAGAAAGTATGAAGTCTCGGGGAATAATGCCCCCGGTGGTAAAATCAGGTAAGTCTATGGGGGGTATTCCTCTGTGTATTCCCTTGGCTCACCTTGCTGTTCTTGTCTTCTCCTTAGGTGCCGGAGTGCGACGGGAACATGCAGGAGGATGCCCTGGAATGTGAAGATGCTGCGAAGGCCGGTGAGTTTAGTGCGGCGCTGCAGCAGGCGAGGCGGCGCGCATAAAATAACTTCTTTCTTCCAGCTCGAAGGCACGATGGGTCGGGAATTCAGGTAAGGATCAAAGGTATTGCTCTTGTTCTAACCTTTTCTCCTTCTTTCTCCCTTTTTCTAGGAGCTCCAAACTCGAGGCGGGCGTGGCAGAAGACTGGATGCAGACTTGCAGGTACGGTGAGCGTTACGCTGCTGGATGCAGAATAACGCGAAGCGTGTGATGCTCTTCGGGCGTGGTTTAAATAGCCTCCAAAGTAGTCCCAGCTAAGTATTCCTCCCCAGCCCCACCCGAGTAAAAGAATAGTCCATAGGTAAAATAGTCCCTTCCAAGCCTCTTTTGGCTTGGAACTCTTGCAGCATGGTCTGCATCAGGTAAGTTTGCAGCATGGTCTGCATCAGGTAAGTTTTAATCTATGAGCCTGGCGCCTATGACGCCAGGACTGACTCCCCATATGAGCCTGGCACCATAGGCGCCAGGACTGCACCCAAATAGCCCCTAGTAGGGGTTGTTGGGCTTGCTTGGGGTAACTTGATACCTGCTTCCGGGGTTGCTGGACTTGGTCTGGGTTCCCGGGGGTAGGCATCATGACACATAGCAATGGGAGCAGTCCTGTCACAACGAGACCCCGAAACAGGTCATTTGCATCCCGTGGCATTCTGGTCTCGCAAGTTCTCAGCCCCTGAATTGAATTATGCAATCACTGATAAAGAACTGCTAGAAATTAAGGCAGCTTTCAAAGCCTGGAGACATTATCTTCTTGGAGCTAGACATACAGTCACCGTCATCATGGATCATCGCAATCTACAATATCTGAAGACCGCTAAAGTGCAATCATCACGCCAACTCCGCTGGGCTCTCTTCTTTGCGGAATACAACTTTGTCGTCACCTATAGACCAGGAGTACGCAATGGAAAAGCAGACGCCCTGTCTCGCATGAGTGAGGGAGAAGAGGCATTCACTACACCAGACTCCGTGGCCATCATCCCTGAAGGACGAATCCAAGGCATGATTGCCACAACCACCACTCTAGACAACTTAAAATCTGACCTGCAACACTTGATGAGTCCACCAGCACAACAGGAATGGCTAGGGAACGGAGACCGGTATACGATCGTGGACAACCTACCATACTACCAAGGACGATTGTACATGCCGGATAAGAAATTACAGAACCAAATCATCGCAAACTATCACGATTCATTAGTAGAAGGGCATCCGGGAATAGCCAAAACCCAAGCTAAAATAAAGAAAAATTACAGGTGGCCAACTTGGCGAAAGGACATTGTCCAGTTCATCGCAACCGTGGCACCTGTGCACAACACAAGTCCCAAATACAAAGTCCTGCAGGTCTGCTACGTCCTTTAGAAGTACCCCCAACACCTTGGCATACGCTATTAATTGATTCTAATACAGACCTTCTCTGATATGATATGATATGATATGGCATTTATAACGCGCCTATACACAAGTTTCAGCCAGGAATTCAGCAGGGGAGAGGAGGAGAGAAAGCAGAAGCAAAGAGGAAGGTTTTGAGGTGCTTCCCGAACCGGAGAAGGTTCTCTTCAAGTTTCAGTGAGGCAGGGAGGCTTTTCCAGAGAGATCTACCACCAACTTGTTGCTTGGAGAAGCGACTGACCCTGATGGAGTTGGAGGCAGATGAGCGAAGAGCTTGAGGAGGAAGATATTTAGGAAGAGAGAGTTGAAGGTATTGCCGCCCCAGGCTCCAGAACCCTGCACCCATGAGATTAGAATTACCTGCCCACATGCGGATCTCATGTCTCCCTCCTAAAACCATTGAGACCAGGTACGCGGACCGATACTCCACCAGATCACGAAATAGTTGAAGGAGAACCAGAATACGAAGATAAAAGGATAATAGACTCTAAGGTGGTCTGGTCCAAGTTATACTACCTTATAGACTGGAAAGGGTATGGACCCCAAGTTCGGACCTGGGAACCCAGTGAGCAGGTCCACGTGCCACGATTAATCAGACAGTTCCACCGCAATAACACCACTAAACCATGGCCAGGGGGGAAACCAGCTACGAGAGGGGCCTTGAGGGGGAGTGCTGTCATGGCGACAGGCCCCAGAACACAAAAACCACACCATCTAGTGATGGGGGCAATGGGTAACTTGACTGATTTATGTCCCTTTGGGACCTATAAACACAGGGCACAGGCTGGCCTCAGTCCTGGCGCCTCTGGCGCCAGGCTCATATAAAGATGTGAGCAGGAACGCTTTATTTCAGTGCAGGAGTGCTTTTACTTTATTTCAGTGCAGGAGTGCTTTTATTTTACAAGAACTTTCCAGGACCTGAAAGCCTTTATTCCAGAGAACACCCTTATGTGCTGACTCATCGAGTGTGGCTCCCTAGGCATGGTCTTCATGTGCTGACTCATTGGGTGTGACAGGGTGTGGAAGGCAGGCTGAACCTGGTGGGTGTGGCTTCAGAAGCCCAGCTATATAAGCTGCTCCATCCTTAAGGCTGGTGCTTTGCGTTACTGTGCACTCGTGTGCAACGTGACGCTCATCGCCGCTTGGACCAGTTTACTTACTTTTTAAACCAGGCGTTCCCATGCATGCTCACCTCCAGGAAACCAGTGTTTCATCGCTTCATCTACAGACTCATCTCCTATCCTGACATCCAGTGATCTTGATCCCGACTCCGCAGCACCGCACTTTGCATCCACGAACTCGGACTCTGTGAAGAAGAAGAAAGACAAGGGGGGTCATTACGAGTTTGGAGGAAGGCATGCCTCTACTTGCTGCATGGCTGCCTTCAAACTCAGCTCCGGGTCCGGGTTCCTTGAATGAGGAATTACCGGGCCATTCCAACCTTGAAGGACCCAGTAATTCCTCATTCAATTTACCCATCCCCATTCCCATTCAAGCCCCCATAGGGCTCAATGGGAATGGGGAGGGAGCTAACAACGGGCCCTTTAATAACGGGCCTGTTGTTAGCTCCCTGGTCCTTTAGCGGCTCCCGCCAAGGGACCTCGTAATGCGGCGGTAAGGGGTTAACGGCACTGGCATCCTTCCCGGCGCCATTAACCCCTTACCGCCCACCTCGTAATGAGGCCCAAGGTTAGAACATCCATCCTAGGGCCGTGCCGCATTTGAACCCTGCGTGCCCCCTAGTTTACAATTTACCGGCTACTGTACCACTGCAGCTTTGTTCTTCATTCCATCCTGGCTGTCGCCTCGAACTCTGCAGCTTCTGCCGGCCGACAACATCACATGCCAGGGAAGAAAGCAAAAGAGCAAACATCAAAAGTGGAACGAACAGCAACACAAGACAACAATCTTGACAATACAACAAAAACACACAAGGAAAGACAAAGGCAAACAGCAACACTTACCTAGGAACAAAGCTGCTGCCTCGCCGTCATCGTTCACCACTTTTTCCTTGTGGGATCTCAACGATCCATGGCTCCTGCCTTAAAGGGAGCCGCTCAAGAAGGATCCGCCGACGACCCGACGACAAACTCTGCTATTCCAGGTACATTGGGGTTGTAGAACTATTTTAGAAGGAAATAAGACTATTTTGAACAATATGTGGACTGGGCCTGTGCGACATATCTTTACTTTACAGGTTGCCCAGGTGGGGGGATCTCCACACAGAGCTGTGTCTAGGTAGCAGGGCCAGTATTCTGCCTATTGTTGTAACCAACTGCTTTCCTCTTATATCTATTGTTGGTTTCCTTTATGAGCTGATTTGCGTGACATGTAACCATACAGTTGATGCACTTTAAAGAGATCGAATAGTAATTGTGGTACCACGTAGAACTGTATAGATTTGCCATTATAGATAACCGAGTACAAAGTGAGTTATCGTGATATTGTACATAACCTTGAATATTAATTATATAAAGACTGTGTTTTAACTAAGACAGTGTGCTGACATTCCTTTGTGGGTGCTTGGGGACTACACTGTACGTAAGCACCAGCCTACATCACCTCCTGAGAAGCTAGGCCTTGATTTCTCGACCACGTACCAATATTAGAGAATCTTGGCTGGGGTCCTCTGTGCCTCTCCTCTGCCATATAGAGAGCAGAAGTACAGACCGGCCCCCCCCCCACTCTGGTCTTTACAACAATACAACAAAAACAGCCGAGGAAATACAAAGGCAAACAGGAACACTTACCTGAAGTATAGTGGCTTAGTTGCAGCAGGACTGGACTACCACGTGCAAGGGACTAGTGAAGGAACTCGGTCCAGATCATACAAGCGCCCCTGCCAGAAGCAGCAGGACGGATTGCTCGCCAAAACTAATCAACAGGAGCAGTCCCGAGCAGCATCACCTATTATCACCAGTCACCACATAAGCGCAGAGGGCGAAGTCGGACCCGAGCAAACTCACCCACGGGAGGGCTGCAACCATGCCCCAACGCCTACGCAGAGACCAGGTGAGTGTAACAGTAGGTTCTTGAGTAAAAGCATGCAATAGGTGCAGTTTTTAACTATCTGGTTAACATGGTCAGAATGTAAGGTGGAGTTGAGGTAGACGGCTAATGTTTTAATGTTTTTAGATACTTGAATATGACAGTCTTTGATGGGGAAAGACACGTATCTAGAGTCAAGTTTTGAAAAGATATGGGCCGTGCCAACGATAAACAAGTCGGTTTTCTTGTTGAGGCACATCCAATGTCGGTTCATCCATGTTTCAATGTGATTATAGACAGTTTGTAAAGAGGCAGAGTCCTGCTCGCAGTCTCCTGACAACTCCATGACCAACTGCGTGTCGTCGGTTGAACAACAGGGGAGAGATGCATGCCCCCTGGGGAACTCTGCATGTTATGGGGATAAGGGCGAGGTGGCATTATTCCATCAGACTCTGAAGGTCCTGTAGAAGAGGAAGGATTGGGTCAACTCAATTGCGTTATTACTGCATTGACCAATTTCACAGAGAGTGTGTAGCAACCCGTCATGGTTTAGGAGGTCAAGCGCTGCTGATAAGTCCAAAAGGACAAGCGAAAGAGCTTCCCCTTTGTCTGAGATTTTGAGCATATGTTTTTGCAGGTCCATAAGTGCTGTCTCAGTGCTGTAAAATGGACAAAAGCCTGATTGTCTGATGTGAAGAATGTTATTAGCATCAACAAAAGATTGGAGCTGTGAGGTTGAACTTTTATGAAGAATTTTCGAAAGGAAGTTAGAATTTGTGATAGGGCGTAGATTGATTAGGTCTTTAGGGTTGAGACCAGGTTTCTCAATTAAAGGTGTAACAGTGACTTTTTCGATTAAGTCAGGGGCCTGGTTATAGAGAAATGAAGAGTTCAAAAATCTATCACAATAAGGGGTAAAAATGTCCTTGTATTGTAAAATGAGATTCGGGGAAACACATTTTCCAATTGTTGGGAGGGGCACAGAGGGGCCAGCATGTTTAGCCTGTGGTGGTGACAGGAGTAAAGCAGAATATGGTAGAAGCAGGGGCAGAGTGGCTTATCGGACATTCTGCCACCGGCAGAATGAAAACTAAGTTGTGAATGGCCTTGGGACAGTTTTATGAGCCACCCTCGGGCCTGTTTGCGTGTCATTAATATCCATAGGTAAGGCTTTGACTTAATAAGAAGTCAGTCACTCACGTTGCCTGCCGTCTGTTGCAGGTCATGGATGGATTCATCATGTCATGCTTACATTCATCAAAGAAAGTAACACTTAATTCCTAAGTGTTCACTTTGCTTTGATGAATGCAACACAAAAGCATGAGGCTGTGCTGCTAGAGCCCAAGCAGACACAACAAGCCATCCGCCAGCATGGCGCTGCCAGTCAGGAGACAGTGGCGCTCAGGCCGCACGCTCTCTCTCTGTCTCATCATATCATCAAGAACAAATGGTGGGGGCGGTTGGGTAGTGAGCTGCCTGAGGCTGAGCTCCTGCCTTGGTGCACGTGTTCGCTTTTGCAGGCCTGCCTTGGGTGGGGAGATGGGCTGTCTGAATCCTGAGCCTCGAGGGTCCGGGACTGTGTGTGACTGGCTGTTGCTCCAGTCGGTAGCCAATCATGCAGCATGATACGCCGTCATGCACATTAGTTTACTGGTGGTGTGGCCACCACACACCAGTACGTGGTGGGGACTCAGATTTAGAGGAAGCCGGAAGACGTGTTGAGGGGGCACTGTGAGTGTGAGGAGGCCTAGGCACCAGACATGGACAAGGATGAGGTAATATGAACTGCCTGGCCCATGTGGGCCAGCGTGCTGAGCCAGTAAGCAAAGTAAGTAAATAATGAAGAAAAAACATAAAATTGAAGGGGCCGCTGGGTCCGCAGTGGGTGGGATGGGAGTCAGAACACGGAAAGTGAAGTGTGTTTGTACTGTGGTTGGTGAACTGTCTCCAGCCAGAGTCAGGAATGTGAAAAGGGAAGATGGGGAAGGCTATTAGGCATGTTGCACCGACTTGTGTAATTTCTCACTCTGAACCAGCCACCAGAAATATAGTGTTTGAGCGACTAGGAAGAAAACCAATGCAGGGACATGGCATGTTATCAGTAGGGATGCTACCCACCGGCACTGCCAAGTCTATCAGTACCTTCGGGTTTAGTTAATTATGTGATGTGGAAAGAACAACAATTATGGCTGAAAATGGGGGCAACTCGAGGTTTGCGAACAAGGGCTTGCCATTTGTTCAGGGCTTGTGTGAATCATGGAAAGGCAGCTGGTACTGATGTGATTTCCTGGAAGTGTTTGACGATTCAGGGAGAGTGTGGCTTGACACTTGAGGTGGTCTGATAAGAGCATGGTTTGTTGTTGCTGTGAGAGAGGAAGCAGGGTTTCCCAAGAATTGCGGTTTAAAACCCATCACGACCAATTATGCCTCCCAGTGTGAGGATCAGTCACGGTCGGTCTGGCCATAAAGAAGGCAGGGTCCCACTTTGTAGATTTAGAGGCTGTGTGTTTCTTGAGCTGTTTCGTCATTACTCCGTTCGTCACACACTGCAGCGCATTTAGGGACAATATACTCAGCTACTAGTAGCCTATCCAGATGTTTGATACGTGGGCAGACGGAAGAAATCTCAACGGGCCAGATACATGTATGATGCTGCCCTTTAAACGACAATTTGTCAAACAAGGATGAGTGTACATTTTCTGCAAGGAGGTCTGACTACCTTATGAACAGAGTCGGATTCACACATGGTCTCTCTTTTACGACTTAACTGAGATGCCAGGGTTCCAGGCCTTCTGCCTCAGCCTTGTGATCCACCGTAATCCGACATTGCATTCGAAGACTTCTTCCCCCAGAATTCATTAGGTTTTGAAATGACTGCCCACAAGCAGATACAGGAAGGTCACTGTGACACAGAACCATTTGGGTGGCATAGTTACAAACCAAATTAATTTGTTCAAAAAAGGTGTAGATTCGAATAGTAAAACATTACAAATCATAAAAAACGTCCCTACCGGCAGCGTGTTGCAAAAGGCAAGTTTTCCGAATTTTAAGACTGACATCTTCTGCTGAATGATCTGAGTAGGACTTGAGATTTTCCCACCTTCAATGGTGCCAAAAGAAATTGCCATGGCACCTCATAACGCTATTACTTTAAGTTTTACACCTGCATCCATGTTGGTGGGTTCAACAACAGGTGAGCATCAACTCCTTTAATATCTAACTAAGCACGGATTACTATATAATTTCTACAAGGACGTCAAAACGCCCAATTCTCTGTGAGGCTGGCCAGCTGGCTTTGCAACCCACGCTAATTATCTATGCATCTATTTCACCTGCTCCCAGGGGCAAGAAGCAGCTGGCAAAAAGCCCCAATTAATGGAAAATATGCATGTCTTAATCCCAAATGTATTCCTGTTCTTTCAAAAATGTTAGACCTTCCTTCTACCATAATGCTCCACTGCAACTTGCCAACATTGAGAAACTGCACCCATAGATAGTGACGTTCAGCATGTGATTAGGACCACCTTTATCCAGTCTTGCCTCTTTATCCGCCAGCACTTGGCATGTTGGGACTTGAAAATCGGGCCATGCAAAAGCGAGTTGAAAAACAAGCCATGGCAGTGTTTTTCATATTTATTGCAGACTCTCCGGGACTTTTGTTGTGAATCTTATATATGCAATCTACCAGGCGACTGTCTGTCAGCAGTTAGTGGTATAGACCATTTCAGCTAACATGCCACATTCGTGATGGGAAAGAATTTTTTCATAAGCCGAACGATAAATAATACTTTTTGTCGGGATGTGTGGGAGTACCGGGTTTACAACACGTTAGCATTTACTTTCGCAATATCCTCCTCATTATATGTATGTATGTATGCTATAAAAACATGCTCCAAACTTTTTCCTGATTCAGGAATGTGGTTGTTGGTCTACCTTTCAACGAACATGGAGTCTTCTAATTTCTTCCACCTCGTCTGCCCCACCCCTTCCCCCAAGTAATCACTGTTTGGCTCTTAGCACCTCGAAGTGGGGCGCATTAGAAAACACCACAAGATTTAAAAAAAAAACTATAGAGAATATACTGACACATTTGGTGGCATGTTTACTGAACTTTCCTGCAGCACCCTTGGTAGTATATAGAATACACAGATGGCATATTTGTCTAAACACTCTTACCCAGCGTTACACTGGATGGAGATATTATTGTCTAACTTGCAATTCCCTCTTGTGCGTTCTTCTATATCCATAGGAGCTAGCAAGGAACTTAATGCAATTTACTTCTTCAGGTTGCCCGAATGTATCCATTGGCATGATAATCTGTGTGGTGGGTCTGCTCAGCTGGCACAATTACAATGTTTTAGAGGGTCAAGGACTGCAGATTTATTTGCAAACTGAGTTGCACGAAGATGAGTGCTAAATTAAGAGACACGCAAGATGTAAAATCTTATATCGGCGTTGAGAGATTTTCAGTGCCACATGTAGAGCACCAGCTGCAAAGTAAGCAAACATACAGATATGTGTAGAGCATAGCAGGTGGTGTGGCATCTGTGGAATCACCCCCTGCCGATATTGCAGACCATATGTAAATATTGCCCAGTTACAAGGATCAATGTCAGTTTATTTTTATTTTTTAATATATTTTACATTCCCATTGGTTAAAGTATATTTCCACTCCCCATTTCTCTTTGGCAGAAGGATAACGCAACACATACTCTCAGTGAAAATGCCAAAGGTGGCAGTGAGCATATTAGTTTAGCTGTCCCCATGAGCCGAATAGGGAAACAGCTGCCTCATAGAAACATATTTGCGGATTAACAGAACGTTAGCAGCTTCCTAACAAGTTCTGAATTATCGAGGTGGTTTGGGTTCTGTAGTCAGAGCAATGTGTGTATAATGTCCGCCTCAGGGAGGTTTTAAGACAATCAAGGAGACTTGGCGTTCAGGAGTATTTGAGTTGTCTGCTTTACACACAGACTGAAGTTTGGCATGTCTTTCATAATCCAGTACATGACTGAAGACTGATGACTGAAAGGTTTTCAGTGAATCACAAAACACTGTCAAAGCTCTGGCCAACTCTCCAGACCATCCTTTTTAGCTTTGACTATTAGATGGCGCTAAGGCACAACCTATACGCCAAAACTATTACATTTGTGTACAAGTAGGGAGAAATGGCATTTGAGGAGGAACACAAAGCTTTTAGGTGTTGTTTGGGTATTTACCCAATACCCAAACATTGACTGCCCATGGCCATGCTAATCCTTATGGCTAAACCCACTCACTTCCTGCCCCTCTCCAACCAAAAATCATCCTCCTGGGATCGCATTGAACTAGCTTTATCAAGTCTTACAATCAAAGTTTATGCTCCATGTGCCTGCCAGTTTCTTTCAATGCTGTATTCGGGGAGTCATTGAATACATGGTAGTCAGAGTTGTTTAGAGCAGTTTCAAAAGAAATAACTTCTTTGTCGTTGTTATTTTTGCGCCAACGGTTAAGATACCAAGCTGGTATCATTGCGCAGTACTTAGGATACAGATAATTTCTTGGTTGAAATTGTGCATGTTGTTTGTGGGATGGTATACTAGAACAAAGTTGATACAACTTTGATTTGTGGGGGTCATTTTAATGTGACGTATTTCACAATCTGTACAAGAACTGGGTACCTAGAACAATGTTAGCTACCTGGTCCAGTGCTATCTCAAACTTTCCCTCCCTAAATACTCCCCTGCCTGAGCTCTCTGCTCCTCTAAATCCAACTCTCTGACTGTCAAACGTTTCTCAGAGCAGAGAGTGGGGGAAAGGTCTCTTTCCTCGGCTGGTGCCTCCTTTTGGAACAGCCTCCCAGCCCCTCTCAAACTGCTAAAAACTCTGCTTCTCCACCTCTTTCCCTTCCCTGCTTATCACCCCAGTACAGCTGAGATTGATGGCCTGGTGCTCATGGATCTCACAGGATATCAGGCCTTCTACCCAGGCGATACCAGCACCTCCCCCGCCCCCATTACACTGCATGTACGGGCTCCTGCTTGGCAGCTCTACTTTCCACCCTTTGGGAGTCGCCTGCACCAGCACTTGGTATTTAGTCCAAGGCATCCTCCTTGTCTTCCCTTGGAATTTCCCTCCCAGACCCCTACCATCGCTTACCGATTCCTTGCCCCCCACCCATCCCTATCCCCTGCACTTCTTCACTGCACTTGTACGTCTGAATACCACAAGGCCTAGTAGGACCACGATTGTATATTTACTGTTTTAGCAAATGTTTTTTTCCCCTGCTTCCCATTTAGCCTTGTGGTGCTTCGAAACACAATTCAGATGTATAAGCGCCTAACAAATGCTCAATACATTAAAAAAAATAAAAATAAAACATTTAACTATCCCTATAAAGCAATTTGAATTTTTCAAAGTAGTAGACTTAGGCTGTGATTCATGGAATTATTTGTGTGTTAAACTTACTAACTTTTAAAAAGTAAGCTTTCTTGTGTAACTTTCAATATCTTTTAAGTGTGCACCCATGTACTAGGTAATGCAGCTGTTAGGAGTCTCTCAGATGGAATACAGAACCCATCAGACACAGGACTAATTGCAGGCCCTTATGGCTAAAATAAAAGGCGTGGCTGGGTGCAAGCCAGTCAAGGAACTCCGTTCAGCTGTGAGATGTAATAGGCTTTACAGCAAAGTCAACAAGCCCACTTAAAGTAGACCTGGCAACTCCTTCAGGTCAGGTCTTCACCTGTCCCTGTGGAGGATGAGCACAAGGGGGGGAGATGCCATTCTACAGGGGAGGCGGTTCCCCCCACCACCTGGCCCTACCCTAGCAATGCCAGTGCAACTTACCATGCTCTGTTGTCAAATTAAAATGAAAGGTCGTTCTTACCTGTCCCCAGTATTATATTTTAATAAAGAATAAATGCAAAGCTGAGTGTGTTTGCACGTTGCTGCTACAACCTGTGCTCAAACTGCTTTTCACTGGCTGAAATCCCGAAAGAGGCAACTCGATTTAGTGTACGGATTCTATCCGCATTTCCCAGGCCATGCTCGAATGATAGTGACTGCCCATTAGAGGGCTGCAGCTGGGACATTTTGACAGTGCCTGGCAAATGTCGATCTACCTATACAATAGTCAAAACTGTTGACTTTATCCATACTTGTTCTAACTTTATTTTCTACCTTTTCTATTCTAACTAATGTGATCTCAGCTAGCTTGCCTATTTTTCATCCTTGGGTGCGTGTATCCCTGTTCTTCATATGCTATGATATGTTATTCATAACGTGCACAAGTGTTTCAAGGCGTGATTTATTTCCCTTAGACCACCCCTGCGCTGCTATTTTGAATATAGATCGTGTGGCTACGTTACAATGTGGAACTTGGTAACTGAGGAGCAGTCATAAGCTGTTGTCTAAAAGTGTCTCGGCGCAATTGTACACAGGCATTTGTGAATACCAGTGCAGACTTCCTTTCTTAACCTGTTGAGAATGGGAAGGAGTCAGACAAACCAAGTAACACTCCCTAACGAGTCCACCTCATTTTATGTTCATAACTTACTCATCCACGACATGCAAGTTTCTGGATCAATGGCTATTTTTCACAAGATGATGCCACTTAAATATTCCAGCAGTTTTGATCTAGACAAAGGGCCTCATCACAAGTTCGGCGGTAATGCGGCAGTTTTCCCATCAAACGTAAATAGCGCTAACGCCAAGACCCCGGTGGATAATCCACCAGATCACAAGTTTTCGTGCATGCGCACAGGGACATGGCGGTAGCGCAAATAGCGCGCAACGGGTTGAACCTGTAAATCCGGCGCACCGTGCACTACCGCCATATTGTGCTAACAGCGTGCAGCATGAGCACGCGCTATTAGCGCGCGGGAAACGCGTCACCACCGGAATGGAAAACAAAGTGGTGGCCATCTTGGAAATCACAATCCGTCGGATATCACAGCCCCTGGAAGCCATCCATCCCATTGAACACCACATCATGTCACAGGAGCGCACTGGGGGTAAGTCTGCCCTGGACAGGGTGAGAAAGCCCAAATTTAGCGACCAGGAGCTGGCTGTACTGGTGGAGGAGGCTGAGATCCAACATGAAGAGCTGCAGCAGCGCAAAACCAGTGGCCAGCGCAGAGCACAGATTTGGCGCAACATCAGCCAAAGGGACACTGCAGTGGGGCGCGTGCCCCGGGATGGGGAAGATTGCCGCAAGCGCCTCAATGACCTGCGTGTGAGAGTCCGCGGCATCCTCTCACAGCACAGGAGTGCAAGCAGGGGCACTGGAGGAGGGCCACCCCCACCCCCACCCAAACTCACACCTTGGGAGGAGAAGATGAGTGCCCTGATTGACATCGGCACTATCGAGGGAATTGGTGGAGCGGAGGCAGGCACTGGCATTGATCCAACTGCAGGCGAGTCCCACCCCAAATGCATGCAACTGAAAGTACTACACATGCAGACCCTGAGTGAATGAATGTGAAGAAATGCATGTGAGGCACTGCAGACACTCATAAGTGACGCCTTGATCCATTGAACCGTAGTGCTGCCTAGATTACCCTGCACGTGCAGTGCATCAATAGAAGCGGCAGGGGCAGACATCCATAGCCATGGGACAGCTACATAGAGTGTGAGTGTGCAAGAATACACCCCAAGGACCCTGAGAGCAGTGCACCACAACCACGCATGTAATCTTGTCACACACACATTCCCATGCAGTGTACCTCCACACTCACACCAAGCACCACATGGTGACTGAACAAAATGCAAGTTGAATGCATGATTGATACTGTCTTCAATCCCAAATGATGGCATGAACTGCTTGATACTAATGTAGGTTGCCTTGAACTCAAACCACACCCTGTTTACCCCATAGGCACACAGCAAACCCCACGGGATGAAGATGATGGGGAGGAGGCCACACCATCACGGCGCCCGAGGCAGCGAGCCTCCACCAGCACCATCACCCCACAAAGGGGCCGCACGGGAGGGAACCTACGCAGGCTACCTCGCACTTCACCACAACGCAGCCCTAACAGACCACTGCAGCACACACATGCCCACAGGGAGTCCACAGTCAACTCGCCCCAAGCCACCAGGCATAGCCCCGATGCAGAGGGACCCACCTGTGGATCGGAGCACAACGTGGGAGTGACACCTCCACGTGCCCATCAGGCAGGACGTCTGCATTCACCCAGAAGCAGTGGCGCTGAAGGGATGGTGACACCACAGGGGACCACAGGGCCATGCACAAAGCTAGCACAAACCCCACCTGTGCATGTGCGTCGTGTCCGCACACCACAGCCAGACGAAGACACGCCATCATCTGGCAGCCCTGAAGACCGGCACTAAGAGCCCGGCAGTCCAATCCCACCTGGCAACATGTCCACATGCAGCCCACCCCAACAGCGCACAAGTGGCAGGCCGGCACCTGCTACACCACGGGTACCCTTCATCACAGGGGCAGCAGTGATGGGCCGACTGGACGTGATCGAGGCCAAACAGGGCAAAGTTGAATCCATGGCCAAGGTGCACAGCCGGCACATCAAGGCCATCAGTGCATCCATACGCCATGGATGCAAGAACATAGCACGTGACAATGTGCGCACACGCAGAGTGGTGTAGCAATGTACCGCAGCCCTGTGTCACGCTCACCTGATTCCCACGGAGGCGCAGGTCTGGCTTCGAGTTCTGATGCTTCTTCAATGGTGAAGCGCAGGACTCTGATGATGGACAGGAAGGGCCCCTCTACTCTGGCTTTTCTGGCTCGCAGGAATATTCCCCCTGTGCGTGAAAAGGGAGTATTACCTACTGACGGAATAATGCTCAAGCCTCCCACTCCCTTCCAACCCTCCTCGATACCCTTCCACGATTCCCCGTGAAGTCTCACCTTAGGGTCTGGAAGGATGAGTTCTCCATCCTGCTTCTGATGCAGGGGCGCGTTAAAACCCAGTTACTTCACTGGATTGAGGTTTGATGGGAGTTCAAAATAAGCTTGACTATTCAGGTGAGGCGCTGTAAGAGTTCTGTTGCAAGTTCAAAAGTTCAAGCTTAATAATAATGTTCATTGTCTTATTGCAGCAAGCGCTAATGCTTATGTCTTTTCCCCCTTAGGGGCCGGGGTTCGGAATGCCGGAGATATGGCGCCGACCCGAAGTGTAAATTCTGGATGAGCCTTCAGGTAATGTCTTTGCATTCGCTCATTCAATGTCTTTGTCTTTTTTCCCCATTGGGGCCGGGGTCCGGAATGCCAGGAAGCGGCAGGACCCGAAATGAAATGGGAATGACCCAACAGGTAAGTCTTAGAAGGAAACTGAGCTTTTCCTATTTCCCTTCCTTCTCTCACCTTGTTTTCTTGTCTTTTCTCCCTAGGCTCTGGGAAGTGGGTGCGGATCCGGATGATCGCTGCTGAAGATGGAGGCGCCCAGGAAAGGTGAGTGAAATGCAGCGCTGCAGCGATCGAAGCAAAATGCTTTTAAAATGATGTCTTCCCTTTCAGGATCGTCGGTGTGATGTCCCCGTGATGCAGCTTTAGCAGGTAAGGTCTTCTTTCTCTCCAATTCTCTCTTATCTCCCTTTGCAGGCAACCCAGGATGCTGACAGGCGTGGCTGAAGTCCAGATGCAGGAGCTGACACGGTGTGTGTCCAGCTGCGAGGAGCAGAACAACGCGAAGCGTGAGTTGCTGATTGGGCGTGGTTTAAATAGCTTTGGAAGAAGTTCCAGGCATGTATCCTTCCACCGATCAGGTATGTATCCTTCCCCGACCACACCCAGGTGGAAAGTAGTCCCACAGGTAAAGTAGTTCCATTCAGGCCTCAAGAGGGCCTGGATGTAGCAGCATGGTCTGCATCAGGTAAGTGCACATTAAAACACTTGAACACATGTCTAGCTTTATGAGCCTGGCGCCTAAGGCGCCAGGACAGCGGTCCAACATGAGCCTGGCGCCTAAAGCACCAGGACTGTGTCCAAGGGGCCCCAGCTTGGGCCCGCTGGCACTTCCCTGGGGGGAATGATGCCTGCCTCTGGGGTTGCTGGGTCGGACCTGGCTCCTTGGAGGTAGGCATTATGACAGTACCCCCCTCAAGGCCCCTCCCAAGGTTGTTCCCTCCGGGGGTTTTGGCTTGTTCGGAAATCTCCGGTGGAACCTTTGTATTAATCGAGGTGCGTGAACATGGTTACTAGGCTCCCACGATCTCTCCTGAGGTCCATATCCCTTCCAGTCAACAAGATAGAAGAGTTTTGACTTTAACACCTTGGAGTCTAAAATGTCTTTAACTTCGAATTCTAATTCCCCTTCAATTTGAACTTGGTCTGGAGGCTTGGACAGTCGGGTCCCTGGTTGTACTGGCTTCAAAAGTGATGCATGAAAAACTGGATGAATACGCATGTTAGATGGTAAATCCAGTTTAAAGGCGACGGGATTGATTATAGCCTTGATGGCATAAGGTCCTATGAATCTGGGATTGAAGGTTTGCGGGCCCTTGAGGGGTAAATGTTTCATTGCTAGCCATACCTGGTCTCCTACTTGGTAAGGAGGAGTTTTACTTCGGTGCAAATCAGCATTTTCTTTATACTTTTTCTTGGCTTGCTGTAAATGATTTGCAGCTTCTTTGAAGGCTCGGGTTATTGTGGAATGCAGATGATTTACTGCGGGCATTTCCAGGGTCAGAGGTGGATCTAGGTCAGAGGTCCGAGGATGGTGACCATACAAAGTATAAAAAGGAGTTTGTCCGGTTCCAGAATGCACTGAATTGTTGTATGCATATTCTGCGATCCAAAGGATGTCTTTCCAATTTAACTCGTATTGGTGTAACATGCACCGAAGATATTGCTCGAGAGTCTGATTGGTTCTCTCGGTTTGTCCGTCGGTCTGGGGGTGGTGGCTGGTGGATAACCGCACATCTATTTGTGCTAGTTGGCAACATTTCTTCCAAAAATGGGAGATAAATTGACTTCCACGATCCGAGACTAAATGTCATGATCTCTGCTTCCAAAAGGTCAGGGTTTTCCCAACTCCCTTGGAAGCAGATCCATAACCCAGGTTCCAAGTGCCAACCAATCCCAATTGGGACCTTTTGGACCCAGTCCTGGCGCCAGTGGCACCAGGCTCATAAATATGCCCAGTCCCAGCGCTGGAAGCGCCGGGCTCATAATGCTTGGGTGGACTTACCTTCAGCAGACCATGCTGCTTACTTGCCTGCCAGTTGAGCCTCTGATCCTCTTCTGTTTGGAACTACTTTTCCTGTTGGGTGGGGCTGGAGCCACTCCCTAGATTCAGAACACTGGAACTCTTCTGGAAGGCAGGAACTCTTTTCTTACCAGGAACTCTTTTCTTACTTAGGCGTGGCTGTGGAAGGAGACACCTAAGCACTACAGGAGGCTATTTAAACCACACCCGGTGGATGAATCTTGCTTTGCGTTATTCTGCAACCTCTGCAGCAGAACGCTCATCGTGTCTTCTGCATCCGGTCCTGGGCCTAAGGAAAAAGGCTTACCATCCTGAATCCAGTCTTCAGCAACACCTATAAAGACAAGAAAGAACAGGTTAGCATTCCGGCATCTGAAAGGCAAAGGCTTACCATCCTGAATCCAGTCTTCAGCAACACCTATAAAGACAAGAAAGAACAGGTTAGCATTCCGGCATCTGAAAGGCAAAATCTTACCTACTCTTCGTGCGCTCCGGAGGTCTTCACACTGCATTCCGGCATCTGAAAGACAAAAGCTTACCAACTCTTCGCACGCTCCGGAGGCCTTCGGCGCTGCATCCCACATCTGAAAGACAAAACAAGGTGCGTTTAAAGACATTGGGGAACTTTAATACTCACGTGCCATTACTCCTTTCCACATCTAATCCAGTGGGTATTCCGGCACCCTGCAGCCGCTCCGAACTCGTACCTGCAAAATAAAAAGACAGTTAGAGCGCATCGTGAAGCAGGCAACAAGCGCTTACTTACGTGCTTCCAGGCGCTTCTATTCATCACACGGGCTCCATCTTCAACTCACTTCAGCCTGTCATCCGCCATCGCCGGAACCCTGCAAAACAAGAGACATCATTACTAAAGACTTTAAAGACATTTGAATGACTCGAAACTTACCGTTCGTGCAGTAAACGACGGACAGCAGTCCTCTGAAGTCAAGAGGCCTGCGCTACCTATCCAGTGAAGAAACTGGTTACAGCACCCTGCCCCGAGGCAGATGGAGAGCTCGGCATTCACTTACCTAAGGTGAGAGCGTTAACCTTTGGGGGTCTACAGGAGAGGAGAAGAGGAAAGAGATAGGGACACCCCAATAACCCCAGTTCATTAACCCCATATTTTCTATCTGCAGACATCTTACTCTACACGTCAGGCATACAGTGCACAGAGGTCCAGCCCAAAGAGCCAACCGGGTGCTACACATCACCTTTGAAGATACGGTAGTCGCCCAGTCAAGACCGGCGCCTCTGCGAGAATCAGGTGAGCGTTACAGAACGCAAAGCCTACCGCAAAACTCTCGCCCAGGCGCTATGGAAACCTCGGATACTGACCCCCTAGCCCGGTTACTTGGGGAATTAAGGGCAGAAGTGCATGCAGCTCGTCAGGAAATGAATGCTCTAAGAAGGGAACTAATTATTTCCAAGGAGAGAACAGACAATCTTGCTAGACAAGTGCTACAGTCACAAGCCGGACAGACCCCGTTACCCGCATCAGGGGCAAATCTTCCTTCAACATCCTCTATGAATCCAGTGCAGATCAACCTACCTGGGAATGTACCTCTGGCTCCGCCCGAACGATTTTCTGGTGACCCAAAGAGGTTTGCAGTATTTATCAATCAGTGCCGGTTGCACTTCTTATGCCGGCCAGCAGCCTTTCCAACTGATCAAGCAAAAGTAGCTTTTGTACTTTCGTACCTTAGTGGCAATGCGGCAGACTGGTCGATCCCTCTAGTTAATCAAGATGATCCGGTTCTCCATGATTTTCAAGCCTTTCAGCTTAGTATGGAAAAACTGTTTGCAAGACATTCACAGGGGCAGGCCTTGGACAATGAGCTTCTTTCGTTGCAACAGGGTAATCAAGACCTTTTGGCTTATATTGCATCTTTCAATAGACTAATAGTGGAAACTCAATGGCCTGAGGACAAAAGGATTACGCTGTTTTATAGAGGTCTACGTGGAGAGCTCAAAGACGTTTTAGCCCAAGTAGTGAATCCCCCACAAGACTGTTCGGATTATATAGACTTGGTCGTTCAAATAGATCACAGGCTGCAGAACAGGAAGGCCGATCGTTCCAAGTTTGATGCTCGAGTATTTTCCAAACCGCCAACTCCTTCCAAAGGAGTAGACTCCGGGGAACCCATGCAAATAGGGGTCTGAAAGGTCCTCTAACACAAAGGGAGCGGGAAAGGAGGAAACAGTTGCAATTATGCCTATATTGCGGAAACTCAGGGCACTTTCTTCGAGACTGTCCGGTGAAACCTGCCAAGAAGGCAGTAGGAGCTGCAGTTACCAAAGTTACAAACTCTGAGCAGGGAAACGACCTCGCCCGACAAGAATAGAGGTCCTCTTGCCGAGCGTGAAAACCAGTTCCGTGACCTCGCATTTCGTGATACCTATGGTTCTCATTAGCCCTGATAATCCGGATCGATTACATGCAATTGAAGCTTACGTCGACAGCGGTGCCATCGGCAATTATGTGGATCATGAAATGGTTTTGAGGATGAATCTAACTCTTTGTCCCAAGGCTGTAAAGGACGTCATTACTACGGTGGATGGTACGGAGATAGCCTCTGGGCCAGTAACGCATACCACTCAAGAGGTGACGCTAGTAAGTCAAGATGGACACCATGAGAAGATCGTGTTCGATGTGATCAAGGCCCCTCAGTTTCAGATTATTCTAGGAATACCTTGGTTAGAGAAACACAATCCTCTGATCGATTGGTGAGCAAGAACGGTCCAGTTTCCAGAATGTGTCTCTACTTGTCACCCTCCACCTGGTGTTGCACTGGCCGCAATTTCTTCAGAGACTCCCCAGTTACCTCCCGAATACCTAGAATACCAAGATGTTTTCCGGAAGGATCAGGCTAACTCTCTACCTCCTCATAGGTCTTATGACTGCCAGATAGACCTGATACCTGGATCTACTCCTCCTTGTAGTAGAATTTATGCCCTCACCGAGCCTGAGAACCTTCACCTTCGACAATACCTGGATCAATACCTGGCAAATGGGTTTATTCGTCCTTCCAAGTCCCCTGCTTCTTCAGCTTTGTTCTTCGTTCCAAAAAAGGAAGGAGACCTTAGAACTTGTATCGATTATCGCTCCCTGAACCAGATCACCGTTAAGAATAGATATCTGTTACCTTTGATCCCTGAACTCCTGGACCAAGTCAGAAAAGCATGCATATATACAAAGCTGGATCTTAGAGGAGCTTACCACTTGGTACGAGTAAAAGAGGGCGATGAATGGAAGACGGCCTTCCGCACCAAGTATGGGCTATTTGAATATCAGGTCATGCCCTTCGGACTTTGCAATGCCCCGGCCGCCTTTCAATATTTTATGAACGATGTCCTCAGAGAGCTCATAGATGTATGTGTTGTTGTTTACATCGACGACATCCTCGTTTATTCTTCATCGGAATCTGAACATCGGAAACACGTGAAAATGGTCCTCGAAAGATTGCGTCAACACAAACTTTTCGCTAAGTTGGAAAAATGTGTTTTCAACGTGACTGAAGTTGAATTCTTGGGATTCATATTATCACCTGGCGGAGTGCGTATGGATTCAAAGAAGGTCGATGCAGTTCTCAAATGGCCATCACCATCCTCCGTAAAAGGTGTGCAAAGCATGTTAGGCTTCGCTAACTTTTACCGCAGGTTTATCCCCGAATTCTCTCGAATAGTCCAGCCCATCACTGCCTTGTTAAAGAAAAACAAACGTTTTGAATGGTCTACCGAGGCGGAACAAGCTTTCCAGGATTTGAAGACTAAATTTATCTCTGCACCAATCGTAAAACACCCTCGCCCCGAACTCCCCTACATCGTGGAAACTGATGCTTCAAGCCTTGCCATGGGGGCAGTTCTATCACAAAAGGACCCGGTAACCAATCAGTTGCATCCCGTGGCATTTTGGTCCCGCAAATTCTCGCCTCCTGAAATCAATTACACGATTACTGATAAGGAACTTCTGGCTATCAAGTCTGCCTTTAAGGCTTGGCGGCATTATCTGCTGGGGGCCCGACACACCGTTACTGTGATTACGGATCACCGAAACCTGCAATATTTGAAGACCGCAAAAGCCCAATCCTCTAGACAACTCCGTTGGGCATTATTCTTTGCCGAGTTTGACTTCATAATTACCTATCGACCTGGTACAAAGAACGGTAAAGCCGATGCCCTTTCTCGGATGGGAGTGGAAGAACACTTGGTCAACCCTAAACCTGTACCAATCATTCCCGAACAAAGAATTCTGGGTGTAATCGCCACAGAATCCATAGAGGAAGTTAAGGATAAAGCCAGGCAACTTGTAACTCCAGCAGACATACAGAATTGGCATCTGCAGGGAAAGGACTTTGCAGTAAAGGACAACTTATTGTATTTCCAAGAACGATTATACCTACCCAGCACAGATTTACAGAAAAAAGTAATCTCTTGTTATCACGACTCTTTAATGGAAGGTCATCCCGGTATAGCCAAGACCTCAGAAAAGATCAAGCGCTACTTCTGGTGGCCGTCTTGGAAAAAAGATATCAGAGACTTTATAATGTCCTGTGAAGTATGCGCCCAAAACAAGAGTCAAAAGGAAAGACCAGCAGGCCTCTTACGCCCTATTGACATCCCACCTCGCCCTTGGCATACGCTTTCTATGGACTTCATCACCGATCTACCTCCATGCTCCGGATACAATACGATTCTAGTAATCGTGGACTTATTCTCCAAGATGGCGCATTTCATTCCGCTCAAAGGCTTGCCAACAGCAGCAACTCTGGCCCGAGAATTTCTCGAAAACATCGTCCGACTGCACGGTTTTCCTTCGGTTCTAATTTCGGATCGAGGTAGTCAATTTATTTCTCATTTTTGGCGAAGTTGCTGTCGGTCGGCTCAAATTGATGTGAGACTATCGACCAGTCACCACCCTCAGACCGACGGACAAACCGAGAGGACCAATCAAACTCTGGAACAGTATTTACGCTGCATGCTGCAACAAACTGAAAAAACTTGGAAAGATATCCTTTGGATAGCCGAGTATGCCTACAATAACTCTGTCCATTCGGGAACTGGGAAAACCCCGTTTTTTCTTTTGTACGGCAGTCACCCTCGAACCTCGGAGTTGGATCCCCTCCAAGATCTTGAAACACCAGCAGTAGACTACCTGCATTCTACAATCACCCAAGCCTTTAAGGAAGCTGTTTTTCACCTTCAAAGGGCTAAAGAACAATACAAGAAAGGAGTAGATCAACATCGGAAGGAAGCCCCTCACTATCAAGTAGGGGATCAAGTCTGGTTATCCACCAAATATCTATCTCTAAAAGGGCCACGTACATTCAACCCAAGATACCTTGGTCCCTATTCCATCACTACCATAGTAAACCCAGTAGCGGTCAAGTTGGACTTGCCCCCGCACATGAAGATACATCCGGTCTTCCACGTCTCTCTATTAAAACCCGTGCAACCTCAAACCCGACTAACCAAATCTCCAAAACCTATCCTAGTGGATGGAGAACTCGAGTTTGAAGTCAAAAGCATTCTGGACTCCAAGATCTCCAAATCTAAACTATTCTACCTAATTGACTGGAAAGGCTACGGCCCCCAAGAGAGATCCTGGGAACCTGCTGAATATGTCCACGCTCCTCGCCTAATCAAAAGATTTCACCGAACATTTCCTGACAAGCCAAAACCCCCAGAGAAGCCCGGTTTGGGAGGGGCCTTGAGGGGGGGTACTGTCATGATCTCTGCTTCCAAAAGGTCAGGGTTTTCCCAACTCCCTTGGAAGCAGATCCATAACCCAGGTTCCAAGTGCCAACCAGTCCCAATTGGGACCTTTTGGACCCAGTCCTGGCGCCAGTGGCACCAGGCTCATAAATATGCCCAGTCCCAGCGCTGGAAGCGCCGGGCTCATAATGCTTGGGTGGACTTACCTTCAGCAGACCATGCTGCTTACTTGCCTGCCAGTTGAGCCTCTGATCCTCTTCTGTTTGGAACTACTTTTCCTGTTGGGTGGGGCTGGAGCCACTCCCTAGATTCAGAACACTGGAACTCTTCTGGAAGGCAGGAACTCTTTTCTTACCAGGAACTCTTTTCTTACTTAGGCGTGGCTGTGGAAGGAGACACCTAAGCACTACAGGAGGCTATTTAAACCACACCCGGTGGATGAATCTTGCTTTGCGTTATTCTGCAACCTCTGCAGCAGAACGCTCATCGTGTCTTCTGCATCCGGTCCTGGGCCTAAGGAAAAAGGCTTACCATCCTGAATCCAGTCTTCAGCAACACCTATAAAGACAAGAAAGAACAGGTTAGCATTCCGGCATCTGAAAGGCAAAGGCTTACCATCCTGAATCCAGTCTTCAGCAACACCTATAAAGACAAGAAAGAACAGGTTAGCATTCCGGCATCTGAAAGGCAAAATCTTACCTACTCTTCGTGCGCTCCGGAGGTCTTCACACTGCATTCCGGCATCTGAAAGACAAAAGCTTACCAACTCTTCGCACGCTCCGGAGGCCTTCGGCGCTGCATCCCGCATCTGAAAGACAAAACAAGGTGCGTTTAAAGACATTGGGGAACTTTAATACTCACGTGCCATTACTCCTTTCCACATCTAATCCAGTGGGTATTCCGGCACCCTGCAGCCGCTCCGAACTCGTACCTGCAAAATAAAAAGACAGTTAGAGCGCATCGTGAAGCAGGCAACAAGCGCTTACTTACGTGCTTCCAGGCGCTTCTATTCATCACACGGGCTCCATCTTCAACTCACTTCAGCCTGTCATCCGCCATCGCCGGAACCCTGCAAAACAAGAGACATCATTACTAAAGACTTTAAAGACATTTGAATGACTCGAAACTTACCGTTCGTGCAGTAAACGACGGACAGCAGTCCTCTGAAGTCAAGAGGCCTGCGCTACCTATCCAGTGAAGAAACTGGTTACAGCACCCTGCCCCGAGGCAGATGGAGAGCTCGGCATTCACTTACCTAAGGTGAGAGCGTTAACCTTTGGGGGTCTACAGGAGAGGAGAAGAGGAAAGAGATAGGGACACCCCAATAACCCCAGTTCATTAACCCCATATTTTCTATCTGCAGACATCTTACTCTACACGTCAGGCATACAGTGCACAGAGGTCCAGCCCAAAGAGCCAACCGGGTGCTACACATCACCTTTGAAGATACGGTAGTCGCCCAGTCAAGACCGGCGCCTCTGCGAGAATCAGGTGAGCGTTACACTAAATTGGAAGGAAAACCATGTATGCGAACTATATTCTCCAGAAATTCCTTGGCCAAGGTGGAAGCTGAAGGCAAACCTTTTAAAGGGATAAAGTGGGCCATTTTGGAGAATAGATCCACAATTACAAGGATAGTGTTGTAACCAGCACAAGGAGGCAGGTCAGTTATAAAGTCCATTGACAAGGTGTGCCATGGTGCCGCTGGAATATCCAATGGTTGAAGTAGGCCGGCTGGCCTTTTCTTTTGACCCTTGTTTTGGGCACAAATTCCACAAGACAATACAAAAGACTTTATGTCTTTTCTCCAAGAAGGCCACCAGAAGTGGCGTTTGATTTTTTCCTCCGTTTTAGCGATACCAGGGTGTCCTTCCATTAATGATTCATGATGATGGGCAATAACAAGTTCTTGCAATTCTTTACTTGGCAGAAACAACCGCTCCTGGAAGTAGGGTAAATCATTCTTAACGGTGTAATGAGGACCCTTTTGACTCCATTCCAGTAAGGCTGAAGAGTCTAGAAGTTGTTTTACTTGCGTTTGGATGTCCTCAATAGTTTGCAATGAAGTTAGGCCTAAGATTCTTTGTTCAGGTATGATTGGCACAGGTTCTAAACTCGAATTGGGTTCTTCCATGCCAATCCGGGATAAGGCGTCCGCTTTACCATTCTTGCAGCCATGGCGATAGGTAATTACGAAATCAAATTCCGCAAAGAATAGAGCCTTCGGAGTTGTCGTGAAGATTGAGCTTTGGCCGTCTTTAAATATTGTAAATTTCTGTGGTCCGTAATTACGGTGATGGTGTGTCTTGCCCCGAGAAGGTAGCGACGCCAAGCCTTGAAAGCAGATTTAATAGCCAGTAACTCCTTGTCGGTAATTGCGTAGTTGATTTCAGGAGGAGAAAATTTCCTGAACCAAAAGGCCACAGGGTGTAGTTGGTTAGTTTCTGGGTCTCTTTGCGACAGGACAGCTCCCATGGCCGAACTGGATGCGTCGGTTTCCACAATGTAAGGGAGATCTGGGTGCGGGTGCTTCAATACAGGTGCAGAGGTGAATTTGGTTTTCAGGTCCTGAAAGGCTTGTTCGGCCTCAAGAGTCCATTCAAAGCGTTTGTTTTTCTTTAGGAGAGCTGTGATGGGTTGGACTGTTCGGGAAAATTCCGGAATGAATCTTCGATAGAAATTGGCGAAGCCGAGCATGCTCTGAACTCCCTTCACCGAGCTAGGAGATGGCCATTTGAGGATGGCGTCCACCTTTCGCGAGTCCATTCGGACTCCTTGAGGTTTCAGGATGAATCCGAGAAACTCAACTTCTGTGGTATGAAAAACGCATTTTTCGAGTTTTACAAATAGTCTGTGCTGGCGCAATTTCTCAAGAACTGCCCTAACATGTTTTCTGTGATCGGATTCTGAAGAAGAGTACACCAGGATGTCGTCAATATAAACAATGACACAGACATCGATAAGTTCCCAAAGAACATCATTCATAAAGTACTGAAAGGCGGCAGGTGCATTGCACAAACCGAAGGGCATCACCTGATATTCGAAGAGCCCAAATTTGGTGCGGAATGCAGTCTTCCATTCATCGCCTTCTTTTATACGCACCAGGTCATAAGCTCCTCGGAGATCTAACTTGGTGTACACACAAGCGTCTTTCACCTGGTCGATAAGCTCAGGAATCAGGGGCAGAGGATAACGATTCTTAATCGTTATTTGATTTAGGGCACGATAGTCTATACATGTTCTAAGGTCGCCCTCTTTTTTCGGCACGAAGAACAGAGCTGAGGAAACAGGAGACTTGGACGGGCGAATAAAACCATTGGCTAGGTACTGATCTAAATACTGACGCAAATGCATTTTCTCAGGTTCCGTAAGAACATAAATCCTACTACAAGGTAGTTGAGCATTGGGTACCAGATCGATTTGGCAATCATTAGACCGATGGGGAGGTAACGTGTTAGCCTGTTCCTTCTGAAAAACGTCTTGGAATTTTTGGTATTCTGACGGTAGCTGTACAGGGGTGGAAGTTGCTGAGGCTAGACCCATAACTGGATTTCTTGGATAACAAGTTGGTTCACAATCAGGAAAACTTATCTTCTTTGCTCGCCAGTCGATTCTGGGATTATGTGTTTCTAACCAAGGAATTCCAAGAATTACTTGAAATTGTGGGGCCTTGATCACATCAAACACGATTGCTTCCCTATGTCCATCCTGACCCACCAGTGTCATTTCAACAGTGGAATGCGTTACAGGCCCTGAGGCTATTTCGGTTCCATCTACTGTAGTAATGACATCTTGGGTTACTTTCGGGCGGAGAGGGAGCTTAATCCTGGAAGCCAATTCACGGTCTATGTAGTTTCCAATAGCTCCACTGTCGATGTATGCTTTTACAGCATGCAACTGCTGAGGCTGTTTCGGGTCCACGAGCACCATTGGCATGACAAAATGCGAGGTCAAAGAGTTTGTTTTCAAGCTCGGCAAGCGGACCCCTACGCTTGTCGGGCTAGGTCGTTTCCCAAATCAGGTGTCAATAAATCGTTATCAGTGGCTCCAACCACCTTCTTAGGTGGTTTAAACGGACAATTTCGAAGAAAGTGACCGGAAGTCCCGCAATACAGACAAAGTTGCATTTGCCGCCTTCTCTCTCGTTCCTTCTGCGTTAATGGTCCTTTAACACCGCCGATTTGCATAGGTTCGGATACGTCGGTACTCTTGGAGTTAGCGTGGGTTTTGGTCGGTACTCGGGTTTCGTACTTGAACCGATCTGCTTTTCTATTTTAAAGTCTGTGATCAAGTTGAACCACCAAGTCTATGTAGTCTGCGCAGACCTGGGGTGGATCTACTATCTGAGCTAGAACATCCTTAAGCTCTCCGCGCAGGCCTCGATGAAAAAATGTGATCCTTTTGTTTTCTGGCCATCCAGTTTAAACAACCAGTCTATTAAAGGTGGCAACATAGGACAGGAGATCCTGATTACCTTGTCGTAAGGATAGCAGTTTGTTATCAAGGGCCTGTCCTTGAGAGTGTCGAGCAAACAATCTTTCCATGCTGGCCTGGAAGCCCTGAAAATCCTGGAGAATGGGATCATCCTGATTTACCAATGGAATAGACCAATCGGCAGCACTGCCACTGAGGTAAGATAGTATAAAGGCTACCTTGGTCTGGTCGTTAGGGAAGGCCCCGGGTCTGCATAGAAAGTGTAAATGACATTGGTTCATAAAGACGGCATATTTCTTGGGATCCCCCGCAAAACGTTCAGGTGCGGCCAAAGGCATGTGTCCAGGTAGATTGATTTGTACCGGGTTATTCAAACGCATTGATGTGGAATTACCTCCGGAATTAGGTAAAGGAGTGTGCCCTGCCTGGGCCTGCAATAACCTTTTGGCCAGGTCATCAGTTCTTTCCTTGGATAGGATCAGTTCTCTTTTGAGAGCGTTGGTCTCCTGGCGGGCTGAGTGCACTTCTACCCGTAATTCCCCCAAAAGCTGGGCCAGCTGATCTGTCTCGGAAGTCTCCATAGCGCCCGGGTGGGAAATTGTGGGTAGGCTTCGCGTTCTGTCACGCTCACCTGATTCCCACAGAGGCGCAGGTCTGGCTTCGAGTGCTGATGCTTCTTCAATGGTGAAGCGCAGGACTCTGATGATGGACAGGAAGGGCCACTCTACTCTGGCTTTTCTGGCTCGCAGGAATATTCCGCTGTGCGTGAAAAGGGAGTATTACCTACTGACGGAATAATGCTCAAGCCTCCCTTCCAACCCTCCTCGATACCCTTCCACGATTCCCCATGAAGTCTCACTTTAGGGTCTGGAAGGATGAGTTCTCCATCCTGCTTCTGATGCAGGGGCACGTTGAAACCCAGTTACTTCACTGGATTGAGGTTTGATGGGAGTTCAAAATAAGCTTGACTATTCAGGTGAGGCGCTGTAAGAGTTCTGTTGCAAGTTCAAAAGTTCAAGCTTAATAATAATGTTCATTGTCTTATTGCAGCAAGCGCTAATGCTTATGTCTTTTTCCCCTTAGGGGCCGGGGTTCGGAATGCCGGAGATATGGCGCCGACCCGAAGTGTAAGTTCTGGATGAGCGTTCAGGTAATGTCTTTGCATTCGCTCATTCAATGTCTTTGTCTTTTTTCCCCATTGGGGCCGAGGTCCGGAATGCCAGGAAGCGGCAGGACCCGAAATGAAATGGGAATGACCCAACAGGTAAGTCTTAGAAGGAAACTGAGCTTTTCCTATTTCCCTTCCTTCTCTAACCTTGTTTTCTTGTCTTTTCTCCCTAGGCTCTGGGAAGTGGGTGCGGATCCGGATGATCGCTGCTGAAGATGGAGGCGCCCAGGAAAGGTGAGTGAAATGCAGCGCTGCAGCGATCGAAGCAAAATGCTTTTAAAATGATGTCTTCCCTTTCAGGATCGTCGGTGTGATGTCCCCGTGATGCAGCTTTAGCAGGTAAGGTCTTCTTTCTCTCCAATTCTCTCTTATCTCCCTTTGCAGGCAACCCAGGATTCTGACAGGCGTGGCTGAAGTCCAGATGCAGGAGCTGACACGGTGAGTGTCCAGCTGCGAGGAGCAGAACAACGCGAAGCGTGAGTTGCTGATCGGGCGTGGTTTAAATAGCTTTGGAAGAAGTTCCAGGCATGTATCCTTCCACCGATCAGGTATGTATCCTTCCCCGACCACACCCAGGTGGAAAGTAGTCCCACAGGTAAAGTAGTTCCATTTAGGCCTCAAGAGGGCCTGGATGTAGCAGCATGGTCTGCATCAGGTAAGTGCACATTAAAACACTTGAACACATGTCTAGCTTTATGAGCCTGGCGCCTAAGGCGCCAGGACAGCGGTCCAACATGAGCCTGGCGCCTAAGGCGCCAGGAGTGTCCAAAGGGCCCCAGCTTGGGCCCGCTGGCACTTCCCTGGGGGGAATGATGCCTGCCTCTGGGGTTGCTGGGTCGGACCTGGCTCCTTGGAGGTAGGCATCATGACACCCTGACATGGTTTGGACAAAGGGTGAGGGAGTTGTGCGAGGCAGTATCAGCACTTGCTGAGCAGATAAGGGAGGGGAACAACCTTCTCCGACAGCACATGCAAGCAACCGTCTCAGTCCCATCAACCTCCACTACACCCACGGAGGGATCCCTTGAGCCGTCTCCTAGGCGCCGTTCTATGCGCCACCTGAGGTCACACACACCAGAGGGGCCTGGACAAGGAAAGCGCCCACGACCATCCTAGTCGGACATGGCATCGTTGTGGGTGCCCTGATAACAAACATGCACCTGCCTGCACTGTTGTGGGGAGTTCACTGGGGGGAGAGGGGATTGTGTGCTGGGTGTTCACTGGGGGGAGAGGGGATTGTGTGCTGGGTGTTCACTGGGGGAGGAGGGATTGTGTGCTGGGTGTTCACTGAGGGGCGGGGGGATTGTTAAACTGAGAATAAATCACGTTTCAAAAATCACGAAGCATGGACAGTAGTGATTGTGATAAAGTGCTCTTTAATGTTGACAAGTGACAAGTGTTAAATGTAGCCTTCACCCGTATAAAAAAAACCCATCAATCAATCCCTGTCTGGCCAACCTTCCATCCCTCAACCCAACCCTTTGTGCACGTGCAACACCTTCAGGTATGTCATCATCTTCACTCCCATCCTCAGGTGGCTGCACATGAGCATCAGGGGGCAGTGGCAGATGTTGTGCAGCAGCGCACATGTCAGTACAATTTTTCCAACTTTTTCGGGTGCATACATCAATGCCCCCCCTGTACAGTCTAGGCACCAGAAGCGTGCCTTTAGTAGTCCAAATGCCCTCTCCACGCAGATCCGTGTACGTGCATGGCCAATGCTGTATGCCCGCTCTGCTGCAGTGTGTGGATGACGCACAGGGGTCATCAGCAATGTGTACTGGGGATATCCAGAATCACCTGCAGGGGAGAGAAAGCAGGTTTGGGGACAAAGTAGGTTCAGTGGTTGTACAGGGCTCAGTCATCAGTGTCATTTTGCCATACTTGTCATTTGGTCACTAACATTGTGGAGTGTGCTGTGCTACGAGCAGCATTGATTCCATGAGGCACTCACAACTTGGTACGCCTCTGTTTCAGTATGTAACAGTACTCATTCACTTTTCACTGGGGAAGGGGACCCTTCAATCTGATTGTGCATGCGAGAAGTGGCTACTTCATGTGTCAATGCCATTCCCTTTGGCTGCTGTATCAATTGCTGGTTGTCACTATTGTGTACTGTTCTCCAGGCACTTCATTGGACATTCAGGGGACAGGGTTTGTGGGATGTACATTGGCATTACTCAGTCTGCTTATGTGGGATGCATTTGTGGATGTGGAGACTTTTGTGTTACATTTGCATGAATGTCGGGTGGGCAGGGTGGGATGTCTGTACTGTGTCAGTGTTGGAAGCCATGGTGTTACTCACACAGGAGGCTTTATGGTGGTAGGCCTTCCATATGTCACTGTGCTGCCACATGTCTTTTACATCCTAAATGGGTGTCTTCTGCTGTGTTGGACATGTCCAAGGTTTCTCGTGCAAGGTGCTTGATTGGAAATGCTGTACTGCTGGTGCTGCCTATTGACATTCAGGGATTTTCATTGTGTGTGACCAGCCCCATCAGTTTTGGATTAACATGCATTATGGTATACATTTGTACTCACCCAGTAGCCATGTGTTTTGGCCTGGATGCCTTTCCATGTACGCCGGCAGGGTACTGTTGCGCAGGACCATGGAGTCGTGGGTGGATCCTGGGTAGCGGGCACAGCAGTGGTGAAGGTGAGGCCAGGGCCACATGTCATCTGCACATTCAGGGAATGGTAATGTTTCTGGTTTCTGTAGGCTGCCTCATGTGCCTGGGGTGGTACGAGTGGTACATGTGTGCAGTCCAGGGCTGCTATTACATTCGGAACTTGGGCAATGGCATGGAATTGACCCTTCAGCTGGTTCACCTGTGCCTGTGTGGCTGGAAATGCAATGTGCTCATTAACATGGATCAACAGTGCATCCAGCACCTGTCCCAGCATGGCACTGAATGTGACTGGGCCATGCCATGCATCATGGCAATGGTGTTCTGGTAGCTGCCAGTCCCGAGGAATTGTAGCACAGACACGAGCTTCACTAGCGGAGGTACTGCTGTGCTGATGGCTATACGGCTGCCGATGTCAGCCTGGATTGTGCCCAGCAACTGGGTGATGGTTACCCTGTCGAGCCGATATTCAGTCACCAACTGGCCATCAGTCAGGGCCCAGGGTGTTGGCCTGGCCCTGGGATGGCTGGCCGCCTTGCTGGTGCTGCTCCCCTCCTCCTTCTCCTCATCCCCACAACCCCCTGCACTCCCAGGGCCCTGGCCTGGTTGGCTGGCCTCTGTAGCACCAGGCGCAGCAGGTAGAAGTCCACATCAAGGCTCCCTGCTCCAAATGGCAGCATGGTGTTGGGGAGGGTGTTTTGTGCATGAGTGGGTCCTTTGTAGGCCTCTGATTTGCATTGGTTCACCTGGGCCCTTATTGCTGTCTCCTCCCTGCTCCTGCTGGTGTAATGGTGTTGGGGAGGGTGTGCTGTGCATGGGTGTGTCCTTTGTAGGTCTCTGATTTGCATTAGTTTCACCTGGGCACTTTTTGCTGTGGCCTGTGTTCTTTTACCTCCAGCTTTTTTCTGGGGGTATTTCCGGTGGATTGTCTGCCGCTTTTCTAGCCGGACTCGTGATTGCAATGTTTTAGCACGAATGGTTACTGGCGCTTTTACAGCCGACGCTTGGCGCCGGCGGTATTTGGACTGGTGATCCGACGGACCCTTAAAATCGGCGCTGATAGCGTTACCGCCGATTTTAAGGATTACCGGCCCCCTCTCGTGATGAGGCCCAAAGTGTCCTTTTGTGGGGCGCTTTAGAGCCCTGTGGTGCAGAAGTACACCAGAAACAGCTGGATGCATTTTCCTCATTTGTAAACCAAAGCTAACAAAAGATGCACTAAATTCAAAACCATAGCCCTGGGCATGCCTAAGAGGAGTTGCAAGAAAAGCTAAAACAGATAAAAGACTGCATTTGGCCAACCTTAGAAATAAGAACATCTATACTCTACCTTATCCAGGAATTCAGGGGGTACCTCAACTTAAATACTCTCCCAAAGTATTTGGGACTGATCCACGCACTGGCCACCTGGCTACCCTCTGAACTTGGGCCAAGGCTCCTGCATATCCAGTTCCACTCTGCACTGCACCCCCCACCCCCCCTCCGCTGCTCCAGCAATTGTGGCCGGTATCTGCAAGCCTAAAGTCCCTTCTCTCTGCACTTATGAGACACCCAGTGAATGCTTCCTTAAGTTATCTGCCCTTAGCCACCCACTGGCTGCACCTTTTGAGTTACCTGCGCTTCTCTCTCCCCGCCTCACTTGGCACGTCTCCCCTACCACATACCTGCACTTGCGCGATTTGTATGACTCAAGGCCTAGTAAGATCGTTGTTTTGTCCTCCCTTTGTTTCCCCCTCCTTGTCTTGTTGCACGTAGAAACATTTATGTACAGGCTCGTTAAAAATGCCACATCATATCACATCAAAAACATTCTTGACTCTTATAATCCTGTCATAATGAACCTCCCACTCTTGATCAGCTGGTATCCTGTTGCTCTCTTGACAGTAATTACTTCGTGGTAATTTACTACGAAGTAATTACTCAAAAAATATGGGTATTTATGGGTTTAAGTGGTAAAAGGGGGTTGTAAGGGTTTTGGGTACGGGTAGTAATGAAGAGGAAGGGGGATGGTGGTCCTCCCAAAATAAAAAAATAAAACATCCAAAGTAAAATTTCGAAGTAATTACTGTCGATTAAATGGCATGGAACCGATCAGCCACCAGATCATCCATGACCATAGGCATGTGCACCCCCACACAAGCCAGATGAATGGGTTGAATTACACAGTCCAGATTTCCCCTGTGCGGACCTGCGGCATACTGCCAATCTACCACCGTACATCACTGAGTAGTTATGTATCACAATCAATTTCAGGCCTTCACTTATTATGCAAGAGATTGTAAGAGATGGGCAACCTCCAGTATATTTGGCGTTTCTCCCTCTACGGGAGCATCCTCAACTTTTGAAGGGGTCCCGGATACCTAATTTCAAGCTAATGTTGTGGCATATCTGCTATGGCAATTGCCCGGTGACGGGAACACCATAGTGACTGTTCATGCCATGTGGAACACAACAGATTTAATATGGTCCAAATATGCCCTAAAATACAAGAAGCTCTTGTTAGGGTCCAAGATGAACTCAAGTGATAATAGATTGTTATAGTCCAATTTGTTTCCATCTTAACCAGTTGCCCACAGCAACCATTGCTCCAGTCACGTTTACTCTACCTGCAAAGATGCAACTGGCCCCTACAAGAACCCCAGAGAGTGAAAATGAAAGAATGTGCAGATTTCTCTGCTCCATTTTAGAAATCTGTCCGAAGACAGCTGATTGGACGAAGATCAAGGAGTGTAAACAAGATATACTTCGGGGTCTGCAATGCAGCTGAGACAGCTCATCAAGCTGTGATGTCCACATTTGCAAAGGACGTCTTCCGAAGCTTGCAGACTGGATTTATTTTATTTATTTATTGTGCCTTTGTAAGTAGCTTATGCATCAAGTAAATTGTGTTTCTAAGTGCCCACAGGGCCGCAGGGAGGAAACCTGGGAAAGAAAGGCAAATATAACAATGAAGAGAGGAGAGAGGCAATCCTACCTACCAGGCCCTGTGAGCATTCAGAACGTGCAAGTGCAGGCAGGGAGAATGGACGAGGGAAGGGGGGTACGTGCTAGGTTTTCCACTGTGGAAGTGCTAGGAGGTAAGTTGCAAGCAGTTGTAAGTGCCTGGCAGAGATTAATTGATGAGAGTAGTCAGCTGCCAATAATAAGTGCAGGCCTGTGAGACAGCACAGGCCAGTGGGCGCCCAGAGGCAAGTGCTGGGAGTGGGCGGAGGGTAGAGGTGATTGTGGCTGGATAGGCTAGGGCCCAGAAGGATACCTCAGGGCCCTGGTCACCAATTGCAGCGACTGTGTTGTTTAGCAAGGGAGCGAGAGGGGTAAAGAGGAGGTAAAAAGGAAAGTCTTGAGGGGCTTCCGTAATTTGAGGAGATCGGCTCAAGACGGAGAGGAAGGGGTAGGCTGCTCCAGAGCCAAGGAAAGAGATCTTCCACCAGCTCAGAGTTTTCAGAAACACTTGTTATCGGGTACGTCATTTCACCAAAATGCCAGGGATAGCGGAAGTGACATCACATGACCCTTGACCTCTAATGACATCACATGACGTGATGTCATTTGACCTCACCGGAAGCGAAATCACGGGAAGCGATTGGACACGACTTTTCACCCCTTGACAAAACAGGAAGTGGCATTACATAGCATTGTTCCGAAGTACACTGAGAAAAACGTTACAACATATATACATTTCATATTAGAATGGATTTCCAAAAGTATCATTAAGATCAGTGTGTATAGGCCCATGTTACCAAATTACTGTGAATGCAAGCAGATGTCCAAGGTCAAATGATAATGATGTGTTATTATATAGCACTTACGCTTAAGCAATTTATATAGAACAAATATACATACAATATCACGCAACATGTGTTGGTACTCATTTATCAACCTCAGAAGGATGAAAGGATGAGTTGGGGGTTTAAGAACAGACTAAATCAGTGACTCAAACCATGAAGTGTGCCTGAAATAAATCTTTAATGAGTCCAGCAATTATTGTAATTTATTCTAGAAAGACACATTATTTGGTATTCCTATTCTTTCTTATTTAGGGTCACTGCTGAAAGTGTTAGACTTGTGGAACCCCTGCTTCTTTTTTTTCTCTTTTTTAAGAGGCCTGAACAAGAAAGCCAGCTACTCCAGAAGCAAAGAGCCACATGGCACAGTCCACAGACCAGGACCTTGCATTAAAAAAAAGAAACAACCCCTAAATGACGTCCCTGCTTGACATGCAGAGAGTGGGCGCCAGAGGAGCGTAAAGATCGGATGTATATATTTTGGCCGTGTCACAATTGGTTGTGGCCGAATTGACCATGGTCTATTCGAGCGCAAAGCCAATTTTGCTGCAGCCAAAACTGCCCTGTTTAAAACCCCCTACCACCACATACCCCCCCACCAAACCCATACTTACCTTTTCACCGTCGGGCCTTTTCTGAACCTGTGGCGTCAGATCCGTCCCTCCTCCGCGGGTCGGATCTGACACCGCACAGGGTCCGGTTTTCTTTTTTTTCTTTTTTTTTTTTGTCGCACGCCTCCTTATCTCTGGAAGCGGGGGACATCCCTGCTACCCCCAAAGGCAATCACTATCAAACATGAGGAACGGGGCACACGCCCGCAACCCCCGTTCCTCATGTTTGGTAGCGATTACCCAAGTTGGTCGTTTTACGAAACAACCAAATGGTACAGGCCGAATTCGGCCAATTGTACCATTCGGTCAACTTGAAATGACCAATTTGGGTAATATCTAAAGATCTGCCAGGAGACTATTTGGTAAGAGCCAGTTGAAGATAGTGTGACCCCCAGCCCCAGGCAGTCTTGTGGATGATGCAGAGGGATTTGAATTTGATCATTGCAGCAACCGGTAGCCAGTGGCGAGAGTGTAGGGCTCGAGAAATGCAGTCCCTGGACTTGAGGCTAAGGATAAGTCTTGCAGCCCTATTCTGGGAACGTAGAGAGGAAGAGGGTAGGTTAAGGAAGAGGCGGTTGCTGAAGTCCAGTCTAGAGAGTACCAGAGCTCTAAAGTCATTGAGCTTCTGGGGGAAAGTGAGGAAAGGAAGGATTGCTTTGAGGAGGTGGATTTGAAAGTGGGCCTTCTTACCCAAGTCCTGGATGTGACTGAGGAAGGAAAGAGAGGAGTCGAAGATGACTCCAAATTTTTTGCTTCCGATGAAAGAGAACGGGAAGAGCCCATAGAGGGAGACCAGAGTGAAGGGAAGAAAGAGGGAGCAGGAGTCCCAATGGGAAGGGTCTCAGTCTTGCTGGCATAGAGGCAGAGGCCATTGGAGACACACCAAGGCTGGATGGCAGTAAGGCAGTTGGGAATGATGGAGGAAGTAAGGAGAGGGTCAGAGGGAAGGTTGAAGAGGAGTTGTGTGTCATCTGCATAACACTGAATGTACAGGGAGAAAGTGGAAATTAGGTGTGCAAGTGGAGCAAGATAGATGTTAAAGAGCCAGGGAAAGAGGTTGGAGCCCTGTGGAATGCCACAGATGGTGAAAGCTGTGGAGGAGGAGAAGGACCCCAGGATATCCTTGTAGGGACGGCCAGTGAGGAAGGAGGTCAGCCAGTCCAGTGCCCATTCCTAGGGTACCTAGGGTATGTTGGAGCCGTTGTATGCGGTTGGAGTGGTTGACCATATCAAATGCAGACGAGAGATCAAGTAAAATGAGAACAGCTGGAGAGTTAGAATCAAGAGATGGAAGCAGTTCTTCACAGTTCTTCAGAAGAGCAGTTTCCATGCTTCTGGATGCTCAGACTCCAGATTCATGATTGTGTAGGCAACACACACGTTCAGTATGCTCAGCTAGTTGGGGGTAGACCAGCTTCTCCAAGAGATTCCCAAGCAAAGGGCTGATAGAGATGGGGCAGTAGTTAGCCGGGCACAAGGGGTTGGCGGAAGGGAGTGCTTAAGGGAAGAGGGGACTCACCCAGTAGCAATAGAGTGATTGCAGAAGTCAGAAAGTGCAGTGGCACCAATATTGTCCTTAATAGTTATGGAAGAACAGGGGGAGACCTGTTTGGAGGACACCCTCATAGAGCCGGCAACCCTAGTGACCTTGTCAGATGTGATAAGAGAGAAGGAGAAGAGAAGAGCAGAGGGAGGATGGGAGGCCATAGGTGGCAGGAGGATGGGAAGAGGGGATGGGGAGGGAAGAGAGAGTGCCTAGGATGTCCTGAGTTTTCTGCAGTAAAGTGAGTGCCCAATGCATTGCAAAGGGTCTGAGAGTGAAGAGGCGTGGTGGAGACTGCTGAAAGGTTGGCTAGTTCCTTGCAGTTTTTAAAGAGTTCAGACATGTTGTTGGAAGTGCCAGAGATGCATGCCTGGATGTGGGACCTTTTCTTGGAACAGATGGAAAGTCAGTATTGTCTTTGGAGAAGGCAACAGGCCAGTTTGTCAGAGAGTGAGCCTGAGGTCTGCCACTTCCATTCCACAGCTCTGCACTTGTGTTTCAGGGCTGCAAGTTCAGAGTCGTACCAGGCGTTATGCATGGAGGTGCCTTTCAGGCAGATCCTCATGACTGAGGCAAGAATGTCAAGTCTGTTAGTGATGGCAAGATGGAGGTTGCTGAGGGCGAAGTCTGAGGTAGAGTCAGCGGTGGAGGGAGAGGGGGGATTCAGATAGATGTGCAGGCAGCAGCTGACACTCGTTTCATCGTGCCAATGTCCGTAAACAAGGTTGGCAGAGCTGGTGGGGGGGTCGGGTGGCAGAGAGGACCCAGGTGAGAGGAGAGGAGGGATTGGTCTGACCAAGAGAGTGGGGTGGCGAGCAAGAGAACAGTGTGGATCAAGGCATCAAGAGTGTGTCCAGCCGAGTGGGTAGGACCGGAGAGGAGAATGAAGAGGGACAGCGAGGTGCAGAGGTCACGGAAGAGAGTGGAAGCCATGAGAGAGGAGTCAATATGGATGCTGAAGTCACCCAGGAGGAGTTTAGAGGTGGATGTGAGGAGATAAGAGGAGAAACCAGCCCATTCCAAGAGGAATAGTCATTCCGAGAGTAGAACTCATAGGTTGGGAAGGCAAGAGTTTAACTGAATTACCGTTAACTGCACAAAACTTCATGAGAAGGCCAAAGACAGAAAGAAGCAACTGAGACTAAACTGATGGCTTTGCAGATTCAGCAACTCCAACCTCCTCAAATGAAAATGGGGCACAGATTAGGGCTGACACTGAGGGGAAGGGGAGAGTTCAGATGAAGAGGAGCATCTTCCAACCCAGGAGATTGTAGAGTCAAAGACTGACAATTACTCAAATGATGTACTGACGAGTGTAAATGTTTCAAATAATTCAGACACGGATAGTCTGAATGTCTAAATAGACCAGCCCAACAACTTTCCCATTTGTTTCCATAGTTGTCTCCCCAATCACTTCCAGCACCTCCACCTCCTGCTTAGTTCAATCGACAATGGGACAGCCAAAGAGCCAGCAAAATCATTACACCTGAACTTCCACATGACCCATTGTATGTAGAATACCCTGTTACAAGTATCTCGTATAGAGATGCATCCTGCTCTAAATTGAAGGCTTCAGAGCTTCCACATAATGCATGTTCAGACACATTTATAAATGCTGTGAGTATTGGTGGCCAACCTACTCCTCACCCGGTTTCATAACCTTTCACTGTTCCTATGGGCCTTATTTCTGAACATCATTTCCTACTTAGCCCTTGGAATCCTATCCTGTGAATGGTCGAGGGCTAGATCTGCTATGTAAAATGGCTTGCACTATTTCTCGTTCCCCTGATGGTATTTATTTGAATGTCCCCATACAAAAAGGAATTGACATTTTTGGCTTTCTTGCAAGATTCATCAACTTTAAGAGATGGATCATAGAAAGGCAATCCCTTGTTGCATCAGGCACTGTTGGACAATGTTTTTCTTAATTTTGGTCCCCTCTTGAAAAAGACGTTGGGTATATTGAACTGTATGTATCACGTTCATCCCAGCCAAACCTCTTCCATATATCCTGCAAATCACCATCTACAAAGAAGCAGAAGAAGGTACAAAACCTGTCACAGAATCTCTGCTTCACCAAGGAAGTATTGTCCTGACCCACAGCCCTTGCAATACTCTTATTTTGCTTATGAAGAAACTTGGTAAGGAGACTTATCGATTTCTGTAAGATATCCATGCTGTGAATGCAACCGACCTGCTTAGCTTTCACATTGTTCCAAACCCTGCGACCATTTATTTTTATCCAAGCAACTGCAACTCATTTCAGTGCAGTAGATCTGTTCTCTGCACTTTTCTTTATACCTATACACCCTGACAGTCAATGCGTGTTTGCCTTTAAAGGGGTATGCAGAAAGGTGACCTTCTTTTCCCAGATTTTGAAGAGAGATTTAGATCCTCTTTTGTCCAAAGGAGGGTCCGTTTTAATACCTCACTTATGGGACTTTCTGCTGGCATCCCCATCGTTAGAAGTTGCAAGTATGATTCCCTTTGTTTACTAACAGCTCTTGCTTTAAAGTCTCAAAAGAAAATATTTAGCTATGTCAGACCTGAGTGCACTACCTCGGACATGATATCACTGCAGGAAGAGGCACTTGTTTCAGGCCCAAATTGATGTCATCCTACAGCTTTTCAAATGTTTAACCCATAAACTAGTGAGAGATTTTCTCTATGTGGCCGATTACTGTCACCAGTGGATAATGGGTAATAGTTTTATTGTGAATCTCCTACAGTCGCTTACCCTTCAATCTGCACTGGAACCACTTACTTGGTTCTCTGAAGCTGATGAGGTGTTCATCAAATTCTAGCAAGAACTGTTGAAGGCCATTGCCCTAGCTTTGCTCGCTTAGGAGGAAACATTTACACTTAGTTTTGCTGATGTGATGGTATTTACTTGGATGTTTTGACTCAATTGCACAGTGCCAAGCTCCACCTCATTACATATCATAGCTTAGCCTGGATGCTTTTGTAGCAGTTTTGCCACTCTGCCTTCAATGTGTTGCGGCATCTGCTCTGTTGATGGTCAAATTTGCCACTCTGGTTTTCGGCTATCCAGTGATTGTGCCGGTACCAAATGCTGGTACTGCTTTGTTTCTAAAAGGAAAAACACAGAAAATTTGAAATTCCCATTTGACAAAATTTGAAAAAATTACTTTCTGCTGCTATTGTAACCCTTTCACGTTGTACTTTTGTTAACCCTGCTGCTCTACTGCCGAATCCTTTGAAAGGTCAGCACCACGATTAGAACACGATGCAGAACATCTCCTGACCCGAGAATTGATTTGAGTCTCCCAGAACTGCACTTGCAATCTTGCCAACCTCAGAACTGTCTCTTCCTCTATACGTGCCTCAATTTATACCAGTCTACTAAATTCTTGATCTATCTGCAATAAATCTCACCTAGTATCTGACTGATAGAAACTTGCATAACATCTTCTGACGTTGTCACTCCAGCCTTTCTTACCTCTTCTACCACCTGCCCCCCCCCGTTCTACCAGGAAAAGAGGGGGGCACTATGCTCTTGTTCCACTCTTCTTTTCCAGCTTCCCATTCCCCTCTGCCACTCACGTTTTCTTCCTTTGAATACCACTTCACTGAAATCACTTTTACTTTCTCTTTAACTCTCTTAATTGTCTACCATCCTCCTAGACCGACTTCCCGACTTGACCCAATTCCACGCTTCCATCTTCCCTTATTCTCAAAGTTTATCCTTCTGTTCTCCTTTTCCTTACTACTATTCTTAACCTCTCCTTTTCCTCTTCATGTTTTCCATCCTCGGCCAAGCACACAGCAGTTCCACCTATTAAAAAAACCTTCCCTTGACCCGAGTCCTGCTAACTTTCAACCCACTTCTCTTTCTAAAATTCTGAAACGAGTTGTCTATGTTCAACTCTCTGAATATCTTGATTTTCCTTTCCGCCTTGCCAGTCTAGGTTTCGCCCTCTCTACTCTACAGAAACTGCCCTTCTCTCTCTGTCTCCAACTGTTTGCTTTACTGTCGCTACGCCAAGCAATCCTCTAGCTTGATCCTTGTGCTCATTACTGGAATACCACTAACAACATCTATGTATATTCTGTACCAGGAATTGGGGGGGTGTCATATCTGTGTGAAATTCTAACTGCCCTTCCAGCAGTACTATGTTCCTTTTTATGGCCCAATAGAAAGTCTTCCCTTCCACAAACGATTATAGAGGGCCTTTTAGCTAGGTGTTGTGTATGCAAAAACCACTGGTTGAGGCATGTGATGAACAGCCTAGAGTTATTGGGTATTGTATCTTGGTTTAACACACCGAGTTCCACATCTAGAAAAGTAGGGAAAGAGATTCTGTGCTGCTACCTCAGACATCAGGAGGAGGATATAAAGCTAACTAACCTAAAAAAAACCTCAGACAAAGCATACCTGACGTTTGCACCGCTGCCGAGGGCCTATCTGGTATATGTTTCAAATGTTCAATTTTACTCATTCTAAATTGAGTCTATCACTCCTGCTAACTGCACTGGGCATGTGGAAAACAATGGATATGAGTTTCATCAGATGCAGATAGACAGGCGATGGCCTTGAATCTGTGGCACATGTGCTATTGTTCTGGCCATTGTATTAATATTTACAGAAACGCTACATTCGATTAGTCTTAAAAATACATGTTTTTACCCAGTACAAATGGGCAATGCTACATCTACTTATGTTTGCTGACATGTACATTTGTTATGTGATGGGAACATGTTTATCTCAGGCGCCCCATCATCTTCACAAGCACTGGAAACGTCTGGATGAATTGGGTATCAGATGCACTATGCACAATGTTTTTCATTGTATTTTAAGTGGACTCTGTTTATACACTAATTTGATGCTGGTTTAGCCATCTTTGCAGAAATTTGTTATTTAATTAATTTGTTGGATGTTCATGCTTCTATGGATTTTTAAATCTGAAATAAAGATTACATTGAGAAATTGAAAGCAGAACTCATGATTTTGGAGACCACCAAAGACTCCTCAGGCATGATAACCAATTGAAGTGACCCTGCACAGGGATGGCCGGTAAAATGACAATGGATGACTGGACACAGTCTCTACCAGGGCTACCATGCTTGCTAGAGGGCAAGAGCCAACGGGAGAATTCCCCACTTTGAATGCTGTGCTCCAGATACACGACCATGACTCCTCAAAGGTCCAGGATGATGTCAATGGCAATGCAAAGCTCGGAACTGGTTAGGGAAACCAGCTGCAGGGAGGCAGGCACCATGTAGGGTTCTTCCTTTCGCCTGAAGAGCGGAGTTCACCTTGCAATGGAGGGCTTGGCCAATAGTGGTTCTAGCAGGAATTGTCCAGTGTGTTCCTCTGCAGGCTCGTCATCATCAGATACTTTGCTTGAGTGAATGATTGACAAATGGATCCACATGCTGTCCTAGTTTTCGAAATCCTGGGCTGGGGCAACCCACCTGTCAGAGGGCCTGCTACATTTAAACCTCAGGTGGCTCTCTAATCATGGACAGCTAGCTAAGGTACAGCCATGCCCCCACACAGGGTTTAGGATGTGTATTGGGGCTGTGGTGGGAAAATGTAGAATTGCACCCTCCATTTATGTACTACTCTGTGCCTTGCTTGCGAAAGCTCAGCTCAGCTACCACCGGTTGTCATGTTGGATTATATCTCACTGCCTATTACTGCTTTGCCCTATGTTGCTGTGCAGATGTCCTAACCAGATGTACTCCAGATTAGCTGCGGGAAGTCACCCGCTTCATGGAATGTTCACTTCTCGCACATTTCTGTTTTAGCTATCACAAGCTTATTTTAGTGCTTTGCCTTGTTCTCACTTCGCTCAGTGACACAGCTTCAGCAGGCAAAAACAGCAAAATCTGGCGTACCAAGCACTGCTTGGTTCCCGTGAGAATCCTAGTAATGCTAGAATCTACTGACTTGCTATTTTTTATTTATTTGCATTTGTTAAGCGCACTTGCAGCCCATGAGGCATCGAGGCGCTGTTACAGAGGAAACACAGATTAAGATTAGGTTTTTTCTTTGTCTTAGTTACGTATTTATAACGCGCTTAAACACTCGGAGGTTTCTAAGCGCGGACCCGGGGATCGAACCAGTTGTTGCTTTGTGTCGTCCTGCTTCCAAGACCCGCACGCTGCCGCTGTGCTATCCTCCCGGGACTTGCTAGAATTTGTATCTGTGGATGTCTGCTCCTTCTTGCAAAATGCCCTCACCCAGATTTGAGAATGTAGTTTATGGCTTTTATGCCATGTTATGAAACCCTTGTGACAATGGTTGAAGCTATCTTGATACATTGTATACTGTTGTCATCGAAAGCTGCATGGCCCACCCCTTCCATAGAACACCTGTGTTAGTTGACGGTATAAGAAAAATGTATACCCGGGAAAGGGATTGCTACGGCGTATAAAGTCTGTACATTGGTTTTGTGTCCAGTTCTGTTGATTATTGTTACGCTGCTCTGCCGACTGCCATAAAGACGCTTTCTAACCTACCCTGGGATTAGATTCCGGCTGTATTGTGATTTTCCACTACAGGGTCATGTGCAACCCCATATCCAGCCTAATCCAGTTCCATGCACATAAAGCTTACAGGGCTCCAGCCAGAGGTTGCGAAAAGGATGCCACATCCTACCACTGCCTGGAAGCAAGAGGGCCAAAAGTATAGCGATGTCGAAAGACAGGGCTTAAACCAACATGGCAAGCCATCCTGAGCACTGCAGTGCGCAACATGCTGCAATGTGATACAAATAAAGAGGTGCAGAGGAGTGCACCAGAAGAGGTAAAAAATAAAAAAGTACCAGTGCCAGCAGCCGGTCTGGGCTTTAATTAGTGTGGGGAGAGCAGTGGGATACAAGGGTTACCGAAACTACTCTACTGAACGAGTAGTCCTATAACAGACTTAAATGAGGGATGAGGTTGTCCCGCGCTGGTAACTTTAAAGACTGACAAGTGCCCCAAAACAATACGGGTAAAGCCAGGGAGTGTGGTTTAAAAAGACTTCACTCCGAAAAATTAGGTCAGGGTCACTAAATAGTCTACAGATATGCTTAGGGTCTCATTCAAGTGCCTGGGAAAGCCGAAAAAAGAGTTTTTTTTATTATTAATATTGTGATACAGTCAAAAATTCGACTTTTCACAAACTCCAAAATATAATACAAGAGAATATTTAATTCATAATAAAACAAACACAAATATACAAACGGATAATTAATACATAAAATGACAAAAAAAAGATAACAATTTGTAACATCAAATTACATTAAAATTAAACATTCAGCCTACCAATTCCCAAGGTGAATCATCATAAAGTTTTTAAACCGTCAGGAGTTTATACATTTCCATAATTAGGGTCAGCCCTGGGGTCCGGCGATGCCAGAATTCTATCGTACCTAACCAGCCTACCCTATCCACAAATCTGGAGAAGCATGTCATCTAGTACCTGCACATTCTATCAACAAGTGGTGTAGGGATTTGCCTACACTTAGACTGCACAGGGGAGAGTGATTATCAATTACTACTAGGGTATGCCTGTGATGCTGGAAATGCATTGGAGGGACAGGACCTCCGTATCCTTGTCCTTTACTGCTTTTTATCGTGTGTTCTGTCGTGTTTTCCGTGCAGGAGTTCATGTGGGACTCTTGGCGGTGCAGCTCTCTCTCTTTTGGTTTGGTGAACAGACCCATGGGATACCCTTATGGCACCCATGGGTAGGAGTACAACCCTGTGCCCCTAGTGTATGTTTTTGGGCACGTGTGTGTGACCCAAAGAGCAGGGTACGGGCTGGTGGCAGCTCCGTGCTGAAATGACTGGTGCCCTGGGCGTCCTCCATTTTGGGATGCCCAGGCCCTGTCATTGGAATCGATAGATTCCTGATGGAGACAAAATGGCCCCCATGGGCTCTTGCCTTCCATCACCTGTTACCTTGATCTTCCTGAAGTCCCGGGAAGCCCTGCCTCCGTCCCTGCCCCCTGACTGGCAGTTGGGTGGAAGTTCCGTATATGTTAGTGTGGGGAAGTGCCGACCAGACTGGCTGGAGCCTTCTCAACGACCGTATGTTGTGGGTACGCCTGTGGGTGGGACTTGGGTGAATGGAGTGTGTGACGAATATACATTCTATGTTGTGGCTGTCTAGTATCTGGTGGTTGACACAATGGTTGAGACAGCCCTGCCTGAAACCGGTATGAATGCAGCTTGGAGTGTTGAATGGCTCGGTACTTGTCCCAATACACATAATTTGTTGTGAGTGTCTGGAGAGAAGTGAATGGCCCGAATACCTCGTGTGCCTGATTGGCTGCCTGCCTGCATGAATGCTCGTAGTCGTGATTGGATGCTTGAGTGTGACCCAGCGGAATGAATGGGAGATCAACAGTATATCTGGGGACCTCTCACTGCTAGGAATCGTGTTCAGGAGCTGAAGTCCACTACGGCGAGTAACTGGAGTAGCTGAAGCTTGATCCTGAAGCCCTGTTGGACGAGAAGAATTGTTGTTGCTCTCCTTCACAATCTGAAAGCTGCTGTTCTTCAAGAACTGACCGAGAGAGGACATGGTAAGGCGCCCTCTTCCCGAGCTACGAGGGACCATCGTGCACAGCTGATCTTTGCCTAAGCTCCCTGGTAGACAGACCTTCGACAGGCTGCCGACCCGATACAGGGACTGCTGCCGACCTCCAAGGAGAAGCGCCCGGACTGTTGTCCGCCACTGTCACCGACCGCCGTCACTGACTGGAGCCGCCGTGCTCCCGTTGCCTAAGAACTACATTGATCCAAGGTCGCTCTCGTCCGCATCGTCGCCGCCGTATCCTGCTGGAGAAGGCCTGACTGTCGACGCGCTGAGGAGCATCCACCGGTGGGTTTCCTGCCACCCAAAGACCACAGAGACGTCGACGACTCAACACCCTTGCTGGGCCACAGTTCTTTAACACTTTGTGGTCCAGAACTATCGACACCGAGGTGCCCCGCACGCCACTTCCTTGCAGGATGTTTACGCTTTCCCATCAACAAGCACCGCTAGGAACGACGCGGCCACTTCAACGTTGTAGCTCGACCTGTTCTCTGTCGGACGTTCGACGACCCGTGACTCCTGCCTGAAAGGGAGGACACTCAAGAAGGGTTGTCGATTTCCCCGACGAGGAACCCTACAACGCCAGGTACTTTGGGGTTGCAGAACTAAAGTCTAGTGGGAACAATATATGGACTGGGCTTGTATCTTTCTTCTACAGGTTGCCCAAGTGGGGGGATCTCCACACAGAGCCGTGTTTAATGGTAGTTACCAGTATTCTGCCTATTGCTCAACCATCTTGCTTTCCTTCCTCTCTCTACTGCTGGTTTCCTCTTTATTTTGATCTGTGTGTCATTCTGACCGTGTGCACTATAATAAGATCTAGTAACGTTAGTGGTACCACTTTAGAATTGTACATATTCACCATTGTTGATTTTCGGAGTGCAAAGTGAGTTATCATGATCGTGTATATGACCTTGAATATTAATTGTATAAAGACTGTGTTGTAACCGATACAGTGGGTCTCATCACGAGTTGGGCGGTAACGCCGGCGCTATTAGCGCCGGATCACGGGTTTGGTGGAAGGGTTATTGCCCTTTCCCCATTCGGCCCATTCAGGAATTCCTCATTCCCCATTGGGACCAATGGGGAAAATTTGCGCTATTACCGCCGTCGGTAATCGCGCCGAAAATCGGCAATTTTGCTGTGGATTTCCCCCCAGCACAGAGTTGGGGGGAAATCCGCCAAAGCCATGATCTGGCGGACCCTTAAATGGAGCGGTAATAGCGCTACCGCTGCATTTAAGGGTTACCGCCAGACTCGTGATGAGGCCCAGTGTGTGGACATTCCTTTGTGGGTGCTTGGGGAATACACTGTACTTAAGAACCAGCTCGCATCACCTCCCGAGAACCTAGGCCTTGATTGCTCGTCCATTGCTACCGTAATAGAGAATCTTGGCAGGGGTCTCTGTGCCTCCCCTCTACCATATAGAGAGCGGAAGTGCAGACCCCCCCTCCGGTCTTTACAATGCCTCCTAGCTAGTATGTCACCAGATGGTAATAAATGTAGGCGGAATCTAAATATGGCTTCACGTCCTTTGCTATCCAGAAACTGCACCAAGTAACGGGGTAGTGAGCTAAGACTTGTGTCCAAAATCGATGAATTACTGTGTAGTTTTGATTACATCATTGAGTATATAGTAGTGATCCAATGCATTACTGCGAGGCCTTGTTTACAGCCTTGTTGGTTAAGGTTCAATTCAATAGTGGTTTCTGTATACATGACAGGATTGATTCAGCCTTTACCTTCAGTTCTTTTAGGAATATACAGGATCCGTGCCTGTCTTTCTGTGCCAAATCCATATACAACGTGTTATCCTGTGGCCATCTAATTACCTATATAGATGTAAGAGTCTCCACTCAAAGCTTGCCCTTAAGGATTTTAAGCCAAGTTCGTACCGCAGTGCTACAATTGGTAGTGACATCGGAAGTCTCAAAGCTCTTTTTCACAACTGTCCTTCCCAGTAATCCCAATCTAGGTCCCAAGCCTGGGATTCAATATCGAGTCCATACATAATGGTAGGGATGATTCTACCCTTGTAGAACTTAAGCAGGGGTTTCAAAGAGAACTTGCAGTATTTGGACTTTATGTTTTTCAGTAGTGAAGTTAATTGATCTATCTTCTCTCCCAGTGATCTTTTCAGTAGGAGCCCATCCAGATGTGCTATCAATCTTAAACCTAGATATTTCGTTTCTAATACTAGCTTAATACTGATTGCTTCCAAGCTACAGTCCAGCTGCTGAGGCACTTTGCCCTTTTACGCATCCTAAGAATGTTGGTTTTGGATGGATTAATAATTATTTGGAAACTGGCAACTCATTAGACAATCACAGAATGTGTATTATGTTTTAACACTGGAATACATTTATTCTTGATGTCCTCAATTATGATGGTGTGTTGTCTTATTTTAATAATTTAATTGATAAATATGAAGTTTTAATTTGTGTATATTAAATGTGCAAATGTTTGTTCTTAACGGAATATAAACTAAAGACACAATAATTAAATAAATAATTAATTAGCATGGGCATATCTGCCTATGGCATCAAGTAAACATTGAATTCCCTTTGGGGTGAGACCCATAAGAAGGATGTCGTTAGCATAGGCCAACCAACATAGCTTCTGCGATCCAATTCTTGAACTCGCAAATGCAGCATTGTTCAAATGATTCTTGATATCTGCCAAGTACAGATTGAATGAAAATGGTGCAAAGATAAATCCTTGTCTCACTCTTCGACTAGTAGGTATTATTTTTTAGACAAATTCCCCGCCCCATCCAATCTTACCACTATATTAGTATCTTCATGGAGGTAGACCAACGTTTTTAATAAACCTGGAGGAGTGCCTCACTTGTTTAATTTTCCCCATAGCAAGCCTCTAGTTTCCCTGTCAAAAGCCTTGGAGAAGTCTATCAGTGCCAGATATAGGGGGGCAGATCTTATGTACCAAGCTTTATCTCTCATAGAGTTAACTATAAGACCATTTAGAATGGTAGACAGTCCCCTCCTAAAACCAATCTGGGCTTCATCAAGTATGTTAGTTGTATCTGCCCACTTCACCAATTCTCTCAAAGCTACACCCGCAAATATTTAGCTATCTGCATCACGAAGACCGATGGGACGATAGCTGTATGGTATCGTCTGATCGCCCTTCTTTTAAATGGGCACCGCTAAAGCCGACTTCCAGCTTGGAGGGCACTGCTCAGATTCTTACTCATGTAGTACTATTGACCAGTCATCTGCAGTTAGAGAGGGCATTCAGGCCTGCGGCTCTAACCTCCTCTCTTCTTGCCATACTTCACGTACGGAGTCCTGGGGAGATGAGTCCCCAATGCTTCCTGTTGGTAATTAAACAATTCTCGAAAGCGGGTGCACCATGATTCCTCCGTCACAATATTCTTCTGTGCTGCACATTGAGAGGGTTTTCCACCATTTATCAGAGACCAATAGTTGCGGCTATTCTTAGTAATATGGGCTTGCAGCATCTGTTCTCCATGACACTGATATATAGCTGACCTATTGGATATATTCCATCACTGATAGGCAGCCATTAATACCTCTTTTCCCCGTTCAAATTCTTCCTGGTCCTTGCTCTGCTTTCTTAATAGCCTCAGTTTGCACCTTTGCTCACGTTTACAGAGCAATGTGTTCTCATCAAACTGATTCTTGTGAATTGGACCCTTCCTGAATCCCACTGGTTGTGGTTGCACTAATGTTTTCAAAAAGTTTTCAAAATTTGATGGAGCACATTCCCACTTTAATGTCTCACCCAGGATCGTTTGAATTGTCTTTTAAATATAATATTCAAACCCCTACCATTTCTGCAGTACCTTAAAAGATTATTTTTGCCCTGATTGACTTCGACTTTGCTAGTATAAACCACCTGGCTCACTTACAGTAGCATAGCTTACTGTGGTCGCTATTAGTTGTTTCCTTTACAGTGAATTCTGTACAGCCCTGAAATAGATTGCGAGTGATAATCATGTAGTCTATTATTGACGTTGAGTTATTACCCTGCCATGTGTTTTTGGGAGGACAATCCCCCTGAATGTTTCCATTACAAATTAATAGGTCCCATTCTCTACAGAATCTGACCCATTTCACATCTCTCTCCTCCTCATATCCCCTCTTATAACTCCCATACTTAGGAATAAGATAACTAGCATTCAATTCCCCCACAATTAAAATTGCAAGAATACCAATTCTATTAACCCAACCCCAAATGACAATTTATGTTAACAGTCAGGTCTCCTGTAGCAGAATAATATCGTGTTTATATAGGACTTCATCACACATAAAACTTCTTTAGCCACAAGTATTCCAGCCAATTACTCCCAAATATTGAATTTGCTAAAGCAAAGATTCATTTTCATTCAATTTGTTAAAGACTTGTGTTAGTATATCTGGCAGTGCAGACCAAATCCTACTGCTTGCAATCCAATCTGACTCCTTTCCCTTTCTGCCCTTCCCTTTGATTGGGCGATCCCACCCTTAAAGGTTGAGACAGAGGACTCCCTTTGGTTACCCTTTACCCACTTATTTGAAGACAATTTCACTTTCGATTGATTAGTAGATATTCTGGAACCTTTTTTTAAATTCCCCAGCCACTGCAAGGAGAGCATTAACCCCCAGGCGAGATTGCAGCGGGGCTAAGAATTCTTGAGTGCTGCTTCCATATGTCTTGTTCTATTATTTACAGATCTTCCAAATGCACTATCTCAGAGGTCCTATTGAGTGCCACTCTTGCTGACTGTTGGTCTAAAGAATGGTTAATAACAGCTTGTTGGTCTAGCACTGTAGAGGAAATAAGCTTAACCTCCTGTTTGAGGTCAGTGAGCGCAGCTATTATTTTTGCTTTGTATGATGTGCAATTAGAGCAATGATTTCCCAGCAATCCATTCTTTAATTGAAGCGCCAGTTTTAATTCAGCAGATTGAAAGACAGATGTGGTGACAGAGTCCTTTATGTTTTCATCAAGATTTATAAATGAGCTTAACAGTACGTTCAGAGCTGAAATCGAAGTTAGTGATAGTTTGACTCTATCATCCATCTCTTTTGAAGACTCGTGTAGGGGTTCTTGCACATGCCTAATGCCGGCTTCTGTTGAATCAAAAGAGAGATGCTCTGTGAGAAAGGAGGCAGGGTCAGCGTGTAGATCGATACCAGAGCTATCACCCTGGCTAATGTCACTCACCTCCCTCGTCGCTTTGAAATCTACTGCAGATACGTTTTTTGTTTTATCCTCAACTGAGCAATGAGCCTCCAGCAAACTGCGATCTGAGACTCCCAGCGAAGGGTTAGTCGCTCGTCAAACGTTTCCCCTTGAACCAACATTATTTTCTGCAGTGGATCTGGCTCCCAATCTCATGAAAAAGTCCTTCATCTTTTTCTGCAACAAAACAATAAATAAACAAAAGGCTTCTTTATTCATGTTTGACGGATGTACCAACGCAACAGTGCTCACTGTTGTAGTGCCTGCAGATAAGTCTTCACCTAGAGCAGGCAGAGATTTAGTTTGAAGCTTTTCAGATCCAAGCTCATTGTCCAGTTTGGAAATTTGGGGTGGACGCTCACAGTCATTTCCCTTAGGAGTCAAAGCACCACTCGGCAGCTGCCCGTTTTTCAGCTCTTTTTTTCCTACTTGTATGGCTTAGGGTGTAGAACTCACTGCCTTCATTGAGGTAGCACCTACTCATCCATTGACTGAATTGATGGGTCTTTCAGGGCATTTATGATGGCATGTGACATAGTGGGGGGATGAACCAGTATTTTGTTTGGAAAATGAATCGACTCATCTAACGTTGTGTCTACAATCACTTCCTCCACTGATGGTTGTTTGTTAAGCATTGTATCTGGTACAGTGTATTGAGAAGTCCGCACAGGACCAGGAAACAGTGTGCAGGTGTGATTTTCAGAACTTGCTACCCGATCCCAGTTTTTACCGCTACGCAGTTTAGACATGCGGTGGGGGACAGGGGAGGCAGACTGACACCGTAAGTACGACTGGATCTGATTCAGAGTACTCCGCAAATACTTCAATGTTTGTTGACACGTGCCACGTGTGAGGTTCAAAGGACTCCTCAGTCCCGGAGTCACAATCACACGTGGGCTGAGCTTGTTAGTTTGAAAGTAATTAGTAATGAGATAGAGTTGCCACACGATCGCAAGCTGGACAACAGTTTTAGCTGTAACCAACAAAGGCTATCACTGCCTTACCCAATGTTCTTTTTCCAGACACAACAAACATAAGGAGAGGAAAGATCCAAGCCTCTACCCCTACCGTGAAGCTGCCGAACCGCCAAACTTCTCACTTTGCTCATTTGGCTGTGAGAGTGCACGCTTGAGCTCGGAGTCCTGGAATGTATAGTACTTCCTGGATTGGCCAGGGGTGTCTAGCAGAATGCCTGCACAGGTTCCTTAACACAGATTTGCTGCCAAACCGCTCACTTTGCTCACTTGGCTGTGAGTGCGGGCGCATTAGTGTGGGGTCCTGGAATTATAGTACTTTTGGATTGGCCAGGTATGTCCCGCAGAATGCCTGCACAGGTTCCTGTATCTTACATTTTGCCAAAGGTAGAGTAATTCACTGCCAAACCGCTCACTTTGATCACTTGGCACAAGATAGTTTTCCCCAACAACCCTCAGTGTTAAAACTTTGTAAGCTAGAAAAGTCAAAGTTTACGAGTGGCAGCACTGGGCTCTGATTCTTTCGGGGTGGCTTTGTTGCGACACAAGGCTCTGCGTGCAAGTAGGATGGCAGGAGGAGGCCCACTGAAGAAGGTGCCGAATGAGAGAAAAGAAACTGGGGCAGGGTCAGGGTGCAGCTGTGCTGGTGCTAGTTGGTGCTGGGTTTGTACCAGACAGATCTAAACAGTGTCGAGTAGTCAAGGGTCAGTTAATAAATGGACTCCTTAGAATCCCAAAGTTAGTTTAGTAGTTCCATTATCGGTGCCTCAGCCTCTGTGTGTTAGATCCACGCTGGGATGAGCAGAAAGTGTTTCTTGGATGCAGGTGACCTTGAGTTGTTCATCCAGCTGCCCCAGCCAGGTTACCGGACTGGAGTACTGATCAGATAATTCCTTTGGGTCTCTGAAATCCAATGTCTGCAGACCCGGCTGTCGGACATGCGCGTTAACGCTGATCATCTTGTCATGCTTCAGGGCTCAGAACACAAAGTAATGCAACAGACTCCAAGGTTAAAATTATCGATCCAGGCCTTATTTGTACACAGCCCCAAGCCATGACCAGATATGAATTCATGCGTTTCCTTTCACAATGGGAACTCAGTTAACTGGTGAACTCATGATGGAATTTGATGCCGGGGCGCCCACTAGGGCAACCTATGTGCTAGGGAGACTTTTTGAGCTTTCTCTGGGCATGGCTAAGAGTAAACAACCTGTAGTTTTGTTTTCTTATGCAACCTTTATTTATGCATTTTTAAAAAACAAATACACAAAAATGCAACAAACAGGCTGAAATGCACTAAACTTGTAACAAACCCATTTCCTCAGTCCATTCCACTAGTTTTCTGAACACATATCCCGTAGTTTTCAGGACCCGCCTGACTATTAACTAACCCTAAAGGAACAATACAGTATCCAGCAAAACAGGAAACAAAAAAAACATGCACAAACATGCATCACTCACTCAACTCAAAATGCCCATGACCCCTTTTAATCTCCAACCAAAGAATATCCTCGTGTAACATCGGAATTGTTCCTAGTCATATAAGTCATTTGTTCCAGATATAGTTCTTCCCGATCCAGCTTCAAAAACATAACCTTCTAAAAGCTTGAGAAGACCCGTAATTCATTCAACCAAACTTCCACTCGCAGTTTCTTTCTAGTTTTCCAAACTTTCAATACCTGTTTTGCCATCATGATCAACGCTTTGTCAATCCACTGACTATATTGTCTAGCCATCTTGCATCTTTCCCTGCTTGACAGCAGAACAACATGAATGGGGATCCTAGGGAACTCTATGTGTACCACCATATCTATTCTATCTAATGCATACCCCCAAAACTCTCGAACCCTAGAACAGTGTGAAATCATGCTATAGCAGTGTTCCTTTATCTCTTCCACAGCCCCAACAAGTATCATCTCCCGACAGTCCCAAACCAAACATCCATACAGGTGCCCAATATAATCACCCTAACATCTTTTGCTAGACAAGTCGCAAGTTCAAGTCTAGTTTTGCTTTAAAACCAGCCCTCAGTAAATAATTCCAGTCTTTGTCTGAAATTTCAAAGTCCAATTCGCTCGCTCAAGTCTGTCTCAACTTAACCCAAGAATGAATATGGAAAGGGTTCAAAGGCATCACATTTAGAAACGTGGAAACTGATTGAGGTGGTGAATCAAACATTTGACAAAGTTATGGTTTAGCCAATAATAAGGTGATCATCATACTCAACCTTTTAGAAAGAAGAGATTTCAATTCCTCATATCGCCCAAGCTCTCTTTCCCAAACCAATGTTTCGCCAGAACATTGGAAAATTCACTATCCAGTCATTGCTTAAAACAGCTCCCATCCATAGCACCCTTTTTACAATCCAGCACTGCCAACATAATGTTTTATTGCGCAGTGTTATGCCACAATGACGCATCTTGATGCAGCCACATATTTTGGTTATTCACAATCAACCCTGAAGTTAGAGCTTCCCTTGTAACCTCAAAAGAGGGTCATTTATTATTAACATTTGGCATTTTCCCTATGGGGCATAAATTATCCAATACATAAGGATAAGCCGCAACTCTCTCTATCTCCACCCAGAGTGGTGCCGAGACTCCCTCTTCCCCAAAAGAATACGCCACTGTCTTTAGCTCTGGTGTGCCTCAGGTGAATTGTCTGGGTCTGTGACCCCCTTTTTATTTGTTTTACTTGTCTTTTATTTGTGCTGCATTTCTGTCTGCTTTCTGTCCTTTATGCTGGTCTCCTCGTTTCGTCGTTTCTCCTCCTCAGTCCCACCTCCCCGAGCGACTGATTAATAATTGCCAAACCTACCGATTTGGGCCGGAGGCTATTGCTTGTTAATAGTCCTACCGCCTACAGATTTGAGTGTGCACTCCTACAGATTTCCAGGCCGGCCTACTTCATGACCAGCCAGCCCAGTGTGAGCAGAGCAGCATCCCCAGCATCCAGAAGGTCCATTCCTTTGATGGATGTCTGCCTGACCACAGATGACATAACACAGACACTTTGCCCAATGCCTGGGCACTGTGAGGTCCAGGCAAGTGTTGTTGCTTTAAGGCCCTCCTCCACCCCTTCAGATTGCTGTATATAAAGTACTGACACCAGTGAAATTGTAAAACACGTTGTATTGTGCAATGGAAAATTGTGAAGGGTAAAATATGGAAATGTGTGCGTAACGATGCAAAACATGTTCTGTGCATCGAGTGCTTCACAGTGTATGTGCAATTATTTACATGTAATACATTAGCTGGTTTTAATGGAAACACTCTGCCACGTGAGAGAAATACAATAAACACTGTTTTTAAAAAACTACAAACCACTGTGTTGACCATTTGCCCGCAAATGGCTACCCGTGGTGTGTCTGAGCTGTACCAGCCTACCCTGAGCCCACCAATATAGTGAACAGAGCAGAGAGTCCCTGAAATAAGGGGGGGGATGTTGCTCCTTAGCTGTTTGTTCCCCATTAGTCAGACCTGCTCTAGACCTATTCCTGGGCCTCTTGCCTGTTCCCCACTCACCAGTAAACAAAAATAAGTAAAACCAAAGAACGAATCCAGGAAGGGAGGAGCAAGAAGCTCATGTTTTAAAGACAGAGACAGCATCTGGGCCTTTCAACTCTTTCAGTTGAAGGGGGCCATTAGCAACTGCCCCATGTGTGCAACCAGTTAGCAGTTTTATAACATGGCAATATATTTCTCTCTATATCACTTTTGTTCTGGGGCTTGCCTTACACGCTGCATTTGCGGGAGCCCTTGCAGCTGTTACTTCACCTGGGGTATACAGAAGTGTTATTACCTCATTAACGTTTCACACTGGTTCCTCCACAGCAGGCACTTGTTGACATAGAAGGATTTATAGCTTTTCAGTGGGTTTTTCCTGTTTCAGCCTCCTGCTGCCTGGCCATCTCGTGATAATCGGTGGCTGTTAACCCCCAGATGTATTTCTTTGTCATTTCATTGGGTAACATTGATGTGACATCATTTCCTGTGATGGCATCATTATAATACTTACTATTTTTGAAAATGTAAGATTCCTACAGATTTTTGGTTACTGAATGTTGCATGCTGATTGAACCTAGCAGCCCATTGAACTTACATTGGGGGTCTTTCCCCCTCATCACCTGTTTGGAAGCCACTTTAGCTCTGATGTGCCACAGGAGAAATTGTCTGGGTCTGCGACCCCATTTTAATTGATTTGACTTGCTTTTTTTATCTTGCTGCTTCTCTCTGCCCTTTCTGCTGGTCCACTCCCACCCCCTTCCTCATTTCACCCTTTCCCCGCCTCCATCCTGGCTACCCGAGCTCCTGTTTGGGCCTAGAAGCACCTTGAATTTACATCAAGGATCTTTCCCCCTCATCACCTGTTTGGAAGCCACTTTTACTCTGGCGTGCCACATGTAAATTTTCTGCATCTGCAGCACCATTTTCCTTGATGTTGCGTGCCTTTTTATTTGTACTGCACTCTCAGCGCTTTCTGCCCTTTCTGCTGGTCCCCCCACCCACTTCCTCGTTGGTCCTTTCCCCTCCTCCATCCTGCCTCCCCAAGCTCCTGATTGGGCCTAACAGCCCATTGAACTTACATCAAGGGTCTTTCCCCCTTGTCACCTGTTTGGAGGTCACCTTAACTCTGGCGTGCCACAGGTGAATTGTCTGGGTCTGCAAACCCATTTTGTTGATATGATATGATATGGCATTCATAACGCGCCTATACACAAGTGTTTCAAGGCGCGACGAGGCAAGGGAGGGGGAACAGAGGGAAGACAGAGACAACGCTCTTACTAGGCCAGGTGTCATTCAGATTGCGCAAGTGCAGGGTAAGGGGAAAGTGTGGGGGAAAGGGGTAGGGGACAGTGTAGTATATGGGATAATAGAATAAATAAAAGCAATAATTAAAAGTGCGGCCAGCTGGGTCAAGTACAAGGGTAAGTGCAGACATCAGGTTCAAGTGCTGGTAGGGGACTGTAGGGATACAGAAAACAGTCCCCAAGTGTGGGGGTTTCCAGGGAGGTAGTGCAGGTATGCAACTGGTGGGGAGGGGGCCTGGGCCCAAGACCAGAGGGTGGCCAGGCAACCAGTGCAGTTTGTGCTGGCCTTTTTATTTGTGTTGCATTTCTTTGTATTGTTGCCTTTTCAGCTGGTGCCCTCCCATCGGCGTCTTCGTTTCACCCTTTCCCCTCCTCCATCTGCCTCCACAAGCTCCTGATTGTGCCTAGCAGCCCTATTTCAGACACACCTCTCAGGGCAGCCCCTGGCAGTCACTGGCTAAGGCCCACTAGGTAAAGGGCAGCTCCAGACCAAGCAGCTCCAATCCATGTTTGCCTGTATGCAACTGGGAAGCTTTCCGCAGTTAACCAGCAGCGACTGATAAGGAAAGTGTGCTCTGGGTGGGGTACACAGCCATTACAGTACTCCAGTAAAACCCTACCACTCTTAGTACCTAATACCATATACCTATCTATCAACCCTATTGTACTAGATAGTCATATCTTGCATTTAGCCTTAATATGTACTAGGTAGACATAGCTTGCATTTAGCCTGTGTTGTACTAAATAGCCATATCTTGTGCTTAGCCTGATTTGAACTAGGTAGCCATATCTTGTGTTTAGCCTAATTTGTACCAGGTGCCATATCTTGCATTTAGCCTGAATTTTCCTAGACAGTCCCTTCTTGCTTTTAGCCTTAATATGTACTAGGTTGCAATATCATGCATTTAGCCTGAATTGTACGAAGTTTCCATATCTGCATTTAGCCTGGTTTGTACTAGGTAGCCATATCTTGCATTTAGCCTGAATTGTACTAACAAGCCATATCTATTATAACTAGGAGTTCATATTACAGTGCTAAAGTTAAAACTTGGCGTGTCTATTGCTGTGACAAAACAAATCTGAGGGTTTTTCCAATGCTGTTGCCAAAGTAGAATCTACCCCATTTCTCCTTCGCTCTGCCAAAACTGAATCTAGGTGTTTATACGGCAGTACCACACCTATGTTACATTGTGCCCTAGATATGCCAAAGCCAAATCTGAGTGTTTTTATTTGCTGTTGCCAAAGTCAAGTCTGAGTGTTTTCTTTTGTTGTTTCCAAAGTTAGATCTAGGCCCTTTTCAACCACTCTACCGTAGTGTAACCTAGGTGTATTTACTGCAGTGCTATAGTTGAATCTAGGGGTTCATCTGCTTATACCTTGATCAATTGGAGTTTCCTCTGTCACCACCCAAAGTTAAATCTAGGTGAGTTCAACTGCTGTGACAGTGAGTCTAGACATGTTGCATTACTGTGCCAAAGTCAAACCAGAGTGCCTCCCTTGATCTACCAAAGTATATACAAGAACATGTTCATTGCTGTGCCACAGTTGAACCTGAGTGTCTCCAGAGTGCTGTGCCAAAGTTGATTCTAGCAGACTCTAGCTATCACTCCTCGCCCTGCCATGACAGCCTGGGAATGCCACACCCAGCCCCACTCAACACCCGTCCCCAGCCCAATATTCCACCCTCTCTCAGGAATCCTCTGCACAAGGCAAACACTTCAACATTCTAAAAGCATCTCTGGCAGCTCACTGGCGCAACACTCTCCAGAACTCCCTCAGTACTCACCGGGCCCCGCCTCCCCCAACTCGCCCAGCCCGTCCAATTCCACCCTGACCGCTCCCATCATCACCCTTCATCCCAAACGATCCCACCCACCCCGCCCAACTGCACCAAAATAGGACAGCTCCGGCAGCTCTCCGGCATGTAACCACCCCATTGTGACACCGGAGCGTACATCTCGCACTATAAACCTGAACCCACGCTCATCCCCAACAGTAGCAATGATGCACCACCCACCCTCCCCATGCCCTCAGACAATTTACTCACATTTCCTCTCCCTCAGCGCAGCACAAGCTGCCCTGGCCATCACAGGCTCATCTCCAAACCTCCCTACTCTCTCCCACTTACCTGTGCCCCGCAATTCAAACACACCGTTCTCACCACAGACTGCCAGTGACATATTGCTCTTCCATTCTCTTCCCTTGGGCACCCTCCCGAATCCGCTGCCTACTCCCCCACATCCTTCTCTGCCAACCCCCAACCCGTTTCACCCTCCCCTCCACGCCCAACCCGCTACCACTCCAGATGCCGTCCATACAGCAGAATTCTCTCACACTCACCTGCATACTCATCAGCGCCAAATCAGCCGCAAAAAATAAAAACAACATCTTTTACCTCATAGCAACTGAAAACCCTGACCTCCTATTCATCATTGAAACCTGGTTCAGCGATGACCTCAAACCCATCGCGCACGAGTCCTTCCCTCCCGGCTACTCCCTGCTTGTACATAACAGGCCGAGCAGAGCGAGGGTCTAGCCATCCTCCCCAAAATACACCTTTCAGTAATACCACAGAGAATCTACCTTGCAACACTAAATACAAATCTTACCTCGCCAAGTTCCTCCTCAGCCCTACCGTCTCCCACAGCTTCCTTCTTCTATACACGCCACCCGGTTATGACCACTATTTCGCAGACTCTCTCTGCCGCTCCCTCTCAGCCACACTGATCCAGCACCCAGCGCTCACTCTGTTAGGAGACTTAAACATCTGGTTTAATGATTTTGTTCTGGGGTCCCGCCAACCCCATGACCCACTCACTTACCGACAATCTGGAAGCTCTTGGCCTAACACAACTGGTTTCCATTCCGACCCACATTGCAGGAAACACCCTAGACTCACTATTCTGCACAACAGGTCAAGTCTCCATGCTCATGCCACATCCCCTCATCTGGACAGACCACCATGCTATATCTTTCTCACTTCAATACCTCTCCTCCCACCTCTTGCTGCAAACATCCACCCAACTAACCGGTCCCCTCTCCTTCTCGGGAATAAAATCATCATCAACTCAGATCTGGCCAATTCCCTACTCCTTACACTGCCGGCTCTCTTTCGCAAGGAAGGACACCCCTCCATCGATCACTTTGACCAATGGCTCTCCGAAGCTATGACCCTTCCCTCACACCATCCCGTCGTCCCTCCCAATGATCAGCCCCACACCAAAAGTGGGTCACCCCTTCCTTAATAGCGCTCAAAACCCTCAAGCATCACTTAGAGTGAACCTGGAGGACTTACCCTACACCACAAACCAAAAAGTCCCTCGCAAGATTGAACAGGGCATATTTGTACACAATCAAGAAAGCAAAAAAACAACAACTATGGAAATAGAATTTCCAACTCTAAAAATACATGCAGGGAACTCTACAACATCGTAGTGGAATTCAGATCCCCTTGTTGCCTACCCCGCCATACCCTATTTCACAAGCTCTCTACAATGAATATTCCAACTACTTCCATAACGTGGCTTTTGAAAGACATCGTACCATCACCTCAAAACTTGCTTGGATCCGGCCATCTACATCCAGCCCTCTTCCAAACCCAAACCTTTTCTCGCCCTCCCCACCAACTTTCTCCTGATTCGCACCTCTCTCCCAGGACGATTTCTGGAACCTACCAGCACTTAACCGACCATTGCCTTGCCCACCTCTGCTTCTAAAAAAGATCCTTACCTCCACCTGCGCTGGCAGTGGAGCCCGCTCCATCTTAAACAAATCCCTCTCATGGCAAACCTTGCCAGAGGCCTTCAAAACCAGCAATATCAAGCTGCTACTCAAAAAACCCAGTTTTGACCCACTCTCCCCTTCAAGCTAATGGCCAATCTCCAACATCCACCTTTTTGCTAAACTAATTGACCACGCTGCATATAAGCAACTTGGGCACTTCACAGAAGCCAATAGACTTCTCGACCCAGCCCAATCGGGGTTCCAATCCCTTTGTGGAACAAAATCCTCTCTGGTCTCTATCTGCGATGACCTAAAAAGATCCTCCAGATATATCAGCAGCCTTCGATACCATCGACCACTCAATACTCAGGAACAGGCTCCTCAACCTTAGCATCAAAGACACCCTTCTAAATTGGATCACGTCTTTCATTTCCAAACCCTCGCAAATCATTCTCCTCCCACCTCGACCCATCACAAAAGCGGTGCCACAAGGAGCCTCCCTTTCACCCCTCCTCTTTGACCTTTACCTAAGCTCACTGCCAGCTCTCATCCACTTACACAACCTTACCTGCTATAACTACACAGACCACACCCAGATTATTTTCAAAATCCCCAAGACGCCAAACTCCTCACTTCCCGACCTTGCCTCTTGCCTCTCAGATATCAACCTATGGATGACAACCAAGTACCTTATCCTCAACCTGGGCAAATCAGAAATCCTAATATGTGGCAAAACTGCTCTGATCCCCCAACCTTGACCTTGGCCAACTGCCCTGGGAGCCAAAACCTGCTGCCTCCACCACGTTAAAAATCTTGGATGCACCATGGACGCAGACCTATCCCTCACCAAACACATCAACTACGTATCCAGAACCTGCCACTTCCACTTGCGCATCATAAAACAAATCTTTCCCTACCTCCTCTATCGCCAAAGAGTCTCTGCAATACTCGCCGTCATCATCTCCCACCTAGACTAAGCCAACTCCCTCGGAGTCTTGGCACGCCAGCTCAGGAAACAGCAACAAATCCAATACACAGTGCCCAGATTGCCACTTGCCCTCCCACCCAGAGAACACATCCCCTCACTCTTAGAATATTACACTGGCTTCCCTGTTAGCCTAAGAACCACCTTCATAGGGTTCTATGACATATTTATGCTTTTTTACGGCCAAACACAAAAAAGACTGATTTATTTTGGCTGTTTTTGTGTTGGCTTTAAAAAACGGAAGTATGACATACTGCCCACCTCCTTCCCTACCCCCACCCTCTCTTGCTGATTCTGTTGTTACCTGGGGGGTGACGGGGATAACACCCTGGAACCATCTCATTTCCCCACCCACTACCCCTTCCCACCTCAAATCTAGCATCCTTTCCATACATAAGCACACATACACATGCACACACACATACATACTAAAACTCACCTCTCATTTCCGGGATGACTCCACTGGAGCTCACAGAGCCTGTCAGCCCCTGTGCGCAGTCGTGTGCAGCAGGAGCATGACAGATCAGTTTAGAAAGACCACTCTGTGCGGTCACAGAGCAGTCTTTCTAAATCAATCTATTTTTTCAGATTTCAAAAAAAGGTCGTTTGACCTAATACCCTTCAAAGCCATGTGCATCATGAACCGAGCCATTGATAACTCAGGACCTGGGTTCCTTCAGAACTTTGGGGCAGAGCCATTTGGTTGACACAGTTACAAACCAAATTAATTTCTTTAAAAAAGGTGTAGATTCGGATAGTAAAACATAACACATTGTAAAAAGAAGTCCCTACTGGCATTGTGTTGCAAAAGGCAGATTTTCCGAATTTGAAGACTGACATTTTCTGCTGGATGATGTGGGTATGACTTAAAGATTTTGACCACCTTTAACGGTGCCAAAAGAAATCGCCATGGAACCTCATATCGCTATTACTTTAAGTTTTACACCTGTATTCTTAGCTGCAGCCATGTTGGTAGATTCCGCAACAGATGAGCATCAACTACTTTAATATCTAACTAAGCATGCATTACTGTATAATGTCTGCAAGGACATCAAAACACCCAATTCTCTGTGTAGCTGGCCAGCTGGCTTTGCAACCCACGCCAATATTTCACCTGCTCCCAGGGGCAAGGTGCAGCTGGCAAAAGGCCCCAATTAATGGAAAATATGCATGTCTTAATCCCAAAAGTGTTCGGGTTCTTTCAAAAATGTTAGACCTTTAATCTACCATAAACCTTCACTTCAACTTGCAAACATCGAGAAATTGCATCCATAGATAGTGACGTTCAGCATGTGATTAGGACCACCTTTATCCAGTCTTGCCTCTTTACCCTCCAGCGCTTTGCATGCTGGGACTTGAAAATCAGGCCATGCAAAAGCGAATTGAAAAAAAAGCCATGGCAGTGTTTTTCACATTTATTACAGACTCTCTGGGACTTTTGTTGTGAATGTTATCTATGCCATCTACCAGAGCGGGCGACTGTCTGTCAGCAGTTAGTGGTATAGACCATTTCAGCTAACATGCCACATTCATGCATGGAATGCTACTGTGCTGGGGTTGAATGGTGTTGCAATTCACAAGTGTGGGTCAAGCACAGCAGCGTACCTCCAAGGGTTAGCGGAAGTGGTGGCATCCTCTACGCCTGGCAACACTGTTTTTCCATAAACCGAACGATAAATAATACTTTTTGTCTTGCTGTGTGGGAGTGCCAGGTTTACAACACGTTTGCATTTACTATGGTAAAATCCTCCTCATTATATGTATGCATGCATGCTATAAACACATGCTTCCAACTGTTTGTTGCTTCAGGAATGTGATTGTTGGCCTATCTTCGAGTGAACGTGGAGTCTTCTCACTTCTTCCACCTCGTCTGACCCCCACACACCCAAGCAATCACTGTTTGGCTCCTAGCACCTCGAAGTGGGATGCTTCTCCCTGTGGCGCATTAGGAAACACCACAAGATTTTTAAAAAACTGTAGAGAATATACTGACACACTTGGTGGCATGTTTACTGAACTTTCCTGTAGCACCCTTGGTAGTATATAGAATACACAGATGGCATATTTGTCTGAACACTCTTACCCAGCGTTACACTGGATGGAGATACTATTGTCTAACTTGCAGTTCCCCCTTGTGCGTTCTTCTATATCCATAGGAGCTAGCAAGGAACTTAATGACTTGCACTATGATCTGTTTGGCAGATCTGCTCAGCTGCCACAATTACAATGTTTTAGAGGGTCAAGCAAGGACTGCAGGGAATAATAAACCTATTTAACTGGAACCCCACAATCGCACGAAGATAAGTGATCAGTGAAGAGACACGCGAGATGTAATATCTTTTATGTGTATTGAGAGATCTTAAGTGCCACATGTAGAACACCCGCTGAAAAGGAAGCAAGCATACAGATATGTGTAGAGCATAGCAGGTGGCGTGGCATCTGTGAAAACTCTCCCTTCCGACATTGCAGACCATATGTAAATATTGCCCAGTTACAAGGATCAATGTCCGGATACATTTAAAAAAAGAAATCTTCCAATCCCTTTGGTTAAAGTATATTTCCGCTCCCCATTTCTCTTTGGCAGAAGGATAACACAATAAATACTCTCAGTGAAAATGACAAAGGTGGCAGTGAGCATATTAGTTTGGCTGTCCCCATGAAACGAATAGGGAAACAGCTGCCTCATAGAAACAGATTTGCTGATTAACAGAACGTCAGCAGCTCCCTACCAATTTCTGAATTATCGAGGTGGTTTGGGTGCTGTAGTCAGAGCAATGTGTGTATAATGTCCGCATCGGGTTTTTTTTAAGACAATCAAGGAGACTTGGCATTCAGGAGTATTTGAGTTGTCTGCTTTACACACAGAGTGAAGTTTGGCATGTCTTTCATAATCCAGTACATGACTGAAGACTGATGACTGAAAGGTTTTCAGTGAATCACAAAGCTCTGTCAAAGCTCTGGCCAACTCTCCAGACCATCCTTTTTAGCTTTGACTATTAGATGGCGCAAAGGCATGACCTATACGCCAAAACTATTACATTCGAGTGCAGGTAGAGAGAAATGGCATGTGAGGAGGAACACAAAGCTGGTAGGTGTTGTTTGGATATTTACCCAATACCCAACCATTGACTGCCCAAGGCCATGCTAATCCTTACGACTCATCCCACTCGCTTCCTGCCCCTCGTCACCCAAAGGAGTCATCACATTCCTGAACTATCAAGTCTTACAATCAAAGTTTATGCTCAAAGTGTCTGCCAGTTTTTTCAGTGCAGTATTCTGAGAGTTAATGACTTGATTGGAGTTGTAATCATGCCACTGTAATAAGAAATGCCTTAACCAGGTCTGCCTTCAGCCACTCGATTTATAATCCCTATGCATGTACTTCATTGAAGTCCTGTTAAAAACAAGCATTGGCAAAGGAAAGTATAAGTCATTTGCCATGTTTTGCCATTATATGCCCAGATACATACACCATTTTGCAGCTGCTACCATTCATGGCCACTTACAGCTATGGTTGTGCCTTGCAAATGCATTTCCCATGCATAATAACAAAAGCCCAAACAGTTGGCTGCGTGTCTGTATGCAGAAATGGAAATTCCTACATGGTTGTGGTGGTGTGTGGCGTTCCTGTCTTTAATTAGCTCAGTGTGACCAGCAATAGATAACTGTCTGCTCATTACTGGTGGCACTGGGGACACCCTGTGCTGCTTCCTAAAAGGAACATACCATGTCTGTGTGAGGGTGAGTGGTTGAATATTCTTGCATGGTGGGAGGAGGCTCTGTTTGCCAGGCTGTGATGCCTCTGTTTGAAACAGACTGGATCCTGATGGCAATAGTGCACTCCTCACTGATGAGGGTGGCGACCTCCTTCTTGCAGCCAAAGTTGAGTGGCTTGCTACCAAAGTCTATTCTATTTTAATGCATGCACTTAGGCATGGAATTAAACAACAGACCTGGCCTCTATTTTAACTCCAACAAAGCAAATAACATCTCAGAAATGCGTCTTTCTTCCCTTCCAGTTTATACTGGGAGTGTCATGCCAGACTTAACATATATTGTGCCACTGCCCACCGTGTCCTCCTCCACCGCCCATGCCCCTGGCAATGTGCCTCTGCTGATCATTATGCATTAACCTCCATAAGTAGCATTTCGGTAAAGTCGTGAATTGACATGATTAATGGATGATGGTTTAGGGACCACTTTTTTTTGAGGAGCGGAGTAGGCCACTTTTCTTTTTAGGTGCCTGGGCCTATTTCTTGTCCCAGTCCAGCACTGGTCTTGTCCAATTAATTGTATGTCCTGACAATCTCCCTACTTCCTCAAATATGTTCTTCAACAGCTCGCTACCTTCCTCTGGATTAGAAAAAATGACCATCATATCATCAGCGCAAGTCAATATTTTAATATCCTTGCACCCTACACAGACACCATTAATCCTCTGTTTCTGTCTAAAATAGCCACCGAAGGTTCAAAAGCCATGTTGAATCGAAAAGGTGGCAAAGGGCATCACTGCCTAGTGCTCCTTGCCAGGAAAACCGAGTTTGAGAGCTCACTATTCACCAACATCTTTGCTGACACTGCTGAATGCTTTCAACGTATCGCCTTTAAAAAACCTGCATCAAACCCCATTTTCATTCATGTATATTCTAGGAATGACCAATTAACTTTGTCAAATGCCATCTCGGCGTCCAGGAAGATCAACATGTTATCCAGCACCTTACTCACACAAAGCCCTAATTCATCGATAAATCGTTCTAATATTATCATATCCAAATCCATGTTTCATGAATCCTACCTGTGAATCATGAATGAAATCCCCAATATAATTATTTAATGTGTTTTCTGTAGTTTTAACCAGTGTCGGACTGGGACAAGAAATAGGCCCGGACACCCAAAAAAAAGTGGGCCACCCCTCGCCTCAAAAAAGTGGCCCACCCCTCGCCTCAAAAAAAGTGGCCCTCACACCATCATCCGTGAATCACGTCAATTCACGATTTTACAGAAAATGCTACTTATGGAGGGTTCATGTGTCTGTTACATTACAACACAACTCATAAAATAACATAACTTTGCATACAGTTCTGTGACAGGGTCTACAGCTCCGAGGCGCAGGAATGCAATGAACCAACCACCCCCACTGCGGTTTTGGGACCTGCTGCAAGTCAATGCTTATACAGGGCTCCGCAACCCCAGCAGGGAAGGAGGGTTAGGGTGACGATGGTTAAGTTTTTTTGCCTTGCATTCTGGTATCTGTGACCCCCTGCCCCCCTCAATGCGCTTTTTCTGTTACCTATAAAATGCCACAGATACATACATTTGGAAATCTACGTTAGGATCGCAAGCATTCCAACATGCCCTCACCCTCTCCATGGCTGCCCAACGATACCATGGCCCAGCGATATCATGGCAACCCCAATTCACTGAAGAGTGAGGGTATTTATTGTGAATTTGCCGAAGCTCGCAGATGTATAGTCCTACACACACTTATTCATAGACCGCATGTTGGTTTGTTGGTCGTTAAAGTACCGCTGTATCGCCCCCCCGCCCCTTTACCCTGACGAATCTGCGATTAACTTGGTTTTGGGTTTTCATTCTAGGCGTACACAGAGGACATGTGAATATTGTGTGTTTCCACATTCTGTTATTAAAAGGGAAGGCCACAGGTGGCAGGGCTGTGTTTATAACGTTTCTTTTTCTTGGTTTTCCATCTAGATGTCTGCCCAGGTTAATGCGCTTGCTGCAGGGTTGAATTGAATAATTATTTATATAGCGCTTATTCACAACATGTTTCATAGCGCTTCAAAGCAGGGAGGGAACATGAGAGAATACAGTGACATTCTTACAGGCCTTGATTCATTCAGATCATGATATTAACTATCATAATCAACCTGGCGACATAGGTTTTCAAGCGTCATACTATGAGAATCAGTGTTTTTAGTAAAGTAGCATTTGTTGGTGTGGTGTCCATTGCGGTCCCAAGATCAGTATTAGGCCATCTGTGTCTTGGATATATCTGACACCTGGGAAAAACACAAAACTCCTCAGTCGCTGCCCAGCAACACCAACCAATCCAACTAAGCTCACAAATTAACAACCCCCACCCGCTTTCCTACTGAAAAGCATGTCTCCTATAATGACCTTGCAAACGCTGTCCTCCCTGTGACGCAACACACCGCTCACTCCACTGAAACAGTCAGCATACGCCCATACAATCCAACCCCTACCCCGACCCACCACAACCAACCTGTCCCACAACAAAAGGGGGCACCCTGAGCAATTGGCGTTTGCACTTCTCACACAGAGCAGAGTTGCCGCTTGGGTAAATGCACCTGCTGTGGCGCGAGACGGATCCAGACTTTAATTTTCAGTTTTTGTGTCATTAATGTTAATGCTGATGTGCTGTAGGTATTGGGTTGTGTCCTCGTTTGTTGCTGGCAACCTATTTATATGTGGTGAGTGTTCTGGATGTACGTCCAGGCGCTACACAAAGAGGCACTCCAGCGACCAGAGACATGTCAGTTTGTTGTGAGCACTGCATACAGGACCCCACTTGTCTCCCTCCTCATATCACTCACTTTTAGCCATCCTTTCCTGTGAAGGGTGCCTCCAGTTTTCTTCTGTATAGTGCCTTGTGTAATGCGCGCCTTGTGTCAAAGAGCTCTTATTTTTGGAAGACACGCGGCACAGGCAGATTTCGGTGAATTGCCCAAGATCACTACATGCGCAGAAAGTGGCCCAATTCCAAAGTGTGGGTTGAAGTAAAGCACATGACTTGTTTTAACGGGCAAGTGCGCCATTCGCCTAGACTGGCTTCTTTTTATTGCGTACTCGCTGCCCAGGCATACCACCTATCCCATGTGCAAACATGCAAATGGATGCCCACAGACCCAAGCAACCACACCGCCCCCCACTCCCCCATTGCGGTTAAATGTGTAATCTCTACATGCAGAGGCACTAGTTTTCTTGCCTTCTGGAGATTCGATTGTCCAATGCGGCCCTCTGCCATATAAACTGCGTTCACATTTCTGTGGAGCAACGACATAGCCAGCACCATAGAAGCCCCACGACCCGTGCACTGCTTTCACATGCAACGATGACTAGGAGCCTGCCAAGTTGCCAACAAAGACCTGACTCCCGCTGCAAGGCCAGTTCGCTTCCCCCAACATTACCCTGAATGTACCCTCTGGACCCAGGCATGCATGCTGCAGCCCATGCCGGCCCGGTAGCCACAAATCAATCATTGGCCATGACCATAAAAAACATTGCGGTATGATGATCGCACTGACCCAGAGAATGAAACATTAAAACCTTCCCCTGCGGCACAGCGGCCTCCCCGGACAATTATGTACAAATCAATCTACTCCACAAACGTAGCACAGGTCCGGGGACAAGACAAAGCTTACATATTATTACCGAATAACACAGCACATTAACTGACCAGACCAGACACACAACAGAAATTCATTTGATCGTTATTTACCTTCGAAGCGTCCCTGCTCCCACCTCCTTGAAAACTCCTTCCTCGACCTCGACCCGCAGGATAGACTACACATTTCCACTGTGCACGAACCTGACGGACGAGCTGTTGCAGGATGTTACTTTTTTGCAAAACACTGGGAGCGGGCCAGGCTGGCTCCCAGTGTTTTGTAAAAAAGGTAACACTCCCACATGCAAAGTGGCTGCTGGCGCCATGGTGTCTCGCGCCAACTCGCTGCCTGCAAATTAATTCATTACAGCCTGGCAGATGGTGCACATCAGAGTGAACATGAAAACATAATTGGAGCAAAGAGAATCTGTAAAAGCAACAGCCCAGGCCTGCCAGCATAGGTAAACAGAGGCTGCACAACGTTCGTGTGATGAATGCACAGTTAACACTGCGGTTGACTTTTGATCAATAACTTGAGCCTGACTCCTTTACCCGCCTGCTTCCTTCCCTTCTCGGTGTCTGAGGAATGCCATCAGTTTTAAAAAAAAAATCAATTATTATTACGGTACGGGCTGCACAATTCATGCTTGAAGCTCCAATGCGAGTCAGCAAGAACATCTGGCGCACACGCACTGGGAAAGGAGAACAACAAGGTTTATGCGTGCCCGCCAACTAACCTCTCCAGCTCGTCGGAGTGTGTGCACGCCTTCCCCACAGCCTCTGCAGGGAGCACTTTGCTCCTCTCGGCAGGCAGTCAGCACTCGAAGTCTCGCTTCCTTTTGAATGCAAAACCGAATGCTAAATGGCCTGCTCTGCTCTCTCACCTCTGTGCACATGGGCGCGCTCCGCCGGACGGAGCCTGTTACTTTTAGGAAATGTAACAAAATAACAACACCACGCCCGCCCAGGCAGCCCTGCAGGCTGGCCCCCGGCACCATCAGGCTGATAGCCGAGGCAGCTGACATGAATGATTTATTATGTGTGTGTGTGAAAATCGGCCCCTAAGTGCTAAATAAAACCGGCCCACAGTCCAGTCAGCTCTAATTCTCATCGGCCACGGGCCGATTGGCCGACTGCTCAATCCAACGCTGGTTTTAACCACAGTTCTCCGTTAAATTCGACCTGAGTCTATGATAGTGTGGCTGAGTAGTTTAGTTTCACTGTTAGGTGAGGTGTGGTGCTAATGTAACCCCTTGCAGGGATCAAAAGAAAAGGATCCCTGGCACGCGAAGCTGTGCCAAGGATCCAGAAGAGAAAAAGGTTAGAGTAAAGGACCTAACACCTGATCGCACAGGGATTCTTTTACTCTAAAGAAACAGTTACAGGTGCGAGCGGAGTGCCAGACAGAATGGAAAAACATGTTCAGCCTTCTTGGGCTGCATATTAATAAAGGGGGCTGCACCCGACTGCTGGTGTACTGGAAAAGTAAAGTATAAATAAGCAAACAACAACTAAAGAACCGTACACCAGCATTCCTTTGTCCACATTTCCTTTCCTTTGCCAGTTACTTTAACCTAGTCTTTCTGTAGGGGTATTTGGGGAAAATATTGCCCTAATCTTTGCTCATTCATCCTCCACATCACAGCGGAGCTCACTTGGGTGATCTTGGACCCAGGTAAGTGCAGGTTTGAGACAGGAAAGAGGTGGGTCAAGTCTTCAGAAAATAATAAGTATATTATGTGCCCTCCTACACCTATCTCCCAATAAGGTGTGTCATAGACCCTCCACCGCTATATTTTTTGGACACACTGCTGAGATCGCCTTCGGTGTGCCTATATCCTCCCTATCTTACCTACTTTCCTCATACCTACCATTTCTCCTTCCCATGGTAGTGTAAGTTTCATTTTTTTCCAGTCAGTGGGCCTCATTACACGTTGTGCACTAAAAATCTCAAATTACAGGCATGGCGCTCTTAACGTGTCTGCCCTCGCAAGAGGGCACTAATAGCGTACCATTACGAGTACGCGGACATGAGCATAGCGTCATGCCGGTAATGACCCTACCGCCATGCCGCTAAAGTCCCCAAAATGTCTCTTACCGCCTTCGACGAAAGTGCAGATAGCACCTCTGCCGTCACGCTGCATGCAAATAGTGGTCACCGCTTTTAGCGGTGACCGTTAAATTGCGGAACCGGAAATAGCGTCATCGCACAGGAACGGGAAAGAGCACGGCGCCCATTTTTAAAAACACAATTCATTGCCATCCTCTGTCCCCTGGACCTGTTTGGTGTAGCTTGCAGTAGGAAATCCACAGGGAAACCCTCAACATGCCCAAGGCATTAAAAAAAAACACCGACCGGCAGCGGAAAGAAAAATTAACTTCAGAGGAGCTATTAATGCTGACCCAGACCCTAGCTGACAATGCCGCCGTGGTTTTTGCCAGCGACATGCGGCGGGAGACACTCATGAAAAAGAAGGCAATCCGGGCTGAGGTTGCATTGAAAGTCAGTGCTGTGGGCAGCACCACCCGCAATGTTCGTGAGTGCCGAAAGAGGTGGGATGACCTGAGACTCCGGGTGAGAAGCATCCTTGCCGAAAACCACAACATTGCCACAGCAGGTGGATCTGGGTCGCCCATAAAACTTAAAGAATGGGAAGAGACCTGCGCCAACCTCATTGGAGTGGAATGCATAGAGGGAGTCGGGACGATGGAGCATGGCGTGGCAACCACTTCAGATGGAGGTGAGTGTACACAAAAAGCATGCAATGTGAATCTACTGGTCCCCTCAAATGTGAGCCCAGAATCACCTCATGGATGGCCAAACATCCACACATGCATCACACCCTGGCCATGTCAGTGTCAGACCCAAACACACACACATGCACACATCACCAGAGACAAGTGCCACACACAACCATGCATGGATGAGCCACTGAACTGACACATCACCTGCATCCTTTACAATGTAGTCAAAATGCCCACAACTGCATTATTGATGTATACTGTATTAAGTACATAGAACCGTAACCAATGACATCCCCCTTCTTGTCCCCGACAGGCTCACATATAGACAGTGAGGATGCTGGCAATGCATCTCAGGCACCCCCTGTGCATAATTAAACAAGGGCACAGGACACAGAGGACACCCCACAACATCAAGGGGCAAAGGCAGAAGGGTCCAGATGCAGAGTGTGAAACATCGGTGGAGCGCCACTTCCAAGACACAAGTTGCCACACCACCAACAACTGCCCCACCTCCGGAGGTTAACCCACCACCACCGATCCCAGCCACAGAGGACCCACCCTCAGCTCCAGCTAGTTCCGCAGGAGAGGCGGCCGCCACTGCCCCACTATCAGATGTGGAGGACACAACCGACTTCCACATGGAGATGCACACCCCAACCCCCCCTGGAACCCTCGAGCCATCACTACAGCAGACACCTGGGTCTAATGTCACTGGCGATGAGAACATGGGAGCTTTTAGTAGCCCCCCGGTGGCTTCATCTGTTGACCTGGTACCATCACAGGCCACAGCAGCCACACCACCAGAACCCAACATTGCCCTCGACCTGGCCAGCATCAGCCAGCGGCAACAGGAAATAACTGTGCTGGTTGGGCAGCATGTGGAGGAGGCTGCCCGTCTCAGGGCAGAGATTACGGCGACAGCAAGGCACTCCAGGGAGGGGAAGGAGGCATGTACAGCCAGGCTGTGTGGGGAGATTATCCGAGTCAGGGAGGTCCTCAAACGGATAGCGGACACATTGGACCGCCAATTCCCACCACCACCACCAGGACAGTCTGCCACTTCCTCATCCGCCAGTTCGAGGCAGACAAGCCCCCTCCGCCGCTCCTCCCGCACCACCAGGCGGACGTCTACGCAGCCTCCCAATGCTGGTGTTGGCAATGGCCAATAGGGAGTGCATGGTGAAGCTTCCGCGTGCATGGCTGGACGGAAACATTGTGGCAGACACATGTGGAACTGTTGTGGGGGGTGGGTGGAAGGGTGTTATGGGACTGTTGTGGGGGGCGGGGGGAAGGGTGTTATGGGACTGTTGTGGGGGGTGGGGGGAAGGGTGTTATGGGACTGTTGTGGGGGTGGGGGAAGGGTGGTGGGATGTTTGGGGACATGCACATTTTCTTCTTTACCTTCCTTAATACACTGGTGTTTGAACAAAACACAGGCTTGGACTTCTTCATTGTGTATGTGTACTTTATTGACGCCATTGTCCATTGTGCGCTTCCAAACAGACACCAGTGCATTACTACACATATCCATGTGACAGTACGAAACCATGTAACTCAGAACATTTGGTTGATCAGATGCTGTCTCACAGCACGTCCCTCCTGGCCATCTCCTCTTGTATGACCTGCATCCTCTTCACCTCCGTCCTCATCACCATCATCATCCTCATCAGGTGCTTCTATTTCAACGTCAGGGGGCAGTGGCACATTCTGTCTGATACACATATTGTGCAGCATGACACATGCCATGGTGATCTTGGCCACCTTCTCATGGCCATACAGGAGAGCGCCACCAGACCTGCTAATGCACCTAAACCGTGTCTTCAAAAGGTCAAAAGTCTGCTCGATCACAATGTGGGTACGAGTATGTGCACAATTGTATTCCTCTTCGTGCCTGTTCTGTGGGTTCCGTACAGGGGTGAGGAGCCACCTCTTCAGGGGATAGCCGACATCACCTGTATGGGGGGACGAATGGGGTCCTGTTACTGTTCACCTCAAGAGCGGCCTGTTCATATCACACAAATTGACTTTGCATTGTGATTGAAGTACACAATTAACAGCATACATGCAGATGGTCTGTGTGACTGCAATGTGCAAAGGTGAGCTCGACCCTGCAAGTAGACATGCCCCATTAATGCCTCCAACAGTAATTTGCATGTCCTGGGTGAGGCCAGGTCTCAGGTGTCCCTGGGCCCAGGCAGATTTGGTACCACACTGCTAGTGTTATGCCATTCCAACATTGATGTTCCCATGCTGAGAGGCATCACTTCAGTGGTGTTATAGGTGCGTGGTGCAATGCTATGGCTAGGAGTGATCCTTTGCATGCTTTCAAGGGCACATTGCATTATTGATGTTGTGCTGGACTAATTCTGTATGACTATCTTGACGGCATGTATGACATCTGTTTATTTTGTGCCGTGGAATGTTGTGCAATTTGGATGTGGATGGATGTTTAAGGTTTCTAGACCTGGATTGTCACCTATGTTGTGTAGCTTATACTTGCATGTCCGTTCATCTCAAGTACGTTGCGGCCTTCCCAGATGGACATTGGTGTACATCTGTATGTGCATTTGTCCGACGGACGACAAGCTACACCCATTTCGAGTATGTATCTCCCCCCCAATCACACCCAGTTGGAGTATGTATCTCTCCCCCCCCAATTACACCCAGTTGGAGTATGTATCCCTCCCCCCCAATCACACCCAGTTGGAGTATGTATCTCCCCCCCCCAATCACACCCAGTTGGAGTATGTATCCCTCCCCCCCAATCACACCCAGTTGGAGTATGTATCTCCCCCCCCCCAATCACACTGCCATGTGCTTGCCCTGCTACTCACCAAGTAGCCACGAACATTGTCCGGCTTGTCGCTCCATGTAGCGTGGGATAATTGAGTTCCGCAGGACCATGGAATCATGGGTTGATCCGGGTAATCGGGCACAGCAATGTCTGATTATCTTGTTGGCGTCACATGCCATTTGGACATTGATGGAGTGGAATTGCTTTCTGTTTCGGTAGACTACTTCATTGTGATGTGGCACAACCAATTCCACATGGGTACAGTCGATGGCCCCGATGCAACTTGGAATGCCTGCCAGTGAATAGAAGCCAACTTTGGTGTTTGCAATCTCCTGGGCAGTCTGTGGCATGAATATGTGTTCAGGTGCATGCTTCAGGAGGGCATCAAGTACCTGGTTCAGCGTGCGTGAGAATACTGGTTGTGAGATGCCATGCATCTGCTCCACTGTATGCTGGTAGGTGCCTGTGGCCAGGAAGTGGAGCACAGTCTCCACCTTGAGTAGAGGGAGGATGGCAGTTTGGATGTCTATGAGGCTCACAATGTTGTTGTGTATCATGTCCACAATGGATGCTGGTGATGGTATCCCGGTCCAGACGGTACAGGGTGTGTATCTGCTCTGGGGTTAGGTTAAATGGACTGGCTCTGATCCTGGGGATTGGTGGGTGCCTCTGTGGTATGATTAGGTGCCATGGTGGTGCTTGCTGTGCCTGTCTTGCCCTCCTCCTCCTCCTCCTGCGTCTCCTCTGTGCTGCCTGTTGTTGTTGCTGCAGCGCTGCAATCATGTCCTCCAGCCCATGTAATGCTGCAAGTATTGGAATCATCTTGGTGTGGGAAGGTGTGTGGGAAGGGGTGTGGTGTGCTCCTTTTCAGCTGCCACAGTCTCATTGCCTCCACCTGTGCTGATTGTGTCCACCTGGGGCAGGTGGGAACACTGCTCAGTTCTCTTAACGGGTGGTTCGCGATGGCGGTATTAGCGCCATGGCGGTAAGGGGTTTTGGGGGCTTTACCATGCTGCTATTGGCATGTCCGCTTGCCTTGTGATGCTGTGCTATTAGCGGCATGGCATTATTTACGGGATGGAGGGTCGCACGCACGCGGACTGTCCGCTATTAGTGGCACCGTACTTAGCGGTGCCGCTAACAGCGGTGAGCCGGGTCGTAATTCTCATGGGGATTTAACGTTACTGGTATTCCATTACCGGTAACGTTAAATCCCTCCCGCTTACCGTGTAATGAGGCCCAGTCTGTTTTTTTGTGCATGTTTGGGATATGGATTATTACAAATTGTTATAATCACTGTGTTCTCGATTTCTAATGGATTTTCCACCCTATCTGACAGACAGGTACCATCCGCACGGATCGGCTTCAGGTAGCCAGCTGGGCTGAAGGTGAGGGGATTAAGCCTGACCATTGCCTTATCGTGGGTGACGTCCTTTGGAGTACACCTCTACATAAGGTGCTCAAGTTAATGGAGTACCTGGAGTCACTCACCTGCCAGGTCAAATGCCAGGGTAAAGCCCCTGGCCAAGCAGCAAGCAGTATCCTGGTCTGCTACGGTCCTAAGGAAGTCGACCCTGAGACATTACCCCTTGACATCCATGGTGGAGCCCCTAATGTGTCAAATCCTCTCTGGGCATTGAACACATGGATAGGTTTGCAGGCTAGTGCATCAGTAACACCACCTATACTTAGCCCAAATTCAGACTTGCCCAGCGCTGTGCCCAGTCATACTGCAACACCCAGTGTAGGCACCATCATGGCTGCGCCCGTAAGCACCCCTGTTTTTGCCAGGGTCTAGAACACGTGCCAGTGATACACCAAACTGTTTGCTTCCTTCATGGCGGATGCCTTCAAGGACGTGTTACATGAGGCCATCGTAACACCACCTGAGCATGGTCCTTTTGTCTGCCTCAGCCCCTTCTTCAGGGAGAAATCAACCCAGAAGGGCGGCCCAGACAAACCAAATGATACACGACTGAAGAGCTACAGACAGAGAGAAGAGGTGTCTTGCCATTGAGAGCCTGCACGGTCTTGCGTTGAGAGTTATCCAGGTGCCCTGTACCATGCATCCAGACCTCACAGCGAAGGACATCATGTATGTATGTATGAGTGTTTGGAGCCACTGAGTTCAATGCGGAGATGATGGTGAAAGACTACAGCACTCGTCTCCAACAGGGTGACTCTCAGAATATCTGTCCAGGACCAAGCTGATTTGACAGCTATCTTTACAACAGAAGGGGATTGAGCCGAAAAGCCTGAACTTGGTCAGGCTACAACAGGTCATGCACAGAGTAAATCACTACTGATGTTGCTTTTGCAGCGGTGTCTCTGAGAACGGATCCATAAACCACCACTGTTTGATGAACGCGTCCGAAAGGTGCGTAGTCTGGTAGGCGAGATGGAGGATATAGTGTACAGTTTGCTAACAACAGCTCTTCCGGTGTGCTCAAAAGCCACGGCAGCCTCAATTGAACCCATGGCGTACTGCGCCACTCCAGTCTTGGGCCACAACTTCCATATGTACATGAACCTTCCATATGTGCCTGAACCTACCAGATTATATCCAAGTCTCTGCAAGGTCCCAGGCCTTTAATCCTCCAACACATGCAATGGTGGGAAACTCCATTGAGGAGCAGGAAGATGAGCATCTGAATCCTCAATATTACTACGCTTTGACTTTTGAGTAGAGATAACCAACAAGTCTGCACCACCAGACGGGCCCAAGGCTGCAATGATATGACCGGTGAGCAAGTCATCTAGGAACCAGCATCCACCCAGATCGGCTAGCCCACCCGAGAGGAAAATCACCTGTAGTCAAACTACCATCAAGTGCAGACCCGAACATCATGGGTAATACCTGACAAGCTTGTACTACCACCAGTCACCGTGACAATTGTCATCACTGGATGACAGGAACAAGTGCTTCTGGATAGCGGCACACAGGTGACCATTGTCTATTATACATTCTACAGAGAACACCGGCACATTTCCCGCTGGAGCCCTTGGTTAGACTGAACCTTCTTGGCATTGGAGACAACCCTTGCAAATATCTGTGGTGCATCTGGGTCAGAATGCAGTTTCCATGTGATGTAACTGAAGTCAGCACTCCTACCAACACCCTGGCTTGGGTCTGCAGCAGTGGGAGTGAAGATCCTGCAACACCTCTGGTGATTGGAACTAATTCCTCAATGTTTGACACACTTGATGCATTATGTCGGGAGATAGCTGGACCATGATATGCCAGCACATTGTCCATGCACCCCATACTTGCAGAGAGATATCCGGTCCAGAGCTCTACCTGATGGACCCATTGGAGATGTTCACATCATCCAGTTTGGGCAGGTCACAATCCCTGCACACGCCACAGTGAGGGTTCCTGGCAGAGTGTGAGTCAGTGGGGAGCAATCACCAAGACATCTGGCAATGGAAGCACCAGAAAGTGGGGAGCTGCCAAAAGATTTACTGGTACAACGGACACTGGTGACAGCGGATGCTAGAATGCACTATCATCGCACAGTCCCATCTGGCTGCATCTGTATCCCCAGCGAGTGTTGCCACCAGCCCATCAGAAATGGAGCTGGAGCCAAATACATTGGACTTTGGAGACACCCTGATCTAGGGGATGGACGAAGACCACTTGAGGGAGGAGCTCACCCTGCGTGCCGAGGCATTCTCCACAAGCCCCTGGGACATCGGCATGGCCCACGGAGTGGAACACCAGATCTGTGTGTCTGATGACATACCCTTCAAGGACCAGTCACAACACCTGGCCCCAGGAGATGTGGAGGATGTACACCGCCACCTGGATGATGTTCACCCGGCAGGGATCATCCTGGAGGCCCCACGCTACTCCCATCATCATCACTCAGAAGAAGAACGGGGATGTCCGGAAGTGCAGTGACTACTGTCGACTTAACACCTGCACTATTCTGGACCAAAACACCATGCCCCGTGTAGATGAGGCATGGGACAGCCTGACTGGGAGAAAGTAGTTTTCGGTCCTGGACTTTCAGGGTGGCTGTTACCAGATCATGATGCATCCAACAGATCGTGAGAAGGTAGCTTTCATCTTTCTGTTAGGATTTTACAAGCTCGTCAGGATGCCTCAGGGGATCTCCTGTGCGCCAGTGACTTGCGAGCGCCTCATTGAAAAGACTGTCAGTGACATGAAGCGCCTGCAGGTATTGTGTACCTGGATGACATCATGGTGTTCGGGAGGACCCTTGAAGAGCACAACAGGAAGCTCATGAAGGTTCTGTATCTCCCATTCAGTGTGGACAAGTACCATCTTTGCCGGACCAGGGTCAAGTACATCGGACACGTTGACCGCGTGGACGGCATCACTTTGGATCTGGCAAAGATGGACACCATCCTCACTTGGCCAAGATCTGAGACCCTTAAGGAGTTACAGAGTTTCCTGGGATTCGGTAACTACTACAAAAGGTTCATCGTGGGATATGCCAAAATCACCAGACTTCTTATGGCCCTCACCAAAGGATACCCACCTACCCAGAGGAGCCAGAGGTATAATGGCAACTCTGCAGACCATTTATTCCATCCACAGGAGCTATTCAATGAGCAGTAGTCTGACCAATGCCAGCAGGCCTTTGAGGAGTTCAAGCAGACCCTCACCACAACACCAGTCTTGGCCTTCGTTGAACCTCAGTTGCCTTACACCTTGCACGTGGACACAAGGAGGTGTTCTCTATCAGGAGACCAATGGTGAGATGAGACCGGTCACTTTTACCAACCGAGGCCTGCACACACCAGAGAAGAACTACCTAGTGCACAGGTTGGATTTTCTGGCATTGAAGTGGGCTGTTACAGAGAAGTTCTAGGATTACTTCTTCAGCGCCACCTTCACGGTGAGGACGGACAAAAACCCCCTTACATATGTGTTGACGTTGGTGAAGCTGGATGCTTCCGGATACAGAGGGCTCGCTGCACTGTCCACATACATTTTCAGTTTACTATACAATACAGACCTGGGCACACTAATATCTATGCCGATGCCTTCTCTCAGAGGCCTCATGCTCAGCTGGATGATACAGCTAGATCCACCTCATGGAAGGAGTTGTCTGTAGCAGGTGTCTGAGCTATCTGACAGGCTGCAAGTCAGCAGGAGCCAGACACAGCCAGGAGCATGGATTGCTTGGTATCCTCAGCTGTGGCGGTACCCGCCGTCTACAAGCTTACCAGTCTGGAGGTATCAGAGCTACTGAGTCTGACCCAAGATGAGATCCATATGTTACAGCCAGCGGATCCTAGCATCGCTCTTTTCCTGAAATTCAAGACCACAGGAGCGGATGAGTCCAGAGACTTATCTCATGACTTCGAGCAAGCTGCAATCCTGAAAGAGTGGAAGACGCTCATGCAGAAGTGTGGAATCCTGTACAAGGAAAGCAAAGTTAGAAACCGGCTTCTGCATCGCCCGGTTTTGCCAAAGAGATTCTGCCAAGATGCATTGTATGCACTCCATGACCAGCATGGACATTTTAGCAGTGAAAGAACCTTTGAGTGGATCCGCTCAAGATTTTTCTGGCCCAGACTACCTGCATATGGTGAGTATTATTGCAAGTACTGCACCAGGTGTGCCACCAGGAAAACTGTTGCTCATTTTGCATCTTATCTTCATCACCTACACCCATGGTCCTCATCTGCATCGACTTCCTCATGTTGGAGATAGACAGGTGATGCGTACAGAACATCCTGGTGGTGAGCGACCACTTCACTTGGTACGCGCACAGGCGTTTCCCACAAAAGATCAGCATGCCACCACAGTTGCCCGCATGTTGTGCGACAAATACTTCATTCACTACGGTTGGATGGCTAGGATTCATTCCGACCAAGGACCGGATTTTGAATTGCTCATCAAGCAGATGCTGGAGCTGGTTAGCATCAAGAAGACCCATACAGCGCCATACAACCCTCAGGGGGATGCCCATGTGGAGAGGTTTAATCAAACCGCCTTGGCAATGCTGGGCACCCTGAGGGAAGAGGAGAAGAACAGATGGAGTCAGCATGTGGTCTCCCTGACCCGTGCTTGCAACTGTAAGTATTATGTTGCCACTGGGTTTACACTGTATTTCTTGATGTTTGGAAGGAACGCCCGGCTGCCTGTAGACTGTGTTTTGGAGTGCTTGCAAAAGGAACAGACAGGGAGAACCGTGTCAGCTATGCACAACAGCTCAAGCGTCAACGGGAGAAATCACATCAGCCCACTCAGGCTGCTGTGGGGAATACGACAAGTGGAAGTTTCAGCCATTCATCACAGAGCATCAACCAGGACATCTCCCTGTCTACTGCCTGTGAGAGGAAGGACAACCAATGAATATCCAGATCTTGCACCAAAACTACCTTCTACTAGTCAGGGATGAGGTTGAGTTGATACCGAAGATGACCAAGAATCGGCCAAGTGTTTAGTAACAAGACTGCAATAACTCCACACTTCAAGGCCCAAGGAATATCATTCAAAGGCTCAATCCACAAAAGCCTTCCCACCTGCTGAGACTGTGGGGCCATCAGAAGGCCAGTCAGAATTCTGTGAAGATGCTGACACCAAGGGTGATAAGTTTAGTGTCTACCCAGACCAGTGGTGAAATCAGACACTAGTGTGGGTCCCTGCGCCCAGAGAGCCCACTAGGGAACCTGAACAGCATACTGAGAGTGCTCCCTCAAAGTCCAATCCAGATCCCTGTCCAATCGCCCCTACTATGCTAGACGTGGTAGAGGAACCCTTACCCATTCCTCCGCTGGAAGATAGGGTCCCCAACTTGGTGCTGATTACTATGCAGAGTCTGGGGGAGCCCCAGATGAGGCCCCAGCTGCTCTCCGTCGTGTCACCAGGCTGAGCAGGCCTGTTATGAAGTTAATCTATGACTCACTTGGGTCCAGTGCGAGGCTCCCATTGCCTGTTCCTCTCAGTCTTCTGTTCCTCCTTCTTTAGAGCTGGTTCCTAGGAGTTCAGGAGTACTGTGGGAGGTGCCTGAGAGTCAGGGTACTTGGTGGCAACCGATGGCCCATTCTTCTAAATCATGGCTTGACAAATACATAGAATAAGCCAAGGCTATTCTCAGGGCCGAAGATAGTTCAAAGGGGAGAAGCATGAAACCTCCATGCGGTGATCAAATGCTGGGGATCCGGAAAAGAAAAAAAGATACAACTGGTTACAGGTGCGAGCGGTGTGTTGGACACAACGGAAACACTCTCCAAGAGTTTAGAGGTGCTCCGCTCTGCGCCGCCACTGCCACTGTCCCAGCCTTCATGCTGTTACTCCTTATATAGGCAGGGGAGCGCCTGTGAGCACTACAACCCCTTAGGTTGTCCATATGCCACCGCTGCCCAGGGCACATTCAATTACCAGCAATCTACACAGCAGAGGAGCGCCTATCGATTTCAGCCCTCTTGGGCTGCATATAAGGGGGGCACCCCTGATAGGTGGCCCACCAGGACCCTCTGAGCCACAAGTGGCAGGCGTGACTTTGGTGTAAGAGAGTTGTGTGGGGCTCAGCACACTGCATTGGATTGCTGGGATGCACCCTTCATGCTCAGCCCAGCCATGTAAGACTTTGGAACCCCCACACATTGCTACTGCTGTTTCATGCTGTTGTCTGTCTGTCACAACAAGAGAACCATCACAACAGAGCTCAAGGCAGAGGAAGATCAAGAAAGAGCAGCAGGAAAGACCTTGAGACAGCCCTGGCCAGGTTATCTCTGAAGTAGAGTGGTTTTAGATGCCGTTTTTTTACAGTGCACTGTATGGACTTTATATATTATTTTTTAAAGACTTTTAAAAAAAAATGATATTTTAAAGGACTTGTTTTATATTGGTGAAGGTGTTTTTAGATACGCAGCTGCTTAGGGTTAAGTGAATTATATATAGTGCCTTGTGGTTTCCCCCTTTAAAAAAAAAACAGTTGTAAAGTGCTTGGATGGATGTATGGAACTTATGATGTCCGGGAAAATGCTGCTAGAGTGTTGTTGTTGTAAGTGTGAGAGAGTGTTTATGTTAACGAGTTCCAACCCAGGCAGTTGGAGAGATCAAGCCTGGATGATTGGTGCCAGTCGGTTCCTAAGTGGTTACTTGCTGTAACTTGCAGTGGAGTAACTTTGCTGAAAATGTTGGGGGGGGGGACATGGCATCTGAAGAAAAGGTGCCGCAGCCAAATGAATGGGGACAAAATGGTGTGCCATGAAAGTTGGGGGGGGGACAAACACCCCCAACCCTCCCTAAAATTACCCCATGGTAACTTGCCAGGAAGCAATAAAGGAACGTACCTGTGTACCTGTGTACCTCCAGAGGGGGGGACAAACACCCCCAACCCCCCTAAAATTACCCCATGGTAACTTGCCAGGAAGCAATAAAGGAACGTACCTGTGTACCTGTGTACCTCCAGAGGGGGGGACAAACACCCCCAACCCCCCTAAAATTACCCCATGGTAACTTGCCAGGAAGCAATAAAGGAACGTACCTGTGTACCTGTGTACCTCCAGAATCTGCTTTATTACATTGGCAACAAGCTTTAAGAACAAAGGTGTGCAGAAACTGAAAAGAAAAGAGAGCTGCTGCGGGGGTGAAGCACGAGAAGAAGCACACCCACTGCCAACCAAAGGTTGCAGCCCATCACCAAGGGCAAAGGAAGAAGTGAGCACCCAGGTCACAAGCAAAGAAATAGGAAGTGACCAGGGAAGGAAGGTGAAGGGAACGCCCAAGGTCGCTCGAGCAACTGAATGGGAAAAATAGTCAGCATACATGGCCAGAACAGAATCAGCACCTAGGACGAATTAGAAGGGTGCTGTGATAGCACCGTGCTGCAAAGTGAGCGTCAGCATTGGGCGCGGACAAACAGAAGAAGAGTAGCATGCTGGCAAGATTTGGTGAAGTGAACAACCTTTTGCAGATATGCCATTGTGTAATGGAGCGGGCCCCTGAATAGGTGAAGAGGTGGTGCATGGGTGAGCAATGCTGCTGGCCCTCCCTGGCACATTGAACTGGCTGTGACAAGTCCTGAAGTATCCAGATTGGCATGGGAGTATGCACACCGGTAGGATCATAGAACCCACGGATCAAGGTGGCCAAAGGTGTTGGCATGCCCCTTAGTGAGTGTGCATGTGTATGTATGTGTGAGTGAGGAATGAAGGTATGTGTTGTATAGCGCTTGGAAGGCAGTGGATGAGGAGAACTGGGAAAGGAAAGGAGAGGTGTTGTATAGTGCTTTGAAGGATGTTCCAACCCAGGCAGTTGGCGAGATCAAGCCTGGGTGATGGGAGCCAGTGGGTCTTCCTACGTAAAAGCTTAATATAATGTGCAGTAGCACGCACGTATTCTGCGTTTCAATGAAGAATGGGATTACCATAATAAATTATCTCAGACCCAAATAACTGGACAGACTCAAAGAATATGGCAAAATACTACTGGATTATCAGCTCAATAAAGTATAAAACCAAGTGAACCAACGAATTGTAGCTCACATACTCTAATATGCATTTCGAATACAGAAAGGCTTTTTACCTCGATGTGTGTCAGCTATGACGTCATCCTACATAGAAAATAATAAAACCTATCGACCGGAGGGGTTGGTTGAGGGAACATATATACCTATAGCTAATTTGGGTGTTAGTAACATCATTAGCTGCACGCCTTAAACTTCCCTCTAACTATGGGCCTCATTACGACCCAGGCGTTAACCAAGCCGCTATTAGCGCCATGGTTGACGCCAGTAATTTACCGATTCTGCCATGGTAAATGGCAGAATTACAGCCCCATTCCAAGGTTGGCGGGGCGGTAATTCCCCATTCACCATTGGCCCTTCCCCATTACCATTTTTGCCGCCATAGGGCTCTATGGGAATGGGGAAGGCGGTAATTACTTTGTACCTTGCAGTTGCTTCTTGCTGTGGCATCCTTGATCCTTGGCCAAACGGATATCCTTTGTTAGCGCACGGATTCATATTCCATCACCTGTCAGCCGACATCCATCTTTTCAACATGGCCGCTTTACTAAAGCTATATTTTCTACTGCAGCAAGGTTCTATGTGGCTCATCGACCTTGCGTTTCTGCATATATACATTTACTACCTTTCTGGTTACTTATCTTCTTTGTAGATATGATTTGTACACACTTGCATATATGTTTACATTGCTTCTTCAGTTATATCTTGTAACGCTTACCTCTGGGGCCCTGCATGAGCACCTGGTCCTGATCTTCAAAAGTGTGGCATTCTAAGATGGGATGTGTGGTCCAAACCACTCCCTTCCCACTGTTCCACAGAATGGCTATTGCCCAGTGTTCAGTGTGGTTGGGAGTGGTTTGGTAGATTCCCAATACCGCTGGGATGGATGTGGGACTGTTTGGAGTGCAACCTTTGCAATTATAGTTGAGCACCCTGGTTCTGGATGTGCATCTGATCCAGTTTCCTCACTGGTAGCTGGTGACCCAGTCCAGCTGCGGCGCACAAGATGCCCGGGTAAGTTTCTCTGTAGTATTTGTTTGTCTGTTTGTTTATTTATTTTGTATAGCGCTCCTGACCCAGAGGTGTATGGGCGCTTAAGCATCAGGTTACAGGCATAGGTAAGAACATTTGTACATTTGTGCAGCATATGTATAGTTACAAAAGCAGTTATGAAAGCAGTTATAGTAGAATTAGTAACATCGTAGCGGATACATACATACATACAGTGCTAGTTATTTGTTGAGTAACCAGGTGATGATCTTAGTTCTGAAAGGTTGAAATGTAGGGGTAGATTTGATGTCCAATGGAATAGTGTTCCATAATTGTGAGGCTAGAACTGGGAAGCTGGATCCACCGGCTCTTTTAAGGGAGTATTTGGGCACTGTCAGTTGTAGTGTATTAGAGGATCTGGTGGTTCTAATATTCTGTCTTAAGGTGAATTTATCGGTTAAATAAGGTGGGGCCAGGTGGTTAAGAGCTTTGTAGGTGAGGCAGATAGTGTTTAGGTCTATTTTTTGTTGGATGGAGAGCCATTTGCATGTGATTCTTGTGGCTGAGATATGTTCTCTTCTGGGAATATTAAGGGCGGTACGGAGTGCATTGTTTTGTAGAACTTGCAGTTTATTGACAACCGTTTTATTGGCACCTACATACAGGCTGTTGCAATAATCCAGTTTGGATTGTATAAGTGCTCTGGCTAGAGTAAGGCAATTGTTGGGGGATATCAAAGGTCTGCAGGCTCTGATTAGTTTCCCAGTGTAAGCAGTGGCTGAGGCGGTCATATTAATTTGTTTGGCGAAGTTGGTGTTAGTGTCGAGATAGAAACCAAGAGTTTTTACACTTTTGGCAGTGGGAATGGTGTTGCCGTCAATGATGAAGCTAGAGTAGCTAGGGCTGAGATTCCGGATAGTGTTGGGTGAGCCGACAAGGAGCAGTTCAGTCTTGTCATCGTTCAGGCAGAGGCCATGTGTGGCCATCCATGCCTGAATGATGGAAAAGACTTCACCGATCCTGTTGGCGTCCGCGTTGTAGTTGCCTGATAAAGTGAGGAGTATCTGGGTGTCATCTGCGTAGTTGGTGTAGGTGACACCCAGATGGTCCAGTTTATCGAATAGGGGCTTTGTAAATATATTATACAAAGTGGGTGAAACACAAGATCCTTGTGGGACACCGCAGGTAATGGGAATAGGGTCGGCTGCTGCTATGGGTGAGAAGACTCGCATGGTCCTGTTGTCCAGGAAGGATTGGATCCATGTGACCGCCGAGTGGGAGAAGTGTGCTGCCGATGATAAGTGGTTGCACAAGATTTTGTGGTCAACCAGGTCAAAGGCAGCGGAGAGGTCGAGGAGAAGCAGGATGGCAGCCCTCCCTTTATCTTTGATTTCGTCTATCTGGCTCTTGAGATCAACAAGGGCCGTTTCCGTCCCATGTTGGGGACGAAAGCCAGATTGGCGAGTACCTAGTAATAGGTTAGTTTCAAGGTAATCCTGAATTTGTAAATAGGCCACTCTGTCAAGAATCTTTAGTAAAAATGGGACAGTGGTAATGGGTCTATAATTTGTGGGTATGTCTGGGTCGAGGGTCTATTTTCTTAGCAAGGGTAGGACCCAGGATTGTTTCAGATTACTTGGGACCATGTTGTTAGAAAAAGACAAGTTTATTAATTTGTTGATGAAGGGAGAGAGATCCCTGGCAGCATCCTTGATAATCTGTGCGGGGCAACTGTCCCCCTTGCAGTTCGAGGGTTTCAAGGATGCTATAATTTTTTGTACTTCAGGTATGGTAACCTTTTTGAAGGTGAAGCCTGAGCTAGTGGCGGTATGATGAATGGTCTTCCTTGCTCCGAACACCATTATGTCCTCAGGCAGCTGCGATGCAAGACGCAATCGCAATTCACATAATGCTCTTGGCTCTGTCTTTGGCTTTCTTTTGCAGGTGCGGGCAAGCTGAATTCAGCTGGAGCCAAAGTGCTGGAGTTACTGGAGCACTGGAGTGCTAGCGAGGGGAGCGCTGTAGCTCCCAAATCCTCTGCCACAGGTAAGCAGGTTTATGCAGGAGCGCGGGGCGCGTGGTAAAGAATCTTCAAATGCTTGCTTACTGTGTGCTTCTTTATTGTAGGTGTGAAGGTGAGCCGCAATGCCGAAACGGAGAACGACGCAACCTTTAGGCTGGTCCAGGTAAGTACTAGAGATGTAAAGAAGTCTGGGGCTCTCACAGCTGTGCAGGTTCTCTCGAGCTTCGTATCAAGTAAGCAGGAGTTCTGGTGCTCGTGATCAGGTAAGCGTAGAGGCAAGCCGTCTGAACGCAAAATAGGGATCTTTCTGCATGTGGATCCAATCGAACGGAGTGGTAAGCATTACACTGCTTTCAGACTAGCAGAAGAAATGCTAAGCGCGGGTTGTGACCCGGGGCGTGGTGTTTATAGCCCTTTGCTGCACCCTGAATCACTAGACCACCAGGGATATTAGATGCATGGGCCCTCTGGGGGCCATCTTGGTTTATACATTAAGTCTCAACCTGGCGGCCATCTTGGTGGAGACTGCCAGTGCTTGTTAACAGATGTCTGTGCCAGCTAGCTACCCTTAATGTCCACTCTCTCCCCATGCTACTCAGGCCTCCCCTGCTGTTATGTGAAGGTGTGCCCTGCATCCTGCGGGGGTTCATGACAATCTTCAGTCTTTAAGTATTTTTATTACTTTTCAGTGCATGTCTTCTCTTCATGAAATCACTTTGCATTTGTCCGATTTTATTTATAGGTCTTTTAGCTCCATTGATGTCTGCAGACTTCCTTCTACCGCTTCAGTTATGGGATGCATTTGGTATGGTTGTCTGAGTGAATAACATCTCTCATATCTTTGGTGTGGTATTGGAATCCTGGGTCAGGCATAGTGCCTTCTTGTTCTTCCAATAGGATGGAGGTGATGGGTTGGGGTCTAATGACGTATACAGCTGCTTCTCTACATTTCCCCCTCTGCTCGAGTCTTCGACCACCTCCTCAATCTTCTTCATCTTTTCTCCACAGAACGGTTTCTTTGGGATCCATATCTTCGTCACCCCTCTCAGGTCACCTGAATTTTTTAGGTGTTAATCCACACTCCAAGTCATATAATAGCACTGCCTAGTCGGTTTACACAATACCCAACACCTCACATAGTTCTTATCATCCTTGGAATAGCAAAACTTTGTTCGTAGGGGAGAAAGAGGGTTATCATTCAGGTGCTCATGAGTGGTACTTTCAGTTTGTGTGTGCTCATCAGTCACATCATTCACATTGATCATTATCTTCATCCCAATAGCTTTCTTTGTTGTGTTCCTGCACTGTCCTATGAATATTCTTATAAGACAGTTTCCCAGCAATTATACCACTAATATTGCTCCAAGTAGTTTGAAGGCATTTGCCATTTAGGTTGGAACCCATGCAAACAGAGATTAAAACCAATCTCAATCTTTGGTCTCATCTACTTCTTTCACCATTTTTGTATGCAAGGTTGACAGCATAGTTATTGCTACCGTCAGAGTTCCATTTTCCTTGTGGGCAGATCTGTACGTAAAGCAAGAAGGCCTGAATTTTGCGTACACACACCTGCTTCTATTGCTGTAATTTAAGTCCAGGACGTACCTGTTCTGGAGGGTCATGAGCCTGATGGCCCTCAATTCTTCTCTGATCACATTAAATCCTTTTATTGTTATGTTAATTGTTTGGAGTAGTTCCCACCTATTGATTTGTAACCACTTGGCGTTCATTGCAGTTTGAAATCCTAGCAGAAACATGGCTGTAAATATCACTGCTGTCCTATTAAACAATTTATACTCATCTGGAATGTCCTGATAAGCCTTTATCGATGTTGCTGAAAAGTAATTTTCCCTCTTCTGTCTGATGAGGTAGAGCAACCACTTCTTCCTTTGAAGTGCATCCATGGTTGGGAAGCCATCTAAGTGAAATTCGCTTTGAGCAATCACTAGTGCAGGAACATGTATCATGATCAAAGAACCTAATCCTTCCAACTGTTAGGTAGCTTCATATAAGTTTTGGATCCACAGGCTTAATAGGGATCCATTAATACTGCAGTTCCTCCAGTCATTCCTAGAACCTCAACTACTTTCTGGCATCCTTTATTTTCTAAAACATTGGTGAGGCCTTTGTTTCTGAAACACAGTGTTGCATTCTTCATTGGTAATATAGACACACATCTTGCTTCATCTTCCACCCATCCATGTTAGTAATCCTGCAAACGTGGCCCTTTCTTTAAGTCATCCATCATTCACTTTTTGCACTATGTGCACCAGTGACGTCATCAATAGGTGTTCACTGAATGCTAGCATTCCTGATTCCCATCCTTCACTAGTGGCTTCTTGCCCATACACCAATACTTGAGGTCTCCCCCAGCATCCTGGCAATCCTGGTCTTTCCCATCCATCTGCACAGTTCAGTCTCTTTTGTTCGATGACTGTTATCTGTCCTCCAGTCAGGCCACTAAATGAGAACAAAAGCATCCTGTCCTTCCACTGTGGATCCTTTTCCATAGTTTATGTCTTTATATAAGCATCTTCATATGGGAACATTTATTTTGACATCCATCATAGGGTTGCCATTTCCCATCAAATGGTCCTTTTGTTAGGCATGCTGCTAGACGAAAGAGACACACCGCATCATGAGAAGGTTTTCTCTTGATATGTGTTCTGGCTTTATTCATGGCATAAGGGATGGGAGTACATACATAACAGCTCTCATTTGAGGTTTTCCTCCCCACCTCACTCGTGTTTATATCCTGATTATCTTCTGCAGCATACCTCCTAACTCGATCATTTTTTAAAAATATATCAGGAAACATCTAAATTGTGCTTCTGTTAGGGATAGAAAGAGATGTCTCATTGTCAGATTCTCCAGGTGAATTGTAAAATAATATGTGATAACATGTTACAAACATGAAAAGTTAAAGACAGCACGTAACACAACACAGAATGTTTCTACAAGAAGTATTGTCATAGTATTGAGGTCCCACATCATCTCTTTTGGAATGAAAGGTCTTTTTGTTAGTCATTTATAGTTTAGATATTGAAAAATTACCCTTTTCTTTACTTCATTCACTTTTTGTAAACCATACTTTTATAACAGAAATCAAATTATAACTGCAAAAATTATTCTATGAATAATAGGACTATTTTTAGGATTTCCAAAAAATGCAATAATATCAATACTGCGTCACACTAGAGCTGGGTATGATCGGATACAAAAACAGCATGCAAACATGTGTGCAATGTCTCAGATAACATTAAGGTTTTGTGTGCAGTCTCCTTGCTTCTTTGGATGCTAACACATTGTCTCTTTTATCCTAAGTAGAAATATGTTTGTGAGTACTTGAAAGATTCACTCTTTCTCTTCTGCATTTGGGAAAAGTCAATTAATCCAAACATGGTTTTATTCCACTTGGTCTTTGTTTTGGATTTTGGTAGCCAATCTTGTCTGAATTTGAGGAACGTCTTCTCTTGCTTCACTGTCAACAGGTGCAGGAGGGATCAGGGTCTCTCCTGTATAGAGCTTAACATCATTCAGGTGCAACCAAGCTTGTCTTCCTTCAAGTTCACAGCAGTGTGACTGATCCCGTCTGCTAGGTACGGTCCCTCAAAGCAGAGTTTGTTCCAAGTGCGCACAAAACGCTTTAGCAGCATTTGGTCCCCTGTATACAAACTGGGTTGCTTTAGCAGATCTATAGGATCAATTGTTTGGACATCTTCATCAATCTTCTTTGACCCTTCCCTCTGATTTTTGACCTGTTGAGAAATAAAAGAAATGCTAGCCGTCATATTTATCAAATAATCATCATTGAGACCTGCGCTAGTACAGGCGCTCCCTCTGAATTACAGTATCATCCACCGTGACAGTCCCTTTCAGACTACTGGCGGTGGGATTGCCTTGAAATACAAATTTCACCTATCTGCTAGTTTAGTTACCTGTGACTATGAAGCGAAAATGGAGGATATGCTGATATGTTTATTAATTACTCCCAATCTTTAATATTATATATTAGTTGTGTTCCGCCCTCCCACTCTTCCTTCTGCGACATCCACACAAATCTTGTGGCCAACTGAAACATAATAATTTGGTTATTGCAGGAGATTTTAATCTAAAAGTGTACTGCACGGCCGATCACTCTACCTCCCAGTTTCTGATGGGGATGGAGGATTTAGAACTACCTCAGCTTGTGGTTGGCGCAACGCACCGCCGTGGCAACACACTTGACTTGATCTTTGCATCCTCTTCTTCTGTGATGGCCTGCCCTAGTCTTCAGCTGGACTGGACTCACCACTTTCAGCTTCCTTTTATTTTGAAGGAAGCAGCTCCTCCTTCCTACGCTGCCAGGCCATCAGCCCTGAAACATTGCTGGAGGTCCATTGATACTGCCATGTTCAGTCAGAGATTGTGGACTGTTGTCCCAGCTCTTCAGAGCTAAACCTGCTAACACTCAGAGGGATTTTTACTAACAGAGCTGATCTCTTGAACCAGTTAAATGGGTAAGGCAGGGTGCCAGGCCATCAGAACCCTGGTTTGATGATACTCTGAGGCAACTGCCCCTCAGGAAGAGACAGCTGGAACGTAAATGGAGGAATTCCTATAGTGTGTCTGATCTTTCCATGCTACGACGAGTGACGCTTGCGAACTTTAAAGCAGTGGCCGCTGCCAAAAGCAAATACTATTCTGTGAATGTGGAGGCCACACTACATCATCCTAAAGAGTTGTTATGGCTGGTGCGATCAATGTCCTCCACTGAGGCTACACATGCTGAAATTACATTATCCCAGGAGCTCTCTCTCTCTGATTACTTTGTGGACAATATTGCAATCATTCACTATTCTATCAGCCTCTGGTATTGGTGTGGTATCCTCTACCGCTGTGGGCTCTCCTCCTAGGGAACAGTAGTCTCTCTTACCTCTTTTATCAGCCAAGGACATCATTAAATCAACACTTAAACTGAAGTCTGCCTCAGCGCTTGATCCTATTCCTCTGCAATCTGTAACATTTTACCTGTAATTGCCCCTTTCTTGAGTCAGGCTATAAATCACATTTGTCAATGTGATATGATTCCCTCTCTCTTGAAGCACATTTTGGTGAATCAGTTGCTAGAAAAGCCATCTCTGGAACCATCCTGTCCATCTAACTTTCAGACTATCCCACTTCTACCTTTCTTTATGAAAGGTTTGGAGTCTCTGGTATCACACCTGGTTGGTTCTTTTTTTGAAAGTTCCTCTTTCTTTTAGCCTCTCCAGTCTGGTTTCCGCCCAAGCCGTGGCACTGAGAGTGTATTGGTCTCTGTAGTTGATGACCTGGCCGACTCTTGGACCAGGGTGGGACGGGAGCACTGGCTCGTTTAGATCTCTCAGCAGCTTTCGTTACGGTCGATCATCCCGCTCTGTTGGCCACGATTGCCGAAGCAGGGATCACTGGTCAGGGGTTCTTCTGGTTCTCTTCCTTTCTTGAAGGGTGCTCACAGACTCTTTCTCCCCACCTTTTCGCTCAGTTTCTGTCTCTCTCACTTGTGGGGTCCCAGAGGGCTCGGCTCTCTCCCCTATCATATTCAAGTTGTACATTTAGCCCATGGTTAAGCTCATTCACTCCCACGGCCTCCAATGCTACTCCTATGCTGATGATACACAAATAATTTTGTGACTTGATCAGCTACATCCTGATCCTCCTGCTAAGCTAAGGGGTTGCCTCGAGTACGTTGGCAAGTGGGTGGCCCAAAACTGGCTTAATTGGAATAGAGATAAGGCTGAGATCTTGGTGGTGCGTTCTTCCTCTGCTGTTTCTGTATGTACTCCCTCTTTCTGGCCCAGTTCTTTTGGGGATTGACCCAGTCCAGCTGTGCTTGTCAAGAATCTAGGGGGTGAACATCTCCTCATCGTTGTCACTTGAGACACATGACATCAGTTTGTCAATCTGGCCCCTTTAAAATGAGGATTTTGTGGAAAGTTTTAGTTTTTAATCCCCCTCAGTTTCACGGGCCAGTAGTTGCTCCACTGGTCTTGAGCGCAATTGACTACTGCAACTCTCATTACTTAGTGCAACCTTTGTACTTTGTTCTCCGCTGTCTTAAAGTTCAGCAAAACTTTGCAGCAAGGATGGTGTGTCAGACTCCCTATCGTACACCTATGTCTCCTGTTTTGCGCCAGCTTCATTGGCTGCTAGTGTGCAAAAGGGTTCAGTTTAAATCCTTGTGTATTATTCAACAGGCTTTCTATGGGCTCAGTCTCGAACATCTAAGGGATAAGTGCCACGCTTATGTCCCCAATCGACTTTTAAGGTCCCCAACAACATGTCGGATTCTGGTACCGCGGGTACGCTTGTCTCATGTCGGAGGGCATGCCTTCTCAGTGGCTGCTGGTGAACTGTGGAATTTGTTTCCACTCCATCTCCGTGGGACTTCTGACATCTTTCCTTTTGGAGGAAATTGAAAACACATCTCTTCCTATAAGCTCCTGGTAAGTTTTGTATTTTGCTGATGGTGGTTCCTGCACTAGTACCATGATGATTCACCATCATCATCAATTATGCATTTCATCCACTAATGTCCTTGCTAAATTAGGGGAATCAGTTTTTAATTGCGTGCGAGGAGCAAGAGGTATTCTCATGTGGCATCCAGTCACCAAATCATGAGGAGTTAGGTAGTGATCTGAGCCAGGCTGGTTTATTAAGGCAAATAGAGCATGGGGTAGGCAATGTAGCCATCCCTTTTTCAAAGTTATTTTGATTTTGGCTATCCTTTCTGTTTAGCCTCTCACAAACACCATTCACCTATGGTTGATAAGCAGGGGACAACTTGTGCTCTTTATGCCTAATAGAAGAACTATCTGTTCGAATAGTCATTTACAAAATGTGGTCCATTATCAGACTGCATGACTTCGCACACACCCCATCTAGGAAACACCTCACGCAAAAGGAACTTGGCAGCACATGTGGTATCCGGGGGTGTGCATGCAAATGCCCCGATCCATCTGGAACATGCTACTACTAGTATGTACCTATATCCATTGCATACTTGCAACATATCCCATAGTCTATATGTAGATGCTGAAATGGGCCATTGTTGTAGAGATTGCTTCTTTCACTGTTTGCAAGCTGTGCCCTACTGTCAATTTCTGGAAAACTATGCAATTTACAACAAACTGTGCAATGTGTTCTAACACATTTAGTGTAAACCAGTCTTCTGCTATCATGGCAGCAAGACTCTCTCTGGCAGTGGGCGCAGGATAGTGGAGCTGATCCAGCGCCACTTTCAATAATGCTAGAGGCATAACTGGCTTTGCAGTGCTATCATGTCTCCATATATGTTATGTTATGTTCAGCAAATTTATTAAGCGCGCGTACGCCCGAAGGCACCGTTGCGCTGAACATTAGCAGAAATAGATTAACACCAGAGACATTTAGCCTTGGTGGGGGATAAAGATCACCCCCATCTCTTCCATAGGTCCTGCTCTTGTTGCAGCGCTCGACCTTGCAGCTCAATTAACTGTACGCTGGATAACATATTAAAACCTTCTTTAATTAACATACAACCAGTCCGGTAATATATGTGGATGCAGGTTTGAATCCCGCAAAGCTAAACTCAGCCTTTCATCATTCTGAGGTCGATAAATGAGCACCACACACCGTGGTTAATAATAAGCAGCGCTCAGATACCCGAGGGTTTGTAGCGCTATATATATGCTAAATTATTATTATTATTATTATTATTATTATTACAATGTTCTGATATCTGCTTGACATCTTCCAATTCAAATTCATAAATATTCTGAAAATATTCTGCTCTTTTTGATTTTATCTCTGCGGCTTCATTACCACGAGAAATCATGCCTGCCCCTTTAGTATGGGTTCGGCACTTCACCACGTCGATAGCCAATGGAAGGCTAAATACTTTAATAAGTTTGTCTAATTGGGATACATGTTGCACTGGAGTGTTGTACGCACGGAGGAAACTCTCTCCCAACATGACAATCCTGTGTGTACAGTTGTCATCACATAGGCAGCGTCAGAGTACACTGTCACTTCTTTATCCTCAAATCTCTGGAGTTTGGCGATGAGCGCCACTAATTCTGCAGCCTGTGCTGAGCAATGTGAAGGCAGTCTTGCACTTGTTACTACCTCAAATTCACCATCCTTTTTTAACTTCACTACTGCCATCCGAGTATGCCTTTTCCTAGTCATTTGGTAAAATAAAAAGAAACTCCCCTCCCCCGAGAGCATTTTCTCTAACATGGGGAATTTCATCATAAAATTCAGTATATGTTGTGCAATCATGCACATAGTCCTCCTGTCCTACGGGTTCTGCTATAAATGTAGCTGGATTCACTATTCTACACCTAACAATTTTGATCACTGGGTTCGAAATAATCACCTCCTAACCTGACACTCTTTGTGTAGTCAATGTGGTTTTGGGTTTTTCCAAAATGGCAAATAGGGCGTTGTTAAGACGGATTTCTGAACTCTGTCCTGGTGGCGCAGAAGTTCAGAAGGCCAACCTAATTGCTTGGAACAGGGTAACCTCTGGACAAGCCAGACCAATCAAGGTAGCGATCGCGGCGGTCAAGACTAGGTCTCAAGAGGGGTGAGGGTGACTGAAAGCCCGCAATGAGCACACAAAGCAAGAGCGCTTACAAACTACTCCAAACAGTTGTTATATCAAAAATATATACACATTTATTTTAAGGCCTTTAAAATAATGACCGTAGCGAGAAAATCACAATATCACAATATTAAGCCAACACATACCATATCAACACAATATATATACAAATACGACAGTCGCAAGCATTAGAGGCACGAAATGTGTAGTCCACCTGAAAGGGAAGGAAAACAGGCAGTGCGATAACGCTTTAGACTCAGTTCGCCTTCAGAGGCACCTAACTAGATGGAAGTCCGAGCCCTGCGAAGAGTGGAGCCTTGTGCTCAAAGTACCTGCCACGCCGGTGCCAACGGGCAAAAGGGGAAGCTCTTCGGAGGAAGTCAGGCAGTTCGGGTTAGTGCCCAGCAGAAGGAGAACAGGTTCCGCAACTCAAGCGCAGCCTCCACAGCGAGCAGAAGCAGAGCGCGAGTACGGACAAAAGGGTGCTGTTTTTACACAGCGGGGAAAAGCAATGGGCTACTGCAGGAGGGCGACCAGATCTTAGCTAAACTACTCACCGGTCCCCGAAGCAAGCAGACCCAGGCTTCTCCACGTTAGTTTCAGCAGCTGGCAGGTTCAGAAGAGCAGGGAACGCCTCGTAGTCATGTAGAGCAAAAAGACGTCCCAATCGACGAAACCAGCACAGTTTGTTGCCGCAGCAGGACAACGGAGCGGCCGTGTGTATTCGAGCCAAATGTACACTCCTCCCTTCAGACTTGGGAACGCCAAGTGTACGAAGCGTGGGAGAGTGACAAGGACTCGAAATACAACACAACCTGGCGGCAGTTACAGAGCAGGACTCCCTTGTAAGCTGGTCAGTCAACTGGATGGCCCAGAGACACTTCCGAAGGCTTACTTGGCAGGAGTTGATGAAGTCGCCGGGAATAGCTGTTCCTGCTATTCCAAAGGTCGAAGCACCAGTACAGGCCTTCTGGTTCGATCAAAGGAGGAAAGGGTTTCACAGGACGACAGCAGTGCAAAGGAGGATTCCTTCAGCGGGTCACCAGCGATTCCTCGGTCCAGCCTCTTGGTTGCAGGATACTTGGCTCCTGTATTCCTTCGTTCGTGAGAACTCAGGAGATCGACATGGTAGTGGTGTTTCCAGCTCCCTCTTATCCACGGTTCCCTTCGCGCCAAAACGGAGGGGAGCCAATGGGAGATCCGCTCATCAACACACACACCATACGTGGACCAATCACGGACCACGGTGGTCCCAGGCATTCACACTACCCTAGACTCTCTGGCACCCAGGATGTGTATTGGGACCAGACATCCCAGCCCACACCCTGGAGGCACACAAACGACATGTAGAAGCCCGCGAAAGCAACCACGTTTCGCGGGAAAGTACATGCCCAAATAAGGAAGGCCCCGGGTCTCTCGACTTGGGGAAGGTGAAGGGAGCAAGATGGTCAGTGGCCAAGACAAAGGAGCCTCGTGGTCTGGCCATTTTGGGAGCCAGGCCACCATTTTGGGTTCAGTGCGAAAAACGTGCTCAGAACGCCAAAAGGAGCTCAAAATAAACAAAACGATCGCTGCCACCATTCGAGTCCCTGAATGACTTACACCGATCAAATACCATCCCAAAAGAGTATCTAGGGCCTGTAGAAGGCTAGAGACCCAAGAGAGCTGTAACTTAGCTTACAGTGCCCTCTTGTGTCATGTTGCACTAAAGCCGCAACATGATAAAAGAAACTACGGGAAACAGCGTTCCCCGGTACTGACTGTCTTAAGGGCATGTCAGTTTCCCCGTAAGAAAAGAGCGAAAGCCCAGAGGAGTGCGGCAGAAGGCTGCACTTCTCTGGCAAAGTCAAGGACAAGGTGAAAAATAACAGCAAAAAGTTTAGGGGTTGCCACATGGAAGGAAAATTACCTACAATTACGAAATCTTTCCTAACACTCGCCCCTCCCAGACTATGGACAGGGGGAACTAATCCACCCCTGGATGAGTCTCTTGTTCAGGTCGGTTAAACATTCTGGACAACCCATCAGCATTGCTATGTTGGACACCTGGCCTATGCTCAATAGTGAAGTCGAAGCCTTGTAGACTTATGGACCACCTAAGCAACTTTGGATTCTCCCCCTTCATGTTCATTAGCCACTTTAACGGTTTATGGTCAGTCTGCACAGTGAAGTGGGTCCCATAGAGGTAGGGCCTCAGCTTCCTTAGGGCCCATACAACAGAGAAACATTCTTTCTCTACCGTGGACCATCTGAGCTCTCTGTCCTTAAGCTGGCGACTAATAAAACCGATAGGGTGTTCCTTACCCTTCTCATCTACTTGTGATAGTACAGCTCCTATCCCAGTGTCAGAGGCATCCGTCTGCACGATAAAAGGTCTTTGATAATCAGGGGCCCTGAGGACAGGGGCCTGGCACAAGGAGTCTTTTAAGCCATTGAAGGCCTTCTCACACTCGTCGGTCCAAGTTACCTTCTTGGGTTTCTTCGGAGTTGTGAGGGCAGTCAGAGGAGCAGCTATGGTGCCATAGTCTGCCACAAAATTGCGGTAATACCCCGTTAGTCCTAAGAAGGCTCTCACTTGGGTTTGCGTAGTGGGGGTAGGCCAGTCTTGTACTGCTTGTACCTGACTGAGTAGAGGCTGTCTCCTCCCTCCACCTACTTCATGTCCAAGGTAAACCACTGAGCCTTGTCCATTTTGGTGAGGGGCCACTCGGACACCCTCAAAAGAGCTATCTGAAGGACTGCTTGGGAACAGGTCGGGGAGAGGTTCAGACTCCTCTCCCGCAACGTCTGAAGCCAGTAGCAGTGCTGCGATTTCGACGCTTCGGCCGAAAGCCTTCAGCCTATTCACGTGAAGCACTTTTGGAGCCTGTCCAGGCCTTCCAAGGTCCACTAAATAGTTCACCTCACCCAGGGGCTCCACCACTGTGTAAGGGCCTGACCATTTGTCCTGTAAAGCTCGAGGCCTTATTGGATTCATGATCAGGACTTGCTGACCAGGTGTAAAGTTGATGAGGGAAGCTTTCTGGTCGTACCAATGTTTCACCAGCGCTTGCCCTGCCTTCAATTTATCACTAGCCTAGCCCATCAGAAGTACCATCCGTTTTCTGAGCCCTAGCACATAATCAACTACATTGGTAGTAACAGGGGGAGTGGGCATCTCCCATCCCTCTTTGACGATGGCTAAGGGTCCCCGTACGGGATGACCAAACAGAAGTTCGAAGGGGCTGAAGCCAACACCCTCCTGTGGTACCTCTCGGTAGGCAAACAGTAAGCATGGTAACAGAAGATCCCATTTTCTTCTCTGAGGCTCCTCCAGAGCCCCAATCATGCTCTTTAACGTTCTGTTGAAACGTTCCACCAGACCATTGGTCTGGGGGTGGTATGCAGAAGAGAACTTGTAGGTGACCCCACATTCTTTCCACATAGCCTGCATATACTTTGACATAAAGTTGCTGCCACGATCCGACACAACTTCTTTAGGGAAGCCAACCCTAGTAAATATGCCGAGTAAAGCTTTTGCAACTGACTTGGCAGTTACAGTTTTCAATGGGATGGCCTCAGGATACCTGGTTGCATGGTCGACCAGCACCAGGATAAACCTATTGCCCGAGGATGTTTGCGGGTCAAGGGGACCAACAATGTCGATCCCTACCCTTTCAAATGGTACCCCCACAACTGGGAGCGGTACCAACGGAGCTTGGATTGTCGCGCCAACCTTACCAGACAACTGGCAGGAGGCACAACTCCTGCAGTGACTTTCTACTTGCACCCCCATCTTGGGCCAGTAGAAGTGCATGGATAACCTTTGCTTGGTCCTCTTCATACCAAGGTGACCAGCAAGGGGAACTTCATGCGCCAACTGCAGGAGGAAGGGCCTAACAGCAAGGGGAACCACCAACCTCCTATGGTCTCCTTCTGTAGACTCTGTGGGCTCACTATACAGGAGTCCACCTTCCCAATAAATCCTATGCTTCCCAGGAGGTTCACCCTCAAGCTGGGAGCAGGCCTGTCTCCTTAGGCCTTCCAGAGATGGGCACTCACGTTGGCCTTTACTGAATTCGTCCCTATCAGGACCTCCTTCAACTAACAAGTCTTTTAGTTCAGGATGATCGTTGGGGTCGAATACTTCAGGCATCGCCACCTCCTCGTCAGGCCCGGGCGATTGACCAACTTCCTCCACCGCAGTGGTAGGCGAGCTCGGGGGAATATTCTCTTTCCCTCGTCTTGACTTGTAGACTCCTTTCGCCTTGGGTTTCCCCTTTGGCTGGGGCGGCGTATTGGACTTGGCCAATGCTGCCCGTGCTTGAGACCGTGTGTAGGGTCTTTCGGCAGTGTCTCCTACGAGCCCTAAAGCTCTGAGATCATTACCCAACAAGACCTTTCCCGGAACGTTTCTCTGAATGCTCACTGGAATCCTGACTGCTGTACCATTTAAAGTAAGATTTACAGGTATTACTGGAAACATACGGAGGGGGCCATCAGCCAACTTAGTGGGCATCAGAGTAGCTCTGGCAACTTCCTCTGAGTCTACCAAGGTAGAATCCACTACAGTGCGACTGCACCCACTATCCCTAAGAGCTGGAGTATCCACTCCATTGATCAGCACACTGTCTTTAAAGTAGTGCTTGGTATTATCCGGAATCCTAGCATAAGCCTCTACGACTTTAGGCTCCCAGGAACCCAGGGACACTAAAACTACCTCAGCCTCTATTCCGCTGGGAAATGAGTCTGAGGAGAAGGATGCTCCTGTAATCTCTTCTTCCTCGTAGGAGGAGAAGGCCAGATTAGCGGAGTGGACCTTACAACGGGGATCCCCCTTCACGTGGTCAGTTGCTCCACAAGAAAAACAAGCCCCAGTGGGTCTGTTTACGTAGGGAGGCTTATTGTAACCAGAGTTCTGTTTCGGAGGCTGACCTCCACTGCCCTGTGAGTTCTCTTGTGTCTTACCCTTGTTTTTCTTTTTGTGGCCCTTATGGGAAGAAGATTTAGCAGATTCCCCACCCTCCATATCTTTGGACTTTTTCCCTTCCTCCTGCTTACCAGGATGAGTTTTGTCCTTATGGGACACTCGATGTGACACCCATAAGTCTGCTGCAATGGCCAGCTTTTTAGGATCTATCTCCTTCGAATCGGCCAAATGCTGCTTAAGCTCCGGGGAAGAAGAAGCAAAAATGTGTTCCAGCATGACAAGATTTATCATGCCTTCGAAGGTAGAAACCTTATAACCTTCGACCCAGCCAGTTAAGTTTTTCAAAGATTCAGCGACATAAGATACCCAAGTACCACCTTCCTTTTTCTTATACTCTCGAAAACGCTTTAAATATTGGGCCGGAGTCTTCCCAAACTTTAAAATGAGAGTTTGCTTTAACATTGCGAAATCAGCTCGCTCAGCCTTTGACATTTCCATAATGGCACTACAGCCAGAATGGGGCAGTCTACTGAGTAACCACGCAATCTTATTAGCATTGTCAACTTCTTGAACTTCGCATGCATACTCAAACGCATTCAGCCAGTCCATAATGTCATTCCTTTCTTCATACACACTGAGCAGATCTTTCGGAAACCGTGGATGAGAGGAAGCCCCAGACCCATGTCCAGGACCCTTGGACCCATTTGCAACCTGAAGCTTGGCCAGTTCCAACTGGTGAGCCCCGTCTTTCTGTTTTTCTGCCTGTTCGATTTTTAGTTTGGCTATGCTGAATTCAAGCTCCTGCTGCCTAAACCGCAGCTCTTGCTTCTTGAATTCAAGCATAGCCTCCCCATCAGCACTGGCAGAGGAAACATTAGACATCTCGTCCTCCCTGTCCTCGTGGTCGCGATGGATCAGTGCGGCGGCAGAACCGTCGGTTCTACCAGTGAGAGCAGCCCCACCACCTTCCGCACTGTCCTCAGAAGTTATAGCGTCAAGCTGCGCTTCTTGCCACGCCACGATTCTTTGGATCATTTCCAATTTAGTGCCTTGAGAGGAAACACCTCTCTCCGCACACATCTTCTTCAATGTTTCTGATTTGGAAGCATTTAAAGTTAACAAGGTATTTGTTTCCATACTGTTTGATAGGACTATGGCCTTTTTAAAGTTATACTACAACAATTCACTACGTGTACTGGTTGGAATAACCTGAAATGCCTTAGTTCGTGCGCAACACTGGATACCTTCAGTCGTATCCCACTGCTGTACACCAATTTGTTAAGACGGATTTCTGAACTCTGTCCTGGTGGCGCAGAAGTTCAGAAGGCCAACCTAATTGCTTGGAACAGGGTAACCTCTGGACAAGCCAGACCAATCAAGGTAGCGATCGCGGCGGTCAAGACTAGGTCTCAAGAGGGGTGAGGGTGACTGAAAGCCCGCAATGAGCACACAAAGCAAGAGCGCTTACAAACTACTCCAAACAGTTGTTATATCAAAAATATATACACATTTATTTTAAGGCCTTTAAAATAATGACCGTAGCGAGAAAATCACAATATCACAATATTAAGCCAACACATACCATATCAACACAATATATATACAAATACGACAGTCGCAAGCATTAGAGGCACGAAATGTGTAGTCCACCTGAAAGGGAAGGAAAACAGGCAGTGCGATAACGCTTTAGACTCAGTTCGCCTTCAGAGGCACCTAACTAGATGGAAGTCCGAGCCCTGCGAAGAGTGGAGCCTTGTGCTCAAAGTACCTGCCACGCCGGTGCCAACGGGCAAAAGGGGAAGCTCTTCGGAGGAAGTCAGGCAGTTCGGGTTAGTGCCCAGCAGAAGGAGAACAGGTTCCGCAACTCAAGCGCAGCCTCCACAGCGAGCAGAAGCAGAGCGCGAGTACGGACAAAAGGGTGCTGTTTTTACACAGTGGGGAAAAGCAATGGGCTACTGCAGGAGGGCGACCAGATCCTAGCTAAACTACTCACCGGTCCCCGAAGCAAGCAGACCCAGGCTTCTCCACGTTAGTTTCAGCAGCTGGCAGGTTCAGAAGAGCAGGGAACGCCTCGTAGTCATGTAGAGCAAAAAGACGTCCCAATCGACGAAACCAGCACAGTTTGTTGCCGCAGCAGGACAACGGAGCGGCCGTGTGTATTCGAGCCAAATGTACACTCCTCCCTTCAGACTTGGGAACGCCAAGTGTACGAAGCGTGGGAGAGTGACAAGGACTCGAAATACAACACAACCTGGCGGCAGTTACAGAGCAGGACTCCCTTGTAAGCTGGTCAGTCAACTGGATGGCCCAGAGACACTTCCTAAGGCTTACTTGGCAGGAGTTGATGAAGTCGCCGGGAATAGCTGTTCCTGCTATTCCAAAGGTCGAAGCACCAGTACAGGCCTTCTGGTTCGATCAAAGGAGGAAAGGGTTTCACAGGACGACAGCAGTGCAAAGGAGGATTCCTTCAGCGGGTCACCAGCGATTCCTCGGTCCAGCCTCTTGGTTGCAGGATACTTGGCTCCTGTATTCCTTCGTTCGTGAGAACTCAGGAGATCGACATGGTAGTGGTGTTTCCAGCTCCCTCTTATCCACGGTTCCCTTCGCGCCAAAACGGAGGGGAGCCAATGGGAGATCCGCTCATCAACACACACACCATACGTGGACCAATCACGGACCACGGTGGTCCCAGGCATTCACACTACCCTAGACTCTCTGGCACCCAGGATGTGTATTGGGACCAGACATCCCAGCCCACACCCTGGAGGCACACAAACGACATGTAGAAGCCCGCGAAAGCAACCACGTTTCGCGGGAAAGTACATGCCCAAATAAGGAAGGCCCCGGGTCTCTCGACTTGGGGAAGGTGAAGGGAGCAAGATGGTCAGTGGCCAAGACAAAGGAGCCTCGTGGTCTGGCCATTTTGGGAGCCAGGCCACCATTTTGGGTTCAGTGCGAAAAACGTGCTCAGAACGCCAAAAGGAGCTCAAATTAAACAAAACGATCTCTGCCACCATTCGAGTCCCTGAATGACTTACACCGATCAAATACCATCCTAAAAGAGTATCTAGGGCCTGTAGAAGGCTAGAGACCCAAGAGAGCTGTAACTTAGCTTACAGTGCCCTCTTGTGTCATGTTGCACTAAAGCCGCAACATGATAAAAGAAACTACGGGAAACAGCATTCCCCGGTACTGACTGTCTTAAGGGCATGTCAGTTTCCCCGTAAGAAAAGAGCGAAAGCCCAGAGGAGTGCGGCAGAAGGCTGCACTTCTCTGGCAAAGTCAAGGACAAGGTGAAAAATAACAGCAAAAAGTTTAGGGGTTGCCACATGGAAGGAAAATTACCTACAATTACGAAATCTTTCCTAACACTCGCCCCTCCCAGACTATGGACAGGGGGAACTAATCCACCCCTGGATGAGTCTCTTGTTCAGGTCGGTTAAACATTCTGGACAACCCATCAGCATTGCTATGTTGGACACCTGGCCTATGCTCAATAGTGAAGTCGAAGCCTTGTAGACTTATGGACCACCTAAGCAACTTTGGATTCTCCCCCTTCATGTTCATTAGCCACTTTAACGGTTTATGGTCAGTCTGCACAGTGAAGTGGGTCCCATAGAGGTAGGGCCTCAGCTTCCTTAGGGCCCATACAACAGAGAAACATTCTTTCTCTACCGTGGACCATCTGAGCTCTCTGTCCTTAAGCTGGCGACTAATAAAACCGATAGGGTGTTCCTTACCCTTCTCATCTACTTGTGATAGTACAGCTCCTATCCCAGTGTCAGAGGCATCCGTCTGCACGATAAAAGGTCTTTGATAATCAGGGGCCCTGAGGACAGGGGCCTGGCACAAGGAGTCTTTTAAGCCATTGAAGGCCTTCTCACACTCGTCGGTCCAAGTTACCTTCTTGGGTTTCTTCGGAGTTGTGAGGGCAGTCAGAGGAGCAGCTATGGTGCCATAGTCTGCCACAAAATTGCGGTAATACCCCGTTAGTCCTAAGAAGGCTCTCACTTGGGTTTGCGTAGTGGGGGTAGGCCAGTCTTGTACTGCTTGTACCTGACTGAGTAGAGGCTGTCTCCTCCCTCCACCTACTTCATGTCCAAGGTAAACCACTGAGCCTTGTCCATTTTGGTGAGGGGCCACTCGGACACCCTCAAAAGAGCTATCTGAAGGACTGCTTGGGAACAGGTCGGGGAGAGGTTCAGACTCCTCTCCCGCAACGTCTGAAGCCAGTAGCAGTGCTGCGATTTCGACGCTTCGGCCGAAAGCCTTCAGCCTATTCACGTGAAGCACTTTTGGAGCCTGTCCAGGCCTTCCAAGGTCCACTAAATAGTTCACCTCACCCAGGGGCTCCACCACTGTGTAAGGGCCTGACCATTTGTCCTGTAAAGCTCGAGGCCTTATTGGATTCATGATCAGGACTTGCTGACCAGGTGTAAAGTTGATGAGGGAAGCTTTCTGGTCGTACCAATGTTTCACCAGCGCTTGCCCTGCCTTCAATTTATCACTAGCCTAGCCCATCAGAAGTACCATCCGTTTTCTGAGCCCTAGCACATAATCAACTACATTGGTAGTAACAGGGGGAGTGGGCATCTCCCATCCCTCTTTGACGATGGCTAAGGGTCCCCGTACGGGATGACCGAACAGAAGTTCGAAGGGGCTGAAGCCAACACCCTCCTGTGGTACCTCTCGGTAGGCAAACAGTAAGCATGGTAACAGAAGATCCCATTTTCTTCTCTGAGGCTCCTCCAGAGCCCCAATCATGCTCTTTAACGTTCTGTTGAAACGTTCCACCAGACCATTGGTCTGGGGGTGGTATGCAGAAGAGAACTTGTAGGTGACCCCACATTCTTTCCACATAGCCTGCATATACTTTGACATAAAGTTGCTGCCACGATCCGACACAACTTCTTTAGGGAAGCCAACCCTAGTAAATATGCCGAGTAAAGCTTTTGCAACTGACTTGGCAGTTACAGTTTTCAATGGGATGGCCTCAGGATACCTGGTTGCATGGTCGACCAGCACCAGGATAAACCTATTGCCCGAGGATGTTTGCGGGTCAAGGGGACCAACAATGTCGATCCCTACCCTTTCAAATGGTACCCCCACAACTGGGAGCGGTACCAACGGAGCTTGGATTGTCGCGCCAACCTTACCAGACAACTGGCAGGAGGCACAACTCCTGCAGTGACTTTCTACTTGCACCCCCATCTTGGGCCAGTAGAAGTGCATGGATAACCTTTGCTTGGTCCTCTTCATACCAAGGTGACCAGCAAGGGGAACTTCATGCGCCAACTGCAGGAGGAAGGGCCTAACAGCAAGGGGAACCACCAACCTCCTATGGTCTCCTTCTGTAGACTCTGTGGGCTCACTATACAGGAGTCCACCTTCCCAATAAATCCTATGCTTCCCAGGAGGTTCACCCTCAAGCTGGGAGCAGGCCTGTCTCCTTAGGCCTTCCAGAGATGGGCACTCACGTTGGCCTTTACTGAATTCGTCCCTATCAGGACCTCCTTCAACTAACAAGTCTTTTAGTTCAGGATGATCGTTGGGGTCGAATACTTCAGGCATCGCCACCTCCTCGTCAGGCCCGGGCGATTGACCAACTTCCTCCACCGCAGTGGTAGGCGAGCTCGGGGGAATATTCTCTTTCCCTCGTCTTGACTTGTAGACTCCTTTCGCCTTGGGTTTCCCCTTTGGCTGGGGCGGCGTATTGGACTTGGCCAATGCTGCCCGTGCTTGAGACCGTGTGTAGGGTCTTTCGGCAGTGTCTCCTACGAGCCCTAAAGCTCTGAGATCATTACCCAACAAGACCTTTCCCGGGACGTTTCTCTGAATGCTCACTGGAATCCTGACTGCTGTACCATTTAAAGTAAGATTTACAGGTATTACTGGAAACATACGGAGGGGGCCATCAGCCAACTTAGTGGGCATCAGAGTAGCTCTGGCAACTTCCTCTGAGTCTACCAAGGTAGAATCCACTACAGTGCGACTGCACCCACTATCCCTAAGAGCTGGAGTATCCACTCCATTGATCAGCACACTGTCTTTAAAGTAGTGCTTGGTATTATCCGGAATCCTAGCATAAGCCTCTACGACTTTAGGCTCCCAGGAACCCAGGGACACTAAAACTACCTCAGCCTCTATTCCGCTGGGAAATGAGTCTGAGGAGAAGGATGCTCCTGTAATCTCTTCTTCCTCGTAGGAGGAGAAGGCCAGATTAGCGGAGTGGACCTTACAACGGGGATCCCCCTTCACGTGGTCAGTTGCTCCACAAGAAAAACAAGCCCCAGTGGGTCTGTTTAGGTAGGGAGGCTTATTGTAACCAGAGTTCTGTTTCGGAGGCTGACCTCCACTGCCCTGTGAGTTCTCTTGTGTCTTACCCTTGTTTTTCTTTTTGTGGCCCTTATGGGAAGAAGATTTAGCAGATTCCCCACCCTCCATATCTTTGGACTTTTTCCCTTCCTCCTGCTTACCAGGATGAGTTTTGTCCTTATGGGACACTCGATGTGACACCCATAAGTCTGCTGCAATGGCCAGCTTTTTAGGATCTATCTCCTTCGAATCGGCCAAATGCTGCTTAAGCTCCGGGGAAGAAGAAGCAAAAATGTGTTCCAGCATGACAAGATTTATCATGCCTTCGAAGGTAGAAACCTTATAACCTTCGACCCAGCCAGTTAAGTTTTTCAAAGATTCAGCGACATAAGATACCCAAGTACCACCTTCCTTTTTCTTATACTCTCGAAAACGCTTTAAATATTGGGCCGGAGTCTTCCCAAACTTTAAAATGAGAGTTTGCTTTAACATTGCGAAATCAGCTCGCTCAGCCTTTGACATTTCCATAATGGCACTACAGCCAGAATGGGGCAGTCTACTGAGTAACCACGCAATCTTATTAGCATTGTCAACTTCTTGAACTTCGCATGCATACTCAAACGCATTCAGCCAGTCCATAATGTCATTCCTTTCTTCATACACACTGAGCAGATCTTTCGGAAACCATGGATGAGAGGAAGCCCCAGACCCATGTCCAGGACCCTTGGACCCATTTGCAACCTGAAGCTTGGCCAGTTCCAACTGGTGATCCCCGTCTTTCTGTTTTTCTGCCTGTTCGATTTTTAGTTTGGCTATGCTGAATTCAAGCTCCTGCTGCCTAAAGCGCAGCTCTTGCTTCTTGAATTCAAGCATAGCCTCCCAATCAACACTGGCAGAGGAAACATTAGACATCTCGTCCTCCCTGTCCTCGTGGTCGCGATGGATCAGTGCGGCGGCAGAACCGTCGGTTCTACCAGTGAGAGCAGCCCCACCACCTTCCGCACTGTCCTCAGAAGTTATAGCGTCAAGCTGCGCTTCTTGCCACGCCACGATTCTTTGGATCATTTCCAATTTAGTGCCTTGAGAGGAAACACCTCTCTCCGCACACATCTTCTTCAATGTTTCTGATTTGGAAGCATTTAAAGTTAACAAGGTATTTGTTTCCATACTGTTTGATAGGACTATGGCCTTTTTAAAGTTATACTACAACAATTCACTACGTGTACTGGTTGGAATAACCTGAAATGCCTTAGTTCGTGCGCAACACTGGATACCTTCAGTCGTATCCCACTGCTGTACACCAATTTGTTAAGACGGATTTCTGAACTCTGTCCTGGTGGCGCAGAAGTTCAGAAGGCCAACCTAATTGCTTGGAACAGGGTAACCTCTGGACAAGCCAGACCAATCAAGGTAGCGATCGCGGCGGTCAAGACTAGGTCTCAAGAGGGGTGAGGGTGACTGAAAGCCCGCAATGAGCACACAAAGCAAGAGCGCTTACAAACTACTCCAAACAGTTGTTATATCAAAAATATATACACATTTATTTTAAGGCCTTTAAAATAATGACCGTAGCGAGAAAATCACAATATCACAATATTAAGCCAACACATACCATATCAACACAATATATATACAAATACGACAGTCGCAAGCATTAGAGGCACGAAATGTGTAGTCCACCTGAAAGGGAAGGAAAACAGGCAGTGCGATAACGCTTTAAACTCAGTTTGCCTTCAGAGGCACCTAACTAGATGGAAGTCCGAGCCCTGCGAAGAGCCTTGTGCTCAAAGTACCTGCCACGCCGGTGCCAACGGGCAAAAGGGGAAGCTCTTCGGAGGAAGTCAGGCAGTTCGGGTTAGTGCCCAGCAGAAGAACAGGTTCCGCAACTCAAGCGCAGCCTCCACAGCGAGCAGAAGCAGAGCGCGAGTACGGACAAAAGGGTGCTGTTTTTACACAGCGGGGAAAAGCAATGGGCTACTGCAGGAGGGCGACCAGATCCTAGCTAAACTACTCACCGGTCCCCGAAGCAAGCAGACCCAGGCTTCTCCACGTTTGTTTCAGCAGCTGGCAGGTTCAGAAGAGCAGGGAACGCCTCGTAGTCGTGTAGAGCAAAAAGACGTCCCAATCGACGAAACCAGCACAGTTTGTTGCCGCAGCAGAACAACGGAGCGGCCGTGTGTATTCGAGCCAAATGTACACTCCTCCCTTCAGACTTGGGAACGCCAAGTGTACGAAGCGTGGGAGAGTGACAAGGACTCGAAATACAACACAACCTGGCGGCAGTTACAGAGCAGGACTCCCTTGTAAGCTGGTCAGTCAACTGGATGGCCCAGAGACACTTCCGAAGGCTTACTTGGCAGGAGTTGATGAAGTCGCCGGGAATAGCTGTTCCTGCTATTCCAAAGGTCGAAGCACCAGTACAGGCCTTCTGGTTCGATCAAAGGAGGAAAGGGTTTCACAGGACGACAGCAGTGCAAAGGAGGATTCCTTCAGCGGGTCACCAGCGATTCCTCGGTCCAGCCTCTTGGTTGCAGGATACTTGGCTCCTGTATTCCTTCGTTCGTGAGAACTCAGGAGATCGACATGGTAGTGGTGTTTCCAGCTCCCTCTTATCCACGGTTCCCTTCGCGCCAAAACGGAGGGGAGCCAATGGGAGATCCGCTCATCAACACACACACCATACGTGGACCAATCACGGACCACGGTGGTCCCAGGCATTCACACTACCCTAGACTCTCTGGCACCCAGGATGTGTATTGGGACCAGACATCCCAGCCCACACCCTGGAGGCACACAACGACATGTAGAAGCCCGCGAAAGCAACCACGTTTTGCGGGAAAGTACATGCCCAAATAAGGAAGGCCCCGGGTCTCTCGACCTGGGGAAGGTGAAGGGAGCAAGACGGTCAGTGGACAAGACAAAGGAGCCTCGTGGTCTGGCCATTTTGGGAGCCAGGCCACCATTTTGGGTTCAGTGCGAAAAACGTGCTCAGAACGCCAAAAGGAGCTCAAAATAAACAAAACGATCGCTGCCACCATTCGAGTCCCTGAATGACTTACACCGATCAAATACCATCCTAAAAGAGTATCTAGGGCCTGTAGAAGGCTAGAGACCCAAGAGAGCTGTAACTTAGCTTACAGTGCCCTCTTGTGTCATGTTGCACTAAAGCCGCAACATGATAAAAGAAACTACGGGAAACAGCTTTCCCCGGTACTGACTGTCTTAAGGGCATGTCAGTTTCCCCGTAAGAAAAGAGCGAAAGCCCAGAGGAGTGCGGCAGAAGGCTGCACTTCTCTGGCAAAGTCAAGGACAAGGTGAAAAACAACAGCAAAAAGTTTAGGGGTTGCCACATGGAAGGAAAATTACCTACAATTACGAAATCTTTCCTAACAGGCGTGCTCGACAAATAACGTAATGGAGCACCCCATTGTAATACTTGCAGCTTTTTCAATTGCGAAAGCTGCAGCAGCTAACGCTTGTTTACAAGGGTAATGCCCTTTCATTACTGGGTCTAGAATCATATTATAATAGGCTAATGGTTTGTGTCCATGTCCTAATGTCATTTTCTGTGTGAGAACCGCTGTCCTTACTTCTACATTTGAATGTGAGAATAAGTAAAATTCCTTGATATAGTCTGGTAATCCTAACACAGGGGCTCTGCAAATCGCCCTTTTCAATTCTTTAAATCCTTTAGTCATCGCATATGACCATGTTATCTAGCTTTTACTTATGTGTGCTTCTTTGCATCCTTTTAAAAGTGATCAGATATATGTACTATAGTCAAAGACCCAGGCCCTACAATAATTATATAGGCATTGAAATTGTTGCATTTCCCACACTGTCTCAGGCTTTAGAGTTTTCATGATTGCTTCTGCTCTCAGGTGTCACTCTTCTCCCCTCCTGAGAGATCAGGTGTCCTATATACAGGACCTCTGTAGCTTCTCCGTGTCTACTTATATCCCTTTTCTGCTAATATTGTCATTAATCAAACTGAGTATTCCCTATATCGTTCTTCTTTCTCAATGCAAACTAATGTATCATCGACGTACTGAATTATGGTGCTCTCAAGTTGAACGTTACCTAGGTACATCTGAAGGACCCTATTAAAGATTGACAGGGACTCACAGTACCCTTGAGGTAATCTTGTATGTTTTAGGCACTGGTTTCTGTATGAAAATGAAGTCAAATCCTGTGAGTCTTCATGAAGGCAAATTGAAAAGACAGCTTTTTTTAAGTCTATGAATGTAAAAAATGTGGCTTTGACTTAAATATTGCATAATATTGTAGCTGGATTTGAAACCAGAGGAAACTCTGCTACGACAATATTGTTAAGGGGGCAGAGATCCTGAATAAATTCCATGGCCCTCCCTTTGATTTCTTCACTGGGTACACAGCTGTGTTACATGGAGAGTCTAATGGCATCAATACTACTTGCTGTATTAAAGTGGAAATGTTTTCAAATATGCCTTTGTCTGTTTCTCTGGACATGGGGTACTGTTTTGCTCATGGCAAAATTGCTCCTGGTTTAAGCTTTATTTTAACTGCTCCGGCTTCACTTAATAGACCCACATCATTTGGAGTGTTGGTCCATAAGATGCTTGGCACTTTTTCTAAACCTTCCTGGAAGAATGGCAGTTTCTTTTTTATCAGTGCCATTCTCTGCAGTATTTCTATATTCTCAATTTTGATCCTATAAGTGAGACTAATGAAAATTACAAATTTACCATCTAAATATTCATTTTATAACAAGTCTTCATCTGTTAAATCTGTTAGTATGTATCCTTCCTTAAGATCTATTACTATTCTCCATGCTTTTCCATTCTCATCTGTCCCATGAACAACCACCTTTTCTTGATTTACCACAGCTTCCTCTAGTTCGATCAGAATAACCTGTCGTTCATCGTCATCCATAGGTATTTCTGACCTAAAAAAAAATTGCCATGTATTCTCAACACTTCACCTGCCAATCTAGGAATCCATGTCAACAAAATATTTACTCCATACAAAAAGATTTCTGAGCCCAAAGGGACCCCCCCGAGTGCCTTTTGACATGCAAAAGCTGATATTAATTGTCTTACGTTTATGTAGTGTATCCCTCGAGTGGAACACACTATTCCTTTGTCAGTACAAGATATCGTCATACTGTGTTTTGCCATGAGATCATGTTTTAATACATTAACTGGTGTCTGCCGAGAATACAATAATGGCATAGACTTGTCCTGGTCACCCATAGAAAGTGGTAATTTGTCCGTAAATAGAACCAGACTTCTGGCCCCAGGGAATCCCTGCACATTCTTGGAGATCCCAGACATTGGGTACTTTCCCTCTCGACCACAGGAACGAATCACTCTCATTTCTACAAGGAAAAAAATGTCTTACCTCCTATCGTTACCCTGACCGTTGGTTCCTCTTGTGGATCTGGTGTCATAGAGGGCACTGAACACATTAAGTCGCTCTGTGGGCTTTCCAATTGTGGTTATAAATTCATCCCTGTACCTGTGAAAGGATTCCCTCCCACTACTGTCACACTCCCTATCCTGGGTGTGGATGCTTGTGGGACTCCTGTATTCACCATCCATTTCGGCACAGTTACTTGTTGCATCAGTGCATACTGTAGTTGTGTCTATAATTGTTGTGTCTGCGTGGGTGCTTGCTGTAGTTGTCCTTGTGGCAGTTGAGTTTGCTGGGGAATCTGCTGTGCCTGTTGTGTTTTCAGCGCAAGTGTCTGATACTGTGTGTGATCCTGGCATAATATTCCTGCGGTTGTGTATTATACTGTGGAGAAGAGCTTGTCCAGCTTCTTGAAGCTTTCTAGTTCTGTTGCATGCTTCCTCTACTTCTACACCCTTGGGCTATATGTCCTATCCTCCCACAATGACAGCATTGTTGTGGCTGTCCTCTGTTAAATCCTCCTCCCCCTTGATGGTTTTGAAATCCAACTTGTCCTATAGGTCCATTCCCTCTGCCTTGTGGCTAAAGCTGCGCCTGCCTTGATCTATAGCGTACCCTGTATTACTCTGCTGAGCTTGCTGTACTTCTTGTGTAGCCATGCCTTCACCACTCGTCAATACTGCTCCTTGTATTTTCTGAACTAACTTTGTTTCCTCCTGCTTTCTAGTCTCAGCATTTGTCTTGTTCTTCTCTTGTAATAGTCAACAATGATGTACAATAGTCAACTGTATTTCTGGCCATGGCTTTGCTTCCATCCCTACTTGCTTTATCATCTGCCTATGTACTGGCTCGAGCAGTCCCTGACATAGAATATAATAAAATAATCTTACCCTTTATCCCACGGTTCATACGTCTCAAGATGACAATGTTCCTAAACCTCCTGAATAAAAGCAGCAGGATCTTTGTGCTCACCCATTTTCCTAGTCATGATAGCACCCAACCATGACTGATGTGTCAGGATATTGTGCTTTAAACCCCCTCCAAATGGCTGCTCTGCAATTGTTAAATGGGGCTCTATCATGCATCGTGTTTTGTGCTGTTAGACTCACATATCCTGCTCGTCTCCAAATGTCATCAGCTCTCTCCCCTAGAATAGCTGCTAGCAAACCTTTTACGTCACCCACCACTGCTAACGACATTCCAATGTCATTCTTTCTAATTCATAAATCCATATTCCTGCACCCGAACTAGGTAATTTACAATTTTCTTTATCCATTTGTGCCCATGAAATATATTGTGGTCATCCTCCCCCTTTCTCTAATAACAGGAATTCTGTAAATCCTGGTCCACAATCGTATCCACCTACGCTCCTTGGTTTCCAGGTGGAGCTGGTTTCGCCTGTTGACCCTCATTCTGGCAGTGACCTCAATCTACTTACATGGAGCAGGGACATATCCCCTGCACTGTGTGACCGTACATGCAGTCATTCAGAATAAAGGTTCTGATGTTTTTTCTTTTGGATCTTTTCAAATATGACCACTTTACTCCTCTTCCTATGTCTGGATCTATCGAAAAGCCCCACGCACCTTCCCTTCGCCCTCTTTCATTTTCTTCCTTTTCTTTGTCTGACACCATTATACCCCAACTGGTGTGGCTGTTATCTCTTTCCTCATTATCAAGAGCTAATCTGCTTAGGTACAGCATTCTATGCTTGTCCATCATTACATCATCTGATTTACTTCCTGCTTCTTTTGGTGGAGATCCTTCGATGCTCTCTCTGGTCTTGTAACCATCCTTCTCTCTCATCTGTCTATACAGATCCCCTTTTTTCATATGTCTTCATTCTCATGCTCATCAACCCATGTCAGTACTCTTGTTCTCTCATTCAGATCCCTTTGCAGCTGTTATGACCCTCTCTCTTCTTCCCATGGCTGGATGGGTATTATGCTTCTATTAACAACAATTTTGTCATCTCTTTGTCCTCTACTCCTTGTCATTTCTTCTTCTCATCTCCATTTTATCTTCTTCCTATCGCCTCTTTGTAACCTACATTATTTCAATCTTTGTGCTTCTGTTTCTTCACGTTTCTTCTCTTCTATTCCCTCTTTCTGTTTTTTGTGTTCTTTGTACCTTCTCTGTTCTTTCTTTCACTTCCTTTCTCTTTCTTCTCTTCTCTGTGCACCCTTTTCGTTCCTTTTCCTTCTTTTCCCATTCCTCTCTTTCTTTGGCATCGTCAATGCCCTTTCCATCTAATTTAAGTAGTATCTGTCCTCCCATCCACTTGTTCTGTATTATTGTCATTACACTTACTTTGTCTTTCTCTTCTTTTTGTTCCTTGGCTTCCTTTTCTATCTTTATCTGATTGTCTCTTTTCTCATGGCGCTCTTTATGTTCATCACGTGTGGACATGTATTTCTGTTATTTACTCTTGCTTTCTTCCATATTGTCCTTACTACTATAAGCGTCTGGCGCATTTGCTGGATTAATCTAACCCGTCGCTGCCTTTAACTCCTTTAGAGCATACATTCCCTGTTTGTCCTCTGTTGAACTATCATTTTTACGAGGAGAAAGAGGAACCGATGGTGTTACGTCCTCCTCTTTATGCCGATTAAGCATCCATTCCTTCTCGGGTAGATCTTTTCTCTAGCCCTGATACATCTTCCATAGCTCTAAAATGGCTAACCTTTTCTGTAACTCTTCCCCTGAGTATGCAGCATGTTGTCATGTGTCGCATTATCGTTCTTGATAAAGATCCCTGTTGAAGCCAAGGCATGAACATTTCATTAGCCGTGCCTCTGACCCACTCAGTGTGGTATTTCCTAATTTTGGGTGTGTATTGTGGTAATGTTTTGCATAAGTGTGAACGGGGAGTGTCCCCCATAATGACAAGTCGTTCTTAACTGTCAAGACTTCCCAGTTTTTTGCTACTATTACTTTAATTAATTATGCCGCAACAATTAATTCAGGTAAGCCCCATCAATCTCCCTCATGTCCCAAAAATATTCTCTAAACAATTTCCAAGCCTATAGAATAATATTCTTTTTGTTTCTTTGTTTGTGGTTTTATCGATCCTTATTATCCTGCTTTTATTATTGATAATCCAAGAATCTTATTTTATTTGATTTTTTCTCAATTGGTATCCTCCTATGATTTGATTGGTGCCAAACTTTTATTTTTTTAAATTGAGTAGCTAGTTGATTTATTATTATTTGTCTATAGTTGTTGGCCTATAACCTATATTTATTACAGCTAATACAAAACATCTCCATTTTTTACACTGATATTTTGTTTTTTAAAAATCAGGCACATGCACACTTTTTCTACAACCGGCCTTTTCACTATCTCTTAGTAAAAGTATCTCATCTCTATTAATTTTGGAGTGTGTTGTGCACCTTTCTTTGGCTCTATTGAAGGAATCCCTTCAATATACTCAGTTCTGGAGTTTGATGCAGCTCCTTCTCCCTCCTCGAGGACAGGTATTCAAGGTATTTCCTTCTCCCTAATTAAATCCAGTTAAGTCCCCCACTAAATATATACATGCAGTACGGCCCCTCCCTTTTATTTGCCACTTTGAATGTTTCTACTTACATCCGTTATTCGGTTCCAGCCCTTCGGTATCGACTCATCCCCAATCAAACACTTTGCCTTGAATCCACGCGGCGCCTGCGGGGCAGGACAGGAATTTCTTCAAAGAGGCACCTGCCCACCGTCTCTCACACTTGTTGTACTACTGCTCTCCACAGGAAACTCTGCGGTTTTCTGGCGGATGGTAGAAGACATCACAAATCCAACAGTCTGGACCTGAACCATCCACATCACTAGCAAAATGTGCAGTAGCAGTATTGCATGTTTCAATGCAGAACGGGATTACCATAATAGATGATTTCAGACCCAAATAACCAGACAGACTTAAAACATATGGCAAAATACTTTATTGACAGATCAATAAAGCAGGCAAACAAGGTGAACAAAGTAATTGTAGCTCACACACTCTCAGATACATTTAAAAAAACAGAAAGACTTTTTACCTCAATGTGGGTCAGCTATGAGGTCATCCTATGTGGCAGATAATAAAACCTATCGACCGGAAGTGTTGGTTAAGGAGACATATATACCTGCAGCTTATTTAGGTGTTAACATCATTGGCTGCCCCTTATTTGGTAGGCACACCTTAAACATCCCTCTATGTATAATATAGATAATAGTAGAAGAACACCAGCGGAGTGGCCTCGGCAACAATGTATGTTCACCATTGCCTATGCCCTCATGATTGGTTGACTTTCTCTCCTAACCTTGGACATTCTGCTCATTAGCAGCATGTGAGCGAAACGAAACCCAAGTGCGGGGAACAACGTCAGACCACTACCCACTTGGCCAATTAGCCTACCATTTCTCATCAGTTAGGCCACACGCCTGTGGTGCCAGCTCCGACCCCTGTTAGTGGGATGGAACTGATGCCGCAGGTATAGAGTGAAGTTGGCGGTACACACAGAAGTGTGCTGCCGAAAAAGGTAAGATGGGAGAAGGGGTATGGGTCTGCGGGAGAAAGTGACATATCTAATCACTGCGCAGCATGATTTTCGGTTTCAGTATTTTCGTGCAGTAATCACATAGATCCATCTGAGTGCATAACGTCTCTCATATCTTCAGTGTCGTATTAGAATAATACATGGGTCAGGCATAGTGCCGTCTTGTTCTTCCTATATGACAGAGGTGAGGGGGTGGGGTCTAATGACGTATAGAGCTGCTTCTCTACAGTAACTTGTACTTAAGGAATAAAGGAACTTACCTGTGGCACCTGAAGAGTTTGCAGAGTTGCTTTCTTTAAAAGAAACTCTGAAAACCCTGCTGGTGTACTGAAAGAGAAAAGGATAAGTAATCATACAACAACTAAAAGAACCGTACACCAGCAGTCCTTTGTCCGCCTTTCCTTTTGCGTGCCAGTTTATTTAACCTAGTGTCTTTTTCCTTAGGGGTATTTAGGTAAAAGATTGCCCTAACCTTTGCTCACTCCTCCTCCCCATCACTAGGGTGGCCTTGGACCCAGGTAAGCGGGTGTTTGAGACAGATAAGAGGCGGGTCAAGTCTTCACAAAAGGGATATATGTATATTGTGTACCCGCGTATGCCTGTCCCCCAATAAGGTCCGTAGTAGACCCCTCGCTATACTAAAGTGTAGCTAGTCACATAAACCGACAATAATTATAATATTTAATAGTTTATTAATAAAGAGAAGTTCACACAGAATACTTACTACGATATACACTCTACCAGTGTGCCAGGTATTGGAAAACGACAACAAAAATTTAAGCAGTTGAAAAATACAGATACACTATAAGAATCACAGTAAAGTGTGTAAACGAGATGGTGCAAGTATCGAACAATGCATCTGCCATTCGAGAAACTATTAAACGTGGGAAAGCAGTTCACAAAAGTGAACAAGTACATCAAAGGTTAGTGATACAAATCGAGCGTTCGTAATGCCTCAGCCTGCTATGGGGATTGGGCAGGGGAGACCACGTGATCCAAGACCTGCAGCTGGAAGGAGAGAGATGAACATAGCACTGTCAGAGCCTAGCGCCACAATTCCAGCCCAATCCCCCAGCAAATGGGCTTTGTGTCCTCTACTCGCTCTATTTAGGGAGCTGGAGCCCCTACCGGAGCCCTACGCTTGTTGCTTCCTGCCTCCCTCTGCATGGCACTATTATTAGACCAGGTGATTGGGCAGGGGAGATCACATGACCTTATTGAATCCCAGACACCAGGCATGCCACTACCTCCCATCCGAATAGAAAAAGGGCATCTAAGCTATAGGAAATGTCTGTCTGGCCCTTTAAAGTCCTAGGGTCACGCCATATGCCTCATATACCCTTGCTACAATGAACTACATTGTGAGTGTTCTCTTTCCAAAGCCTGCACAGTGACTGCTAGGATCGGCCCTCTTGCACTACGTATGTATCTGAACCACACTATCTAGAACCATTATTACCTTTTTACCTAAGGCCTTATCTATTCATTGCATTTGGGTTGTTTAAGGCACTGCACTGAATTAGCATTTTCATCTTGCATTTGGTCACTTAAGGTCCTGCAATCTACTTGAATTTTTGATTGCATTTCGTTACTTGGGGTCCTGCATTTATTTGCATTTTCATCTTGCATTTTGTCACTATTGAACCGTTTCCATAATCTTGTACTGGCTGCTGCATACACGTGCCCTGCATACACAGGGCATGTGTATCTCTGGGCAAAGCAGTTAGGCCCAGAGATACACATGCCCAATCACAGCCTGACCCGTTACAACCTAGACCTTTCAACCCTGACCCACACTGCTCTCCAAAACATCCTTATCTAAGCCAACACCACCCTATGTGAACCCTCTGCATGCACCCTGAGGCTACCCTCTGCTCAACACGCTCTTCCTCCTAACCTGCACTTCCCTGTCACCTCACCACAACTCCCTATGATTAGCCTTATTCTTCTCCCACACACCACACAGGTTAAGCTCCACCCACTACAAACCCACTCTGACCTCATCTATTCTGCCCATCTTCCTTTATCTACTAGCAACTACCACTTATAGTTGTTCCCTGATCCACTAAAATGTCCAACCCATTTGCAAAAACATCCTTTCTCACTAATCACTTAGACTCCCATCATGCCAAATTCTAGTTGATGGTCCTCATGAATACCTGGATTCACCCCTCCACTCCCACCCCGACACAGCCATCCTTGTCTCACTCTCGTCAGGCCTCCAACAAAGGTGTCCGGTTTTGCTCTCATGATCAGTAAGGGCACACAACTAGCCCTGATTCCCCTTCCGACTTCACTACCTCATCTCTGAAGCACATCTTTGTTTGAGATCTCTTGCTTGCTGGGGGGGTTCCCCAGATCGCAGAAACTTAAGCATGTCAATAAATTGAAGGATTTAGCATATGTGCTCGCAAAGAGAAGGATTGCCATGGGATGGAAGAGATGTGGTGGAAAGAGTTGCAGAAGTGGGCGGAGGCGGAGACCATGGTATGGCAGGAGGCAAGTAACATAGGGGGAGAGGAAGAGGTGGGAACCCTGATGGCATGGAAATCGTTGATAGCGGAACTGTTTGGAACGATACAAGATCTGACTGAATCCATTGAAAATGAGACTCCACCAGAGGGGGCGGATACAGAGTGAATGGAACAAATAGGCTCGTAAGGGGGGGGAGGGATAAGGGGAGCAGTGACTAAAATTGTGTAATGAGCAATGTGAAATTGTACTAGTGATATTTGCACTGCGTGTTTGGTTTGTATTGGTTTTGTTTGTTTGAATATGCAATAAAAATTGTTTTAAAAAAAAAGAAAAAAAAATCTTTGTTCGAGATCTCAGTCCCAAACTATTTTCTGCATTAACCATGCACCTGGGGTGATAAATCACGTCTCTGACATTGATCTGTGACTCAAAATGCTCACAGATGATGTCTCCACCAACATAATGAGTGAAATTAATTTCCCCAATATGACTGGGGTCCATGGTAGGACAGAATTAAGTTTTTGTGGTTCTCCTGTCCCACATTATGGGACCCCTAATCTTTGCCTTTATACCCTCCTGGTTTTCCATTCCTGTTTTCCCTGGAACTTTGACCTGAGAGGAAGGATTTCTACTGAAGTCCCCATGCCACCGCAAACTTTCTTAGGTGCTGCCCTGTGGTAGCCAATACGATTCCTAGGCCATCAGTGCTTTTTAAGGACCCCACTTTGGCACCCAGATGATTTGATCATCCTGCACTGCTGCTGTGGAGCAGTAGGCTGATGGCAGCTTTAATTTAGTTTTGCCTTCACCAGAGGTGCAGTTATTTGTATTGCAATACTTGCCCAATGTATCAGTATAGTAGCCTGAAGTAATGTGTTATTGATACCTTGTGTCTTGGGCATTTGGCCCACATCCTTTAGCCTTAGGTGTATCAAGGTTACCACCTTGTACAAATCATATATTCAATTATTGTATACATGTATAGATATATTTATGTATAGATATATTCAATGAAAAAACTTTGTTAAAGGGATGTTATGGTTAAGTTGCAGATATAAAAACCTATGAATTTCAATGAACGGGGGATAACGGCCCAACAGCCCAAGTTATCAGCCCAAAACGAAGTGTGCCTGTGTTTGGCCGTGTGCCTGCGCACTTCGTTGCGTTATAGATAAATAAATAATGAGGGCTCCGGACCATTATCCTCCATTCCATGGCCCTGCGATGGGGGATAAAGGCCATTAAAACCACTGGTTCCCAAACCGGGATCCCGGGGTGCTAAAAAATAGATTTTTCTTCCTACTGTAGGAAAGAAAATCCTTTTCCAAGATGGCCACCACGGAAAGGGAAGGCGTGCCTCCGTACAGAGGCCAATCGGATGCCTGTCCGCAGACCGAACAGGAAAATGGGTCCGCGGACCGAACCCAGATATCACTACATTTTTGGGACCTACTTTTTGGTCGTTTTAAAAAAAACTACTGAATGGATTTCCACCAAATGTATAAAAGTATGCTTTTGGGACCACCCTGCCACTCCTGCCACAAATTTGGTGAACATCCGTCCAGCGGGTTGGTCTGTAGGCGTGAGCAATTTTGTTTTCCATTCAGTCGATGGAAAAAACATTTTTTTGGGACCCCCTAGAACTTTGCCCCCCCTTGACGAAACCTCACCAAACTTGCCACAGAAGTGGGTCATATACATTTTATGCAAAGTTTGGTGAGGATTCGTTCAGGGGGAGCAAAGTTATAAGCCGCCCAAAAAGTGCTCTTTTTATGAGTTGAGCAACTTAACCATAACTACACAGCTGCTACCGCAGGCCGTGTAATATATATATATAGTCAATGAAAAAACATTGCTAAAGGGATGTTATGGTTTTAAGTAAAACCGAAAAACCTCAGAAATTCGGCAGTTATGGTAAGCTAAGCAACCATAACTCGCGCCACCACTGCTAAGACTGACACCCAGGACATCAAAGATTACAAATGTCATTGATGACATCACATATCTGGGCCACTTGTTTTTGGTCACTGACATATCTACGCCAGGTGGTTTTGTTCACTGACAGAATATTAAAATTGAAAAGGTGCTATATATCTATCTAGACGTTAACCTTGTCATATGTTCTTAAAGTACTTTCCTTAGGGTTTGGCTGAGCTCATATTTCGGCTTATTTCCCCATATATGTGCACTAAGCAGGCCTCAAACACACAATTCATTTGTATACATGAAGATAAACTTTAATGTTATTAATGTTTTCAGATGGTGATGTTTCTTTCTTCCTTACTTCCTCTATGTTCCTCTGATTTGTATGCATTGTGGTTCTTCATATGTATTGTTTGTAATAGCACAAGTGCTGTAAGTCTTGAATTCTTTGCTAGTTATTCCATGTATAACATTACTCAAAACTCTGATAAGGTAGCATTCATTATTGTACTATACAAAATTACAAGATTATAAATAGTGTAGTTCTATGGTGCAGGCTGCAGTCATTGCCTATGTTTATATATGATTAGGTTTCTCTATTAACGACAACACTCCAATACAATGAGTACATTCTTTAATAGATTAAGTACTTCATGATAGGTCTCCCGAACAATTTCATTGAATTTCATAGGTTTTTATTAGTGAAACTTCACCATAATGTCCCTTTAACAAAGTCTTTTCATTGAAATTCATAGGTTTTTATTAGTGTAACTTAACCATAACATCCCTGCAACAAACAGTGAATTTCATGGGTTTTTACCTGTGCATGCTATTTTCCTACAATTTACTAATCTCATACTTACCCGATATATCAATATTTTTATCCATTTAACAAAGTTTCACTGTAAAACTCTGCCATTTCCCACCTTCCAGCATCATTTTTAACACTTCTATTAACTTTTTGCAACTTTTCAACTGATTTTGCATCCGTAAACGTCCGCAAACGTCTGACTTCATTGCGGACCTTCCAGACAGTGCCACGTGACCATACGCTTGCGCGCATCATGATGATGTGTCTGCAAACATGTCCACACTTCGTGATCGAATCCGTGCTTTGAGGACAGTTCAGAACTGCATTTTCTACTGATCTAGGAACTTTCAATTTCAGAATCTCCCTTGCACAGCTCCTACACCTATTCTTACTCATTAACCATTAATAATTTAGTACACAGTACATACTTGCAATAATTTTAGCAAAACAGCTATTTATCTTAAAAATGGCATCAGCTATTGCCATCCCTCCTCCCCAAGAGCCACCACCAGCTGGAGGCCCTTCACAACAAAAAAAGCACAGTGCTTCCTAAAACAATGAAGAGGACCAAGAAGATGAGGTAGAGGAAGTGGCTACTTCTAGCACCCATGAGAGTTATGGTGTGGCAGTTCTTTACTACTGTTGGGAATGTACCAAAGGCTAAAGCTACCAAAGTGAAATGCACCAAGTGCCACTCATGGACTACCCGGACAGTACTCCTATGAGACCACCTCAATGTGCTGCCACACCAAATCCAACGACCACACTTCTCTCAGGAGCCACCTTTCACAGTTAAAAAATATAACTAAAAAAAAAACGTATAGACTCCATCTACTTTACATTTCTCAGTAAAGTACATAGACTCAATATGATTTTCCAACATTTCCATTATCATTTTGTGTTATGCTAAAGGGACTACTGTGGCGTTCATCCCCCATTCCAGGGACCGGAATGGTGAACAATGGCCAGGCAGCCCAAGTTTTCAGACCAAGCGATGCAAAGGTGGATAACGAGGTCTCCGGACCACTATTCCTCATTACAGCCCCTGAAATGGGGGATGAAGGGCATTAGCACCGCAGGTTCCCAAGGGGGGAACCCCAGTTGGTAAAAAAAAAGGATTTTCCTTCCGACATCAGGACGCCTGCGGCCGGTGTAGGAAGGAAAATCCTTTTTCAAGATGGCTATCATGGAAAGGGAATGCGGGGCTGCATAGAGGGCCCCTATTCGCTTCCCATGGCAGCCTTCAGAAGGCGAAGAGAGACCCATATGAACACATTACCACAAGCACATTTTCTTCCTTTTCAAACCTATCCCACTTTCTAATAACCTTACCACAACGCCGGTCCCAGGTGGACATGGCCACTTTAACCCCATTTGTTGCCCCTCAAGGTCATGGCCAGTAGCCATATTGTCTGGGACATGATCTTATGATTACACTCAGTCCACACATGTCCTACTTCACAAAATCTATTCAGACTTTACACAAAAAATCAAGGTTGGGCCTATAATCTTTCTGAAAACATTTGTCCACATTCGTCAAACAGCAACAAAGTTATAAGCCATATAAAAATGTTGAGGCCTCCTCTAATTTAGCCCCTCTTGACAAAATTCCACCAAACCTTACAAAAACATTTATATCTAGATCTAAAATCTTTTTGCAAACATGTGTGTTCCTGATTTGTCAAATTGCACCACATTTATAACCCTTTACAACATTTTGGATCCCCCCTCCAATGTTGCCCTTTTTTGACAGAATACCACCGAACTTTGCAAAAACATTTAGATCTAGATCTAAAATCATTTTGCCAACTTTTGTGTAGATTCATAAAATGGTACCTCATTTATAAGCCTTTACAATATTTTGGGACCCCCCTCTAATGTTGCCCCCTTTTAACAGAATACCACCAAACTTTGCAAAATCATTTATATCCTGATCTATAATCTTTTTGAAAAACCTTTGTGTACCTTCATCAAATGGCAACACATTTATAAGCCTTTACAAAATGTTGGGACCCCCTTCTAATTTTGCCACCTCTTGACAGAATCCCACCAAACGGGACCATTCGGAATCAGGTCTAGAATGAGATCTCACAATTTCATGCAGTTTAATTGAGTAGCGCCAAAGTGATAAGCCATCCAAAAACTGCTCTTCACCAATCCTGTAATGCAGAAATAGGCATCTGAAGTGTCCGCAAACTTCACAGGACACGCGTTTTTTGGCTTCTTACGGCCATATCCCATCCCATCCTCATCACCCCTCACTTCCCCAGAGATTATTTGACAAGTTTGACAAGTTTAATGTTGCGTTTTTTAATCTTTTTACCGCGATGTCCGCAAATCCAAGATGGCAGGCATTTCTGTAAATCTGATGCACTTCACGCATGTCACCATCCAATCAAGGGGTGCGTCCGATGTCCGCAGACATCATGTTGCCTTCTAAGCTAATCGGATGCCTGTCCGCAGAACGAACAGGGAAATGGGTCAGTTTTTTATCTATATTTTGCCCGTTTAAAAATAAACTGCTGGAGGGATTTACAACAAATTTAGAAAAGCACGCTCTCGGGACAAAGCAGCCGCTCCTGCTGCTAATTTGGTGAAAATCCATCCATTAGTTTGGGCTGTAGGCGTTAGCAAAAATTTTCCCCATTATGTCTATGGAAAAAAAAACATTTTTGGGACCCCCCTACAACTTTGCCCCCCCTTGTCAAAACCTCACCAAACGGGCCATATACTTTTTTTGCAAAGTTTTGTGAGGATTTGTCCAGGTATTTGTATTTGTTTATTATTTGTATCGCGCACCAAACCCTGAGGTAACAGGCCGCTTGAAAAAACTTAAAGGTTACAGACATAGACAGGCATACATAATAAGAATAACAAAACAACAAACAGGACCCTAGTTACAAATGGGTCAAAATGTGAGATACAGGCGAAGAAATACAATAGAACACTATCAAGCGATTGTGCAAAAGCAAAGAAGGTGATCGGCAAGCCTAATGAGTACATCTTACTGAGGAGGCTTGTTACTCAGCTAGTTTTTTATACCGGCTTTAAAAGTGAGGAAGGAGGGTTCCTGTCTGAGGGGGATGGGGATAGAGTTCCATCGTATGGCCGCTTGGACTGGGAAGCTGGCCCCTGCTGTTTTTAGATTGTATCTTGGAACCACTAAGTTGTGGGCATGATGTGATCTGGTAGTGCGTGTGGATTGGTGTAGGCAAATCTTGTCTGCCAGTTATTTTGAGGCTGAGTTTGTGAGGCATTTGTGTGTGATGGCCAGGGTGCGTAGATTGATTCTGTCACGGATGGGTAGCCAGTTGGCGTTATGTCTGTGACTGGAAATATGGCACTGCTGCTCTCAGTGAGTTATTCTGTAGCACTTGGAGTTTGTTTAGGTTGTGTTCCGAGGAGCCAAGGAAAAGTGTGTTGCAGTAATCAATTTTCGATAGAGCAAGTGCTCTGGCCAACGTTAGGCAGCTACTTGTGGAAATAAAAGGTTTGCAACTATAGATCACTTTATTGGTGTAGGCCTTGGAGGACGCAATACTGTTGACCTGTTTTTTAAGTGAGAGAGTTGAGTCGAGGTAAACCCCAATGTTTTTATCTCTTTGGAGACATTGATTATATTGATATAAATGAAGAAAGAGGAGTATCTGGTGTCGAGTTTATTCAGGCGTGCCTGCGTACCCACGATCATTAATTCGGTTTTATCGTCATTGAGACAAACCCTGTTAGTGGCCATCCAGGCTTGGATTTCAAGATAGATGTTGTTAAGTAGTTTGGAGTTGTGGTCGTAACAGCCAGTGAGGGGGATAAGGATATGAGTGTCGACTGCATGGTTGGTGTAGACGACACCCAAGTTGTCCTGGCAGTCAAAGAGTAGCTTTGTGAAGATATTGTATAATGTGGGTGAGACACAGGATCCCTGAGGGACACCACACAATATTGGAGTTGGGTCTGCTGAGACCGAGGGAGAGAAGACTCTGGTGGTCCGGTTTGATAAGAAGGATTTAACCTAGTCGGAAGCATCAGTAGAGAATGCTGCTGCTGTGGTCAGGTGTTTGGTGAGAATTTGGTGGTCGACGAGGTCAAAGGCTGCAGATAGGTCGAGTAGTAAGAGGATTGCTAACTTACCTTTGTCCTTCGCCTCGTCCATTTGTATCTTTAGATCTAGGAGGGCTGTCTCAGTTCCATGTCTGGGTCTGAAACCAGATTGTCAGTCCTAGGAGGTCGTTCTCCTCTAAGTGCTTCTGGATTTGCAGATAAGCCACACGATCCAGAATTTTTAGAAGGAACGGGATGGTGGGGATGGGCCTATAGTTGGTGGGGACATTCGGGCCGAGGTTGTTTTTTTTTTAGTAACAGCATAACCCAGGCTTCCTTGAGGTTGTTAGGTACCTGGTTAGAAGAAAGTGAGGAGTTTATAAGGGTGGTGATGAAAGGGGCTAGTTTTTTTGCTGCGTCCTTGATGATGGTGGCAGGGCAGATATCTCCTTTGCAGTGGGATGGTTTTAGGCTTTTTATGATGTCTTCAATTTCCTTGGGAGTTACTTGCGAGAAGGAGAAGGGGGTGCAGGCGTGAGAAGTTTTGTCTGGGTTGGGATGGAAGGGCTGGGAGCTTGTGATGAGACTTGCCTTTTTAGCTTTGATTTTGTTTTGGAGTAAGGTGAATTTATCTGCGAGGGTTTGCTGGATTTTAGTGCACCATTCTGTGTTTTTGTTGCAGTCTTGAGTGGGTGGTGCAGGGGATTCGAGTTCTTTTAATATGCTGAATAGTTCCTTTGTTCTGGATTTGGCATTCTGGATTCTGGAATCTTAGGTGTCTTTTTTGGCCGAGAGGATGGCCGCTTTGTAGATAGCGGATGCTGATGTGAAAGTGATTTTGTTAGATATGGAGGGTACTTTGCGCCAGGTGACTTCTGCTGATCTTTTTGTGTTTCTGAGACTTTTTAGTTCGGGGGTGAACCACTTGTTGAGGTGAGCCAATGGTTTCGCTTTCCTGAGTTTCAGAGGGGCCGCAATATCTAGAGCAGATTTAAAAGTGCTGTTGTAGAGGTCTACCAAGTTTGTAGGTTCGAGGTTATTAAATTTAGACTCATTAAGGATGTCGCTAATGAGGGGATGGAGGCTGTCTATGGTGATGTCCTGGCAATTTCTGGATAGCGATGGGGGCTCTAGAGTGGCTTTGGCTGAAGAAGGTCCAGGGATGGAGAACAGGATGAGGTGATGGTCTGACCAAGCAACAGGTTAGTTTTGGGTGATAGAAATGGAGCAGTTAAGGTCAGAGACCCAGTCCAAATACGGCCTTTGGAATGGATGGTTGTTGTAATTCTGTGTATAAAGCCTAGGTTACAGATGGTGTTATCCACTGCTAGGGCATGAAGATCGTTAGGGTCCTGGAGGCCAAGGTTGATGTCTCCTAAGAGGATCGTTTTGGAACCAAGTTTGGTATGAGTGGAGAGGAGGTTCAGGATGTCGTCCTCGAAGGAGGGCGAGGGGCCAGGAGGTCGGTAGACAAGATGCATGAGTATTGTGTGGGATGGTGTCAGAGTTCTTTTCACCAATAGGAGCTCCGCAGACGGGAGGCTTGTGAGGTGGAGCGAAGTTATAAGTCGCCCAAAAGGTGCTCTTCCTATGAGTTTAGCAACTTAACCATAACTACATGGCCGCTACCGCAGGCTGTGTAATATATATATATTTATATATAGATTTGTAGATATGTAGTTATGGTTAAGTTGCGGTTTTCATAGGAAGAACACTTTTTGGGCAGCTTATAACTTCGCTCCCCCTGGACAAATACTCACCAAACTTTGCAAAAAAAAAGTATATGGGCCACTCTGATTTTTTTGCAAAGTTTGGTGATGTTTGGTACAGGGGGGGAAAAGTTATAGAGGGGGTCCCAAAACGTCTTTGTCCCCATAGACTGAATGGGGGGAAAACATTGCGCACGCCTACAGCCCAAACCGCTGGACGGATTTTCATCTAATTTGCGGCAGGAGCTTGGTCCCGAAAGCTTGTTTTTTTAAATTTGGTGCCAATCCGTCCAGTAGTTTTCTTTAAAACAACCAAAAAGAATGTCTGAAAAAATGTGTGATATCTATGTCCGCTCCTTGGTCACACTTCCCTGTTCACTCCGCGGATAGGATACCGATTAGCTAATCCGTAGCGTCATGTCTGCGGACATGTGACGCGTTCACTGATTGGATGTTGAACAGCGTGAAGTGCATCAGATTGTTTTGCTGCGCCCACTATCTTTCATTCGTGTTTTGCTGTACGCGGACATCGCCGCTAACACATATAAAACAACACAACATTGCACTTGTTAAATTTATGAAATATTGTATTGGAAGGTGGGGGTTAATGAGACTGGAATGGGATGTGGCAGCAGGAAGGCAAAAAGTGGTGTTTTCTTGTCATCAAAGTCATATGGTAAATAGCATCCTAGAGTTTGATATCTGACGCAGCCACCTGCTGTGTTTGATGGAAACAGTGGGTCTGCAAGTGTATGGGAGTACCACTACTCATGAATCCGTTGAGACATGTTGTTGAAAAGTCAGAATGTATTTGCATTCTGAGCGAAGGTCACTTGCTTTGCTTTTTTGGTTGCGAGCTCAGTAGGCCCACGCATCCTATTGAACCCATAAGTGTCAATTGTTTTTTGACCTTGAATGAAAGGGAAAATTCAGTAAGAATGCAGGGAGTGAAAGTTTGCAAAAAATGCCATTTAATAAGGTTATTCATTGAAAACGTTTGTAAGGCACATGTAATATCAGTTCCTGACCATTCTTTGGTGGAAGCACATTGGTGTCTGAGTTTTACAACGACAATGGAGACGGTGAATATTGTGTATGTTTACTTTTGACGACCGTACACCGGAACGAGATTTTATTTTTTATTACCACAACATTATTTTTGGCAATGTAACTGACGTACTATGTTTCTGTGTAGTTGTCATTTTTTTTTTTACATATGGAGAGTGCAGATTCTCGGCGTTTGTAGGCTATCACTAGATTTACCCATGTTGAAAGCTAATATTTCTTTAAAATGTCATGTATGACCATATCGATTTGTGTATCAGTTTCCATGTTCTTTTTGTCTTTTTTGAAATTGTTTGCTAAAGGTTGGGTGTTGATACGTATTTTCTGTTATGTTTTTCCGAACAGGTACATCCTGCCTTACTGTGATTGTCATGGATTCCAGATGCCAAGGGATGTTTTTTTTTCACGTCAGATGCACATACTCATGACCGGCTGCCTAACCGCCACTGTTTTCTGGGACGATCGCGCAGGACCCATTTGTCCATACGCTGTAGTGGCCATTAGGAGTAACATAACATCTTTTATGGTGGTGTAGGCAGAAGTTCATGTCAACGTCTTGGAAATCCCTGTGCGACTGAAGCGGTTGCTTCATCGAAAACAAATATTTTGTGTATGGGAAAAGAACAATGTGTGCCTCACGATTAACATTTTCGATGACGACCGAAAATGTTAATGTTTTCTTTTAAAAACCACTTTATTATTTCAAAATATGTTGTGCTACGTTGTACGTCGGTGTGTGTTTATTTTCAGGTTCTGCGTCACGGCACATGGGGGCTTATGGGCGCATTTGGCTACGCTGGAGAGGAACGTCATCGAAAAAAGACGTAGTATATCATTAGGGTTGGTTATGTGACGAGATGTGGGAGTGTTTTTGTATTACACAAGTGTTGTAATGTAGTTAAAAAACATAGCGGTATACATTTACTGACTGAGGGTAGGCTGTAGCCATGGCGAGTGGGCAGAATGTCGGGGTCATGGTATAAGGTAATGATCCGCACAATGTGGCTACTGGTCATGACGAGAAGGGGCATGTCCACCTGCGACTGGCTTTGTGGTAAAGTTGTTTGACATTAGGATACATTTGAAAGGGAAGAAAAAAGTGCTCATGGTAATATGTTAACAGGGTTTCCTTTTTGGTTTTTGCAGGCTGCCATGGAAAGCGAAGAGGGGCCTTGTATGGAACACCCACCTTCCCTTTCTATGGTGGACATCTTGGAAAAGGATTTTGTTTTCTAATCCGGGACGCTGTGAAAAAAATCCTCTTTTTTAGTAGCACGGGTTACTTCTTTGGAAATCTAGATTGTTAATGGTATTCATCCCCAGTTTAGGGGCGGAAGGGGGGGTAATGATCCAGAGACCTCGTTATGCACTCTCGCTTGGATTTGGCTGATAACTTGGCTTGCTGGCCCTTTATCCACCATTCCAGTCCCTGGAACGGAGGATGAACTCTACAATGTTCCCATTAGCATAACACAAACTGTTAATGGAAATGTTGGAAAATCTTATTGCGTCTATGTACTTTACTGCGAAATATAAAGTAGATGTGATGCGTTTCATTTTTACTTTCATTTTTAACTGTGAAAGGTGGATCTTAAAGGAACATTTATTTTGTTTATGGGTGCCCTTTTTTTGGGAGGACAGCTAAGAATGAAAGTTGTGGACGGAACTGACCCAACAGTAATATGGAGGAGTAGGTGGACAGGGGGAAATGTTGCGCGTGTGTTATTTGTAAGCTACGGGCCTTCATTACAGCAGTGGTGCTGTTTCTTGGGGAGGAGGGATGGCCTTATTTGATGTTGTTTTAAGATAAATAGCAGTTTTGCTAAAAGTATGTACTGTGTACTAGATTGTTAATGGCTGAGTATGAATAGGTGTTGGAGTTGTGCAAGGGAAATGTTGAAGATGCAAGTTCCTACAGCAGTACAAAATGTACTTCCACACTGTCCATGAGGCACAGATCTTATTGTCAAGTGTGTACGGGTTTTCGAACACGTCACCATACTGTGCGCCAGCAAATGGTCATGTGGCATTCTCCGAAAGGTGTGCAATGAAGTCAGATGTTAGTTTACATTATGGTTACGTGCCACTACTAGAAACCTATCAAATTCAGTAAAAAAAACTTTGTTAAAAGGTACGTTATGGTTAAGTTGCACTACTAAAAACCTATCAAATTCAGTAAAAAAAACCTTGTTAAAGGGACGTTATGGTTTCAAGTAAAATCGAAAAACCTCAGAAATTCGCCAGTTTTGGTAAACTAGACAACCATAACTCGCGCCACCACTGTGCACTGCTAAGACTCAGGACATCAAAGATGACATCACAAATGTCATTGATGATACACATATTCAAGGGAGATTACCTCTTGTTTTAAGTGGGCAAGGGTTCTGTTCCTGGGTCCTACTGGTCTGAAGAGGTACATACAGAAATTACCCTCTTTGTATGCCCCCATATTTTGACGCAGGTGTATTTTAGCTCTTTTTTTCTGCAATTGGGTGTTTTTAGGGGGGAATTTAACCCCTCCCAAGAGTGGTATATGTTTTGGATAAAATATATTTTAACTCTAAAAATAGATATTCTTTTGTAATGCGTACTTCTGTGGCCCTACTACATCATGCAAATTAAAACAGGTGTGTTTCTACTTCAGGTTAGGCAGTAATAATTGCAGAGTTCCACTGGTGCCATTGATTCGACATACCTGCGGAAGGATGGGCATGCTTCTATGATGTCCATTTGTTCCTATTTTATTGTTGGGGGTATTTCACTCAATGGCCCTCATTACGACCCTGGCGGAGGACCATGGTGCAATTTGCACCATGGTCCATGGCGCAGAGCTGCCAACTCCGCCATGGGGGTTGGCGGACTTACCGCTCCATTCCGACTTTGGCGGGGCGGTAAGTCCCCAATCCCCATTTACCCTTCCCCATTCCCATTTTTGCCCCATAGGGTATAATGGGAGTGGGGAAGGCGTTAATTACGCCACCGTAAATTACGGTGGCGTAATTAACAACAGGTCCCGTAGCGCCATGGATTTTTCCGCCCGGAAAAACCAGGCGAAAAAATCGCCATGCCGCTACGGGAACTCGTAGTCTGGCGGAAAGGTACGCAATGCATTACGCTGGCGTAAAACCCTTTCCGCCAGGGTCGTAATGAGGGCCAATATCTTTGTTGTATTTGTAGTACACGTAGCTGCTAATCTATAGAGCTGTTCCGACCCCTGTTTAGGGAGCACCGTCTACATTGTACAAAGGCTCAGCAGTCCCTGGTTAGGAGCACCCTCCTGCAACCGCCACCCAGCCTTGCACCCAACTGAGATCAATAAAAGGAGTGTTATATGCTTGGCGAATTGTGACATATGGTATCCAGTCCCTTGTTCGCCCACACCAATCTAGTCGATCTTTTCGTTGTCACTTTCTTATTTTGTTTATTGACAACATTTCCTCTACTTGCGACATTCATGCAGCTTCACTGCCCTCTAGTGGGAACTGGCATATACATGCAACAATATAAGACAAGTAACCGATTTGAGTAGAATATGCGCTGAGTAAAGCAAGGAGTTTTAGGGGCGACCAAAGAGAATAATTAAAGGCAGTTGTGGGAGTGGAGCATTAATTGGGGGATAATATTTTTTATGTTTAAATACTAGTGTCGAGATTTGGGGGTCAAGTTTTTGGTAAAATTAGGTGTAAGTATGTAAGTATTGGAGGTTAGGATTTAGGACATAATTTCCAGCCGACTTTTAGAGGTGACATTATAGTAGGTGATTGAAAGACATTGGGGGTCATTATGAGTTGGGCGGTATTCCGGCAGTAAACCCGCCAGAATATCACCCAGTGGAATTACCGTTACTGCCACTTGGTCCAGCGGTATTATAACTGGACTACTCAATTTTTTTAGACCATAGGACTCAATGGGGCTTTTTTCAGTGCAATTACCACAGTGGTAGTTCTTCCACAGGTATTTCGCTGCAATAATTCTGCCGGAAATGGCAGAAAGTCGGCAGATTTACCTCCAGCTCGTGGCTGGAAGTGAATCCTCCACCTTTCCGCCCAACTCATGTTAAATGTTAAAGGTATTTATATCGTGCACTGACACCAACAGAGTTGGTCCCCAGGCGCTCAGGTAGATCTGTAAAATAAGAGGCAGGCTAGTCGGGTGAAGAGGGAGTAGGAGAGTGTGAGAGAAGTGCTGTGCTTGGAAGGGTTTCAGTTCGGCTTCCACCGTGCACTGAGCTTAGGGGCGAGTATCGGACCAGGGCGAGAACTTGTGTGCTGTTGGTGCTGTTTATGTGTTGTTTGTTGTTGTTGCGGTGTGGTGAAGTGCGTGCAGTTTGCTGGGTGAGAGATGGTTGTGTGGAATTTCGGGTGAATTAGATATGCAGAGATTTGGAGTTGGGTTAGTGGGTTGTATTTCCTGGTTCTAGTAGATCTTGTTCTGTTTAACCAGCACTCCTATGGGTAGGCTTAGATGCTGCTTTCCTTTCTTGACCATCTCATAGTTGGGCAGTGGGGTAATGCAGCAGTATATGGTAAAACCATGCATTTAACCCGCACTACCCAACTCGTAATGACCCTCTTAGATCCTAACATATTAGAAACAACCATTTGAGAGGTTAAGTGTTAAAGTACTATACATAAAGCCAGTATTACTATACCAATTTTTCTTTCTCTTTCTTTCTTTCTTTCTTTCTTTCTTGTAAATTTAACATTGATAAAAGAGTGGAGGACATTGGTCCTTTACAATGGGGTGAAAGAATGTGACTTGAAGACGAGATGCTGCAGGAGAAGGTGGAGACATAAAAAAGGGACGACGACAGGACAGAATGATATAGGAAAGGAATAAGTGCTGAATTAAGAATGTAGGGGTGACGGAAAGTGCTGTGGGGTTGTCCCTGAAGGTTAGGGACAGAGGAAAACAGGGCGATGCAGTAGCGTAAAGTGCTAGGAAACAGGTTCCTCAGAAAGGAGAGCTTTGAGATTGGATTTAAATAGTGGTAGAGTTGGAATAGTACAGAGAGGGAGAGGAAGAGCATTCCAGAGTAGGGGAGCGAGGAGAGAGAGAGAGAGGAAACAAGAGGAAGCACAGGGGGTTTGAGTGGTGGCAAGGAGGTGAGCCAAGATGATAAAAAGTAGTGAGGCGGAGAGTAGAGAGTAAGATGAGCAGATAGGTGAGGTGGGGCGAGTCCATGGACAGTTTTGAAGATGGTGAAAATAAGTGTATACTTAGCAACCTGTTTCACATATTGCCAGCCAATCTGGTGACGGGCAGAGGAGGTAGAAGTAAAGAGAGAAACAAAATGTTGCTTGTGCCTGCAGCCCAAACCACTGGATGGATTTTTGACACATTTTTGCCAGTTGTGGTGGCTTAATCCTGAAAGCATGCTTTTATAAATTTGGTGTAAACTCTTCCAGTAGTTTTTTTTAAAAAAAAATGGGCCAAAACAGTAGGTTAAAAAAATGTGTGATATCTGGATATGGTCCGCAGACTCACTTCCTGATTCGGAGTCCGTGGACAACTCTTGACCAATCAAATATCAGCGTGAAGAAAGCAAACATCAAACGCGTCCACTGATTGGATGGTCAAAAACGTGAGCTACGTCAGATATTTTTAAACGGTGGAGAGGCACAGAGGACAGCGCAGTGCGCAAACAGTCTGGAAAACACATTTGGGTTTATTTGGTGGCCAAAAGAGGGCCTGAAAAGCATGGCAGAGTGGATAAGGAGCTATTTTTGTAGGTGAATAAAGGGCGTGCAGGTGCCGCAAAGTCTGCGGACAGTAAGGTGGTCCATGGATCCAGAAATGCCATCCTTGTCTTCTGAAACGGAATAGCCAGTCAGATTTTGTGGGTTTGGAGGAGGAGTTGAAGTGTGCAGGGTAGAAAGTGTTTTCTTTGTTGTGTGCTGTGAAGCTGGCTATGTCTATGGCTATGAGGAAGCAGAGTGTTTGGGTGGTGGTATTCATTGAAAGTTTATTGTGAATCTCGTGGCATCTCTGCTACTATTGGATTGGACAAAGTGCAAGTTTCATGGAATGCACATTGTGGGTTAAACTGGGCAACCTTATTAGCATTCTGTGAGAGGATGGCTCACTTTAAACATCTAGATATCATTGTTGTGCCTTGTGGAAGCAACAGCTTATGCTTTGTGACTCCAGGATCTTTGCCGGTTGCCCCGAAAGATATGTTGAGAAGCCTAATGGAACTGTTTCCAGTTGCACAGATTATGTTTTCTGAAATCTATCAAAGACAAATATGGAGACATCTACATTTGTTTTGTCCTGAGATGGAAGAAGGTAGACAGCTTGTGAAAAACAGTGTATGTGCTTATTTATATGCTTTAGGAATGGCATCTTTTGACAAGGAAAATATCAAGTTGGATGATGTAAATAATTTGCAAGGAGATTGAGTGCATTTAACTGATGTCAGAAATCAGATGTTTCTTTTTAATATCGAAAATACACTGAAACAATTTTCGTAAACTCGTGAAATATATTGTGAAGTATTTTTTGTAGTAGTTATAGTACATAAAAAACAAAAACAGAACAACAATGAGAAGCAGTTTTGTGAAAGTTGGGGAAAATAAATAAGTTCAGTACAACATTTGTTAGTTCTGTATATAAAATAAAGGTTCTTTTAAGGGCAAAAATATTTGAACAAAAAATCATTACAATTATTTTAACCCCCTCTCCCCCCCTCTTGAAATTTTCTAGGTGTGCGCAGACTATCGTACTGTCCGCGGACTACACGGGCTGCAAAAAGTGGTGTTATTTTTTTTTTAGTTCTATTTCTTAACTGGAAAAGGTGGCTCTTAAAGGAACCTTTTTGTTTGTTTTGATGGCTTTTATATATTTTTTTGTAGGAAAGATGAGGAGGTAAGGTGGGGGAGGGAAAGAAGGAGGCATCAACCAGAGATATGGAGGTGAGGGTGGACAGGGGAAGATGTTGGGCGGGCTTTAAATGTAAGGCAGTGTTTCTCGTGCTCCTTGATCAAAGCTTTGAAAGTTCTTTATAAGTGCTCCCCCCTGTAAAGCAGCTGTGACCCTAGAAAGGTAAGGATCAACAGCCTCCTGTAATGGCTGCGAGGGAGTTAGCTGGATTCTTTACTCCCAACGGAGTGAGCTGTGAGGTGGCAGGGGTGGTTGAGAAAGATGGGTGTGGTGTGGGCCTGGAGTGGGGCCTATGCGCGCTGCGCGTGGGCTGGGGCAAATGGACAGGGACACAGGACAGCCAGTGGCTGGAGCGGGAACTGCCGTTTGGCAGGCTCTCGCTTTCCTTTATTCCTGTGCCCACGTGATCTCTGTCCCTTATCCCTTATCAACTTTAGATAAACATTCAACATGTGAAACATTAACAATATTCAAGTAATCACAACTGGAACAGAGTCTTATCTTGCAGGGGTGGTCTGGCTCAGAGTTCAGCTTCTCAGGCACATGTAGATGTCATTGAGGGCACAGCCTTTTAGCCTCGTGGATGGCACTGGTTTCCAGAGTGCGTTGCGTTCTCCTCATTCTCGGTGGGGAGTATGAGGTGTGGCTATGTTTCTCTCGTCTTCATTTTGGTCAGGAGGCATCTGAGTTGGTTCTTCTTCAAGTCTTTCTCTCGCCCTCAGGCTACTTGCTTGTGGCAGTTGGTCCCCTGTGGGACTGCTGTTTGCCTTCTCTTCTTCCCATAGGGACGGCTGGACTTTCTGGAGGTGTGTGACATTTCTGGTCACTGATTTGTGCCCTTTCGTGGCTGACGCAAGGCCGTGCTCTCGATGTGAGACTGTCCACGGTGCTGACTCGTATGGGAGTGACATCTTTCCTTTCTGGGCTCTGGTCCTCACCAGTACTGTGTCCCCGATTTGAAGATCATTGGGTGTTGCTCTTCTGACTTTGTCCTCTTTGGCGTTGTGCCTGCGCCTTCTGGCTTCCACACTTTCCAGGTCAACTGGGGTCGAGTGGTGTAGAGGTAGGCTCCCTTGGATGGGGACACCGAAGATCATGGCCGCTGGGCTGACACGGGTTAAGGAGTGGGGTGTCAAATGATAGGCACATAGGAATCTGTAGAGCTCCGAGAGCCACGGGCGACCTTTGTCCTTGGAAATTCTCACTGTTTTGTTAATGGACGCCATGAATCTTTTGTCGTCTCTGTAAAGACCGGAGGGGGGGTCTGCACTTCCGCTCTCTATATGGTAGAGGGGAGGCACAGAGACTACTGCCAAGATTCTCTATTACGGTAGCAATGGACGAGCAATCAAGGCCTAGCTGCTCGGGAGGTGATGCGAGCTGGTTCTTAAGTATAGTTTAGTCCCCAAGCCCCCACGAAGGAATGTCCACACACTGTATCGGTTAAAACACAGTCTTTATATAATTAATTTTCAAAATCATATACACGATCACGATAACTCACTTTGTACTCCGAAAATCAACAGTGGTAAATATGTACAATTCTAAAGTGGTACCAATAACGTTTTTTTTTTAAATTAAATCCAACAAAACAATACAAACCAAACAGGCAGAGCATATGTCATCAGAACCATTGTACATTTTAGGTACCAATAACGTTATTAGATCTTATTAAAGTGCATACGGTCAGAATGACACACAGATCAAAATAAAGAGGAAACCAGCAGTAGAGAGAGGAAGGAAAGCAAGATGGTTGAACAATAGGCAGAGGACTGGCCCCATTACCTAGACACAGTTCTGTGTGGAGATCCCCCCACCTGGGCAACCTGTAGAAGAAAGATAAAAGCCCAGTCCATGTATTGTTCACCCTTAGACTTCAGGCAGGAGTCACGGGTCGTCAAACGTCCGACGGAGAACAGGTCGAGCTACGACGGTGAAGTGGCCGCGTCGTTCCTAGCGGTGCTCGTTGGCAGGGAAGCGTAAACGTCCTGCAAGGAAGAGACATGCGGGGCACCTCAGTGTCGATAGTTCGGGACCGCAAAGAGTTGAAGAACTGTGGCCCAGCAAGGGCGTCGAGTCGTCGGTGTCTCTGGGGTCTTTGGGTGGCGGGAAACACACCGGTGGATGCTCCTCGGCACGTCGACGGTCAGGCCTTCTCTAGCAGGATACAGCGGCGACGATGTGGACGAGAGCGTTCTTGGATCAATTAAGTTTTTAGGCAACGGGAGCGCGGCGGCTCCAGTCGGCGACGGCGGTCGATGACAGTGACGGACAACAGTCCGGGCGCTTCTCCTTGGAGTTCCGCAGCAGTCCCCGTATCGGGTCGGCAGCCTGTCAAAGGTCTGTCTACCAGGGAGCTTAGGCAAAGATCAGCTGTGCACGATGGTCCCTCGTAGCTCGGGAAGAGGGCGCCTTACCAGGTCCTCTCTGGGTCAGTTCTTGAAGCACAGCAGCTTTCAGATTGCGAAGGAGAGCAATTCTTCTCATCCAGCAGGGCTCAAGGTTAAGATTCACTCCAGTTACATGTCGTAGTGGACTTCAGCTTCTGAACACGATTCCTAGCAGTGAGAGGTCCCCAGATATACTGTTGATCTCCCATTCATTCCGCTGGGTCGCACTCAAGCATCCAATCACGACTACGGGCATTCATGCAGGCAGTAAACCAATCAGGTACACAAGGTATTCAGGCCATTCACTTCTCTCCAGACACTCACAACAAGTTATGTGTATTGGGACAAGTACAGAGCCATTCAACACTCCAAGCTGCATTCATATCGGTTTCGGGCCGGGCTGTCTCAACCATTGTGTCAAACACCAGATACTAGACAGTCACACAATAGAATGCATATTCGTCACACACTCCATTCACCCAGGTCCCACCCGCAGCGTACCCACAACATACGGTCGTTGAGAAGGCTACAGCCGGTCTGGTCGGCACTTCCCCACACTATCATATATGGAACTTCCACCCAACAGCCAGTCAGGGGGAAGGGACTGAGGCAGCGCTTCCTGGGACTTCGGGAAGATCAGGGTAACAGGTGATGGAAGGCAAGAGGCCATGCGGGCCATTTTGTCTCCATCAGGAATCTACCGATTCCAATGACAGGGCCTGGGCATCCCAAAATGGAGGACGCTCAGGGCACCAGTCATTTCAGCATGGAGCTGCCACCAGCCCGTACCCTGCTCTGTGGGTCACACACAGGTGCCCAAAAACATACACTAAGGGCACAGGGTTGTACCCCTACCCATGGGTGCCATAAGGGTATCCCCGGGGTCTGTTCACCAAACCAAAAGAGAGAGAGCTGCACCGCCAGGAGTCCCACATGAACTCCTGCGCGGAAAACACGACAGAACACACAATAAAAAGCAGTAAAGGACAAGGATACGGAGGCCCTGTCCCTCCAATGCATTTCCAGCATCACAGTCTCCGTTGGCTTGTGGCCAGTATGAGGTCACGTGATGGTGGCGTATTCCCAGGGCGTCCATGAAGCGTCTGAAGCCCCTGCTTGTAAAGGGTGGTCCGTTGTCGCTCCGGAGCGCTGATAGGATGCCATGTGTCGCAAAAAATGTTCCTAGCACCATGGTGACGGACGTGGCGCATGTGGAGGAAACAGGTTCGACCTCAGGATACCTGGTGTGCTCGTCGATCACTACGAGCAGGTATATTTCATTTGCGATCGTACAAAATTCAATGCTGATGGAGTCCCACCTGCGGTTGCTCCTGGGTGGGCATTCCATGGGCTCTGGCGGTCCTGGTCGGCATGTGGACAGGCATGCAAGGCAGGTTTCTATGAGGGCCATGACTTTTCGCCGCATTTGGGGCAGTCATAAGCGTGATTTGAGGTATGCCTGTGTTTTTACGATACCATGGTGCCCTTCATGCGCCAGTTGGAGGGCCCTCTCGTGTAGCACGATTCTGTGTCCTTTTAGGATTAGGCCATCCACTGACATGGACAACTCATGGCGTATCCCAAAAAGTGTGTGTATGAGTTCCTAGGCTTGGGCCGTCCTTCGGGTGACGGCTGTCAGGAATGTCTTCCACTCTCCTGACAGCATGGCAGATTTTGTTAATTGCGGGCATGGGTTCTTGTCTGTTTCGCTTGTATCTCCTCCAGTGTCCTGGTTTTTGGTCAGGAAGTCCTGCCCGGTATTGGACAACTGTTGTACTTGTAGTAACCAGCGCTCAATTCTGGTGGGGGGGTGTGGTGCTGAGCCTCCGAATATAGGGATGAGCGGCTTGTGGTCGGTTAGCACCTTCGCTGGGTGTCCCAAGATGTACACATGGAAGTGTTTGCACCCCCAAATGATTGCCAAAGCCTCCTTTTCGATATGGGCGTAGTTTTTCTCCATCGGTGTGAGTGCTCTGCTCGCGAATGCAATGGTGAAGACTGTTCCTTCTCTGTCTCTCTGTGTCAACACAGCCCCTAATCCTACAGGGCTGTCGCCGACGAGTAATTTTGTGGTGCGGTTGATGTCGAAGAACGCCATGCTGGCGTCACTTGAAAGGGAGTCTTTGATCTTCCTGAACACCTGTTCTTGATCGATGTCCCACTACCATGGAGCTTTCGCTTCTGTGAGTTCATGCAAGGGGGCAGCGGTGGTGGCTAGATCAGGAATGAACAACCACAGTAGGTGGCCATTCCTAGGAAGCTTCCGATTTATGACGCTGTGGATGGGGTTTGTGCATTTTTTATGTTGTTGACTTTGCTAGTGTCCAGGGAGACTCCATGTTCGTTGAATATATAGCCAAAAAAACTGAGTGATTTCTTTGCAAACTCACATTTTTCTTCGTGGAGTGTGAGCCGGATTCTTCTAGTCGCTGGAGTGTCGTTGCCAGGTGTGTTCAGCTTCTGAGCACCCTCCGTATCTCGTTCTGAGAAACTTCTGCTGCGGAGGAGATGCCGAAGTTGAGGCGACGGTAGCGTTGAAGGCCCTGGTGTGAGGAGAAGGTGGTAATGTAATGTGATTCCTTGGCAAGGCGGATCTGGTGGTAGTCTGACCGGAGATCAAGCTTGCTGAAGACAGTTGCGCCTATTAGATCGACAATCAGTTTGTCTATTGCTGGCGTGATATATCTTTCTCGACCTATTGCTGCATTGGGGAGACGCATGTCAATGCATATGCGAACTGTATTTGGCTGTTTAGGGTTGGCTGTGACTACCATGGGGGAGACCCACAGGGTGTGTCCCGACGTCTTCTCAATGATTTTGAGGTCTTCCAATTTGCTGAGTTCGGCTTCGACGGCCCTCATGTGGAACGGTACCCTCCTGTGTCTTACTGCCCTGGGTTCAACGGTCTGGTCGATGTGGAGTTTCACTGACCGGCCTTTGAGACATCCAATGCCAGTGAAGTTTCTTGTGGTTCTTGAGCAGATGCTCTATGTCTTCTGGCTGGATGACGAGGTTGAATTGGATGACCTCTAGGCGTTCAGCTGTGGTGCAACTGAGCAAAGTCTCAATCCCGGCGTCGACAACATGAATTTGTGTCTTGCAGCTGATGCCTCGGTGCGCGAGTGTTGTTTTGAAGTACCCTGCTACAGGGAGAGGCTTTTTGCATCCATAGGCATAAAGTAGAACTGGTTGTCATTGCAGCGTCGGCTTGGGATCGAGTTTGGCAAATCTGGAGACAGGCATGACATTCACGGTGGCCCCTGTGTCTATCATCATGTTCACAGGAATGTCTCCCACTAATATGGTGCATCGTCCTGACCTGGTTCTACTATGGTTGTTGCTGTTTCCTGGTTTCACTGCCGAGATATGTGCGCTCTCTCCTTCCAGTGGGTGCGGGACCGCCTGTTATGGTCAGGAGATGGCTCTCTGCTGGATTGGTCATCATCGCTACTGGAGCGGTCTGTGTTTTCGCCATCGATGGCATGCCCACTTCTGTTGTATCGTGTCCCGCCGGGCTGTCTCCTCTGATGGAAAACTGGTCTCTATGGGTTCCTTGTGTGAGGTTTTTGGGATCCTGCGTCGTCTCTGTGTCGCGGGGTATTCTCCCTGTGAGTAGCATCTTTGGGTTGTCTGGAGCTCAGGCACACCAACGCATAATGATTCTCTTTTCCACATTTGTGGCACGTGGTGCCATATGCCGGGCATGTGTAGTTTCTGCTGTGTTGTCCTCCGCACCATATGTAGTCCTTCAGTCTAGTGCTAGGTGGTCCTGTCCGTGGCTTCTGTTGTGTCAGGGCGTTGATCATCGAGGCGTTATTTTTTGAAATGTCGGTGTCGAGTGGTAGGCGGCTTATGATCTGCTCCATTTCAGTCGCATACTCATCTGTTCTCTCCCGTAGTCGTCCCATGGACAGGATGGTGTCTAGCGGAAGGTCTGTCTCTGCGAGGTTGGCGCGTCTTAGTTTCTCTGAGGACAGCCCATGTATGACTTGTTGCCTCACTGAAAATTCTTCGATCGGGGAGTCGCACGACAGTGCCATTTCCCTTAGGCGGCTGTGAAAGTCTATGTTTTCCTGTGGCCGTTGTCTGGCCTGGCTCATCTTAAACCTCTCAAAGTCAGGGCTGGCTTTTGTCTTGAATTTCCTCGTGAGGATGTTTTTGGCTGTTGTATAGTCGTCGTCAGTGCCTCAGTTTGGTAAGGCATTGAAGATGGGAAGGGCCATCGTGCCTAGGTTGAGCATGAGGTATGCTCTCTTCATTTCCTTGTCATTGATCTTGCGAGTGCGGAGGCATAGTTCAAACTGTTGTATCCACAGTTCCCACTGGAAAACTGCTGAATGTTGCTGATCCTCTGTAGGCTGCACTACTACAATAGCCTCTTCGTCAACCTCCTGCTTTGTTCCGTACGGTCCCCTTAGCTAATCCAGAAAAGGGCTGCAAGAGTTATGCTTGGCCTGAAGGCTAGGGGTTTTATACACTGGCTTTCGGCAGGAGCGGACTGGCTTATCAGACATTCTGCCACCTGCAGAATGAAAATGAAGTTGGGAATGACCGGGGGCCAGTTTTATGAGCCAACCTGGGGACTGTTTGCATGTCATTAATATCTATAGGTAAGGCTTTGACTTAATAAGAAGTCAGTCACTCACGTTGCCTGCCGGTTGTTGCAGCTCATGGATGGATTCATCTTGTCATGCTTACAGTCATCAAAGACAGTAACACTTAATTCCTAAGTATTCACTTTGCTTTGATAAATGCAACACAAAAGCATGAGACTGTGCTGCGGGCAGGGCCCATGCATGCACAACCACCCATCCGCCAGCATGGCGCCGCCAGCCTGGAGACAGCAGCGCTCAGGTGGTGCTCTCTCTGTCATCACATCATCAAAAACAAATGGTGGGGGTGGCTGAGCTTGTGCCTTGGTGCACGCGTTCGCTTCTGCAGGCCTGCCTGGGGTCAGGGGTAGGGCTGTCACAGGGCTGCGGCCGCCTGTCTGACTCCTGAACCTCGAGGGTCCGGGGCCCTGTGTGACTGGCTGTTGCTCCAGCCGGTAGCTAATCATGCAGCATGACACATCCTCATGTACATTAGTGTACTGGTGGTGTGCCACATGCTGGGGACTCTAATTCTGATTTAGAGGAACCCGGAAGACTTGTTGAGAGAGCATTGTGAGCAGGCCTAAGCACGAGGCACAGACAAGGATGAGGCAATTTGAAATGCCTGTCCCAACCCAAGGTGTCTGTCTCTGGACATAGAATTTGTGCATGTGGGCCAGTGAGTTGAGCCAGTAAGCAAGCAAGTCATTAAGTATAAAAATAATATTGAAGGAGCTGCTTGTCCCACGGTGGGAGGGACAGGAGTCAGACACCGAAAGTGAAGTGTTTGTACAGTGGTTGGTGAAAAGTCTCCAGCCAGAGTCAGTGAGACAGGAGGGAGGAATGTGAAAGGGGAAGATGGGGAAGGCTATTAGGCATGTTGCACCGACTTGTGTAATTTCTCACTCTGAACCAGCCACCAGAAATATTGCGAGAGTGACTAGGAATGCAGGGACATGGCATGTTATCAGTAGAGATGCTATGCACCAGCACTGCCAAGTATATCAGTACCTTTGGGTTTAGTTAATTATGTGATGTGGAAAGAACAACAATTATGGCTGAAAGTGGGGCGCAACTCGAAGTTTGCGAGCAAGGGTTTGTGTGCATCATCGACAAGCAGCTGGAACTGATGCAATTTCCTGGAAGTGTTTGACGATTCAGGGAGAGTGTGGCTTGATACTTGAAGTGGTCCGATAAGAACATGGTTCGTTGTTGCTGTGAGAGAGGAAGCAGAGTTTCCCAACCTGTGTGTTTTAAAACCCACCACCACCAATTATGCCTCTGAGTGTGGAGATCAGGCACAGTCGGTCTGGCCATGGAGAATGCTGAGGCCCACTTTGTAGATTTAGATGCCGTGTGTTTCTTGAGTCATTATTCCGTTCGTCACACACTGCAGCGCATTTAGGGGCAGTGTACCCAGCTACTAGCAGCCTATCCAGAAGTTGATTTGTGGGCAGACGGAAGAAATCTCCATGGGCTAGATATATGTAGGATGCTGCCCCTTAAACAACCATTTATTAAACCAGGATGAATGTACATTTTCTGCAAGGAGGTCTGACTACCCTATGAACTGAGTTGGACTCACACACGGTTGCTCTTTTCCCACTTCACTGAGATGCCAGGATTCCAGGCCTTCTGCCTCAGCCTTGTGATTCACCGTAATCAGATATTACATTCCAAGACTACTTCCCCCAGAATGCATTAGGTTTTGAAATGACTACCCACAAGCAGATACATAAAGGTCACTGTGACACAGAGCCATTTGGTTGGCACAGTTATGAACCAAATGCATTTGTTAAAAAAAGGTGTAGATTTGAATAGTAAAACATAACACATCGTAAAAAACATCCCTACCGGCAGTGTGTTGCAAAAGGCGGATTTTCTGAATTTTAAGACTGACATATTCTGCTGGATGATGCGGGTAGGTCTTTAAGATTTTGCCCACCATTAATGGTGCCAAAAGAAATTGCCATGGCACCTCATAGCGCTATTTGTTTAAGTTTTACTCCTGCATTCTCAGCTGCATCCATGTTGGTAGGTTCAGCAACAAGTGAGCATTAACTACTTAAACATCTAACTAAGCATGCATTACTGTATAATTTCCGCAAGGGGAAGGAGCAGCTGGCAAAAGGCCCAAATGAATGGAAAATATGCATGTATTAATCCAAAATGTGGTCCTGTTCCATCACAAATATTAGACCTTTATTCTACCATAAACCTTCACTTCAACTTGCAAACAGCGTGATGTTTATCATGTGTTTAGGATCACCTTTATCCAGTCTTGTCTCTTTACCCTTCAGCGCTTTGCATGCCCGGACTTGAAAAATCAGGCCATGCAAAAGCATGTTGAAAAACAAGCCATGGCAGTGTTTTTCACATTTATTACAGACTCTCTGGGACTTTTGTTGTTAATCTTATCTGTGTCATCTACCAGAGCGGGTGGCTGTCAGCAGATAGTGGTATAGTCCATTTCAGCTAACATGCTGCATTCATGCATGGCATGCCACCGTGCTGGGGAAAAATGGTGCTGCAATCCACAAGTGTGGGTCAAGACAAGCAGGGTACCTCCAAGAGTCAGTGCAAGGGGGCTCATCCTCCACGCCTGGCAACACTGTTTTTTCATAAACCGAACGATAAATAATACGTTTTGTCGGGCTGTGTGGGAGTGCAGGGTTTACAACACGTTAGCATTTGCTCTCGTAAAATCCTCCTCATTATATGTTTGTATGTTATAAACACATGCTGCCAACTTTTTCTTGCTTCAGGAACGTGGTTGTGGTCTACCTTTGATGGAACGTGGAGTGTTCTCACTTCTTCCACCTCGTCCACTCCCTCCACCCCCACCCTCAATCAATCACCGTGTTTGCTCTTAGCACCTTGGAAGTGGGCTGCTCTTACCTGTAACGAATTAAGAAACACCACAAATTTCAAAAGAAACCATAGAGAATATACTGACACACCAAGTGGCATGTTTACGGAACTTTCCTGCAGCAACCTTGGAAGTATATAGAATACATAGATGGCATATTTGTCTGAACATACTTAGGCAGTGTTACACTGGACGGAGATACAATTGTCTAACTTGCAGTTCCCCCTTGTGTGTTCTTGTATATCCAATGCAATTAACCTCTTCAGATTGGCCAAATGTATCTAGTGACTCGCACGATAATCTGTGTGGCGGGTCTGCTCAGCTGGTACAATTACAATGTTTTAGACGGTCAAGAGTGACTGCAGATTTATTTGTAAACTTAGGGAACAATAAACCTATTTAACTAGCACCACCACGATCGCACGAAGATAAGTGTTCAATGACGAGACACGCAAGATTTAAAATCTTATGTGTGCGTTGAGAGATCTTGAGAGTCACATGTAGAGCACCCGCTGAAAAGAAAGCAAAGGTACAGATATGTGTAGAGCATAGCAGGTGGCGTGGCATCTGTGGAATCACCCCCTGCCGATATTGCAGACCATATGTAAATATTGCCCAGTTACAAGGATCAATGTCAGTTTATATATTTTTTTTTTAATCTAACAATCCCTTTGGTTAAAGTATATTTCCGCTCCCCATTTCTCTTTGGCAGAAGGATAACACAACCAATACTCTCAGTGAAAATGACAAAGGTGACAGTGAGCATATTAGTTTGGCTGTCCCCATGAACCGAATTGTGAAGTAGCTGCCTCATAGAAACAGATTTGCTTATTAACAGCACGTCAGCAGCTCCCTACCAATTGCTGAATTATCGAGGTAGTTTGGGTGCTGTGGTCCGAGCAATGTGTGTATAACGTCCGGATCAGGGAGGTTTTAAGACAATCAGGGAGACTTGGCGTTCAGGAGTATTTGAGTTGTCTGCTTTACACACAGACTGAAGTTTGGCATGTCTTTCATAATCCAGTACATGACTGAAGACTGAAAGGTTTTCAGTGAATCACAAAACTCTGTCAAAGCTCTGACCAACTCTCCAGGCCATCCTTTTTAGCTTTGACTATTAGATGGCGCTAAGGCATGACTTATACACCAACACTATTACATTTGAGTACAGGTAGGGAGAAATGGCATGTGAGGAGGAACACAAAGCTTGTAGGTGTTGTTTGGGTATTTACCCAGTACCCAACCTTTGACTGCCCATGGCCATGCTAATCCTTATGACTAATCCCACTCACTTCCTGCCCCTCCCCACCCAAAACACATCCTCCTGGGATCACATTGAACTAGCTTTATCAAGTCTTACAATCAAAGTTTATGCTCAAAGTGACTGTCATTTTTTTTTCAATGCAGTATTCTGAGATTTAATGGGCCTCATTACGACCCAGGCGGTAAGTTACCGCCTGGGTCGTACCCTTACCACCATGGTGTAAACTATGTTTACACCATGGTGGATGGCGGATTTACCGCCCCATTCCAAGGTGAGTGGGGCGGTAAATCCCCATTTCCCATTTTACCCTTCCCCATTCCCATTTTTGCCCCATAGGGCATAATGGGAGTGAGGAAGGCGCTAATTACGCCACCGTAAATTACGGTGGCGTAATTAGCACCATGGTCCCTTAGCGCCATGGATTTTAACGCCTGCAAAAAGCAGGCATTAATATCACCATGGCGCTAACAGACCTTGTAATCAGGCGTTAAGGGTCGACGCCTGTTTCGTAATGAGGCCCAATGACTTGATTGGAGTTGTGAACACGCTACTGTAATTGGAAATGTCTTAACCAGATCTGCCTTAGACACTCAATTTATAAGCACTATGCATGTACTTCACTGAAGTCCTGTTAGAAACAAGCATTGGCAAAGCAAAGTACTAGGCTTTTGCCAGGCACTGCTATTATTTGCCTAGACACTTAAAACATTTTGCAGCTGCTACCATTTATGGCCACTTCCAACTATGGGTGTGCCTAATAACAAAAGCCCAAACAGTTTTCTGCGTGCCTGTATGCAGAAATGGAAATTCCTTTTAATTCTTTATTTTAATTTTAGTAATTAGAACAGGACTGAACAATAAATCACAAAGTATCATAACGCAGCATAAAGGATATAAACATGTAGGAATAGAAAAAGAAAGCATATAACGATGAACTAGTACCTACTCAAAAAAGCTCCCCAGACCTTCGTATATAAACTCAATTTTCCCATTTTTCTGTATATAAATTTCTCAATATTCGCTAAGCAGTTCATTTCTGTAATCCAATCCTCCAATATTGGTGAGACACACGATTTCCAGCTCCTCAAAATCATTTTTTTGCAAATAGAAGCACCTCTGAACAAAAATTTCTTTCCCGATAGTGAAAGGTCGTCAAGTAAATCATCGCAGCCTAGCACCATAGTCTTAAAATCCAAGTGAACATTTTGGTTCAGAACCCCGAGACAAATAATACAAACCTCATGCCAATATGGTTGTGGTGCCGTGTGGGGTTCCTGCCTTTAATTAGCTCACTGCTTACCAGCGATAGCTAACTGCTTATTACTGGTGGAACTGTGTGAGTGGTTGAATATGCCTGCATGGTGGGAGGGGGCTATGTTTGCCAGGTTGTGATGCCTCTGTTTGAAACAGACTGGAGCCTGATGGCAATAATGCACCCCTCATTGATGAGGGTGGCAACCTCCTTATTGCAGCCAAAGTTGAGTTGCTTGCTACGAAAGTCTATTCTATTGTAATTCATGCACTTAGTGATGGAAGTGAACACCAGACCGGGCCTTTGTTTTGCCTCAACTCCAACAAAGCAAATAACATCTCAAAAATGCATCTTTCTTCCCTTCCAGTTTGTGCTGGGAATTGTCGTGCTTGACTTAACATATATTGTGCCACTGCCCACCGTGTCTATCTCGACTGCCCATCCCCATGGTAATGTGCCTCTGCTGATCATTACGCATTAACCCTTCATAAGTAGCAATTTCTGTAACGTCATGAATTTACATGATTCACGGATGATGGTTTGAGGACCACTCTTTTTGAGGCGTGGAGCAGGCCACTTTTGTTTATGTGTCCGGGGCTATTTCTTGTCCCAGTCTTAAATTTCATCCTTACAGCCACCGAAAACCTTCCGGTGGCTGTAAGGATGAAATTGAAGACCCTCTGCATCATTTACAAGGCTTTCTGTGGCCTGGGACCACGCTTTTCAATTTTTGTCCCTACATACTCTCCTGCTAGAGCCCTCAGCTTTTTTAACTCAAATTGTCTGTTTGTGAAACGCTTCTCCAAACAGAGAGCGGTGCCAGCTCTCTCTGTTTAGGTGGTGCCTTTCTTCAGAACAGTGTCCCTGCCCCTTTTAGTCTTTGAGCTGGACTTCATTAAGTTCTGGAAACCTCTCAAAACTCTGTTTTTGTTTTCTTCTTCTTCCCTCTCTCCTTTCTTTGCTAACTCATCCCACTGCTACTAAGACTGGTAGTCTCTGTTCCTCATTAACATCACAGGTTTGAGGCAATATACCTAGTTGACACCAGTACACCCCACCCCCTCTTCAGCATTGCCCTTGAGGGCCCACTACCTGGCGGCTGTGCTCCACACCCTTTGGATTTTTCTGCCCCAGCACTTAGGTAGTGGCCTCCCACTAAGGCACTTATTGGCTCTTGTTTCCTGGGCTCCCATGAGCACTTGCCCCTCCCTACTCCCCTTCCATTAATACATTTGCCTTACTGGACAATGCATATGTGCATTTATAGCAGTACTGTTTACAATTGGTTTGTATAAGTAAGGGAAATGCACATGGAAAACATTTGTAGAACATTGTTAACTGGCAGCTGGTGTGTGGAAGTTTAATATGTTGATAGGGTTACATGTAGAGTTGTTGTAAGTGATTGCTGGATAAATGTGCGACTGTTCGAAAGCATGCAATAAGGGAGTGTTAGAAACATAAAAGTGAAAGGGGTAGAAGGGCTGTCCTGTCCAACACTGTCCACATGCTATCCAGGTGTTTTAATGATGCCTGGTCTAGAAAGGAGACTGTGGATAGTTATTAAGGTCCATTGATTATGGTCCTTGTTGGATGCTAGAGAAAAGTATTTATGACAGAAAATGGTTTGTACTTTTTTCTGTTTGTCCACTATACAATTGTCCATTATTTGCATCAGCAAAGTACAAAACTTCAATTTTTGAAGTTAACTAAGCAGTTGTGCTAATATTCTTCCAAGCATCTGCTGTATCCCGGATTGCAGATTAAAAACCAGAACAAATAGGTCTAGGAGCTGTGCACGGATAGATATTCTGCTGGAAACTTACTAGATTGGTGTCATGATGCCTACTCCCGGGAAGCCAGTTCAGGCCCAGCGTCCCCGAAAGCAGACATGTCCCCAGGGAGGGACCCAGCAACCCCTTATAGGGGATCTTTGGACATTGTCCTGGCGCCTTTGGCGCCAGGCTCATAGAAGGCATCAGTCCTGGCACCATAGGCGCCAGGCTCATTATGGGAGTGCTTAGATGGACTTACCTGATGCAGACCAAGCTGCCGGATCCAGACCTCCTTGAGGTCTGAAAGGGACTATTTTTATTTTACCTATGGGACTATTTTACCACTCGGGCGTGGCTGAGGAAGAATACTTACCTGGAACTACTTTGGGGGGCTATTTAAACCACGCCCAGACAGCAGCTCACGCTTCGCGTTGTTCTGCATCTAGCAGCTGGACGCTCACCGTGTCTGCTCCTGCATCCTGGCTCCAGCCACGCCCGCCTGCAACCTGGAACACCTGAAAAGGAAGGAAAGGAGAGAAAGGTGAATAATTGAACTTTACCTACCTCCATCCGGAGTCCGGAACCATCACTCCGATGATCCTGAGAAAAGACATTATTTTTAGAAGCGCATCGCATCGCTCGCTGCAGCGCCGCATTCCACTCACCTTCACGAGGCACCCTCGGGCTCTTCAGCGATCATTGGCACCATCCGTCGCCTTTCAGCGCCTAAGGAGAAAAAGGGACAAAACAAAGGTGGGCGAAGGAACAGATTGAGGAAGGTCTGATTCTTCCACCTTAAGACTTACCTGATTATTGTTGGGACAATCTTTCCTCACGTCGGGTCGGCGCCGCTTCTTTGGCACTTCCGTACCCCGGCCCCTAAGGGGAAAAAGACACACGCATTAGTGGATGAAAGCAAGATCACTAAGGGAACCATCCATCAAAAAGACTCACCAGAGTTTACCTTCGGCGAACCCATTCCTCTACGCGGATTCTTCATCCTGCATCTGAAATAGAGAAAAGGACAACGGACAATTAAGGCTTGAACTTTTGCAACTCAATACTTACGGCCTCATATCGGAAAAGTCAAGCGGAGTTGAATACTCACCAAACCCGAGATCCAGTGAAGTAACTGGAAATCAACGTGCCCCTGCATCGGAAGCAGGATGGAGAGCTCGTCCTTTCAGACTCTAAGGTGAGACTCTACGGGGAATCGCAGAGGGGGTTCGAGGAGTGTGAGAGAGGGAAGGGGGGGAATCCGACACATTATCCAGCAGACAGTTAATGCTCTTTTCCATCTACAGAAGGATTCTTCTACGGGCCAGACAGGCGAGGTTTGGGGGTCCGGTCCAGTCCGTCTTCCGAGTCCTGCGCATCACCTTAGAAGAGGTCATAGCAGTCCAGAACAGGTCGGCGTCTCTCTGGGAATCAGGTGAGCGTTACAATTGGCTGAAAATGCAGTTTCAAACTGTTCACAAAGGACAGACCCATTTGCAAACACTTCATCGTGACGCTGTTTGGGAAGACTGCAGGGACGCCAGACGGTTGCGAATATCGGCGAACATAAAATGGTGTAAAACGTTGTAGAAAGTTGATAGAAGTGTTTAGAATGGAATGGCAGATGTTTTGCTTGAAACATTCTAGATATGATTATTAAGTTGCTCTAATAAAAACCTATGGAATTCAGTGAAAAAACATTGTTAAAAGGGACGTTATGGTTTAGTTGCCCTAATCAAAACCGAAAACCCCCAGAAATTCGCCAGTTATGGTAAGCTAAGCAACCATAATTTGCACCACCACCGTACACTGCTAAGACTAACACCCAGGACAACAAAAATGGCAGCACCCCACCGTGCCCTGTCACTCGTCCGATGCAGTACTGCCAGCATGCTGCAGCTTCCTTCTTCACCTGGGCCTCAGCGGCACAGCACCTCTCATCAGCCAGGCCTCGATGACAGAGTCGCCCGAGACCATTCCTTTCTTTGGCGGGGTGGACCAATAATGGTGCCTTAGGCATGCTCAGCCTGGGAGGACATTTTGTTGAAGGCCCGTCCCATCTAACCATGGGACAGGCCGATAAGGAGGCATAGCCAGGCCTTCCCGGATTGGGTCACCCCATTCACATGGCCCAGGCAGTTCTTCCAATGGTCTGGCCCAAGAGTGAGACAACAGCCACAGGACACCCGAGCATGTGGTAGATGCAAGGCCACACCCCACACGTGATCCCATTGAGGCCACAGCCCACCAGAGAGCTGAATGTCTCTGGTGCCTCTCTCCTTCCAACATTTCTTTTTGGAATGTTCAACCTACACTGTTCAGCTCACTCCTGCTCCTGGGCAGGGGTGCTCTGCCATTTGTTTTTTTTCTTTATTCCATCGAGCCCCATGGTGGGCTGGATGGTTCAGCCCAGTTAAGTTCTTTGTCTTCTACCTAGTAAATTACAGACACCACATTCCAGTAAATACCACAACACATTAATTAAATAACATATTTTTAGATACACCGTGGTGTCTGTGTCTACTTCTTCATTTCCCTTATGGGACAAGCATGTAGCCCTGCCGAGCTCGGCCCAATTTGCGGCATGGGCTATACTACACTAGATCTATCTGAGGCGATTGGACCTGCCAATTTTACTCATTGAGGAGCGCAGCTCCTTCGCTACGCTGGCCCCCTGTCACTGACACATCTGCTTGAAGTCTGTGCTTCGGGCTCTTTCAGAGCAGCTCAGACCCAAATATATCTTCTGGACACTGTTATGCTGCTTCCTATTATGGAAGCCATTGAGGGAGCTGAGACATTGGCACTGGATTATCTTTTTCACAGTGCAATTGTAGTGCAGACTTAGTTTGGCACACACAATTTATAACTGCAGCGACCACTGTGTACTCTTCGTCAAAAGTGCTGCTGCACTGTTCCCTTTGTTTGTTTGCCCAGGTTTCCAAAAGGAAACTTAAAAGAGAGACATGTTGGCAATGATGTCCACATCAGAGAAGCCCAAGAAGCAAGGCAACATGACAACAGTCCAGATCTACGATCCTCCAGTGTAGGGCCCGCTCTTTGATGCCCCTGCGTATAAACCGATTTCCAGAACCTGCTCCTCGATATTAAGGAGGAAATCTATGTAAGCACATCAGAACATACAGAAAATGTTTTGACATTGGATAAGGAATTCCTCAAAGTTGTGAAGCAGGTGGAGGAAATGTTAAGATAGATCTTGTGAACATGCTTTTGACATTTTGGAACTAACCTCTAGAGTCAGGTGAATCTTTGAGATACTGCTTGAATAGTTTCAAACCAAGCAGAAAGATCTGGAAAGTCCTTTGAGAAGGAACAATATCCACATAAGGGGTATCAACTAATCTCTATTGGACCAAGATTTAGAAGGCTTTGTTCAGAATTAGTTCAAGAGTATCCTCTCACTCCAGGATAAACAATGAATCATTGTGCGCCAGTGGTCGAAGTGAGCGGGAGCGGTCGGGAGCAGCATTCCACTACTTTTATTTTCTACTGTTAATAGTTCCACTATGTTTCACACTTCTCCATTTTAACACGCAATAGCGGTTACAGCTAAAATTAGATCTGCTTGAACTCAATTGGCTGTCAACGAGCATAGCTACAACCATTGAAGAATGTGTTTCACATTGCGCCCTTCCTGTCTACTCTGTCCCCTGCCGGGGTCACAGCTCCACTACTTTTTCTCAGACACTTCTACCACTGTTGTGCGCACACTTTTAGTGCACTCCACTTTTGACTACATTAAAGCCTTGACCTCATGAGGATTCATTTTGTTAAGACTAAGGACAACATTTGAAATGCTTCTACAAAATCTGACTAGCTCCAATTTAGACGTGCCAACATAAACATAAAATAATAGCAAGATCTCGCGACTGCCAATATGGCTAAGCACAGAATTTTTTTTATTGAATTTGTTAGGGATTTTTAACATTTGTATTAATATATAGATGGCGGTGCGGGGGGGGTCAGGTAAGGGAATAGGTGAAGGTATTATAAAACAAAGAAAGACAATTGACCAAAAATATATTACGTCATTTCTCAGTAGGTATTTTATTTTCGATCATTTCATGGTAATCCGTTTGAGGGACATAAATCATACGGATCCAGTGACCAGAATAGAAATTTTAGCACTTGCTGAGAGCTATTTTGTCACAATATAATTCATGAGGTAAATCTCAACACAATATGTGATGCACTCATCCACTCTTTCAGGCCAAGTTTACTTTTAGAGCAACTGCTTATGGTAGGACTAGGGAAAAAGAGGAGGAAAAGCTCAAGAATGAGGTGTGTAAATGCAAAAAGACCCACAAATTGAAAGGATCCCTCAAAGCTCAATAAGAGCTGTGGATAGCGAGAGCAAAGTTGGAAGCCTACTTAGCTGAATGTACTGCCTGTTCACGGATGCCTGCTAAGCACTTTTGCTGCAGCCGGGTTAAGAAGGCCAATAGATCCCTTACATTTTTTTCAACAAATTCAGAATTCACCTTCCATCTTTTCTGCTCTTTGTTTCATTGTGAAGACTCCCCTGCAGGATTTCACCATCAGTATGATACCGAATACTTGATGCGCATGAACACCTGGTGAGTTGTGGCTGTTGGTAGTGTGGGAGGGGGTTTCATTTTGGACTGCATGGGAAGAGTTTGGCCTTGTGCGAGATAGCAGCGTAGACCTCTCAGGACAATGTGGGATTCTGCCCCCTGCCCCGACCAATCCCCTAACAATTGCCTTGGCCTGTATCAATGGGCCAATGTCCAAGCAGGCTACTGAGACCAACATCCGAGCATGTAAGAGTACATTTTGAGGCATCTCCTAGTCTACTAACCTACATACTAAGGAAGGTGAAATGGGTAACTATAGTTCCACCATTTAAAATGCCCTTCCATAGTACCCTAAATTCTTGCCTCCCATAAGCCTTAGCAGGTTATTGTAATGTCCGACGCGTTCCCGCAACTGGCAGATGCTTATTTTATTTCTCATGGGGGAAAAGGGGGGAGAAAGAGAGGCCTCTTGCCATTAATACAGCAACTCTAGCCGAGCCACGACTAAGCTCTACTCTTTAGGTCTGTGCCACATTCCCACATCAGCGCCTAAGCAAACTCACAGCGCTGTACTCTATAAGATATTGGGCTGTTCCCTATGGATAACATACTCCCAAGTCTATTCCGCCAAACCTATAGAAAGCAGATTGGCACTCAGGAACCAGGTACTTTTAAAATAAAAAAACTCTTTTTATTGTTATTACAAGACATTGGATCAATACAACAACAACCCACCGTGGTCTGCATAACTGTTCCTATTCCCCCCCACCCTAATCCACCCCATAACCCAAAACAATCAGTGCAATCAGACCTGTGTACATCTCAACACTATTGCCAGTACACTGGAAGGAAGTGTTCCTTTTACAAAACAGTGGTATTACATTGACAGTCGCCCAGCCAAATATAGGCTTACATGTAGTACGAATGGGGGGGGGGAGGAGTCCCATTAGATCTCCACCAGTATTATGCTGGTCATATCTAGAGTTAACCTAGCTGTACAATATCGCCAGGATTTTGGCCTGACCCTGTAGGGCCACTATTGCTCAGAACATAGGAAGGGAAGGGGACCCAGTAATCGCTCGGCTTTGATCTGCTGGGGAGAGACGCCACATACATTGGGCCTCATTACACGTTGTGAGGTAAAAATCTCGAATTACCGGCATGGCGCTCTTAACGTGTCCGCCTTCGCAAGAGGGCGCTAATAGCGTACCATTAAAAGTACGCGGACATGAGCAAAGCGCCATGCCGGTAATGACCCTACCGCCATGCCGCTAAAGACCCCAAAAAGTCACTTACCGCCCTCAACGAAAGTGCAGATAGCACCTCCGCCCTCACGCTGCATGCAAATAGCGGTCACCGCTATTAGCAGTGACTGTTACATTGCGGAACCGGAAATAGCGTCATGGCACAGGAACGGGAAAGAGCACGGCGTCCATCTTTAAAAACACAATCCATTGCCATCCTCTGCCCCCTGGACCTGTTTGGAGTATCTTGCAGTTGCAAATCATCAGGGACACCCTCAACATGCCCAAGGCATTGAAAGAAAAACCACCGACCGGCAGCGGGAAGAAAAATTCACCTCAGAGGAGCTAATCATGCTGACCCAGACCGTGTCTGACAATGCCGCCGTTGTCTTTGCCAACGACATGCGGCGGGAGACACTTATTAAAAAAAAGGCAATCTGGGCTGATGTTGCGGTGAAAGTTAGTGCAGTGGGCACCACCACCCGCAATGTGCGTGAGTGCAGGAAAAGGTGGGACGACCTCAGACCCCGGTTGAGAAGCAGCTTTGCCGAAAACCACAAAATACCACTGCAGGTGGATCCGGTTCACCCATCAAACTGAAGGAATGGGAGGAGACCTGTGCAGACCTAATCGAAGTGGAATCCATTGAGGGAGTCGGCACTATGGAGCATGGCGTGGCAACCACTTCAGATGGAGGTGAGTGTACACATGACAGGATGCTATGTGAATGTACTGGTCCCCCCAAATGTGAGCCCAGAATCATCTCATGGATGGACAAACATCCACACATGCATCCATCCCTGCCCATGTCAGTGTCAGACCCAAACACACACCCATGCACACATCACCAGAGACAAGTGCCAAACACAACCATGCATGGATGAGGCACTGATCCGACACATCACCTGCATCCCCAACAATGAAGTTCCAATGGCCACAACTGCATTATTGATGTATTCTTCATGAAGTACATAGAAACATAACCAATGCCATCCCCCTTCTTGTCCCTGACAGGCTCACATACAGACCGTGCGGATTCCGGAAATGCATCCCAGGCACCCCCTGCAAGTAAGAGAACAAGGGCACAGGACTCTGAGGACACCCCCACAACATCAAGGGGCAAGGGGGGAAGGTTCCACATGATGAGTGTCAAGCATCGGAGGAGTGGCACTGCCAGGATAGAAGTAGCCACACCCCCAACTACAGCCCCACCACCGGAGGTGAACCCACAACCACCAATCCCAGCCGCGGAGGGCCCACCATCAGCTGCGCCAAGCTCCGCAGGAGAGGCAGCAGCCATTGCCCCACTATCTGATGTTGAGGATACAACATATGTCACAATGGAGATGCACACCCCAACCCCCCCTGGAACCCTTGAGCCATCACCACTCCAGACACCTGGGTCTGATGCCACTGGCGAGGACAACATTCTAGGTTCTATGACCCCCCACAGTGGCTTCACCTGCTGACAAGGATGCATCTGAGGGCACAGCAGCCACTCCACCAGCACCCAGCACTGCCCTCGACCTGGCCACCATCAGCCAGCGGCAACAGGAACTAACTGTGCTGGTTGGCCAGCATGTGGAGGAGGCTGCCCATCTCAGGGAGGAGATTGTGGAGACAGCAAGGCACTCCAGGGAGGGGATGGAGGCCTGTACAGACAGGCTGTGCGAGGAGATAGGCAGACTTAGGGAGGTCCTCACTCGAATAGCGGACACAATGGACCGCCACTTCACACCAACAGGACAGCCACGTCGTCATCCGCCGGTTCAACGCAGACAAGCCCCCTCCGCCGCTCCACACGCACCACCAGGCGCATGTCTAGCCAGCCTCCAAATGCTGCTGCAGACAATAGCCAATAGGGAGTTTATGGCGAAGTTTCTGCGTGCATGGCTGGACGGAAACACAGTGGCAGACACATGAGGAACTGTTGTGGGGGGTGGGGGAAAGGATATTATGGGTCTGTTGTGGGGGGTTGGGGAAAGGGTGTTATGGGTCTGTTGTGGAGGGTGGGGGAAAGGGTGGTGGGATGTTTGGGGACATACACTTTTTCATATTTCCGTTACTTAATACACTGGTGTCTGATCAAAACACAGGCTTGGACATCTTCATTGTGTTTGTGTACTTTATTGGCGGCAGGGTCCATTGCGTGCTTCCAAACATACACCAGTGCATTCATACCCATATCCATGTGACAGTAAAAAACCACGTTACTCAGAATATTTGGTTGATCAGATGTTGTCTCACAGCACGTTCCTCCTGACCATCCCCTCTTGCATGTCCTGCATCCCCTTCACCTCCGTCCTCATCACCATCATCCTCCTCATCAGGTGCTTCCATTTCAACGTCAGGGGGCAGTGGCACATTCCATCTGATACACCTATTGTGCAGCATGACACATGCCATGGTGATCTTGGCCACCTTCTCATGGCCATACAGGAGAGCGCCACCAGACCTGCTAATGAACCTAAACTGTGTCTTCAAAAGGCCAAAAGTCTGCTCAATCACGTTGCGGGTACGGGTATGTGCACAATTGTATTCCTCCTCGTGCCTGTTCTGTGGGTTCCGTACAGGGGTAAGGAGCCACCTCTTCAGGGGATAGCCAGCATCACCTGTATGGGGGGACGAATGGGGACCTGTTACTGTTCAGCTCAAGTGCGGCCAGTTCATTTCAGGCTTTTTTAATTTGCATTGTGATTGAAGTGAACAATTAACAGCATACATGCAGACTGTCTGTGTGACTGGACTGTGCAAAGGTAAGGGCGACCCTGCAAGTACACATGTCCCCTCAATGCCTACAACAGTAATTGACATGTCCTGGCTGAAGCCGTGTGTTAGGGGTTCCTAAGTCCCACACTGCTGGTGTACTGCCATTCCAACATTGATGTTGCCATGCTGAGAGGCATCACTTGAGTTGTGCTATAAGTGCGTGGTGTAATGCTATGGCTAGGGGTGATCCCTTAGCATGCATTCAAGGCCACAATGCATTATTGCTGTTGTGCTGCGCTCATTTTGTAGGGCTATGTTGGTGGCATGTATGAGATTTGTGTATTTTGAGGTGTGGAATGTTGTGCAATGTGGATGGATGTTTGATTTTTCTAGACCTTGATTGTCATCTATGTTATGTAGCTCACACTTGCATGTCCATTCATCTCTGGTACGTTTTGGGCCTACCCAGATGGATGTTGGCGTACATCAGTATGTGCATTTGTCCAACGGACTACAAGCTACACCCAATCGGAGTATGCATCTCTCCCCACCAATCACACTGCCATGTGCTTGCCCTGCTGCTCACCAAGTAGCCACGAACGTTGTCCGGCTTGTCGCTCCATGCAGCGTGGGATAGTTGAGTTCCGCAGGACCATGGAATCATGGGTTGATCCAGGAAATCGGGCACAGCAATGAGTGATTATCTTGTTGGCGTCACATACCATTTGGACATTGATGGAGTGGAATTGCTTCCTGTTTTGGTACACTACTTCATTGTGATGTGGGACTACCAATTCCACATGGGTACAGTCGATTGTCCCGATGCAACTTGGGATGCCTGCCAGTGCATAGAAGCCAACTTTGGTGTTTGCAATCTCCTGGGCAGTCCGTGGCATGAATATGTGTTCAGGTGTATGCTTCAGGAGGGCATCGAGTACCTGGGTCAGCGTGAGTGAGAATACTGGTTGTGAGATGCCATGCATCTGCCCCAGCGTATGCTGGTAAGTGCCTGTGGCAAGGAAGTGGAGCACAGTCACCACCTTGAGTAGAAGGGGGATGGCAGTTTGGATGTCTATGAGGCTCACAATGTCATTGTGTATCATGTTACAATGCTGGTTATGGTATCCCGGTCCAGACGGTACAGGGTGTGTATCTGCTCTGGGGTTAGGTTAAATGGATTGGCTCTGATGCTGGGGATTGGTGGGTGCCTCTCTGGTATGATTAGGTGCCGTGGTGGTGCTTGCTGTGCCTGTCATGCCCTCCTCCTCCTCCTGCGTCACCTCTGTGCTGCCTGCTGCTGCTGCGCTGCGATCATGTCCTCCAGCCCATGTAATGCTGCGAGTATTGGAACCATCTTGGTGTGGGAAGGGGTGTGGTGTGCTCCTTTTGTGCTGCCTGAGTCTCCGTTGCCTTCACCTGTGCTGATTATGTCCACCTTTGTAATATTATTTAATGATTAACAATTTTCATTCATGCAGAGACCGGATGAAGATAGAAGATCCAGTGTCTGATTTGTTATTTTATCCACTTTTCCCCCTTCCCCCCAGGGGTGTCTAGTACTCAGCTGTTCACTTTAGTTGTGAGCTAGACATCTTAGTGGGATTGTGGGACTCAGCAGCTCCTGCGTTGGATGTGGATATTACCATCCTGACAGAATGAAAGGCCCAAGTAGTTAACTTCGCCTGAGCTGCTGAGACCACTTCCCAGAATAATTATGGAAGCCTTGGGGGATATGATTAAGGAGTTGAGGGAAGAATTAAGGGTTTCTATAAATGAGAATGTCCTTTTAAATAAAAAGATTGAGGAGTTAAATATTAAGGTTACACATATTCAGGAAATGTCAGAAGAAAGGTTGGTAGGTAGGAGAGAAGAACAGATTTTGGAACCTCCAGTTCTGGAAAGGGGAGGTTCTAGACAGAGAGGAGATTCTGGTTTTGGAGTAATTGGAGGTTTAAAGTCTTTAATTTTAACGGTGCCTCTGGCACCACCTGAACGTTTTTCTGGTGAGGCTAAAAGATTTCAAACATTTTTCACTCAATGTGAATTACATTTTTTAAGTAGGCCGGAAGTGTTTTCTTCTGATATGTCAAAGATAACATTTATGATATCTTATCTTTCAGGGGAGGCTTCTAGTTGGGCAGGAGTGTTGGTTAAACAAAAAGATTTAGCTTTGTATGATTTTAAGTTATTTAAGGAGGAGTTCAGTAAGTTATTTGATAAACGTCAGGAATCCTTACAAGTTGATGGTGAGCTGCTTGAGTTAAAACAGGGGAATCGAGAGTTAGTCAGTTATATTACCCAATTTAAGACTCTAGTTGTTGAAAGTAACTGGCCAGAAGAGAAGAGAGCATCCCTTTTTTACAGAGGTTTAAGGGATGAATTGAAAGACGCCTTGTCTAAGGTGGTAAATAGACCAACTTCTTGTGACGCCTTGATGGATTTAGTTGTACAGTTAGATTTCCGCCTCTATGAAAGAAGATTGGAGCATAGGAGGGGAGACAATAAACAAGAGAATAAATCTAATCCTAGATTTGATAGACCTAGGCAGGAGTTTGTAAATAGAGATTTTAGGTCAAAAAATTCAGAAAGTTCAGGAAGAATTAGAGGACCTCTTTCTAAGGAGGAAAGAGATAGGCGAAGAAATAATAATCTCTGTCTTTATTGCGGAAGGAGTGGACATTTTCTTGGGAACTGCCCTTACACTCCAAAGAAAGTACAAAATCCTGACGGCAAGAATCATCAAGTAGCCAATACTCTTCAGGCGGCAGTTCCTCACATAACAATTAATGTATCCTTGATTTTTGAAAAGAAATTGGTGGGTAGTGGTCCTGTGATTATTGATTCAGGAGCAACTGGGAATTTTATGGATTGGGGAGTAGCAAAGAGTTTAGGTATTCCCTTAGTGAAGAAGGTTTTATCTGAGCAGGTTAGTTCAGTGGATGGATCAGAATTAACTTCAGGACCAATCACACATGAAACTTCTCCCTTACTAATGATTATGGCAGGGAACCATGGAGAGGAGTTGATTTTTGAGATTATCCATGCTCCACAATTGAAGATTATTTTAGGCGTGCCCTGGCTTACACATCATAATCCTTTGATTGATTGGGGCAGAAGGGTGATTGAATTAAATTCCAATTTTTGTAAGGAACATTGTTTTGAAGGTAAATCCCTTGAAGATACTCAGATTGATGATGTTAAGGGTGCAAGGTTCTTAGGAGAGGTTGGAGCTCTTTTTCACTCTCATACTATTGGAGCTGTTATGGGAGAGTTACCTGATTGCTACAAAGAATTCAGTGATGTCTTTGATGAGGTAGTGGCAGGTGGTCTTCCTCCTCATAGACCATTTGATTGTAAGATAGAACTTGAACCAGGAGCCACTTTACCTTGTAGCAGGGTTTATGCACTTACTGAAAAGGAAAACGATTACCTTAAGGAGTATTTAACTGAAAATTTAGCAAAGGGTTTCATTAGACATTCCAAGTCCCCGGTGGCATCTCCTTTATTTTTTGTGCCTAAAAAAGAGGGAACATTGAGGACTTGTATTGATTATAGAGCTCTAAATAAGGTAACCATCAAAAACAGATATCCACTTCCTTTAATTTCAGTTATGTTAGATCAGATACAAGGAGCTGAAATATTTTCTAAATTGGATTTGAGAGGTGCTTATCATCTTGTTAGAGTAAAAGAGGGAGATGAATGGAAGACGGCTTTCAAGACTAAGTATGGATTATTTGAATATTTAGTGATGCCTTTCGGATTATGTAATGCCCCAGCTTCATTTCAGTTTTTTATTAATGAAGTTCTACGTGAGTTTCTGGACATTTTTGTTGTAGTCTACATAGATGATATTTTGATTTATTCACAAGATTCGAAACAACATCAAAGTCATGTAAAATTGGTCCTACAAAAATTGAGAGAAAACCATTTATTTGCAAAATTGGAAAAAAGCCAATTTCATACTTCTTCAGTTGAATTCCTTGGTTTTGTGATTACTCCTGGTGGGTTGGAGATGGATTTAAAGAAGATTAAGGCTGTCAAAGACTGGCCATCTCCGACTAAGGTTAAGGAGGTGCAGAGTTTTTTGGGTTTTGCCAATTTTTATAGGAGATTTATCGAAGGATTCTCTCAAATCATTACTCCTATTACTAAACTTCTTAAGAAAGGAGTAAAATTCATTTGGAGTGAAGAAGCTGAAGAGGCTTTTCAGGTTTTGAAAGATCGTTTCATTACAGGACCTGTGCTTTTACATCCTGATCCTTCTAAGCCTTTTTTTGTTGAGGCAGACGCCTCCAATCTGGCTATGGGAGCGGTTTTATCTCAAAGGCATGAAAACACTGGACAATTGCATCCAGTTGCTTATTTTTCCAAAAAGTTTTCTTCAGCTGAAATCAATTATGCCATCATGGATCGTGAGCTTTTAGCGATCAAGGCAGTCTTTGAGGAATGGCGCCATTATTTAAATGGAGCTAGACACACTGTGACAGTTTTGACTGATCACCGAAATCTTTTATTTTTAAAATCAGCTAAAACTTTAACACCCAGACAATTAAGATGGTCATTATTCTTTTCAGATTATGATTTTGTAATTACATTTAAACCTGGAAGTCAAAATGGAAAGGCAGAAGCTTTGTCTCATCAGTTTCCTGGTAGTGAACAATTGAAGGAGATTGATCAACAACCTGTGATTTCCTCTGAACATTTTATTGTGGCGGGAGTTCTTGATGAAGGAAGTTTTTCTAAAGAAATTCAAGACTGTATGACTTCTGAACAAATGGATGAATGGGTGAGACAGGACCCAGTGAGAAAAATTAAAAATGGTTTACCATATTTCGACACTAGATTATATCTTCCTTCAGAGAAGCTCCGTTAAAAAATTTTGATTGATTGTCATGAATCAAAACTCTCAGGTCATCCAGGGTTTAGAAAAACTTTAGAGTTGGTCAGGAGGGAATTTTGGTGGGATACAATGAGAAGTGACATTTTAAACTTTGTTAAGACTTGTGAGACTTGTATTAGAGCCAAGTCACATGTGGGTAAACCAATGGGTTTATTAGAACCTCTTCCAATTCCGCCGCATCCGTGGCATACTATTTCTATGGATTTTATAGTTGATCTCCCTAAGGATCAAGGTTGTTCTACAATTTTGGTTGTTGTTGATTTACTTACTAAGGAAAGTCATTTTATTCCAATTAAAGGGGAAGTTACTGCAGAAAGTTTGGCACAGCATTTTTCTCAAGGCATTTTTCGGCTGCATGGTTTACCTAGTCAGGTGATTTCCGATAGAGGTTCTCAGTTTATTTCAAAATTTTGGAGGGCCTTTTGTAGAAGTCTTGGTGTGGAAGTTAAATTAACATCTGGATATCATCCCGAGACTAACGGTCAAGTGGAACATGTTAATCAAGAGTTGGAAAAGTACTTAAGATGTTACTTGCAAGCAGGAGACAGTTGGGTAGATCTAATTTGGATAGCAGAATTTGCATATAATAATTCTATGAAGGATTCTACTTCTATGTCACCTTTTTTCTGTAGTCGTGGTTTCCATCCTCGTTTCCTTAGAGAACAGATAGAGAAAGACATTGGTAGTCGAGCAGTTGAGATTAGATTACAGTCTATGAAGGAAAATTTGGTACGAGCAGTTAAGGCACTTCAATTGAGTAAGGCTAGTTATAAGAGATTTGCTGATGTTAAACACAAGCCTGGGCCAGAATTTTGTGTTGGGAATAAAGTCTGGTTGTCTACCAAGAATTTGAAAATCAAGGGTCGAACTAAATTTAGTCCAAGATTTATAGGTCCTTTTGAGATTGAGACTGTGATAAATCCAGTTGCAGTTAGATTGAAACTTCCTGAAAATTTAAAAGTACATCCAACATTTGACATTAGTCAGTTAAAACCATTTGTTGATGGAACTAGATTAGGAGTTCCTCCTAGTCCAGTTTTAGTGGAGAATCAATCTGAAGAATTTGAGGTCACAGTAATTTTGGACTCTAGAAGAAGTCGTGGAAAACTTCAGTATTTAATAGACTGGAAAGGTTTTGGGCCTGAGGAACGCTCTTGGGAATTTGCTAGTGATGTCCATGCTCCAATTTTTGTCGCCAAATTTCATAGGAAGTATCCTGTGAAGCCTGGTCCGGGAGGGAGGGCTTGGAGAGGGGGTACTGTCAGGTTCCATAGTAAATAGGTGGTAATTAAAGAATTATTATCCTTATGTTCTTTGTTTATTTCATTGTTAGGTTTAAAAACTAAATATAGTCCTTTCACTGTTAAAATGGTTGGGCCTTAACTTCCATATTCAGAGTACTGCAGATGCCCCAAGCCAAGGTGGAGGGCAGAGGCAGGAGTTCTGATTGGGTGGCAGGTTGACAATGGTGTGACTCCCAACATTCTAAACTGCCTTTCATTAGTTTAGATTCCTGAGCTGGTCATGTTTCTGTTTATCTCTTATGTTTTGGGCCTTGGAAAACTCATAAGAAAATATCTTCAAGACTAAAAGAAAAAGAAACAACTCATTCAAGTTACAGCTACTCTAAAGAACTTAATTTTCCCTGTGGAAGAAAACGCTGTGAGGTCTTCTAAAGCAGAAAGGAAGTCCCCGCGGTGATTGATTGTTCCTGGCTTCAGCTGAGAAGAAAAGCAGAGACATTACTGTCGCATTCTGGATGACGAAAAAAGGTGAACTCATTCTTGTTTGAAGAAAACAAGGTAAGCCTGCATGTTTAATTCATTAAAAGACGTCGTGTTGTGAAGCCAGTGTTTTTACATGGCAAACTCATTCATCAGAGATTAAGTCAAGAAAACATGATATTTAAAGGCTATTAAAGTTAATGACTGCACAGGCAACCTTGTTTTTTTAAAAGCAGCACAAAGAAGGATATTTATTTTTGAGCAAAGGTATTTTTAACAAAGAGGAAAATATATAAGACTTGTGTACCATATTATATGAGGAATCTTCCAAATGCATCTCATTACATACAAAGCGTTTTTTGAGGAATAACTTTACCTTAAAACTGCACTCAATATTAAATGGTATTTCCTTTGGTTGTTGAACTATTTCCATAAAGAGAGGAAAATGAAATGGAATGAACTGATTAAGGAAATAGTATCATTTTAAGGAAAACAAAAGATTATTTCTGTGTTTTCAACTATTTTTTCAAGTGTGCTTCATTCAAAAGACTCATCTTCTTGATACATTCTGGAGTTTGTGTTCACAGTTTTATTGACATTGTTTGGAAACACATTTTCTTTTCTTCAAGTTCATTTATTTCCACAAGGAACCTCCATCAGTTTAGTCACTTGTAATGACATTCAGTTCATTGGTTTTCAGCAGCACAGTTATGAAACATGACCACCAAAGTTTGCTTTTAGCGTAAAAGAGTTGGAGTTATTTCAAAACTAAAAAAAATATATAGAAATAATTATCCTCTGGGCTCTTTGCAGAGGGTATTCAGGTAGGATTGTTGATATTCATAAAATAATAGTTGTTTAGTTTTGTAATATTATTTAATGCTTAACAATTTTCATTCATGCAGAGACCGGATGAAGATAGAAGATCCAGTGTCTGATTTGTTATTTTATCCACTTTTCCCCCTTCCCCCCAGGGGTGTCTAGTACTCAGCTGTTCAGTTTAGTTGTGAGCTAGACATCTTAGTGGGATCGTGGGACTCAGCAGCTCCTGCGTTGGATGTGGATATTACCATCCTGACATCCTGCATCTGAAATAGAGAAAAGGACAACGGACAATTAAGGCTTGAACTTTTGCAACTGAATACTTACGGCCTCATATCGGAAAACTGAAGCGGAGTTGAATACTCACCAAACCCGAGATCCAGTGAAGTAACTGGAAATCAACGTGCCCCTGCATCGGAAGCAGGATGGAGAGCTCGTCCTTTCAGACTCTAAGGTGAGACTCTACGGGGAATCGCGGAGGGGGTTTGAGGAGTGTGAGAGGGGGAAGGGGGGGAATCCGACACATTATCCAGCAGACAGTTAATCCCCTTTTCCATCTACAGAAGGATTCTTCTAAGGGCCAGACAGGCGAGGTTTGGGGGTCCGGTCCAGTCCGTCTTCCGAGTGCTGCGCATCACCTTAGAAGAGGTCATAGCAGTCCAGAACAGGTCGGCGCCTCTCTGGGAATCAGGTGAGCGTTACAATTGGCTGAAAATGCAGTTTCAAACTGTTCACAAAGGACAGACCCATTTGCAAACACTTCATCGTGACGCTGTTTGGGAAGACTGCAGTGACGCCAGACGGTTGCGAATATCGGCGAACATAAAATGGTGTAAAACGTTGTAGAAAGTTGATAGAAGTGTTTAGAATGGAATGGCAGATGTTTTGCTTGAAACATTCTAGATTCGATTAAGTTGCTCTAATAAAAACCTATGGAATTCAGTGAAAAAACATTGTTAAAAGGGACGTTATGGTTTAGTTGCCCTAATCAAAACCGAAAACCCCCAGAAATTCGCCAGTTATGGTAAGCTAAGCAACCATAATTTGCACCACCACCGTACATTGCTAAGACTAACACCCAGGACAACAAAAATGGCAGCACCCCACGTGCCCTGTCACTCGTCCGATGCAGTACTGCCAGCATGCTGCAGTTTCCTTCTTCACCTGGGCCTCAGCGGCACAGCAGCTCTCATCAGCCAGGCCTCGATGACAGAGTCGCCCGAGACCTCTCCTTTCTTTGGCGGGGTGGACCAATAATGGTGCCTTAGGCCGTCCGTGGCATGCTCAGCCCGGGAGGACTTTTTGTTGAAGGCCCGTCCCATCTAACCATGGGACAGGCCGATAAGGAGGCATAGCCAGGCCTTCCCGGATTGGGTCACCCCATTCACATGGCCCAGGCAGCTCTTCCTATGGTCTGGCCCAAGGGTGAGACAACAGCCACAGGACACCCAAGCATGTGGTAGATTCAAGGCCACACCCCACACGTGATCCCATTGAGGCCACAGCCCACCAGAGAGCTGAATGTCTCTGGTGCCTCTCTCCTTCCAACATTTCTTATTGGAATGTTCAACCTACCCTGTTCAGCTCACTCCTGCTCCTGGGCAGGGGTGCTCTGCCATTTGTTTTTTTTCTTTATTCCATCAAGCCCCATGGTGGGCTGGATGGTTCAGCCCAGTTAAGTTCTTTGTCTTCTACCTAGTAAATTACAGACACCACATACCAGTAAATACCACAACACATTAATTAAATAACATATTTTTAGATACACCGTGGTGTCTGTGTCTACTTCTTCATTTCCCTTATGGGACAAGCATGTAGCCCTGCCGAGCTCGGCCCAATTTGCGGCACGGGCTATACTACACTAGATCTATCTGAGGCGATCGGACCTGCCAATTTTACTCATTGAGGAGCGCAGCTCCTTCGCTACGCTGGCCCCCTGTCACTGACACATCTGCTTGAAGTCTGTGCTTTGGGCTCTTTCAGAGCAGCTCAGACCCAAATATATCTTCTGGACACTGTTATGCTGCTTCCTATTATGGAAGCCATTGAGGGAGCTGAGACATTGGCACTGGATTATCTTTTTCACAGTGCAATTGTAGTGCAGACTTAGTTTGGCACACACAATTTATAACTGCAGCGACCACTGTGTACTCTTCGTCAAAAGTGCTGCTGCACTGTTCCCTTTGTTTGTTTGCCCAGGTTTCCAAAAGGAAACTTAAAAGAGAGACATGTTGGCAATGATGTCTACATCAGAGAAGCCCAAGAAGCAAGGCAACATGACAACAGTCCAGATCTACGATCCTCCAATGTAGGGCCCGCTCCTTGATGCCCCTGCGTATAAACCGATTTCCAGAACCTGCTCCTCGATATTAAGGAGGAAATCTATGTAAGCACATCAGAACATACAGAAAATGTTTTGACATTGGATAAGGAATTCCTCAAAGTTGTGAAGCAGGTGGAGGAAACGTTAAATAATAAATCTTGTGAACATGCTTTTGACATTTTGGAACTAACCTCTAGAGTCAGGTGAATCTTTGAGATATTGCTTGAATAGTTTCAAACCAAGCAGAAAGATCTGGAAAGTCCTTTGAGAAGGAACAATATCCACATAAGGGGTATCAACTAATCTCTATTGGACCAAGATTTAGAAGGCTTTGTTCAGAATTAGTTCAAGAGTATCCTCTCACTCCAGGATAAACAATGAATCATTGTGCGCCAGTGGTCGAAGTGAGCGGGAGCGGTCGGGAGCAGCATTCCACTACTTTTATTTTCTACTGTTAATAGTTCCACTATGTTTCACACTCCTCCATTTTAACACGCAATAGCGGTTACAGCTAAAATTAGATCTGCTTGAACTCAATTGGCTGTCAACGAGCATAGCTACAACCATTGAAGAATGTGTTTCACATTGCGCCCTTCCTGTCTACGCTGTCCCCTGCCGGGGTCACAGCTCCACTACTTTTTCTCAGACACTTCTACCACTGTTATGCGCACACTTTTAGTGCACTCCACTTTTGACTACATTAAAGCCTTGACCTCATGAGGATTCATTTTGTTAAGACTAAGGACAACATTTGAAATGCTTCTACAAAATCTGACTAGCTCCAATTTAGACGTGCCAACATAAACATAAAATAATAGCAAGATCTCGCGACTGCCAATATGGCTAAGCACAGAATTTTTTTTATTGAATTTGTTAGGGATTTTTAACATTTGTATTAATATATAGATGGCGGTGCGGGGGGTCAGGTAAGGGAATAGGTGAAGGTATTATAAAAAAAAAGAAAGAAAATTGACCAAAAATATATTAGGTCATTTCTCAGTATGTATTTTATTTTCGATCATTTCATGGTAATCCGTTTGAGGGACATAAATCATACGGATCCAGTGACCAGAATAGAAATTTTAGCACTCGTTGAGAGCTATTTTGTCACAATATAATTCATGAGGTAAATCTCAACACAATATGTGATGCACTCATCCACTCTTTCAGGCCAAGTTTACTTTTAGAGCAACTGCTTATGGTAGGACTAGGGGAAAAAGAGGAGGAAAAGCTCAAGAATGAGGTGTGTAAATGCAAAAAGACCCACAAATTGAAAGGATCCCTCAAAGCTCAATAAGAGCTGTGGATAGCGAGAGCAAAGTTGGAAGCCTACTTAGCTGAATGTACTGCCTGTTCACGGATGCCTGCTAAGCACTTTTGCTGCAGCCGGGTTAAGAAGGCCAATAGATCCCTTACATTTTTTTCAACAAATCCAGAATTCACCTTCCATCTTTTCTGCTCTTTGTTTCATTGTGAAGACTCCCCTGCAGGATTTCACCATCAGTATGATACCGAATACTTGATGCGCATGAACACCTGGTGAGTTGTGGCTGTTGGTAGTGTGGGAGGGGGTTTCATTTTGGACTGCATGGGAAGAGTTTGGCCTTGTGCGAGATAGCAGCGTAGACCTCTCAGGACAATGAGGGATTCTGCCCCCTGCCCCGACCAATCCCCTAACAATTGCCTTGGCCTGTATCAATGGGCCAATGTCCAAGCAGGCTGCTGAGACCAACATCCGAGCATGTAAGAGTACATTTTGAGGCATCTCCTAGTCTACTAACCTACATACTAAGGAAGGTGAAATGGGTAACTATAGTCCCACCATTTAAAATGCCCTTCCATAGTACCCTAAATTCTTGCCTCCCATAAGCCTTAGCAGGTTATTGTAATGTCCGACGCGTTCCCGCAACTGGCAGATGCTTATTTTATTTCTCATGGGGGACAAGGGGGGAGAAAGAGAGGCCTCTTGCCATTAATACAGCAACTCTAGCCGAGCCACGACTAAGCTCTACTCTTTAGGTCTGTGCCACATTCCCACATCAGCGCCTAAGCAAACTCACAGCGCTGTACTCTATAAGATATTGGGCTGTTCCCTATGGATAACATACTCCCAAGTCTATTCCGCCAAACCTATAGAAAGCAGATTGGCACTCAGGAACCAGGTACTTTTAAAATAAAAAAACTCTTTTTATTGTTATTACAAGACATTGGATCAATACAACAACAACCCACCGTGGTCTGCATAACTGTTCCCATTCCCCCCCACCCTAATCAGACCTGTGTACATCTCAACACTATTGCCAGTACACTGGAAGGAAGTGTTCCTTTTACAAAACAGTGGTATTACATTGACAGTCGCCCAGCCAAATATAGGCTTACATGTAGTACGAATGGGGGGGGGGGAGGAGTCCCATTAGATCTCCACCAGTATTATGCTGGTCATATCTAGAGTTAACCTAGCTGTACAATATCGCCAGGATTTTGGCCTGACCCTGTAGGGCCACTATTGCTCAGAACATAGGAAGGGAAGGGGACCCAGTAATCGCTCGGCTTTGATCTGCTGGGGAGAGACGCCACATACATTGGGCCTCATTACACGTTGTGAGGTAAAAATCTCGAATTACCGGCATGGCGCTCTTAACGTGTCCGCCTTCGCAAGAGGGCGCTAATAGCGTACCATTAAAAGTACGCGGACATGAGCAAAGCGCCATGCCGGTAATGACCCTACCGCCATGCCGCTAAAGACCCCAAAAAGTCACTTACCGCCCTCGACGAAAGTGCAGATAGCACCTCCGCCCTCACGCTGCATGCAAATAGCGGTCACCGCTATTAGCAGTGACTGTTACATTGCGGAACCGGAAATAGCGTCATCGCACAGGAACGGGAAAGAGCACGGCGTCCATCTTTAAAAACACAATCCATTGCCATCCTCTGCCCCCTGGACCTGTTTGGAGTATCTTGCAGTTGCAAATCATCAGGGACACCCTCAACATGCCCAAGGCATTGAAAGAAAAACCACCGACCGGCAGCGGGAAGAAAAATTCACCTCAGAGGAGCTAATCATGCTGACCCAGACCGTGGCTGACAATGCCGCCGTTGTCTTTGCCAACGACATGCGGCGGGAGACACTTATTAAAAAAAAGGCAATCTGGGCTGATGTTGCGGTGAAAGTTAGTGCAGTGGGCACCACCACCCGCAATGTGCGTGAGTGCAGGAAAAGGTGGGACGACCTCAGACCCCGGTTGAGAAGCAGCTTTGCCGAAAACCACAAAATACCACTGCAGGTGGATCCGGTTCACCCATCAAACTGAAGGAATGGGAGGAGACCTGTGCAGACCTAATCGAAGTGGAATCCATTGAGGGAGTCGGCACTATGGAGCATGGCGTGGCAACCACTTCAGATGGAGGTGAGTGTACACATGACAGGATGCTATGTGAATGTACTGGTCCCCCCAAATGTGAGCCCAGAATCATCTCATGGATGGACAAACATCCACACATGCATCCATCCCTGCCCATGTCAGTGTCAGACCCAAACACACACCCATGCACACATCACCAGAGACAAGTGCCAAACACAACCATGCATGGATGAGGCACTGATCCGACACATCACCTGCATCCCCAACAATGAAGTTCCAATGGCCACAACTGCATTATTGATGTATTCTTCATGAAGTACATAGAAACATAACCAATGCGATCCCCCTTCTTGTCCCCGACAGGCTCACATACAGACCGTGCGGATTCCGGAAATGCATCCCAGGCACCCCCTGCAAGTAAGAGAACAAGGGCACAGGACTCTGAGGACACCCCCACAACATCAAGGGGCAAGGGGGGAAGGTTCCACATGATGAGTGTCAAGCATCGGAGGAGTGGCACTGCCAGGATAGAAGTAGCCACACCCCCAACTACAGCCCCACCACCGGAGGTGAACCCACAACCACCAATCCCAGCCACGGAGGGCCCACCATCAGCTGCGCCAAGCTCCGCAGGAGAGGCAGCAGCCATTGCCCCACTATCTGATGTTGAGGATACAACATATGTCACAATGGAGATGCACACCCCAACCCCCCCTGGAACCCTTGAGCCATCACCACTCCAGACACCTGGGTCTGATGCCACTGGCGAGGACAACATTCTAGGTTCTATGACCCCCCACAGTGGCTTCACCTGCTGACAAGGATGCATCTGAGGGCACAGCAGCCACTCCACCAGCACCCAGCACTGCCCTCGACCTGGCCACCATCAGCCAGCGGCAACAGGAACTAACTGTGCTGGTTGGCCAGCATGTGGAGGAGGCTGCCCATCTCAGGGAGGAGATTGTGGAGACAGCAAGGCACTCCAGGGAGGGGATGGAGGCCTGTACAGACAGGCTGTGCGAGGAGATAGGCAGACTTAGGGAGGTCCTCACTCGAATAGCGGACACAATGGACCGCCACTTCACACCAACAGGACAGCCACGTCGTCATCCGCCGGTTCAACGCAGACAAGCCCCCTCCGCCGCTCCACACGCACCACCAGGCGCATGTCTAGCCAGCCTCCAAATGCTGCTGCAGACAATAGCCAATAGGGAGTTTATGGCGAAGTTTCTGCGTGCATGGCTGGACGGAAACACAGTGGCAGACACATGAGGAACTGTTGTGGGGGGTGGGGGAAAGGATATTATGGGTCTGTTGTGGGGGGTTGGGGAAAGGGTGTTATGGGTCTGTTGTGGAGGGTGGGGGAAAGGGTGGTGGGATGTTTGGGGACATACACTTTTTCATATTTCCGTTACTTAATACACTGGTGTCTGATCAAAACACAGGCTTGGACATCTTCATTGTGTTTGTGTACTTTATTGGCGGCAGGGTCCATTGCGTGCTTCCAAACATACACCAGTGCATTCATACCCATATCCATGTGACAGTAAAAAACCACGTTACTCAGAATATTTGGTTGATCAGATGTTGTCTCACAGCACGTTCCTCCTGACCATCCCCTCTTGCATGTCCTGCATCCCCTTCACCTCCGTCCTCATCACCATCATCCTCCTCATCAGGTGCTTCCATTTCAACGTCAGGGGGCAGTGGCACATTCCATCTGATACACATATTGTGCAGCATGACACATGCCATGGTGATCTTGGCCACCTTCTCATGGCCATACAGGAGAGCGCCACCAGACCTGCTAATGAACCTAAACTGTGTCTTCAAAAGGCCAAAAGTCTGCTCAATCACGTTGCGGGTACGGGTATGTGCACAATTGTATTCCTCCTCGTGCCTGTTCTGTGGGTTCCGTACAGGGGTAAGGAGCCACCTCTTCAGGGGATAGCCAGCATCACCTGTATGGGGGGACGAATGGGGACCTGTTACTGTTCAGCTCAAGTGCGGCCAGTTCATTTCAGGCTTTTTTAATTTGCATTGTGATTGAAGTGAACAATTAACAGCATACATGCAGACTGTCTGTGTGACTGGACTGTGCAAAGGTAAGGGCGACCCTGCAAGTACACATGTCCCCTCAATGCCTACAACAGTAATTGACATGTCCTGGCTGAAGCCGTGTTAGGGGTTCCTAAGTCCCACACTGCTGGTGTACTGCCATTCCAACATTGATGTTGCCATGCTGAGAGGCATCACTTGAGTTGTGCTATAAGTGCGTGGTGTAATGCTATGGCTAGGGGTGATCCCTTAGCATGCATTCAAGGCCACAATGCATTATTGCTGTTGTGCTGCGCTCATTTTGTAGGGCTATGTTGGTGGCATGTATGAGATTTGTGTATTTTGAGGTGTGGAATGTTGTGCAATGTGGATGGATGTTTGATTTTTCTAGACCTTGATTGTCATCTATGTTATGTAGCTCACACTTGCATGTCCATTCATCTCTGGTACGTTTTGGGCCTACCCAGATGGATGTTGGCGTACATCAGTATGTGCATTTGTCCAATGGACTACAAGCTACACCCAATCGGAGTATGCATCTCTCCCCACCAATCACACTGCCATGTGCTTGCCCTGCTGCTCACCAAGTAGCCACGAACGTTGTCCGGCTTGTCGCTCCATGCAGCGTGGGATAGTTGAGTTCCGCAGGACCATGGAATCATGGGTTGATCCAGGAAATCTGGCACAGCAATGAGTGATTATCTTGTTGGCGTCACATACCATTTGGACATGGATGGAGTGGAATTGCTTCCTGTTTTGGTACACTACTTCATTGTGATGTGGGACTACCAATTCCACATGGGTACAGTCGATTGTCCCGATGCAACTTGGGATGCCTGCCAGTGCATAGAAGCCAACTTTGGTGTTTGCAATCTCCTGGGCAGTCCGTGGCATGAATATGTGTTCAGGTGTATGCTTCAGGAGGGCATCGAGTACCTGGGTCAGCGTGAGTGAGAATACTGGTTGTGAGATGCCATGCATCTGCCCCAGCGTATGCTGGTAAGTGCCTGTGGCAAGGAAGTGGAGCACAGTCACCACCTTGAGTAGAAGGGGGATGGCAGTTTGGATGTCTATGAGGCTCACAATGTCATTGTGTATCATGTTACAATGCTGGTTATGGTATCCCGGTCCAGACGGTACAGGGTGTGTATCTGCTCTGGGGTTAGGTTAAATGGATTGGCTCTGATGCTGGGGATTGGTGGGTGCCTCTCTGGTATGATTAGGTGCCGTGGTGGTGCTTGCTGTGCCTGTCATGCCCTCCTCCTCCTCCTGCGTCACCTCTGTGCTGCCTGCTGCTGCTGCGCTGCGATCATGTCCTCCAGCCCATGTAATGCTGCGAGTATTGGAACCATCTTGGTGTGGGAAGGGGTGTGGTGTGCTCCTTTTGTGCTGCCTGAGTCTCCGTTGCCTTCACCTGTGCTGATTATGTCTACCTGTGGCAGGTGGGAACACTGCTCAGTTCTCTTAACGGGTGGTTCGCGATGGCAGTATTTTGGGTGCTTTTCCATGCCGCGTTGGCACGCCGCCTGGCTTGTGATGATGTGCTAATAGCGGCATGGCGTAAATTACGGACTCGAGGGTCGCGTGCCCGCGGACTGGCCGCTATTAGTGGCACCGTACTTAGCGGTGAGCCAGGTCGTAATTTGGATGGGAATTTAACGTTACCAGTATTCTATTACCGGTAACGTTAAATCCCCACCGCCTACCGTGTAATGAGGCCCATTGTTTCCCGGGACTCACAACCTTTTAACATACCAAACCATTCCTCCACCATGGGAGGCCTTGCTCTTTTCCACGATTTGGCTATTAGGGTCCTGGCAACCACGAAGGCCATTGCCGGTAGTTTTCTTTCCATTTTATTGGGGTTCTCGAAAAGTGCAACTAACCAGGCTGTGGGTGGGTCTTGCGCGCAGCCAGGGATGATTCTATCCATTATATCATAACCTCCACACCAGAAGGTCTGTACGTGTGTACAGTTCTAAACCATGTGCATATAGTCGGCAGGGCCAAGGGAGCACAGCGGCCAGGTAGCCGTTTTCTCAGGGTAATATTTGTGTAGTAGAGCGGAGAGAGATACGACTGGTGTACGAGCTTAAATTGTATATGGCAGAATCTGGAGTTCAGAGATATTGTCCAGGTCATAGTTCAGATCAGATCTTCCGCCATTGGGATTCCGTCAGTGGATCTTGTAGCACGCTGTCCCATCTAGCTATAAATCTGCCCTGGGGTGCAGGGTGGAGTGATTTAATCAGTTTGTATATTGCTGATACTATTCCGTGCTGGAGAGGCTGGGGTGTCAGACGCGAACTGTGCAAGAGGGGAAGAGACTGATGGTAGGGGGAACTCTACCCATAGGGCACGAAACGTCTACCGCAGTCTAAAATACAGTAGTATAGTGACTGCATTCCAGGGATCTCGATTCTTCAGGGTATCCCATTGGATAAACTTGCCATCCAGGACTATATCCCAGAGAGTATGAACACCCAGTTTTTCACATTTCGTTCGACTATCCTCTCCAAGGTAAGTGGGACCCTGTGCACCGAGTATATGGCCTAGTCAGTGTGGTAATTTACCTTTGTGTTCGTGTCAGAGAGGGCTTGGTCCCACACCCAGCGGGTAACATCGATGGGCTGCATTTCATCTCTAGGTATACATCTAATGGAGCCCCATAATGTACCCCTCAGGTCGTCTGGGTACATCACTGTCCACTACCAACCGGTGTGTCAGAACTCCAGAGAGGGGTGCCACCGCCATATCATGTACTGAATTTGCGCGACAAGAACAATATATACAGGTCAGGGTGATCTAAGCCCCCAGCTGCCTATGGCTGAGTGAGAACTAGCGCGATGCATGCCTGTTTCCCGGCCCATACCAACCTAGTTAACAATGACACTTCGTGTCTCCAGAACCTACACAGGTAAGCCCCCCTTGGGCATTCATGGGACGATAATCCGCTGCTTTGCGCAATTCAGAGCACAAGGAAAAAAAAGAGGGGGAAAAAAAAAAAAAGCTTTTCGTGTAGCACAGCCAGGCACTTATGGAGTGACAGGTGGGCAGTTCACTTTCTCACTCATTCACACAGGGATGGGCATCAGAATGAGCAGCAGCCAGGCGCACAGGCACACTCTACAACACTGCATCGCCACCTTTCAACACACCACACCATTTCACAGACCACACTCCACCACCACACTGCCAGGCCACATCCCCACTTCAACTACCACTGAAAATTACCACTCCATTCCATCACATCCACACACAACCCCACTCCAGACCCTCACCTCTTGACACCACTGCCACCTTACAAACACTCCCCACCACGACAGTACACCATTACCACAACACATCACCCCATCATTAAACCGCCACAGCACCATATTCTACACCTCCACTCCACAACCCATAACATTCAACAACTCCACACCAATCCTTTACACCACCATACACCATCCAAGCTCCCCACGCCAGTCTATACCACCAAGCTAACAGCTTTTCTACCCCATGCCCCCACTCTACCCCCACCCATCCTTAACCTCACCTGTCCACCACTTCCTCATCCCTGTATACACCCACCCACCCTCTCACGCCTCCCACACCCTTCCCAACCCTACCATACCCACCATTCCTCACCCCTCCAAAAATCCTCCTTCCCTACTCCCTCCCTTCCTCCCTCCCTCCCTCTCTCCAGCACCTACTCTCCCTCCGATTCCCACTCTTCCAGACAACTCCACACCTCGAATCCATACCTCCACAGAGCTACTCCACACCTCCATACCACCACACCACCAATCCATGCCTCCCACCAACTCCACACATCACCACTCTAAAACCCCCACCTCTACCCTTGCCCATTTTACCCTGGCCTCTATTCCTCACCAATCCTCAATCAACCTGCATCTGTATTGACCCCTGCCACAGCCCACTCCACTGCACTACCACACACCACCATTCCAGGCCCCTTACTGCTCACACCCTACCTCACTCTATACCATACCCCTCTATTGCCACACACCCCCGCCAAACTCTAGCCTTACTCTACCACACTGCACAATACCATACTACTCCATCCATATTTTCCATACCTTACCCCTGGCTGCCGACCTACCATGCTATACCGACCTACCCTCATTACACCTGCTTATTCCCAGCAACCCACTAAGAATAATTCACCTGTGTCTGTCCGCACTCGCCCCAACTCATCCATGCCCACCCCTCCCTGTTACCTTCCATTTTAGCCCATCCAGTCTCCCTTCAAGCATAGGTCTCCCCTCCAGCCACCACGCTTGTTCTCCCGTAAAATCACTATGTCCACCTTAAAATGTCCAAACATAGTGCTTGCTGGCATGTACGCTAGTGCCAAAATATTATGTAGACCAAAGGGAAGAGAATTCGCTCTACAGTGTCTTTTAGTAATACATTTTTTCGTTTTTTGAAAACAGTAATGTGCAGACATGTTTGGAACCACTGACTAATTAGAGCACACGGATTCACTGCATTAATACTTCTAAATTTAAAATGCAACGAAAAACCACTAAAATCGAAACTATTTGCTTTACCAATGCTGGTTTATACGACACTTAACAATAAACGCTCAGAACCAATGAAACTCACGCTCTGTTTATTACCTGCTCATTAGATGAATTTTCCACTACACATTCACAAACCAGATTGTGGTGTCATGTGCCGGAGAGTGGCCGGTCACGTGTCAGGGGCAGGGAAGCGGAAATAAAGATATCACCGGAACTGGCGTAATAACGGCAGTCCGGGTTTATGCAATCTCACGAACAGTCATGTTTATTTCTGCACAGCGCTGCACCATACAGCCTTGCCAGGCCTACTTCGAATGACAGGCACCAACACCTGCCCTGCCCAACATCACACTGACGACGAGGAGCAGCAAAATAGCCCTGCGCGCTCTCAACGCGAGCCGGATCCTGCCGGCAAAAGGGGAGAGAGGCCCACTAACATCCCGTAAGAAGGAACGGAACCTCATTTTCACACACTATCGGTCCACATGAAGCACGGACACGCTAGCAGACACAAGCCACGGCAAGTAACAAGGATCCCCAAGCGCAAGTCAACGACATCAAAAGCACCAGGGCCCGGCAATCAACCACAGAAGTCAGGAGCTTCTTGGGAATGGCAACGTACGGCGCGAGATTCATTCCAGACCTCGCCACCATTGCAAGTCCCCTCCGCGAACTAACAAAAAAGGACCAAAAGTGGGAATGGTCCCCCACCCACCAACAAGCTTACCAGCGAATCAAAGACACTATCGGAATCCACCACAATGGTATTTTTCGACATTGAGAGACACACAGAACTCATAGTCGACTCCAGCCCAGTCGGCCTAAGAGCTGTGCTTACCCAAACTGACAACGACGGAAATATCCACCCAATCGCTTTTGCCAGCCGTGCGCTAACTAAAACAAAATTACACGCACATAGAGAAGGAAGCTCTCGCAATTCTGTGGGGATGCAGACACTTCAAGGTTACCTGCTGGGCAAACAAGCAAAAGTGTTCTCGGACCACAAACCAGTAATTCCAATCTTCAGAGGATCAGCGCCCCATCCCCCAGCACGCATTGAGAATTGGATGCTACAACTACACCCCTACAATAAAGAGGTGGAATACCGACCGAGGACAGATAACTCAGCCGACTACCTGTCTCGTCACCCGCAGCCTGCCACAAATCAGGAAGAATGCCACGCGATGGAGACAGATGAAAATGTGTCCCACATGGTAGCCTGCCATGGTAGCCTGCGCCCGACCATGGGCCCTAACCCTGCAAGAGATAGCCAACAAGACCAAGGCTGACACCATCTTAACCCACATCACCACCGCCATCCAATAAGGAAATTGGAAGAACATCCTTACCTCCATGGCTCAGCGCACCGCATCAGCCCAAGTGAAACGTCAAACATTGTTTGGGGGCTACTGTAAGTTCGTGGCGGATTCCAAAGGGATAATACTCAAAGGCCACCATATCGCGCTGCCAGCATCGCTAGAAGAAGGGGCTCTCAAACTAGCCCACAGCGGGCATCAAGGCATCGTGAAAACAACAGCATACCTAAAATCCAGGATGTGGATGCGCAACATACAACAGCAAGTGATGGAACTTGTGGGGTCCTGCGCAGCCTGCCAAGCCACCCGGAGAGCCGAGAACCCAGAGCACATCATCAGTGCCCCGGGAAGCAGCAAGCGGTGGGAAGCCGTCAGCATTGATTACTGCACCATTGCTGGAGAAGGCTACCTACTCGTCCTAGTCGACGAATTCAGAAGATATCCTGAAGTCGAACACGTGACATCCACCAATGCCGAGACCATGACTATTGCCCTGGAGAAAATATTTGCAATACACGGAACGAGCGACAACGGGCCACCCTTCACCAGCCAAGAACTAGGCCAATTCTTCCAGGATCTCAACGTACGATACAAGCGGATCAACCCAGGATGGCCACAGGCAAATAGTGACTCTGAACGATTCATGGGATCGCTCAACAAAGTCATCCGCATTGCAAAGGAATGGGGACATTCCTGACTGAAAGCAGTATATTGTTTCCTGCGGACTCACAGGCAGACCCCACACTCGACAGGCCCAGCGGCACTCATGTTCGGGGTGCCCATACAGGCGGAGCTCCCCGTACACCCCAGGTAGGTAGCACCTGAGCCAGACCTCCCAACCATTAATGCCAAGAGGACGAAACGAACAGGAGAGCATCATTCGACGGGCCAGCCACTGAGACAGTCATCGTCAAGAACCGAGCCACCCCCAAGAAGATGTCCCTCAACTTCAGATTCCAGCCCTGGACAGTCAGTGCCGCGAATCACAGCATGATCACTGCCACCAGGGGAAGTGAGACAGTGACGAGGAACATTTCACACTTCAGAAAAGTACCGCCTGAGCTATTGGAAGAAAGCCCAAGAACCGCAAGAGAAGGACCTGTCAACAGCAATGCCAAATGACACTTGGACCCTACGAAGTGCCACGAGAACCAAGGACACCCAACCGGCAGGAAGATGAAGTCCGGCCTGAGAGCCCTCCGGCAGATGATCTGGAGAGAAGCCATCCTCCATACCACCTGAGGGAAAGGCCAAAACCTTTGTCCCGCCTCCAAGGATACGTGGTGGATGGAATCTACCAGCAGGTGAGCCTGCCCAGATGAAATCCGAGAGACTAGAACAGACTACACCTGTTGTGATGTGTTGTTAAGTATTGTGACAAACATTCCAATTTGGGGAGGAATGTGGTGTCATGTGCCGGAGAGTGGCCAGTAACGTGTCAGGGGCGGGGAAGCGGAAATAAAGGTATCACAGGAACAGGCGTAATAACGCCAGTCTGGGTTTATGCAATCTCACGAACAGTCATGTTTATTTCTGCGCTGCGCCATACGGCCTTGCAAGGCCTACTTCGAATGTTGGGCACCAACACCTGCCCTGCTCGACATCACACAGATAAGGAAGCGCCGATCGCGTTTGAAAGTAACAAAAACACTTCCCCTCACTGAAAAATACAGACCAGGCTGGTTTTGTAATCAGCAGAAGATAACGGAAATGCACAACCGTAATAAAGAGGTATTTTCAGTTTCAGAGGTTTTGGTCTTCACTGTTGGTTAGGGCCAATTGCAAAGTCAAAGTCAGAGGCTCCGGCATTGAGAATATGAAGCGGCCTCTTTCTGTTTCTGTTTCCCGCGAGTTGAGAAAGGCGGCTTGAGTCTGTGCAGTATCGTAGCTGGTAAGAGCACCCTGAGCTCAGTGCAAATTGAGTTCCCTTCCTCTAATCCATGGCGGCATCCTGCTCCACGGCTACGCGACCTGCGAGTGTCTTGTAAGCCCGCGGTCTACAGGTAATTCTTGGAGCCCCGGAACCCAGGTGCCCAGAGGAACAGCTGCACGGAGTACGGCAGCCAAGGGCGGAGCCGTTGGAGGTGTGGAGCCGGCAAGGCAAAGCGGGCTGAGCTGCCTGCCAACGCGGGCTCCGTGGAGCTCCTCTGAACAGGAGGGTGAGAATAGACTGCATCCTGATAGCGGTAAGGGTCACGTAGGTGTCGTATAGCACCCGCTTGTTGCCCTACTGTGGGTTCTGCCTGCCCCGCCCTGCTAGCTATCCCGCTCAACCTGCTCACTGGCGCCCAGATTGGGGTCTGCTCGACTCATTGTAAGCTGGAAAAAGAAAAAAAACAAACAAAAAAACCCCCCCAAAAAGCACGATGTGGGTTGTCTCAGACTGCCTTAAAACGTCCATGCTACATGGTTAGTCCATAGCGCTTAGCGTCTGCTGCCTCTCAGCCCTGAAGTAGTCTATGAAAAAAACTGAAGAGTATAAAGGGAACCCTGACGGGCGAGATTGATACAGCCAGCTGCCTTGTTGTGTGTCTCAGTCTGCAGCACTCAGTTGGGAGTTAATTCCCAGCTCTGTGCCACCACTCACAAAATAAAAAGTGAGACAAGTGACTCTTGTGCCATATAAACGGCTTGGAAGTGTAATTGGGAGGAGGACTGGTACTTGGGAGGAGGACTGGTATTGATAAACGTCCAGAGATGTGACTGGGAACCGGAAGGCATATCTCACTAAACTCCATAACTCAGTTTCATTAAAGGCATTTGGTCGCAGGGTACCACTTGAAGAAAGAAAATCCTAGAAGCTATTGCCCCAGAATATGAAGACCCGAGGAAAAAGGAGGAGAAGCCCGACCCTAACTAAAGCTGGACCTGTTGAGATCCCGAAGGGAAAAAAATAAAATAAATCGGTGTGCCCCATCACCATGCCTCCCCTAAATGCACAAAAAGATATACAATCTTTCTTTGGCCCCAAAGAAGAGCTGCTAAAACCCCAGGAGTTGTTAATGATTACTGGATCCTTAGAGTAGGTTCAATGGATTTTTAAGAAACTCCCAATTAAATAGGTTTGGAGGTCTTACCTGAGCAGACTGATATGTTCAACGGGAAGCAAATGCTGAACTCAAGAATCTCCCCGACCAACGCGTCAGCCTCTTACCCGGTAGGAAAACCCAGAGCGAGAGGTACGCGCCAGTCAGGGAAACCCTCTGGGGAAGAAAACCCTGGTCGAGCGCAGGATCCGAAGATTGGAGTGTGGTTCGCAGGCTGATGTCACCAATTTGATTGTGGCGTTGAGTATCGGAAGACTTCTTCTGGAGAGGGAAGAAATGAGAAGCGAAGTGATGAATAGCAGAAGTACAGAAAGGGAAATGGGGAAAACAGGAAAGGGACTAATTCCCCTGACCTCTTAACCAGCCGGATTGGAAATACCAGGAGAGAAGCCGAGAATAGGGGACACAGCCAGGGCGAGTGGAACACAAGTCTGTCAGAAGGAAGTAAAGGTGAGTAAGCCCGTAGAATCAAATCCTACAATACTCTAAGAAAGATTCATAAAGGGACTTGGACGGGAGTTTTTAAGATTACCCGGAATACAGTAGCTCGAGAACTCAAAGGCGACGTTTCAGAATGAGACGCAAGATGAATCCGGGGGGTTTGTGTCCGCAAAGAATGCTGAGTGGAGAATCTGGAAAGTTAAGAGAAGAGGGGTTAGTAATGGTCAGAGGTAAGAGGTTTCTGCTGAGGATTGAGATTGCCTAGTTACGAACTCACGGAGCATCCGCTAGAACAGTAGCGACGTGAAGAGCTGGAGGTCTCCGTGTCCTATGAAGGGTCACGTGAGCGGAACGCCGTACCTCTGGCGAACGTGAGAGGACTGGAACGGTGATAGCAGAACCGTTCGTACTGCGATCCACCATCTTGAAGGTACCATTCCGAATGGAGCCACAGAGCCGACTTCTAGACCAAAGGGACCAGCGCTTCGTGAGTGTAACAGAAGTCTGCAATACTTAGCATTGGGGTGACTGACCACGACTCACTGATCTCCATTGACAAAAACGGCTCTTTACTCAAACTATGCAAAGAAGCTAGAAGAAACTCCTTGATGCCAGGAGAACAAGAATCGAAGAACCTACCGTCTTCCAATCTATCAGCCACCCCAGACCAGGAACAATTCATGACGTCCGCTGAAACAGCCACTGAAGTGTCAGATGATGAAGAGGCCAGTATGGCGTGTGAAGAAAAATCTGATGGGGGAAATGACTACACAAGAGAAGCAGTCCCTCTACCATACTGGGCTCGGAGAATTGAGGCACTGGAGTCTAGGATTGAAGCCCTATTCCAACTATGTACAAAAATGCAAATAGCAAAAAGCAGTGAAGAAGGATATGGTAGAAATGTTCCTCCTACTAAAAAGCTGGGAGGTCCTGGCACGGGTAGAAGGAAATAAGCAGACGCTCGACCCCCCTGAAATCTACCTCGTCTCCCAGAAAACTAGACTCACCCACAGATCAGGCCTATGAGTCAGACAGCGGGATGCTTGAAGCCCTATGCACAGAAATATCCATCATGAATGCACCAGACTCTCCACCAAGAAAATATCGACGGTTTAAACCAATAGCAAGCCTGGGGAAAACACAAAAAATGACTCCAGAGAATGGAGGTAAAGTCCTTCAGTTAAAACGAAAGAGCCCAGCAAAGTCAGAAACCAATAAAAAGGTGACGAACAAGTCCCAAGACAAAGAGCACAGACAAGTGCAACACACTGGTCCATTGGATGGCTGGATTTGCAATCCACAAATCTCTCCCATGGAAAAAAACACCTATCAGGGTGAACAAGGGAGATGAAGGCCCTAAACAGCTGGTGGGGACGTTCGACCAGGAGATCCAAAAAGGATATCGCTCGCTGTGAATGCCAAAAAAAGCGTGGCACAACCCCCCCCCCCCCAAGGTGAGGGAACGGCAAAAAGGTCAAAACACAATCATTTCCTGACCAGGCGTGTTGGCACATCAGAAATAGAACCCCTTGAGCCACGTTTTAACTGGGAGGGGAGAGTAAACCAGCTCAGAGCAAACATCCCAATTAAAGAGAGTAAAACAAAAGATCCCCTTTGGTGCAAGGACCTACTACATATGAAGCTGGTGGAAAGAAACCCCACCGTGAACAGTCCGTTCCTGAACAGGAAATGGCTGTTGGACCTGCTACAGATGGTCCCCGACCTGGCACTGATAATCCTCCAACGATATCGCAAAAAATCAAGCACCCAGAGATAGATAGTACTGACAATTGGGTGATAACGTCATGTACTTCATCGATGGTGGTAGACAGGATATGCCAAGAGGCATTAATTGGGATTTGAAATTTTAGTGTTCTTCCCTGCCAATTTGACCCAGGCCGACCCCAACAAAACCTAAAGGTGCAAAACAAGAAGCCCCTGAGCAAGTAGGCACCAGCTCCGGGGATTAGAAGAATGGAGGGCCAGTGGGAAGAGATTCAAACCACAGAAGAGTGACAAAAGAAGCTATAAAGTCCTAATCAAGGAATGACCCTGCCATCATGGAACTCTAGAGGACATGGGTCTTTAAGAAATTCTGAGACCTTGCTGCTATTGAATAAAATGTATTTGCTTGCAAGAAACCTGGCTCTGGGTTTTGGATGGCCACACAATAATACATAGATTGGCTGATCACCCGACCTCGGGGAGACCAAAAGGGGGGCGATGTATAGGAGACAAAACTTGGCTCAATTTGGAGGAATATCTAGAAGGACCCCCGAAACCTTAACTTTTTAGCAGCCACCATAACCAACCCGAAAGCCCAGCAAATTTCAAGGGCGCAGAAAGAAATAGTAACTGTAACCAAGGCCAGCTGGACAGAGTACATTAAAGAATCCTTTCATGGCCCTGAAGGGCCAACCTGGCGCCCCTGAAACAACAAAAGTCTAAAGTATGGGAGCAGGTGAAAACAACAGACCTATTGGCAAGAATCAAGAAATTAAAATCTTCAAGTGCCACGGGCCCCGATGGTCCAAATAATATGATCTTGAAAAGTGATCCTGAGCTATAGGGCAGCATGGTAAGACAACTGTTCACACAGATCTGCCAATCTGGGGTGATTCCGGAGACATGGAAAGAGGTCATCCTGATCCCAGTGTCCAAAAAAGGCGATAGGCAAAGGCCCGAAAACTATCGCCTTCTAGCCATGCTAGACTCTTAGCACCAAGGTATTTGCCAACATCTTGGTGGAACTACTTACGGTGTGGTCAACAGAAAAGGGCATCCTAATTTACCATCAAACAGGGTTCAGAAAGGGTTGTTCAACAGCTCACCCCATCTGGACCCTGTTAACATTGATCTCTGACCTGGACGCGAAACCTGGGATGGCACTGTATGCTTGCTTCGTGGACTACACGTCGGCATTGGCAGTGTAGATAGGGCCAAACTATGGTCCATGCTTGAAGAGTGGGAGATAGATCCCTCCCTTCTATACTTCATAAAAGCTCTCTACGGTGACACGACAGTGAGAATCAGCCTGTCAAAGGAAGGGGCCCTTTCGGATAGTATTCCTACCCGGAGGGGGTTGAAACAGGGATGTGCACTAGACACCTTGTTTTTTAACTTATACCTCTCCATGTTGGCGAGAAGACTGGGGGCAGTCCAGAACACCCCCCGCAATACGGAAACAAGGGGCTGACATGCATTTCATATGCGGACGATGTAGTGATCCTCAACAAAACCAAAGTTGGGTTACAACATTCTCTGATAGCACTATATTCCTTTTCACAAGAGCTGTCCATCAACCCTAATATCAGTAAAACTAAGATCGGATTCGGGGACTCTACCGCTGTTAGCAAGAATGAAAATTGGTGGCTGGGAGGACAAGGAATTGATATCACCAGCAGTTACCACTACCTGGGAATCACCATTACAACAAAGTCTATGGCGTCCTCTATATTAGAGGAAGTAACCAAAAAAGCATGGTGGAAATGGTTAGCCCTAATGAAAACCACCGATGGACAAGGGGACAGAAACACAGAAGCAAAACTCCTTGCCTACAAAATCTCAACTGTCCCAACAATCATCTACGCCTTAGAAGTCTTTCCTTGGAAATGGGTTGCGACAATTGAGAAACTGGAAGGAAAGATCTTGCGCTCAATGTTGATCCTCCCTCCATGCACTCCCGTGCAGGCCATCAGACTAGAACTGCGCCTTGCATCGATAGTTTGATTTAGCAGGCCCAGAGAGTCTATTAGTGGTCACCATCCAACAAGCGAGGAGATACGAATCCAGCAAATGGTTCAGCGAGCTAGAGGCCAGAGCTACAAACTACATGCACAAAATTGGCCTAACGCAAACACCAAAGACATGGTTAGGTTATAACCTGGCTAAAATTCCTGAAAAGGCAAGGACCAACGACAGACTCTGCATTGACCCATCTTGGCACCTTGAGGAAATGTAGAGAATATGCCAAACAGGCTTTTGATTGAAGTAGTCCTTGCCTCTACCTAACAAGGAAGCGATATCCAAGAACAACCAGGTTTATTCTGTCGCTGAGATTACAAACTATCAAGGTGCTGGAAAACATGGGTGCATGGAGGGGCATCCCTCGCAAACATAGGACATGCAGACTATGTGGGAGACACATGATGTGTATAGGCACGTTACAAATAACATATCACAAGTGTTTCAAGGCGCGACGAGGCAGGGAGGGGGAACAAAGGGAAGACTAACAACGATCCTACTAGGCCAGGTGTCATTCAGATCGCGCAAGTGCATGGGTAGAGGGTAAGGGAAAACTGCAAGGGGAAAGGGTGAGGGGAAAGTGCAGTACAGGGTTAGTAGAACAACAAGATAAATAATAAGGGCCAGCTGGTGGCAAGTGCAAGGTAAGTGCAGACAAGTGCTGGGAAGGGGGGCTGTAGGGATACAGAGACAGTCCCGCAGTGCAGGGGTTGCCGGGTAGGCAGTGCAAGGGGAGTGTGGGTGGGCCAAGGACTGAGATCGGTGAGAGTGGCCCAGTTGCAGATTCAGTGCAATTTCAGTCAGGAATTTAGCAGGGGAGAGAAAGCAGAAGCAAAGAGGAAGGTTTTGAGGTGCTTCCTGAACCAGAGATGATTCTCCTCAAGTTTCAGGGAGGCAGGAAGGCTGTTCCAGAGGGAGGCCCCTGTCGTGGAGAGAGATCTACCCCCAACTCGTTGCTTGGAGAAGCGGCTGACCCTGAGGGAGTTGGAGTCGGATGAGCGAAGAGCTCGAGAAGGAAGATATTTAGGAAGAGAGAGTTGAAGGTATTTTGGCCCCAGGCCCCAGAAGGCCTTGTGTATAATGCAGAGGGTTTTGAAATTAATCCTCGCAGCCACTGGGAGCCAGTGTAGAGATTCCACTCCTGGAGAGATACGGTCCCTGGGCTTGAGGCCAAGGACAAGTCTTGCAGTCCTGTTCTGGATGAGTTGCAGAGGGCGGAGCGTAGAGGCAGGCAGATTTAGATAGAGGCTGTTACAGTAGTCCAGCTTAGAGAGAACCAGGGCTCTGGAGACAGTCAGCTTCTGGGGGAAGGAGAGGAAAGGAAGGATACCTCTGAGGAGGTGCAGCTGGCAGTGTGACATCTCAGAGACGTCAGATATGTGAGGAGAGAAGGAGAGTGTGGAGTCGAAGATGACCCTGAGGTTTGTTGCCTTGCAGGTAGGAGCAGGAAGAGGGCCAAGAAAGGCCGGCCAGAGAGCTGCAGGGAAGGATGGAGTGGGTGTGCCGATGAATAGAATCTCAGTCTTGCTGGCATTAAGGCAAAGGTCGTTGGTGGCACACCATTCCTGAATAGCAGACAGACAGTCAGAGATGAGGGAAGGAGAAGAGGAGGCCGAGGGTAGCCTGAAAATGAGCTGGGTATCATCCGCATAGCACTGAAAGTTGGGGCAGAGAGCGGCGATGAGATGGGCAAGGAGTGCCAGATACTGGTTGAACAGCCAGGGAGAGAGGTTAGATCCCTCGGGACACCACAGGTAGAGAACAAAATGTCAGAGAGGAAGGACCCCAGTTGGACCTGGGAGGGTCGATTGGAGAGGAAAGAGGACAGCCACGCCAGAGCCTGACCAGTGATACCCAGGTTATCACGGAGACGGGTGAGCAGGATGGCATGGTTGGGTAGACGAGTAGACATCTTCTAACTCAATATGAAGAACTGGAGGCAGAATATAAACAAGCGTATGAAAAACATAGCAACCCTAAATTGGACTTGTTCTGGAAAGAGCTGTTTGCCGCCAAGTCGTCTGTCTTAAAGAACGCAGCGTTTTATGTATGGGAGTTAATTGCTCAAAAGCTAGCCGAAATAGAGGAAGGAAGTTCTCAGTAATTTTAGAATTGTTGTATACGGGAAAATGTTGTTTATGTAATATGCATTTTAATATGATTGTATTTGTAAATGTGATTATAAAATTGATACTTGATTTTATGTAAGTGCGAAAAAGATGCTAGTCATCTAATAACTCACTATAAAGAAATAAAATAAAAAAGGTATTTTTTATCCTAGCAGGGTCTGGGGATTCACTGGAGAAGCTCTGCTGACTTCCGGCCATGGCCCAAAGTGTTGGCTTGTTCAGGTCGGGTCACTAACAGGAAAGTTAAGGGCAATATCATTGATCTCGTAAAGCTCACCTGAGGGACTCATCAGGGATGTCACCTTTCTCCTGGAATTGCTGCCTTTTCTATGGAGCCATTTGCCCAAAATATGAACAAGTGTATGCAGGGTCTACCTGAGACTGTGCAAACAGCACAGTTTTATGTGCTACTTTGTCCAGACAACTTCCTCCTTTACACACAGCAACTGTCCTGCTCTTCCGCCAAATCCAAAGGGCCTAACATTACCGAACCTATCGACTACCTACACAGCCAGAGGGGAAAGTTTCCCTTTCAGTGGGTGAGCACTGCACTTGCATACATGGGTATTAAACTGACTCCCAATAGGAATACACGATTTAAGCATAACATCCAATTCCTATTTAAGGAGATCATTCAGGATATGTAAAAATGCTCGACACACGCCCCCACCCCCAATAAGAGCGCCCCCACCCCCAATAAATCTCTTAGTCAGGTAAAATGAGTGCATTAAAAATCCGCATAATCTCTTGGCTTCTTTACATTAACAGCAAAAATGTTTTAATGCTAGTTGGGTGGGGGTGTTGGGTAAGAGTTTCACATTGACTCCTTATTCAGCCACAACATCGGGGGGACTGAGGATCTCATGCATTATATGGTATTTGCTGCATCCCAGATGTCTCATATTTTTGATTTGCTACAAAATACGGCAGATGACAGGGGGCCACTTACCTCAGAATCAGGTTTACTTCAGTGTATTATTTGTAGAGTGCACCAAACCCTTGGGTATCTGGGTGCTTGAGCATAGGTAAATGTTACAAGTGCATATGCAAAGAGATAATTAACAAGAGGCTTGTTGACCCGGGTTACAGAATTGGTCAACACGCCCACATCCAGAATAAATACAGAACGGCTACAGCAACTGATGAGTAATTCACGGTTGGCCTATACCATAGAAACATTGGGATAACATGGTTGCAAGCTGGACGACGACCATACGAAACTGCAGTATTGAGACCGGAGCCAGAATTAGGACCACAACCACAAACCTAACACGGGCAACATAAAAATGAATAGTAAGATCAGCACAGTCTAGGAACAGTCGGTGGGTATGCGTGGTGGAGGCAGCAGGAGTTGGAATTAATGTTGCTGGGCAAAGAGCCAGAATTTCACTTTAGATCTAAAAAGGTCCAAAAAGAAGGTTCATCCCTGATGGCTGTAGGGAGGGAGTTCCAGCACTTTGCATCTAGCCCAGGGAAGCTGGAAGCGCCTTCCATTTTAAGTTATATTGGGAATGTTGAGACAGTGCAAGTAAAAGGATCTTGTGGGTCTAGAAGGTTGGTTCCTGGAGAATTTATTTGGAAGCTGATTTTGACATGCATTTATGCGTGATGACTAGCGTGCGCAGAGCAATACAATCCCGCACTAGGAGCCAGTGTGTATCCGGTCTAATGGGAAAGATATGGTTAGATCGTGGGATATTTAGGGCAGATCTAAGAGCATTATTCTGAAGAACCTATAATTTGTTCAGATTGCGTATGGATGAGCCAAGGAATAAGGTATTGCAATAATCCAACTTGGATAAAATCAATGCCCTGGCGAGAGCAAGGCAACTGATGGTAGATTAGATAAGTACAGTTTGCATGCATTGATCAATTTGTTAGTATAAGCTGTAGTTGAGGCTGTAGCATTGACCTGTTTTTTGAGAGAGAGAGTGGAGTCTAAGTAGACGCCTAAGGTTTTGACCTCTTTGGCGACTTTAATGATGTTTCCGTCAATGTTGAATGTCTTGTAACGTGCATCAAGTTTGTTAAGTGAACTTGAGATCCAATGATCAGAAGCTCCGTCTTGTCATTTAGACAAAGGCTGTGGACGGCCATCCACGCCTGAATTTCGAGATAAATTTCACTTAACAATTTGTAATCTGTGTCATAGCAACCAGTGAGCATAATGAGGACTTGGGTGTCATCTGCATAACTCGTGTAGGTGACACTCAAGCTGTCAAGACGATGAAAGAGGAGGTTAGGTAAAATGTTGTATAGCGTGGGTGAAACAAAAGAACCCTGTGGGACTGCACAATAGATGGGTACGGTTGCCAGACATTTGGTCGAAAAAAATTGGTCGACCAGACAAATGGTCGAACCAATTTGATCGAAAACCAAATGGTCGAATTTTTTTTTTTTTTATTTTAATCCTTTTTTTTTTTTTTTTGGGGGGGGGGGTCCCCCCCCCAACCCCCTTTTTTTCTCTAAAAACCCCTTTTTATACTAAACGAAAACCCGAAAAATAAATATATAAATAAAAAAAAAAATTCGACCATTTGGTTTTCGACCAAATTGCGTCGACCAAATTGCAGTCGACCAGTTTTTTTTCGACCAGTTGTCTGGACACCGATGGGTACTGGATCAGCAGAAGCTGTAGGTGCAAAAACCCTAGCAGTTCTGTTCGAAAGAAAGGATTTTATCCAGGTAGCGGCGTTCAGTCAAAATGAGACAGCTATGGTCAAATGTTTGGTGACGATCGGATGGTCAACTAAAACAAACACTGCCGAGAGGTCCAGCAGTAGGAGGATGGACAGTTTGCTTTGGTCTTTGGTTTCATCCAGGTGACAGGAGGTTAAAGAAATGACATCCTCCATTCCCTTCACAAATCTTGTTTTTCTAGTTAAAGTTAGCGGTAAGGGGTCCATTACCACTATGCCAAATCCCGACCTACAATAAAGTTGGTGGCAATTACACCTAGCGATATTACCTCCAGCAGAATTTCCCTCGGGGAGTAATTCCTCCAAGAATCGATGAAATTTACACCACGGCTAATTCCATTGGCAAAATTACCTCCAGAAACCAAAAACCCATTTCTGACAAATTACAAGTCCAAAATCAACGGAATGAACTAAAAACACTACATAGTTACCTCCACCAAAAAGGTGGAGGTACATAAATACAGGTGTCAGAAGTCAAGGCACAGGTGCATCAGGACCATTCGGGAGGAGCACGAAAGGGCCACACCTTCCCCAAACACATATTCAAGCAACAATCAGCCACAAGCAGATGTCAATTATGGGCTCTACAACCTCCTACTACACTTCCAGCAACAGTAGCATGCAAGACCACAGCAGGGAAGGAGACAGGCACCACAAAAGCGCAGGAGACGTGTGCTGCAGAGGGCTTCCATGACTGCCCATCCCTATGGACACTGATGGAGAGTCAATTAGTGACCCCTATATCGATTGGACCGTCTCACCATTAAAGAACTGCTCACCCTGATCCAGGCCGAACTCCAGAGTGCCATTACAATCAGAACTGCCACCAACCCTGCAGAAGCTTGAGTCATTTTTACATTTCAGCAGTACGGGTGGAGTCCAGAACACAGATGGGACACTGCATGGGATGTCACAGCCCACATTCTCTAAGGTGCTGGGCCAAGTCCTGGATGTGCTCATAAGGCATGCCCATCACCCAGGCACTGGTGCATGCAGCAAAGGCACGTTAATACATCATTGCCCATTTCCCCCAATACTATAGCGTCATTGGATTGCACACATGTGGCATTGGCTCCCCCAAGCAATCGTACAGGCATACAGGCAATAGAACAGGCATACAGGAACAAGAAACAGTACCATTACATGAGTGTACAAATGATGTGATGCAGATCTTACAATCAGCCATTGCTGCGCCAGATACCCTGGTGCCACACACAATTCCACGATACTGAGGAACAGCACCCTACCAGCATACAGGGACATAACAGAGGACAGCTTACCTGTCTTGTGGGCAAGTAATAGTGAAACCTGATAACAATAATCACCGTTACAAACACGGGGTATGTAAGGAGTAGCAATGTGCAACAACTGCAAATCCCATCAAGCAACAACAGAAATGCACAGAACAGGCGTAGAACACTAACTGACCCACCCCAGTACACAGACAGTCGACACAGGCCATTCTGCCATGCAAAGCAGCAGAACGCAATCAGTGCACCCGTCAAACCCATGAAAGCATGGTTATGGTACGTACATGACCTCCAGCCACATTCTAAGTGACAAGTGTATTGGTGATGACATTACATTGACAAATACTTGATGCCAGTTGACTCCCACAATGTGAATGACTGCATGTGTGCCATGTTGGTCAATTCCCATCAACCTCAATGCACACAGGGTGCACCCTACATATGTTCTGGGTTTGAGCACATAGGGGTAAACAAATCATGACCAAATACATGTTCCCCGACCCACACACTACCATGTCTCACACAGTCCATTAATGTCTTGTAGATGGCACTGGCTATCCGCAGTTCCCATGGCTGAGGACACCTGTGAGAACCCCAGTACACCACAGGGATAGCCTACAAGGAAGCCGAGGACATGCACTCAGCACACATTTGGATTGCTGAAAGAGATTCCGGTCCCTTCACCACACAGGCGGTGCCCTTATGTAGTCCTGAAAAAGTAGGTAAAACCATAGTCATTTGTGCAATGATACACAACTTGTACACAAAAATGAACATAGAAATGCCTCAGATGAGGACCATTTCCCCACTGCTTTAGATGAGGAAGACGAAGGCGAATACAGGGCACCATAGGACATACGTGGTTATGTGAGCGAAGGACGAATGGTCCGCAGGACCTCATGAGCAATTTCTTCGGACTTGGCACACATGCACCCTATACATGCACTGAATGCACATGTATCAACACCACTGAATAAAAACTGTTTGAATAATCATGATTCAACAGCGTTTAATAATCAAAACAAGTAACTCCCAGCCTCAGCACCATCACCCACTAGTGCTTCCTCTTTTCCCCTTTGTCCGCAGGCTTGGCAGCATGTGATGAATGGCGCTGTGAGCCCCTCAGTGGTGTGCTTGCCAGAGTCCCCTCAGTAGGGGTGGCGGACAGCGAACTCCTTTGCACACTTCCCCAAGGATGTTCCATGGTGAGGTTAATGGCCCTGGCTTCATGGGAGGGCGAAAACTGTTCTCCCAGCTCCCTGACCCTCTGGCTCACAAGACTGGTTGGCATTGCTGGGTACCGTGCACCTGCACAGACGATCTATAGAGCGAGACAAACGTTTTTAAGCATCCTGTATGCAATCCTACATGGCCTTGGAATGTCCTATTTTTTCCTTCGCTATTGCGAGCATCTCGCCCTGCTTCTGCTCAATTCTGTCTTGTCTAGTCTATCCGCGATGGCCTGCAGTGTGGGGGCCGGCACTGGCTGTCACGATTCTAGACGTCCATGGACATCATAATGTGTTGAACATCAAGCTGGCTCAGCCTGCACATCGGAGGAGGACCCCTGTTGGTACTGTAGTGCCCGGCAGTATGACTGATGGGAAGAAGGTGAGTGAAGTGGGTATAGGCTGCATAGGCGTGAGGATTCAGGGGTGAAATTGTGAATGGGCGATTGTGGCTGGCTTGATGTGGGGGATGCTGCTCAGACAGCACATATGTAGTGGCCTGCTGGCATTGTACGCTGTCGTCCACACTCAGGCTCATGTAGGACTCCACAGTTGCCACAGCTGTAGTGGTGTTTGGCCCTGATGTTGGTGGCACAGCTTCCACAATTGGGTCCTGTAGAGGCCTTGTGGCTGTGTCCTTCTCAATAGTGGGTGTGGCCCTAGACAGCAGGCTTCTATGGGGGCCTTTCCTCCAGTGGCACAGTCCCACTCCCTGAACTGTCTTGGCTTGTTGGCTTCGTTAAACTGGTTGATGATGGTTCGGCCACTTCAGGTGTTTCCTGGGTGTCTCGAGTGCTTGTTGGTAGATATTAAAATGTGCGTTAGCACATTGGTGCTTTGGTTCATGGCGTGTCAACATTCACGGTCACTTGTGCTATGTCATCACAGTGTGCTGGACCTCCGGGGGGCGGGGTGGGCATGCATCATGTGTCTGGCAGTGTGTATGTAGCATGCTTTCAATCTGGGCCACCATGTACCAGGCGTGGGGGTACCCTGCTTGGTTCAGACATGCAACCCTCAGACAAGTTCTCCTACAGGGTGTCCTGTCCACATGTGCATCAGGATGGTTGATGCTTGATTTCAGGTAGTGCAGTCAGGTGATTGCTGTGTATTTAGTTGTGTGCAAGCCAAGGTGACCTCATGTCGGGCATGCATTTGACAATGTGTGTCTACATTGAGCATTGCAGTTAATGGGCCTGTGGGTCTGACACACATCCACTGATTTACATTCATGGACATGGGCTTTGCAAATGATTCCATGAAGGTTGTGTTGCCTGTGCATGATTTACCTGTGTGCAGGCAGGGGATACCTGTGATGTGCAACAGGGATTTGCATTGTACCTTCTACCTTGCATTGCAATGGTGATACCTGGCTATGTCATCCTCTCCCCATCCTGCCTGGGCGACATGTAAGGGGGTCATGGCTTCACCGACTCATGTTGGTGTGGCCTGCTGCCTCACATGGACTGTGTATGCCTGCTGGGATTGATGCTTCATGATGGCATGACAGCCTGTGCATTTTTAAATGCCTTTATGGCTGACCATATTTCACTCCGGAACTCACCAGGTCCACTGCTGGCACCTATCTCTGCTGTGCCCATGCCCTCGATGCTCACCATGTTGAGGATTCCAATAACAAGGTCCTCTGAAGGGTGAGAGTTGAAGTGGTCCGACTGTGCCACAACCAGTGGCAGCCGTCTCCCGGCGGTGGATGGATATTAGGCTCCAGATCCTGGCCTTCAGATTGCTCCATTGCCTCTTTATATCCTCCATGTCACGTTGCATATGGCCTCCGTACACCACCTTGTCACTGATCTCTGCCCATATTATGTTTTCCGCTGTTGGCTGGTCTTGCGGTTTTGGGCAATCATAGTTTTCCCGAGTGGGCAAGTACTGTTAGCTCCTGCTCAGCGAAGTTTGGCTTCCAGACACAGCCTCACATCGGGCACCCTGGCTTTGACCTGATATTTAACAGATTGCAATTTCCCAAATGGTCACTGCTTTGCTTCCTTTTGGCGCAAAGATGAATTTCCGCTGGTGGAAAGTCCGCCGGCGGAAATTCCGCTGCCAAACTTGATGGTAATTCCGCTCAATATTGGCAGCAACTCCGCCATGTTCTCGGCTTTTGCCGGAATTTCTGCTGAGCGGAATTACTGTTAGCGCTGTTCTGTGCATGCGCCCGCCAGGTTGTAATACGGCAGAAATTCTGTTGTTCCACACAGCAGTAACGCTAATTTCGCTGAAGCGGCGTTACCGCTGATTTTGGCGAGGACTCGTAATAAGGTCCAAAGGCTTGGAGGATTGGAACCAGGATTAGGCCCACTCACTCCAATCTGGAAGAACCATGAATTTACCAACGGGCAAGAACCCAAAGTGATTTCACCTGACGACTCAAAACACTTGTGGATTGTTCCAACCAGTGAAACCCCTTTAATATTTGAGGAGGCGAAGTGCAAATTTAAATTAAGTGAAGGAGGAAGTTTCAGAACAGCCAAGCACTGCTAGGCACACGCTTTAGAATTTGCCATAAGAAAAAACATAATCAGGGGAAGGATAACTACATTTTCACTGCCTCCTTGACAGAGCCCACTAAAAAGAAAACAGTATTTGACCAAATGGGAGGAGGTGCTAGAAATTGAAATTATGTTGGACTCCTGGCCCCGTACTGGGACCATGGCACAGAAGAGCGCAAAAGGCAGCACAATGAAATAATATTTATATATGATTTATTAAAGTTAGTAGTATACCCCCTAACATCTTAGTAATTGCCTGCTTAACCATTCCCATTTATGCTGGAGGGGGTTAACTCTGAGTCACCTTTGATGGTCCTGTCCCAAATCACAACAATATTCTAGCAAAATGTTGTCTAAGATTCGGGAGACAACGCGACAACAGCTTCCACTGAAACCTTAAATTCTGGTCCTGTGTGCTAGTGATGGGGAAAGAGCTTCTTTTCTATCCGGGCGTTTGGCCATCCTCATAACGCATTCCCTCAATGGAGCCAGCCTCACCTTCACACACAGATGGAAGCACCCTGAAGGACCTTCACTTGTCATGTAGTGGGGGAAGATCTCAGAAACCTGGGCAATGTAAGCAATTTTGAGTGGATCATTGTCCAAATTCTGCAATACCTGGGCCGCTTTTTCTGAATACTGTAGGTCATCGTTCGGCCACACATTCCGGCCCGCTCTGCTGAAACACATGTCCATGCACTGATACTGCTAAGGTTATTGGGCATTTTGTTCACTCAAGTCTAAAAGGAGTCTACATTTCTGATGCATATATTGATCCAGGACAACATTGTAGTAGGTTTCCTATTTCTTTGACTGTTAATGCTCTAATCCTGTAGAGCTGAAACATGACTCAACATTTGGCAGCATTTATACTTGTTGTCATAACTCATCATGTATCCTTTTCATGAAATTGAAGTTGCGGGAAAAAATGTATCTTGGTGAACCGCTGGACATAAAAAAAGGAGGGAAGAGCTGTTTTGAAAACTGGCAACAGCCAATAAACGGAAAGAAATAACAGAAAACATTGGTCCAATAACAAAAAGGTACAGCTAGTGTAACTATTTGAACATACTTTATATAAAGGCATAAGGTCATTAGACATGGAATGTTAAATCTGATCACTGAAAATAACCACAGGCTAAAGTGAGCGGAAACATTCTGGAAACCAGTTTTGCATCAAAAAGTACAACATATATCAAAATTGGTTGAAGCAGGAAACTTTCCGATAGTGTAAAGAATGGCTCAACATTCCTAAAGGAAAAACACCCAGAACCATAAACTGATGCACTTGAGGGGGGTACACAAAGGTCACCACCCAGTGCAGTGTGGGTCGTACATACCGTTCCCCATCTAGGGACTGCAAGTGGAGGCTTACACAAGGATCTCCATATTAAAAGGGCTAACACTAGAGCATCTCACCATCTAAGGAAGGTCTTATTTGACAACCAACGTCCAGTGAGGGGTTTGCACGAGAGTGCCCATCCAGGAAGCGGCTTACACTAAAGTCTTTCTTCGCCTCAGACTGAAGGAGCAGCTAGTGCCGCAGTTTCCGATCAGGAGCCGGCTTCCTCTTAAATTGTGATGCTGTTCTCCACGTTGCTTGGCTTTATGTACTCATACTTAAGCACCAGCCCCTGGTTTCGTTCCTCAATTTCTTGCTCCAGTACCTCTAGTTCCACTTGAAAGTCCTGGATCATCTTTTTCACTTCTTCCTCAGTGAAGTATTGATCCTCATAATAACCAAGTGATATCTGCAGGCAGAATGAAGGGAGAAGCATTTACTGTCACTGAAAAGGGTAGCAGGAGGATTGCGATCACCCCAGGTGGGAAGATGTGATGGGGCACGGGACACAGGGAGAGCTGCGAGACAAACATGCATGTAAAGTCTTGTACGCAGTCCAGTGAGTTTTGTTGGCAGGCCGCTGAGAGTTTTGTAAACTTACTGTCCTGGCACATGGGTTAGCCCTATAAGTAGGCATTTAATTTGGAATATATAGATAGTGTTAACAGTTAATATTTTCATTTAATGGGCTTGTTGCATATTGGTAACTTATATTGAAGTACATGTTTCTTGGATGTGATCATGGTTATAAAGGGATGGGGTGGGAAGGTTTCTGGTGGTATTAAACACAGCCTATGAATGGGGCTGGTGGGCTTGGCCAAGGTTGGCGAGAAACCATGGTAGGTGAATGGAACTGCCAAAGATAACTTGTAGCCTGTAAAGGGCATCTCCTAGCATATCAGCCAGAATTGGTATAAGTGATCTCTATGTGGCAACCTCGCGGGGGGGGGGGAGGCAGTGGAGGCTTGTGCATGTACTTTGCTGTGTGCTTTTCACAGTGCTTTACCCGTGTGCAGAGTGACCACCAATTTCCCCCGCCTGGAAAGCACCCCCTTACCATGTCTGGCTGCCGTCTCCCCAGATGCCATGTGATTGCCATCTGGATGCAGGACTGGCGAATGTCAGGCAGGGACTCCATGATGTACTCCATTGTCACATTCCCCTTGGTGGATGGTGGTGGCTGGCGCATGGAGCACGGCATGTTAGGCACCCAGGCGCACCAATCAAACTGAGGGGATAGAAAGTGTGCAGACAGTTAAACCAATCACCAAGAACCCACCCAGGAAGTCCTATATCTGGAAATGACAGCCTGTCCACTTATCAGCACAATTAATCAATGCTCCTTTCAGCACTACGGATGGTATATTCTTATCCCACTATGTATTATATAGTGCCTTTGGCCCTATACATGTAGGGTACCAGCCCTTCTTCCGATCAGCATTATCAATGGTCAATATTGACTTCAGCCACATGCAGGAGGGGAAATTAGTGACTGGCAGTATCTGTTATCAATGAACAGTACCTTCCTACAGCCCTATGTCAAGGGACAGGAGCCCATCCTACCATCAGCATTATTGCTTATCAGTACCACCTTCAACCTCATATATGGGGTATATCAGGCTTCGTATAACTATCCATACAGTCTGCATTTGGATTTATGCTATTGGAATTAATGCTTATCAAGAGATTATCAATACTTTCTTCATCCATGAAAGAAGTGGTGCAGCCATCCCAGAGAAAGGATCAAGTGTCGCCCACAATGGAAAATAAGAATATATATGTAGATCAACCATAAACGTTAGGAGTCTTCCAATTTTCTCACAACCAGCCTGGTGCCTTAGCCATTAACGTAACTTTACCAAGCCAGGCGACATAGATTCCAATTTTGGTAGTACTATTGAAATAATGTAACTGGAATTGGTCAAGTTCCTTTATAAAAAGATGTTCGGTACCTGCCCCTGGTTGAGTGCTGCATGCTGCGCCGAACATGTGAAGATCCCCATGGTAAGAAACGTGACAAGTTCACCCTTGGACTGGAAGCTGGAGGGGAGGCCTGAAAAGAGAAAGACAAGCAAACAGGCTTCAGAGAATAGCATGTGAGTGAGGAGAGTGGCGCACTTTTGAGTGACGTCTTGTGCATTGGTGCAAATGGAGGTCTCAGGAGTCTAGACATGACCGCATTGAGCTCTCAAGCAGGCAGCGGATGGAAAAGAACAAAAGGGTCCCTTGAGAAACTCAGGCTAAATGATCAGACCACAGAGAAGGCACCGATGCAGAGCAGTTGTAACAAGATATAGCTACCAGGTGCACCTTGGCGGAGGAATGTGCCAACACTGCTTGCACCAGGGATAACTGGTACAGTAAAATGCCCTTTGACAAGGTCCCATGTTGCACACCAAGTAGTAAAATGCTTCCATTCGCTTTTGTAGCAGGCAAGCTAGATGGGGCGCAGTCTTGGAATGGGTGAAACAACATCGTTAATAAACACATCTGATGGGGAAATCCTAGGGTGGGTCTGACCAGTGAAAACCCGATCTGAAACACATGACTAGCACGCTGGGGGCCAGGGAGGAGGGAGAAGGAGCTCAAGTTGCTAGTCACAGGCAAACCTAAGTAGCTAGAACAGCACAAGGTAACGCAATTACAGGGTGATAGGTCTACCCAGTGTGACTGCTGGATTGGCATGAGCCTGTGTACCAGTCACAGGGTCTCCCGTGCCCATCGGCAGGTGGCTGTGGGAAAGGAACACTGGAGACAGTGGCGTTCCTGGGAGACCCAATTAGTTTGTATGTGACTGTGCTCCCAGGAGGTGGCCAGCCTTTGGAGTATCCACCACCGGACTTATGAAGGTCGCCATCTAGCATGTACCAGGTGAATGTCTCCTTTCCCACCAGAAGCAGGGCATCTCGTGTCCCATCCTTAATGGTGCTGACCAATGGCAGCGTGTTCAAGTTCCGGCGGTCAGCACAAATGTTATTTTACTAGTTACTAATTGTTCAGGGGGCCGGAGAAAGAATGTGGCACCACATTGTGAAGTGACGTGCTGGGATGGTATTAAACTGTTTGGTCCAATTTCATTTCACGAACATATGTTTGACCAGTAAGGATACGACACACAATAGCCGATTAACTTGCTGGGAAAACGTAGAGAATGAGAGCATGCTAAATTGCAAATGTTTTAATGACTTCCGTCTATTTTGTTTTATGGGATAAAACTAAGGACCACGGTGCTCTCAGATTCCAGCTCTTTTAGAGCAAACTTGTTCCACTGTTCTGTTTGATTTGTGCTTGCCTGACTGTAATAAATAGCGTTGCTTCTTGCCTGTTATGTGCTCCTTTTTGAGTACGTGTTTTTTATGGTATGAGCTGGGGCCTCCAAAAAAATGTACTCAGAGGCCCCCCCCTGAGTAAATTTCTTGGAGGCCCCAGCGAGATACTCTGTTCTACCGGTCAGCCGAGGGTATTCAGGCCACCCTGCCCGGTGGCGTAGGTCCGGCGATCGCAGACCTGATCAAGGCACATACTGAGGAGGCCCTGCATTTTGCGGTCTGCCTGGTCATGAGCACCGCCCCACGCTCAGCTGGAGAAATTAGCACATGCTGGAAGCTTGGTGCCAAAGGGACTCGAGAGTCTCTAGGATAGGAGGCATCCTCAAGGAGGGAGGACGATCGGTCAGAGTAGTGTAGACATTAGTGTGCGTCACCCATTAGGGAGTGGACGCAGGTGTGAGCACCACTGCATTACAGCAGTAGAGGTGCGTAGTGTGTGGCGAACCTCGTTAGACAGGAGTTGCGTGTAGAACCGGCGATTGTATATTTGCGTCATTGAGGGAAGAGTTGTGTCATGCATTATTGTTTTGAGGATATAGAAAGGAACAGAGAGGAACACGCATGCAGTAGTTGGTGTCGTCTTATTGTGTGAAGAGTAGACACCAGGAGGCACCTCATGTAAATAGGGTGCTTTGCTTTCATTGCAGCGGGTGTGTGTGCGCACAGACGGTGCAGAGGAGGCATGGTGCACAGACTTGCATTAACATAGGTACCGGTGAGCCCATGGAGAGGGCTGGTGGATACCAACACTGAATGAGTTGTTGCGCCTGTGGAGGGAGCCAGTGTGACGAGTGGAGTGTCTGGCTGGGCCTGTGGAGTAGGCCAGAGTGAACGTTAAGGAGTGAGAGAGTGTGATGGGGGGGGGGGGAATATAGAAACACATGGGTAGACAGGCAAAAAAGGAAGGGTGTAATCAGGAAATAATGGCTTGTATGAATAGTCCGCTGGATTCCTTGTGAAGCAAATTACCCCAGTATCGTGAGAAATTATTAGAATACAATTTTCAAAGCATTCAGGAGACTGCAGGTCAGTGCTTCCATGCATGGCCAAGGGAAGGTACATTTGACAGTAAAACTATAGAAAATACGTTCTCATATTTGTTAACCAAATACAAGGGCTCCAAGTTCAAGAGTAGACAGAACGTATTGGGGCTCTAGAAGTTACATGGGGAAATTAAAGAGGGAAAATGGAAAAAGACAGACTGTGGAAGGAAGCGGACCAACCTGTCCACCGGCACCTTACGGGTTATATCATACATTACAACCAGCAACAGTTTATACCAACCCTCAGCTAGACACTATGGGGGGTGGGGGACCATGGGAAAATGACAGGAGCAAACGATAGGGATGCACAAAGAGGAAATGCACACACAGAACGGAAATATCTAACAGACGTAGAAAAGAAAAAGCCCCCACAAGTGAATGTGCTATTCAATGAAGCTGAATGTGTGATACAGAAGAAAGTAAGGGGTGGACAAAGGAGACTGGCTACCAGGGAGAATACAATTTAAATTTGACGAAGAAGGGGAATAAGAAAGTCAGATAAATGCAGATGAAGGGGAGGATGCATCATTCCACGAAGGACTATTAGGGGACGAATGGAGTGATGGGGATAGTGACGAATGGACACCCGACAAAACAAGAATAAAGTTACAGGGTCTGGTCCACCTCTCTCCTCAGCAGGGTGGGAAGAGTGAGAATGGGAAAATGGGATTATGAGAGACTACTAAAGGGGGAGGAATAGGACCCAAGGCACAAGTAATGCCCTTACTGCAGAAGGGGAAAAGTGGTGCGCTTTATGTACCATGGCAAACAATGGATCGAGACAACTTAATATGTAGATGCCTCCCTCGTGGCCTGGGCCACTAAAGGATACAGGCACTCGAGAAAAAGACAGCGGGGGTGAAAATTGGCAGTTGGGGATATGAAAGGTTTATTTGCTGCAATCACTGCCAACAGACAGATAAAATATGGAACCAGGCAGGTAACAAGGGAGTACAATTAAGCACAAATGCTCATACCGGGACCATGTTCAATAACTGACGGGCCCATGTGTGGCAGGTCCTGAGGAGTATGTAGCTAGACAGTTATGATGTGGGGACAGTAATGGCCCATAAAATGATGGGCGAGGAGAATCCAGAAGACTATATAAAGCAAGTACAAGACCTATGGACACAAGAGATATGCATGCATACACCTGTAAAATGGTGGGCATAGAAGCCAAAGGCTGGCCCGAAATACAAGCAACTATAGTACAGTATTGCAGGCGAAACAAGGAAGTGAGAGACAGGCAGCGGAAAAATGCTGCCAGGGCAGAAAATAAATTGGTGCAAAAGAAACTGGCAAAAAATACCATGGAGGGGGTGATGCATGTGTCAGATGCTGCTGCAGTGGCGCCAGCACCACAGGGAGAATTTCCTGTGGAGAACATACCGCAGGAAATTAAATGCAAGGGGGGATTCTACCCAGTGGGAAGAACGTACCCACCGCATGGGAGGGGGGATATAGAGGATTTGGATATAGGGTTTTCGGGCCATGTTACTTATGTAAGAATATGGGGCTTGTGGTGAAAACCTGCCCATTCGTGCAACAGGCTAAGGCACAGGCTATCCAAGCAGCACAGCAACAAGGGATCAGCACAGCAACAAGGGATCAGTACGGCACAACCACAGTGGCAACGGGTGCAGCTTCTCCCATGGCAAACACCACAGGTACAGGCATCCCTGCACTAGGGAGGTGCACCAATACAAGTGGGTACTGGTGACGGTGGGACAGCAACCCCAACTGGGACCCAACCATCAGTGGTGACAACAGGGACAACCGTAGTATTAGGACAAAACGTGGTGCCCTACCATACTGTAGTAGGCATTGTAGGAGGAAACACTTTCTCACCAAACAGCATGCAACAATATAGGGCCCCAAAGTCTGAGTGCGTCTAGTCCTAGAAGTAACTGACAACCACGAAGAGGAAATCTAGGTAGCAGTGAAAATAGGACACAGGAGCAACAAAATAAATCCTGAGTCAGAGATGGGGGGATTCCCATTATCCAACAAGGTAATAGATATGCAGGGCTTCTCTGGGGTGGTAGTCACAGTTCCAGTTACAAAAGATTAGCCACTGACAATAGGAACACAACACCTCGTAGCACCATTATTATACCTAAAAGATACTCTTATCAATATTCTATGGAGAGGTTTGCTCAGCAAACTAAATGCCACAATTTCATTATTCACTAGAAGGGGGTGGTGTGCACTACGCCTGGCATTTACTATGCCCGGATAGCAGCACACGCTCAGAGCACCATGTGAGCACAACCATTGTACCCGGACATGTTCCTGTGCAGGGTTGAAATCCTGTGCGGGGTCCCAGCAATACAGGGGAAGGTGTTCCGATTGTCTTCAGAATTCTTCTTCATACCACAGTGTCAGAAGGAGGACTTGAAGTGTTACACCTGGAGGAAGTAGCGATACGCAAAGATATGGTGATATTGTGTGGGACGAACAGAGACAATATGGAATGGTGCACGGTCCTGTGCATCGACCCAACACGGACAATTCCAGGAGTATCAGAAGAACAACTGTTCTCCGATGAAGAAGGGGAAGGAGAAATGGTTTTCTAGATACAGATACCGTGCCCGGTTCAAATAATGGAAAAATTGGTACCCATCCTTAACACAGCTTGTGAAAAGAGAAAACAGACAGATAGAAATCTCAAAAAAGTATGCGAGAAGTTATGGACCAAGGGCCCCACGATGTAGGCGTACTGAAAGAGGGAAGGGCAGTGAAAATAAAACTGAGTGAGGGGGCACTATTGCCCCGAGCAAAGCAATACCCATTTTCCAGAGAAGCGGATGAAGGGATAGACTCCATCTTACATGAATTATGGCAGTAGGGCATCATCCAGACATCCACCTTGCCATGTAATACAGCGTTATACAAGATAAAGAAAACCAAGGGTGGGATGTGGGGCTTTATTCAGGATGTGCGTCCACTGAATGATGTGATCGAGGCAGAATTTCCTGTAATTCTGAACCCTGCCACAATATTGTGCAATTTCCCGACATAGGCGAATTGACCTGATGAATGTCTTCTTTTCCATACCTATGCACCCAGACTCAAGATACCTAACCGCATTTACGTATCGTGGAACCAGATCCGAGCACACTCATTTACCACAAGGGTATTGCGAGTCACCCAGCATTTTCAACAGGGTGATACAGATGGACCTGTGCAACGTACAAGCACCAAGTACAGTGATTCAGTACACTGAACATTTGTTGATATTCAGTGAGCCAGAAGAAGAGCGTAGAGCAGATTTTGACACTGCATGCAGAGAAAGTATACAAGGTGGACAAAGCAAAATTACAATACTGCCAGGAAGAAGTTGTGTACCTGGGACAAATAATATCTATAGATGGGTGCAGGATAAAGCCAGTAAGTGTACAGGCTATTAACTCAACCGCCTGCACCACGTACAGAGAAGGAGATACAGAAATTCCTGGGACTATGTACTTACTGCAGAGCCTGAATGTTTGATTAGTCCTCGTACACCAAATCCTTATTACAGGGCTTTAAGGAGGCACATAAAAGAAAAGAGGGAACCAAAATGGACATCTGAAATTAAGGAGAGTGTCACAGAATTGCAAGATGCACTGGCCCACACACCAGTGCTGGCCACCCCGAATTACAAAGAATAATTATATCTGTTTTCACAGTCAGATGGCTCAGTGATGACAGCTGTCCTTTGCAAAAGAGGCCACAGGGACATCAACCAAAGGCCTATTTCTGTGGTCTCTCGACCCAGTAATGTAGGGAAACTTCCTTGTGAACAAGTGCTTGCAGTTGCCACGTTTGAAAAAAAAAAAAGAAAAAGCTGCCACTATAACCATGGGGTTCCCCGTAGTATTGTATGTAGAGCACTCACTATTCGTCATCTTTGAGAAATGCAAAAGCACATTGACAACACAAAGCGCATCAAGGTATGAGGTCATATTAACAACCTTAGCGATAGAGGTGGTAAAGTGCTGAGTGGTCAACCCAGTCATCTATATAGTAGAACCCATACAGGAAGGAGATTACAAGCACGACTGTGCTGCACACATGGACAGAATGTAAGGGAACATACAGGTAAAGGAAGAAGCAGCAGCAGCAGGGGCTGATATGGTCTGTATGGACGGGTCATCAAGTATTTACCCAGAGATGGGAAGACGACATAATGGTGTGGCAGTAGTGTCCTACATAAATGGGAAATATGTAATAGCATCCCAACAATGGCTACCTTCACATTATTTATCCCAAGCAGCAGAGTTAGTGGCAATGATAATAGCACTAAATATGATGGAAGGACATGCAGCTAACATCTTTTCTGACTCAGCCTATGTCAAAACAACAATAAATTGGGAATTAGCCCGATGGGAAAGGAGGGGGGTTCAAAAGGAGTGATGGGTCCACTCTGCAACATGCAGAATTGCTCCAGCAACTAATTCAAGCCCTAAAAGTACAAATGGAGGTGGCCATAATAAAATGTGCTGCCCACACAGGAAGCCAATATATGATTTCACTGGGGAACGAAATGGCTGATGTGGCAGCAATAAAAGCATATACGCCTGAGGAAGTATTAGATCTCCTTAGGAAGAGGAAATATTACCACTTATGGCAGCAGAAAGGAAGGTGGGTGGCAAGGAAGAAAGAAGAGTTTTAACACCATGCCCATTGTCCAAATAATAGAATTACAAGGAAAAGGATCTATGGACAAGGAGGGGATTCTCACTTTCTCCTAATGACCTGATTTAGTGACAAAATAGCACAGGGAAGCCGGAGATGCCCAGAAAATTATTAAATGTAGCATTAGAACAGCTGCACTTTCCCACTCGCACATCGAAAGAGTATAGCCTCAGAACTGGATGAAGGGCGGTGTGTGCCAAACTTGCATGAAAGAGCGGCTTAATTTATGGAAAACTGCATGGGTTGCCAACAATGGTTGTCTGGTCACAGCTTGAAAACACTGAAAGGAACCATACCTAGGCCGGAAAGGCCCTTCTTGCACCTGCATATTGACTATGTCGACATGCAAGAAAGATGTGCCTCCTGTAGGTACCCCATTGTGGTAGTCTGTCCATTCTCACATTGGCTTGAGACGGGACGCTGTGCAAAGTATCAAAGTATGACACGAGATCTTCCGCAACATTTTTAGTAGGGGAAGTGTTCCCAAAATATGGGGGGGGGGGTGTGAAGAGATAAGATCGGACAATGGTTAGCACTTCGCTAACAACCTTTTTAAGGAAATAACGTGCCTATTCGGGATAAAACACACGCTTTGAACAGTGTAGTGGCCGCAAGCAAACAGGATTGCATAGGTGCTCAATGGTTTACCAAAGGAGCATTTAGCCGAGCTAAAATCTACCTTATGCCAGAATTGGCTTTCTTGCCTCCCTCTTGCACTTTTTGCTCTACAAAACGGACCCAGTGCGGATCATCACCTGACTCTGCACTAAATTGTAATGGGTAGGAGGATGTATGTGCCTGTCCTCCAACACGTTCAATTTTGGATGCTAACCCTAGCTCAGAAATGTGATGAAATTAAACAATACTTAATTGAGATGATGAATGTGCTCCGCTACATCTCCCGCCAGGTTCAGTGACCAACAAGTCGGCCGACCAACGTTGATGAGAACACACAAACACTTCAGAGGGAGGACTTTCCGCGAGCACAACCTTTTTATCCTGGTGGTCGAATCCTGATCCAAAATGCAGTAATAAAGTGGAAAGAACCCAGGTACTGCTGCCCTACGAGGTAATTTATTCGACCCACATGGCAGTGAACATCAAAGAATGACGAGCATGGATTCACCTTTCAGACGTACGCAAAGACACCAGCAGCACGTCAGAAAGAGAAAGCAGCACCTGATGGGGAGTATTTATGAACTTACATTATTATTTACGACAGCACGGCTCTTTAGAAGGGCTGCAATTGAAAGACGAGAGGGGAACGAGAACACTAGGGGGAATGGGGTTAGAACAAAAAGTGCTCTAAATATAATAGGGATTGGGTTGCGTTTCTTTTTTCCCTCTTCTCCTCTGGTTTTTGATACCAAGGAGCTACACAAGCCCACCTGCAGATGGTGGAGGAAGGACACGCTCAAGGCGATGCATATCAAGTATTGCAGAGTACTACAATGCAGAAGGGGAGGGAGGAGACCGGACATCAGAAAATGTCTGGTATAAGGAGATGAAGAAAGCGGGACGAAGCGGCACCAATGGCACATGCTAGGTACACTACTCATCCCACGCCTAGCGGGGACACTAAAATACTTTTTACCACAAAAAATTACGGTTGAGGAGGAAGGTTGTCTGAAGCATATGCCCTTGTGCAAAACTACGGGAATGTTCCAGGGGCTCACAGTGGAAGTGAAATGGATAGATTAAGGGAAGGAGGTTTAGGAGTATAAAATTCTATACAGATGGAATGCATGGATTGGGGAGAAAAAACCAAGCACACAGGATTTGAATATAAAACCAAAGGGGCACATAAAGGAAAGCAGGTACTTGTGACCCATAAAAAGGATACTGTGAAAGACCTCAACCAGACATGATGTGCCATGGTGCCATCCCTGGCACTTGGTGCAGATCCAGATGGAAAAGAGGGATGGTACAGTGTCGGGCAGAAGGGCTAGTGGTGTTTTAACGGAATGTGGTGAAAAATATAGATGCATGGTGTAGGAAGATATGGAACAATAATGCCCATGATTTAACTTGGATAGATGAAAACCGTTGTCCAGTCTACATAAAACCAGTTACACAGTAGTACTCTGTGTTTCAGATCAAATGGGTCATTGGTGCTGGGGATGAACACCAGCTACAAGAGGACGATTGGCATTGCGGTGCTGCAGAAGAGGAAAGAGGTGTGATGGACTTGTGGGGGGCGTGTGGAACAAAAGCATATGCCCAGCTGCTACCAGGCTTGAAAGGTATGTGCACTGGTGACCCTCCACGGCCCTACTTTGGTCGTGCCTCACACAGATTTGATACCATTCGACAAACCATCATAGCAAATGATATAGATGAGGAAGAGGTCGAGTGATTATCGGCAGAATCGGCCAAGAGTTGGAGGACATTCCGCCCCATCTAAGATTGTTCAACAAGGCGTCAGTGTTTTTCATCTCTTTCCTGCTACCTAAAGTGCAAACTGCAGCCAATGCAAAAGGCTGCAGATAGCCAGGTATAAGTTGCTCCAATTGGCTAATGCGACTGAAAAAGGACTGAATGCGGTCTGGGAAGAACTTCAAGCATTATGTTTGATGGCTCTCCAGAACAGATATATTTTGGACCTCATGACTGAAATGGAAGGGGGCGTGTACCACAAAACTGTTAGCACCTGCTAATGATGCAGCAAATGGAACACTTGGAGTCTGTCGAACAAATCAAGGCAATACACGAGAAAAATCACGAGGGACAGGATGTTACATCAAGAACCTGGTTGGATGCACTTTTTGCTTGATGAAGATGATGTGGAAATAATATTCATGGCACCACTGCAAGATTTAGAAGAACTACAAAGCGCTATGGGGAGAATGCTCACCTGATGGCACAAGGATCCTCATTTTTGGAAAATATGTAGAGGGGTATGAAGGAAGAGACATAAACAGGGTCACACGGGTGTGGGTGCACAAGAAGAAAGTTAAGGAAATTAAAGGTAAAGAAATGTCGAAAGATCGATCGAAGGGGGGAAATTTACTAAAGGTGCTAATTCAGTGCCAGATAGGGGGGGGGTGCATCTACCAGCCCCGTGAGTAAGGAAGGGGGGTTATGAGGGGATGAGGTGATGAGGCACTTGCCAGTCATAGTCCCCTTACAAAAAAAAAAGCCCTTACTGGGAAGGACAAGCATAGAGATGCATAGCATGAACCAACAGCCCAAGCGATTTTATGTAAAAATAGCACAAGAATGGGTGAAACACAACATTAATGAACACATTTGATGGGAAAATCCCAGGAGCGGGCCCGCCGAGGGAAAAACTGAACTGAAACACATGACTAGCACGTCGGGGAACAGGGAGGTGGGAGACAGAGTACAAGTTGCTTGTCACAGGCGAACTGAAGCCACTAGAACAGCACAATGTGACACAACTACAGGGTGGTCTACCAATCCAGTAGTCACACAGAGTAGAGGGAAGTGGATCCAAGAAAGTGTACCAGTCCCATGCAGATTGGCAGGTACTGTGGGAAAGGGACACTGGAGACAGTGGTGTTCCTGGGAGAACCAATCAGATGGTAAGGGACTGTGCTCCTGGGGGTGTCCAGCCTTCAGAGTATCAACCACCAGACGTGAAGGTCGCCATCTAGCATGTACCATGTGAATGTCTCCTTTCCCACCAGAAGCAGGGTGTCTCATGTCCCATCCTTAAATGTGCTGACCAATGGCAGTGTTTTAAAGTTCCAGTGGACAGCACAAGTGAACAAGTTACTTTCTTACCTGGTAACGTTCTTTCGATGGGATGGTCCGACGACGTATTCTATATCTATAACATGTAATCACCACAGCTGTGCTGCTTCGGAAACTTGGCGTCTGCGTCCTGCGTCGATGACGTCGATGCACCGTCGTCGAGGACCGCGTCCGACGTCATCCGATGTGATAAGTAGGACGCACGACGCCCGTAGCCTCATTTGTAGTTTTTTCCCCCAGAACGTGTGACATTAGCCAACTGCCAGTCAGACACAAAGCCTTGCGGAATGTAAGCTGCAATCGCAAAAGAAATTCTGCAGCGGGGAAGGCAGGGAGGGAGCGATATGGAATACGTAGTCGGACCATCCCATCGAAAGAACGTTACCAGGTAAGAAAGTAACTTGTTCTTCGAGGGGATTGGGTCCTCCGACGTATTCCATATCTATGACAGACTCCCAAAGCAGTACCAGAGCAAGGAGGAGAGGAAAGAATTTAGAATCAAAATTTAGAATTGTCAATCAAATAGCAGAGCAAAGGACCGCCTTGCCAAAAGCCAGGTCCTGTCCTCGGATGGAATCGAGGGAATAGTGACTTACAAATGTATGTACTGAAGCCCAGGTGGCTGCATCACAGATGTTGCGAATAGGAACACCCCTCTGCAGGGCAGTAGATGCAGCCATACCCCTGGTAGAATGGGCCCGCAAGCCAGCCAGTGGGTCCTTACCCGCCAAGCGGTAACACTCCGAGATGGCCAAAATAATCCAGCGAGACAAAGTCTGTTTCGTCACAGCTTTTCCCAAACGCTTTCCAGCATAACCAATAAAGAGTTGATCATTCACTCTGACCCGGGACATGCGTCAAACATAAAAGCTTAAAGCTCTCCTAGGATTCAGCCTATGGAGCCTCTCCTCTTCCTTACCAGGATGCGGAGGAGGATAGAATGCCAGAAGAATAACCTTCTGGGCCAAATGAAATTCCGTCACTACCTTCGGAAGAAAAGAAGGACGAACTCTAAGGACAACCCTGTCCTTGTGAAATACAGTGAAGGGTGGCTTAACTGAAAGTGCCTGTAACTCACTCACTCTGCGAGCGGAAGTAACCGCAACCAAAAACACAGTTTTCAGAGTTAACAGCCTCAAAGGGCAAGAATGTAAAGGCTCAAACGGAGCACCCATAAGAAACTTAAGAACAAGGTTTAAATCCCAACCGGGCACCAGGAAAGGTGACGGAGGGAACAAATTAATGAGCCCTTTCAGAAACTGAAATTAAAGGGATTTTAAAGTAGGAACACTCTTCAGACGAGCGCTTAAAGATGGACAGCGCTGCCAGGTAACCTTTAATGGTACCCACTTGCAAGCCCCTGTGGGCCAAAGAAAGTAAAAAAGGACAGAACCATGGGGATATCACATGCAAAAGGATCCACATTCTGAACTCTGCACCAGTCGCAGAACTTACGCCAACGGCAAGGGTACAGAGACTTTGTTGCAGGCCTTCGGGCCGAGAGCAACACCTCCATCACGTCTTCAGGGAGGTCCCAATCCTTATACCTCAACCTTTCAGAAGCCAAGCGTGAAGGTTGAGGGATCTGACCTCTGGATGGAGAACCTGACCCCCCTCCCGTGAGAGCAGATCGTCTCGGTAGGGAAGACGACGTGGAGGGCAGATGGACAAGTCGAGAAGGTCCGGGTACCACGTCCTCCGAGCCCACGCCGGAGCAATGAGGATCATCCGGGAACCGAACTTCCGTAACCTCCGCAGCACTTGCGGGATGACGGGGACTGGAGGAAACACGTACAGCAGCGGGAATGACCACTCCACCACAAACGCGTCTCCTAAGGCTCCTTTTGGAGGAAATTCCCGTGAGCAGAACCTCTCGCACTTCCGGTTGACACTGGAGGCGAAGAGATCCACTTGAGGGGTCCCCCAAAGGGCGAAGATCTCCAGGAGAATCTCCTGAGCCAACTCCCACTTGTGAGAGATCGTGCTCTGCCTGCTCAGAGCGTCCGCCGTCACGTTTTCTTCTCCGGCCAGATGAACTGCCGAGATCGAAACTTCCTGCTGGATGGCCCAGAACTCGAGCTGCATCGCCTCCCTGCACAGAGGAAGTGACCCCGCCCCCCCTTTTTGTTGAGGTAGTGCATGGCCACTGTCAGGATCAGGACATTCTTTCCTCGCACAGTCGGCAGAAAAGTCTTCAGGGCTAGCCTGATGGCCCTCAGCTCCAACAGATTGATATGGAGTCTGGACTCCGATGGAGACCAACGACCGCTGACTGTCAGCCCATTGGCATGAGCTCCCCATCCCGTGAGGGATGCATCCATCACAATCGTCACCTCCGGCCAGGGAAGCCAAAATGGAGCCCCCTTCATCAAGTTGCCTTCGACGGCCCACCACAGAAGGTCCTGGGCAACTGAGGGCGGTACCTGAACCAGGTCCGACATCCTGCCGGAGGACTGCGACCATTGCATCTTGAGTGCCCACTGCAAAGATCTCATCCGCAGGCGAGCCTCTGGCACCAGAAGAATGCAGGATGCCATGAGGCCGAGCAACCTCAAGAATTCGAACGCTGGGAGCGTCTGGGCATGCTGAAACTTGTGCACCATCTGCTGAATGTGAAGAGCCCTCACCTGGGGAGGAAAACACTGCCCCAGGGAAGTGTCGAGCACTGCTCCGATGTACTGGAGCCGCTGTGTTGGCGTCAAATGGGACTTCTTTAAATTGAGGGAGAAGCCCAGCCTGTGAAGGGAGTGGCAGGTGACGGACAGATGATCTAGGACTTGCTCGGGAGAGCTCCCCCTGATCAACCAATCGTCCAGGTAGGGGTAGACGTGAATCCCCCCTTGCCTGAGATGCGCTGCCACCACCACCATGAGCTTGGTGAAAACCCTTGGGGCGGAGGTCAATCCGAATGGCAGGAACCGAAACTGAAAGTGCGAGTCGCCAACCGCGAACCTCAGGTACTTCTTGTGCTTGGGATGGATCGGCACATGGAAGTAAGCATCCTTGAGGTCGAGAGACACCAACCAGTCCTGAAGCTGAAGGACTTGAGAGTAACCATCTTGAACTTGTCCTTCCTGAGGAGTTTGTTCAAACCGCGCAAGTCCATGATGGGTCTCAATCCCCCGTCTTTCTTCGAAATCAAAAAATAAGGGGAATACCATCCCTTGTTCCTCTCCGCTACAGGCACCAGTTCGATGGCGCATTTCTCCAGCAGGGCTTGAATTTCCTGCGCAAGGAGCGGATCCGGACTCTGCAAAGAGGTTCCCCGGTGGATTGTCGCGAGGCCTGTGCCGAAAGGGAAGACAGTAGCTGTGGGTTATGATCTCCAGAACCCACACATCTGAAGTAATGGCACGCCACTCTACAAGATGCTGCGCCAGCCTTCCTCTAACCGGCGAACCATGGGACATTGCCTCATGAGGGAGTGGTAGCGGCTGCGGCGTTACCCGAGGGTAAAGAGGCAACTGCCCGAGCGGCCTTGGCACCACGGGTACTCTGTCGTCCACCTCTGGTAGCCCTTCGTTGGCCTCTTTGACTGCCAGCTACTCTCGCTTTACTGAAGGACGAGTAATAGTGAAAGGAACCACCCCTCCATTGATGTCCCCTAGGACGAAAAGGCGGAGGTTGGCGCACTGCAGCGTCCAACGACTTCGCTGAAGCTTTTGAGGTCTGCAACCTCTCAAGGCTCTCGTCAGCCTTGCTGCCAAAAAGGTGTTCACCGTCAAAGGGCATGTTGAGGAGCCGAGACTGCACATCAGGAGCAAACCCCGACTTACGCATGTTTGCGTGGTTGCGGATCACGGTGCTCATCATCATGACGCATTCAGCCAAGTCCAAACCCGACTGAACGGACTCACACATGGCATCCTTACCATCCTGGACCATGGCAAGGAAACCATCCCATTCGTCACCTTCGGGAATATGTTCAGCCGCTAACGCAACACAGTTCCACAGAGTGTGTGTGAAACGGGACAAGGCACAAATTGAGTTGGCCGCCTGAAGCGCCATACCACCAGAAGAAAACACTTTCTTCGCCCAGCCATCAAAACGTTTGTCGTCCCTATCAGGAGGGATGGTAGGGTACGACGCCTGCTTTGCCGGGGCCGTGGCCGCCTGCACCACCAAACTCTCCGGAGTGGGGTGCCTGGTCAAGTAGCAGGGGTCGCTACTGGCTGGACGGTATTTTCGCGACAAGGACCTGCCCACCGCCGGGAGACTCTCCGGAGCAGTCCAAGCCGCCGCCACCCTTCTCTGTAAAGCCATATGGAACGGCAGTACCGGGTCAGTTGGGGGACCAACTTCAAGGATGTCCGTGAGATCATGCTGCACTAACTCCCCTGGGGGAGCAGACCATCCCAAGTACTCAGAAACCCTAGCCATAAGGCGTCGGTACGAGGAATCGGCATGAGAGCCAGGCTCAGGCCTACAAAACTCCACCTCCGGAGAGGTGTCCAGTCCACTGGCATCGTGTCCAGTCCACTGGCATCATGCAGTGACTGCCCCAAATCGTCAAACTGACTATGGCCCGAGACAATTTCTGAACCTGACTAGGAACCAGGCCATCAGAATCCTCATCCGCCTCTGAAATATGTTCCAGGTGGCGAAAAGGCGGCATGCAAGAGTGCTTGCTCTTAACCAGAGCCTTCCTAGGGGGTTCACCCGTGCCACGGGGTACCTCTGACACCCCGGCCTCGAAAGGCGTCGAGTGAATCGGCGCCGGCGTCCAGAGAACAGGCATCGGCGCCGAGAGGATTGGCGTCGAGTAAATCGGCGTTGACGTCAGATGCAGTCGACACAGTCCTCGAAGCCGGAGCTCCGAGCGTGTCCTTCGACGACCTGAGCGTCGACGGCTTCGACGACTTCCTCGGAGCCGGAGCCTTGAGAAAGCCGGTCGACGCCTCAGACGTCGATGTCTTTCTCGAAGACACCACAGGTGCACACGGTCTCAAACGCGTCGAGGACCGGGACCTGGAACTGGTACGTCGAGAACGAGTCCCCTTGTCCGAACGGGACCCCTCCCGTGACTCGTGCCGACCGCTCTTGCGAGCGGTGTCTCTCGACCTCTCACGACCAACCCCACTCGAGGGCGCGGACGGCTTAGTACCCTGTGACTCGAGAATCGCCAGCATTTTCTTCCCGAAGGAAGCCCATTCCTCCGGCGTCGCACGGCTGGTGGGGTAAGCGACGTGCCGGGCAGAGTCCTCCGAAGAGGACCTGGAAGACGACAAGATTTGGTTACTTATAGGTCAGTGAAGAATGCAAGAAGAAAATGGATTACAATGACATTAAATTCAATAAGCGCACACTATCATAGTTTAAATGAAATCAAACTATGTTTGTGGCTCATCCTATTTAGAAAAAGCATGTTCCCATCAAATTAAGGATATAGAATTGTTTTAATTTTTTTTTTTTAAATGTTCTTTTCAAATTGTTATAGTTTATTAAACTTTTCATATACAAAATAATAATTTAAAAAAATCCCTGAATATAATGGAAGTACAATGAAATTAATGGAAATTAGACACATGCCTCAAAAATCATCCTATCAGTTTAAAATGTTAAAGATAATGGCAATTTACCTTCATAGGAGGGTGAGAAAGATAATACAAGTATAATTATACCCACTCATGAACTCCTTCCACAGCAAGGACCCAGGTAAGGTTAGCATCACCCCCGCTGAGCTTAACACACACCCCCTTAGAGATGACAGTGAAGCATAGTCGCATAATAGGTGCCTTACGGTTTACAGTTCCCGCTCACCGCAAAGATGGCATTCCCTTCTGGCTCTTGGTAGATGGTGCCAGGCCCCCTAATTTCCCTTGTTCTAGAGGTATTCCATTTCAGTTTTAGATAATCCCACACCAAATAGTTGCCCACAAATTGTTGAATATATGTGGGAGTATATTTTCTTGTCAAGATGTAAGACGCATACTCTGTAACAGTGTGTTTAGTACTCAAATTCACTAGAGACTGTTCTTGGCCATATCTAACAAGAATGGCTTTCATAGTTTTCTTAAATAAAGAATGTGATGCTGGAAATGCATTAGAGGGACAGGGCCTCCCTGTCGTTGTCCTGTACTCACTTATGTGTGTTCTGTGTTATCTTCTGCACAGGATTTCAGTTGGGACCCCTGGCAGTGCAGTTCCTCCTGGTGAACAGACACTTGGGATAACCTTTATGGCACCCATGGTTTGGGGTACTAAATGTACCCCTAGTGTATGTCTTTTGGCACCTATGTGTTGCCCACAGCGCAGAGCATGGACTGGAGGCAGCTTCATGCTGATGTGACAGAAGCACAGAGTATCCTCCATTTCGGGATGCCCAGGCCCTGCCACAGGAATCAGTGAATTCCAGATAGAAGGCAAGATGGCTCCTGAGGGAAGCCCGGACTCTGTGCCTTCTTCCGACTGGCTGTTGGGTGGAAGAACCATATATGGTATTGTGGTGGCTGGAGCCTTCCCAGTGACTGTATGTTGTGGGTACACTCTTGGGGCGGGACCTCTGAAGAGTGTGTGACCAATATGCATTCAATGTTATGGGTGTCTGGTTTCTGTGCGTGTGACTCAATGAATGAGACAGCCCTGCCTGAAACTGACATGAATGCAGTGTATTGTGCTGAAAAGCGGGGTGCTTGCCCCAATGCACATTCCTTGTCATGGGTGTCTGGTTGGAAGTGTACGGTCTGAATGCCTGTGAGCCTGATTGGCTGTCTGCCTGCATGGTTGCCCTTCTGTGTGATTGGCTTACTGAGCCTGACACAGCCAGAGTGAATGAGGGACAGATGTGTATATATGGGGACCTCACACTTACCAATTTGTTCAGAAGCTGAAGTCGAACCTTGAAGCCCAGATGGAGGAGAAGATTGCTACTACATTTTCTTTGATGTAATCCAAGAGCTATGAAGCCGGTCGAGGACTGATCCAAGAGAGGAGCTAGCTAGGAGACCTCTCCCCGATCTACGAGGGATCATTTTGCAACAACTGCTGTTCTTCATCGAGACACCCTGAATGCCAGTCCTGATTGTCTGACATCTGGAGAAAGGGTCCGAGAATCCTGAAGAGAGCGCCTGGACATCGAGGGTCATTGAAGTCCATTGGCCTCGACCGGGGTTCAGAAGATTTCCATGACCGCTGAAAGCCTGTCAAATTGTGTCGCCCAGAAATGGGGACACCTTGACATCATGCTGCTCGACGCCCAGGGCCGAGAAAGCTCCATCTTACCTAAGAACATTTGACAGAGGGCTCCCTTGACATCACAGCTGACCACTTTGTCCCGCCAGAGAAAGTCGAGGTCGCCGGCTACCGAGGAAAGTCCACTGGTGGATTTCCTGCCACCATAAGCCGACAAAGGAACCCAGAGGACACTGACTGAGTGAAGATCCAAGTTCCAGCCCGTGGTCGAGTCCCGATCGTTGAAGTTTCCCGAGGTACGTGCTGTGGCTGCAGCGCCAACAGGCCAGAGGACACCGATCGCGATCCCAAACATCTCATGCCAACTGCAGGGCTTGCATCCATCACTGCTGAAGGTCTTTCAAGTCCAGAGTCTTACTTGCGGCACCGAACACTATGCATCAAGGTCTACCACACGCTTCACCTTCCCAGGACTTACGCCATCGAGGAAACTATCGTCGAAGAGCACTGCCTAGGTAGAAGCTGCTGTATCGACCAGTGTTCCACTTTTCTTCAAGGTTCTCGATGCCCAGTGGCTCCTGCTTGAAAGGAAGTACAACCTTGAAGGATACCATCGACAAACCGTTGAAGAAACTCTGCCACTTCCGGTCCATTGGGGTGGTTGAACATTTTAACGAATAAGCAAGGCAAGTATGGACTGGGCCCAGGTGCGGGGATCCTCATTCAGAATTGCGCATCTATATCCAAAGAAAGCATTCTGCCATTGCTTAACCTTAACCTGCCTTCCTTCCTTCCATCTATGTTGATATACTTTGCTATATGATTTGTATGCTCTATTTTAACTGCCAGCAGTTGATGCATTTTAAAGGAATCTTAACTCCGAGCGTAGTACCACATAGAACTGTATAGATTTGTCATTTGTAGAATTACCAGAGTACAAAGTGTGTCATGAATTGTGTATATATCTCTGAATCTTATGTTTATATAAAGAACTGTTTTAGCACATAACAGTGTGTGGACATTCCTTTGTGGGTGCTTGGGGACTCTCTGTATTTAAGAAGCAGCTCGCATCACCTCCTGAGAGCTTAAGCATTGGCTGCTCATCCATAGCGGCCATATAGATAACCTTGGCTGGGGTGCTCTACCCTACCATATAGGGGGCACAAATACAGATACCCCCTTTCAGTCTTTATAATGAGAGGTGAACATAGCAAATTCCCTGCAGCCAATTTTAGCCATCTGTTAGCCGTTATACAGATTTTGACCAAATTACTAAACATTTTTTTTTATGGCGAACTGAAAGAAATTGGAGCAAAAAGAAGGTTAAAAAAGAAAAAGAAAAAAAAAGTATTCATATTGTGATCTATCATGTTAAACTTGTCTTTATAGGGTTCCGATGAAAAATGACCTATGACATTCATATTCGTGTTGCTAGACTCTTTTTGAACTTTAACAAATGTAATCCTTTCTCTTAATCAAGGCACCCCCTCCAGTACACTTTGTGACACCACTGCCTGCGCTCCTGTACAATCTATAGTTGTAATTCATTCTAATTATTTATGCACTTTTAGTGTGCATCCATTCTTTCCTATTTGAAGTCATCAACTTGCTTCTCTTTGGGTTCAAGAAAAAATAGACAGCAGCCTTCAGCTTCTTGAGCTGATTCATCTGAATGCAAACTCCAACCCACCAATGGCATCGAGGTAAAATGCAAATGCAGACTTCCACTGCTCCCAGGAAATTGCTGGCATACCTGGAGAATGCAGAAATGCTGTGGGTGCACAAGACGCCAGATACAGTGTGACGTAGCACAGCATGAAGAGTGTGGGCGGTAGAGCAAGGTGCATAAGGCGAAGGAGGAGCCATAGTTATTGCATGCACAGAGTGGCACCCGCTGTGGAGCTGAAAGTGGAGGACTCCATGTGCGCAGTGCATGCAGGTCGCTCATTCACACTTCAATTTCCGCAGACTTCCAGTTATTATCTACTGTGGTCAGCCATGCTGTGTGGGATGGGTAGGCCTGGGGACGAGTAGAGTATGCTGCAGTGAGTTTGCTTCCATGTAATTTGTACTGAAATACACACCACCTCCGGCATATGTGTGCAGCTTGTTTCTGTGTATATACCTACAGTAGAAGATTTGAGTCGCATTGTGATTAGTGTATTTCCAGGGGGAGGTGGCCATGCTTCTGCAGTATCCCTTGCAGCTATACTCGGCATGTGTGTCCAACTGCCCAAGGCTGCCCCATCACCAGCAGCACGAGTGGCGCTTCTCGCAAGGACACTGGAGTCCGTTTCATTAGCTTTCAGCCATTGAGCTGCTGTTGTCAGATCCAAGAGATTGTGAAAGAGTGCCTGGCACACTATACGCAGTTTACAATTTCTCACCACATATTTTGCATTCACAAAAAAAGAGGAAGTTGTGTGCATGCAGGGCAGCACGTCCAGGGCGTTATTGCTTGAAGCAGGCATGGCTGACACAGAGGTACTAGAGAAGTAGCAGGCCACCCTCCGCTTCTCAGGAAACCCTGTGGAAAGTTATGCCAAACTCCTGAACTTTTTCTTTACCGCTTAACCCCTGTGCTGGGCAACCTGCAGCCCTCCAGAACCCCCTTTCAGGAATACAGGTCGTTAGCAGTCTGTGCTACAGGAAACTTTGAATAAAGGGGGAGTGTGATGTGGGATTCAAAGCATGAAGGGATGGGGTGGAATAAGAAATGTGAGGGTGAGGAAAGGAGTGCAGATGAATCGATGTAAAGGAAGAAAGAACAGAAAAAAGAAGCCATGATGTGAGCTTGGGGAAAAACGAGGGGGAGGAAGGTTTGGCAGGAGAAAGAGAAATACATAGGGCCTCATTACGAGTTTGGAGGCAGCCTCCAAACTGGGCTCCATTACCGGGTTCCTGCAATGAGGACTTACCGGGTCATTCCGGAGGACCCGGTAATTCCTCCTTGCAGGAACCATTCCCCACCCATTCCCATTTGAGCCCCCACAGGGCTCAATAGGAATGGGGAGGGAGGTAATAACAGGCACATTATGAATGGCCCATTATTACCTCCCTCTTCCCCTCGCGGGACCCGGAAAAGACGTCTGGTTTTACCAAACGTCTGGTCCGGGTCCTGCAAAGGGAACCTCGTAATCGGCGGTCCCATACCGGCCCCCTTCATTACCGGAGCGCCACGCTTGTAATGAGGCCCACAGAGTAGGGAGCGAGGAGAAGAGGAGAATGAAAAGGCGGACAGAGGAAAGAGCAAGGGGAATCAAAAGAGAGCAAGTTAAAGCGTGAGCGGGCAACAGATTGCAAAACAATGAATGGGATAATAGGGGGGGTAGAGCGGGAGGGTGAGAGATACAAAGAGGGCGTTCTGAATCTGGAGTAGAGAAACTTTACTTACCCAGTTTCGGGGCGCTGGGAAACCCTTCTTCACAGATTTCCGTAATCCAAGCCTGGAGCTCAGTGTCAGAAGTCACCTGCAGGTCACCGTCATAAAACCGGTCCACAATACTGCTTACAAATCTGCAACAATGAAAAGATTAATTGATCAACGCACAAATTAAATAAGCAAGAAAGAATTGTGCTTGGTTCCCCCAACTTCACAAGATCTCAAGAAGTGGCCTGATCAGATATACATTCCAAAATGTTTAAGCGAACAGACATTTTCAGAAATACGGTTATAATAATTAAGACGTTTATTTTTTTCTGTCTGACCAACGCTTACATGTACATTTAGAGGGCCGACTGAGAGTGCTGGGTTAATTCGCAGGCGAGGTAATGGATTCTGGGGGGGGGGGTTGGGGAGGATCTCCCAGTCACCCACACTTCCAGGGGATGAGGTTCTACACTCTGGAGCTTAAACAATTTGGAACCAGTAAGACAATGCTCTCCCAGTTCCCAAAAAGGTACTTTATGGCCATCAATTCAGCCCCCGCACCACTTGACTCGCTTGATGCTGTACGCCCTTCTCCTCCCAGCCACCCTGTACAGCTGTACCCCTCCTCTGTGCCCCTGTGTATCCTACCCTGTTCTGTTACTCCGTTTTATAGCTGTATTGTTGGGTATTACCCAAATTGTTTGTTTACAATTGATCGTATGTTGGTAGTGATGGCCTTTGTGGAAATCGGGGCACAAAAAAGTGGACCCAGTGGCATTGGATCCGACCCGCGTTAGGAGGGACGGACCCAATGCCGCAGGGCCAGAAGATGCCAACGGTATATGCCATCAAAATAATGTATGCATTTCTGGAGTAGAAAAATGTGTAAATGCGGCCTCTTTAATAGAACAGGACAAATCGATCAGAGGAAACACTCTAACAAAGGAACTACATTTCTTAGGTGCCAGTAGTGAATACCTACTCAGACATTCAAGAACTATTTTCTCATTGCATTCATGCAGCTCAAGCATCAGAGGCACAACACCACGCAGAAAATCTGAGCCACATATAAAGATGCTTTTCCTTTGCTCACCAGCAGCTGCCCTTCTCGCTGAGCATAAGCCCAGTCCCTGTGTTTCCAGACCAGGTGAACTCTCTGGACCGCCCAGTGAGGCATCTCACACACGATGAGTAAAGTAAAATCCAAGATGCAGTACAGCCTTTGAAAGGTTTGATTTGTCCCCAAAGTGCCAAAGCAAAACAAGGTGAATCACGTACAGCCATTCAGAACCCTCACACATTGACATCCAAAGTTGCAGAGCCTCAAATGAAGCCCAGCCCCAGGGAAGAGGTTTCCAAGGCTACATAAACCTAGGGTCCCAATTAGGCAGTGTGGATGTTTAGAGTAGAAGCTGGCAGTGGGAGTGAGTCGGAGGGTGAGAAAGGAAATTCGAGGAAGAGTGAAGAGAAGAGGAGATCGGAGACAAGATGGGGAGATAAGGTAGGACGTTGATTGGCCAGATCAGGAGCAACTTGGCTGGAAACATCAGGAAGAGGTTGAATAAAAAGATCAGGAGGGATGGTGGTTGCAGAAATTAGGATGTTGGTTAGAGACTGAAGCTTGTTGGAAACATCAGAAAGAGGGTTGGTTTGAGAGATCATAAACAGTTTGGAGGAACAGATCAGGTTAGAAATTAAGGAGGCTAGGGGGACCGTAGGTAGATAAAACCGGGAAGTATGAGAGTGCACACTAAGCTCTCTCATGCAGGGGGATTAGGTTAGACCCCAATGTAAAGGGGTGAAGCTCACGGCGGGAGGGGAAACATGCACATGGTGTGACATTGAGGAGCAATTCTGGGTGCATGATTAGAGAGGTGGTGAAGAGGAAAGTCTGGATCCTAATTAAAGGAGGTGAAACGTGGGAAAGGCACATCCAGCTGGCTATTGAAGAATAAACGCATAGCAGAGCAATGTTTAAAGGAACTACAAAACAAACCAAAGGTAGTTGTATCCCAACTACTTGGGCTCCTGTCAGTTGCCCAAACAGTGCTCTAAGGATTGCACTTGTACTGCACGGTGTGCACCCGTTAGCACAGTCCAGATTCTTATCCTACTGGGAAAACTTTAATTGGGTTTTGCTGATAACCCTAATGTAATTATAGGGCTTTTAGCGATGGATCAGTAATTGCGGACAAATAGGAGTGCTTCAGCTCCGGGTTTAGCCTCTGGCAGGAGTTCCTTTCAGCTGCTGGGAATAACCTGGCGAAGGGTACACTGAAGCAAGTGAAGACCAATATTAACACCTGGACTAAGGAAAAGGCTCTGGAAACTGGTGTGGTATACTGAATTGAAGATCTTTAAGGTGGGTTTGGGCCCTATCACAAAGTTAATTTCACCTACAGGCAGAATGTTATTAATCTTGGGCCATTTTAACGTACTCCCTTTGTTCAAAAGGTTGAGTTGGATGAAGGTGTCATGTAAATGGAACTGCAAGATGGGGTTGGATGAGAACCTGGCTCATTTTCTTTTCCTTTGCCTGTATTATGATAATGAGAGGAAGGAATGGCTAAAATCATACTTCAAAGGCAATCACATTAAGTCTCTCAACGAATAGGGCCTCATCACGAGTTGAGAGATAACTCTGCACAATTACTGCCAGGCGTAAATAGCAATATCGCCAGGTCGTGCAGCGGTATCTGTGCTGCATCACAACCTTTCGTGCACGCGTCCCCGACTCCTACAGTAACGCTATCAGGGCCCTCAGGAAATTGCGGCCAAATAAGGGCTACCGCTGGAAATCCGGTGCTTAAAGCGCTACCATTGAGGATGTGGTGCTATCAGTGCCGGCGAAAATTGCATCACCGTGAGAATCGCTGCGGCCATTTCTGGAAAACAATCCATTTAAAATCTTCACTTCCAAGCCTAAACTACTGAGGGGGAGCTGGTGGCGCTTGTGATGATGTTGGGGTACACCATGAGGAGCTGTATGGTTCGAGGAAGCGTACAATCTCTGCCCAGCGCCGCACAGCCAACTTGCAGATGGTGTGCCGAAATGTTAGTGCAGTTGCCCTCATCCCCCGGGATGGCGAAGTATGCAGAAAAAGATGGAACGACCTTCGGGTACGAGTCTGGGGACTGCGGGCCCAGCACAGGCAGGAGAGCATGGCCACAGGTGGAGGGACAGTGTCACCACCTGCACTAACATGATGGCAGGACAGGTGCAGCTCGGTGTTGGATATGGAGGGCATTGGCAGTGCATAGGAGGGTGCCAGGATGCACAAGGTGAGTGAACCTCATCCCCCTTCCCCCCTCCCCCCAATCAATCATGTGCATGCAACAATGGCAGCCTAGCACAGTATGCCCCAGTGGACTGACCCATGAGCCAGGCATTGCGACAGGGTGCAGTGAGTGGGTGCCACATCAGCCACCTACCACAGCATCCATGTGCCAGTGCACCAAGGCCACCCCAGTGAGTCAGAGCAGTCCCAAGGGCAGCCACGGGACACATCAAAGTGCCATGCAACGCACCCATGGCGGGAGCACAGCAGTGCCCCATAGGGACCTGCCAGTGCCATGTACCCGACACCCTTTCTCCCTCTGGTGTGCATTTTGTGCACCTGTGCCTTAATGTGTGGCACCTCGGATTATTTAACTGCAGCTGGAGGTATTTTTCGGCTGTATTAGTATTTGGCGCCAATACCATTGTACATACATGTGACACGACTAATAGCACCGGCTGTAACAGCGGCAGTAGATTTTGGTGTATGGTGGTATTTGCGCCGACTCATAATCCGGTGGAGCGGTATTGGCAGCGATAATTCCGTTACTGCCGGTTTAAGGCTACCGCCCAACTCCTTATGAGTCTTTTATATCGTACTTTGAGGATATCTAGTTTGTATACAATTTAGGGGAATTTATAAGGCGAACTGCAAATTGTGTTTTTCTTGATTCTGTCCATTTGTTTTAATTAACGTTATTTTGTTGTGGAGGTCAATGACTTTAAATTGGATTTTATGCTGTTAGTGTTTATTTTTGATTGTGAAATGTATATTTGATGTTAATGGAGAAATCCGAAATAAACGTTTTGATATATTGTATCCCACCAACAACAATAGACAGGCAGGAAGAAGCCCAGATAGAGTACCCTTGAGACATGAGTGACAGGGAAGTACTCTGAATGTTTTTTATTTTATAAGAATGCCCTCATGTAGATGAATCTGTTGAGAAGAGACTATTCTGACGACGTATGATTGAGTTTGACCCAGGAGAGATCTTTTGTATGTTAGTTAAAATAGGTTTTAACTAAGAATTGTGCACAGCCTCTTTGTGGACTCCTCTCGTCTACATGACAGATGATGTCAGAAGTGAGATTTACACACAGGTGTGATGCTCTAAACATTGACAATGGTGCAAGGAGACACAAAGGCCACCCCATCTCAGTCTGGATGGTTTGAATAGTGTGGATAAATTGGACATTTCACTATGGGAGGGAGCCAGAGTAGAGCTATCCGAGGGGACCTATGTCAGGGTTGCTGCCAAGCAATCCTTCCATAGCAGCCTAGCGATGAAGTATGGTGTCAGCGTGGGAGCCAGAGGGATTGAGAAACATGATCATGTGGTGGTGAAAGTACTTTTGTGTACCTATAGTTCTGAGACATTGATAGTCCAGGAAGGGGATCCCATAGCTCAAAGGATTGGTGAAATGGATCTCCCCACCCACCCTGAGGAAGTCAAAAGAATTAGGGGAAATGGCAATGGGTGAGGCTTTGGGTCTCCTTATTTATTCTGTTCCACTCACTTTTGCGGCATGTAATTCCCCGACAGACAGCATTTCCTAAATGGCGGCCAACTGCAAAATACTACATGCATGAATAGCAGGAAGTGGTGGCGAGAGGTAAAAGGAGGGGTCATGGGTGTGGTCAGGAGTGAGGGGGCAAGGTTGTACTTGCGGAATAGAGGAAATGGCCAAGTCATGGGATAGAATGGAGCAGGCCTAGTGTCAGACGAGGAATGTCAACCGCAGAATACAAGGGAGGTGGGTAGTGGAAAGGGAGCTGTGGATGGAAAAGGGGTTGCGGAGGAGGCAACTCATTAAAAGGAGGGTTGGAGTGGGAGCTGACACAAGGATGGTTATTTTCCTGAATTGCTAAAGCCAGGCCTGGGTAACTATTCCACAGCATACATAATATGTGGGAAAACATTAGAGTCATTTATCCCAGAGATCTCCTACAAGTTGTAATCCAAATCTGGACCAAAAGACTCAATCAGGATCAGTCAGACACTTTAATGAAACAAGTATCTGACTCCTGGGGGCTGTGGCTCCCTTTTGGAACCAGAGTTCGCCATAGCCCAAAGGAATGGCCCCTCTCTGCAAGCTGCTTTTGATGACCCTATATCCAAAGAGGACTGTACGGTATTGGTTTGGCACTATTTTGTAGAGATAAGGGATCTTTTGTGAAAAGTAATTCATGTATTTAAGGGAGATGGTCAGTAGACACAATTGAATGAGTCTAGTGCAAAAAACACTGTACCACCAATTCTTAAGCATATGGAGATAAACCAATCTGCTTAATCACACAAATGATTACACCCCTTCATTGTTTTCCAAAACATTTTTCCTTATATTTTGAAGCAATTATATACAGATGTCTGCTGAGAGACACCACACAGAACAACACTATTACATATAGTAATGCCAAATAAATGACCATCAATGTATCCCCAAGATACATAACATGGAGTTTGATACATAAGGGGTCAAAGACAAATGAGCAGGTACAACGACAATGTGAGTGAACACAATAACATAAAAAGAAAACAGTGAGTATATTACAACACTGTGACTCAGATCTGCACCACAGTGTTTCGGCCCTTCTGGGGTATTGGATATTGTCCTTTCTTGTGGGGCCTTCATCAGGACAAGACGACTACGGTGTCTTTGTGTTCTGCATGTGCTGTCAAGAGAGATAAAGCACAATGTACCTGCTCATTTGTCTTTGACCCCTGTATTGATGTACCATGACAGTAGGATTTGTATGTTCTAAACCTTATGTATCAAACTCCATGTTAAGTACCTTGGGGATATATTGTCATTTATTTGGCATTACTATATTTAATAGTATTGTTCTGTGTGGTGTCTCTCAGGAGACATCTGTATATAATAATTGCTTCAAAATATAATGGAAAATGTTTTAGAAAACAATGAAGGGGTGTAATCATTTGTGCGATTAAGCAGATTGGTTCATCTCCATATGCTTAAAAGTGTCGCTGGTACAGTGTTTTTTGCATTAGACCCGTTCAATTGTGTCTAACGACAATTTAGCCCTCCTGGGCAGAATAGGGTCTTAACCAGGAGCCCTTTTTTTGATCAATTTAAGGGAGATGGGCAAACTTGAAATCAGGTGTTTGCACGCTCACCCTTCCAGTAAGCGGTTCTTCATTTGACTAACTCCTAGCTCTTAGCAGGATATGAAGAAGTGACACTTGGCAGTCCACACGCAAATACAGAAATAGTATTTGGTATACCTCAGTTGTTAAGGCATTTAGAAATGTTTTGGGGCACACCCCTACGATACCTACTTACCATTGACGCTGCCTTCTCTGGGACTGGAATATACACAATCGGTCCTCTAAAATAATTGGCTAGAAACTGCTATATTTTAGTCCTACTAGATTATGCTATCCGCTAACCTGAGGCCTTCCCCTATGATACTCAACAGCATGCAACACATTGTGAGACATTTAGTACTGTATGGTTCCCGAAGAACATCTTTTTAACTGATGAGGGTACCCCATTTATTTCCAAAATCGTGACAGATTTAAAGAAGTTGCTGCAAATAGATAAATCCTGAACCTTAGCCTATCACCACAAGGCAGATAGATCAGTGGAGTGCTTTAACTGGACCTTAAAGCCTTTTTTAGAATATGGTTTTCAGAGGATGAAGAAACTGTGGTGGTTTACTCATTTCAGCCCTCTTTGCTGCGCAGAAGACTCCTGAAGCTTCCACATGGTTCTCTCCATTCAAACTTGTCTTTAGGAGAGAAAGGATATCTTGAAGGTTTGCGATGGACGAGATGAACCATAAGGAAGAATAGTGTTTGCGCCAACTACCCACGAAAGGCTCTGGTTGATCTGCAACCTGACCCAACAACATGCTAGGATAAGCAAAAGACCTTATCTGATCGAGAACCCAAGGTAAGAAGTTTCAAAGTAGGCAATCATGTTTTCATCTTGCTTCCGACCTTGGATAATAAACTGCTAAACAAAGGGCATGGCCCTACCAAGTCATGCAAGTTCTCAGTGATCTCAACTGCCAGGTACAAAAGGACGATTGCAGGGAATCCTCCCAAGAATGTCATGTAAAGTGACTTAAGGCATGATGGCACACCTGGACGGATGTGCACAGGGGAAAAGAAAAAATATTTACATCACTTACCAACTTGATATCAAAAGACCTATCTCCAGACAACTCAAAATTTACAGGACAACATAAAGCACTTCAGTGATGTCTTCTTCATATGGCCTGGCCAGGCACACCAGTTTATAAACCAAATAGAAACTCCGTCCCCTCCCGCCCCCCAAGAAAAAACGGTCAGGCTACAGGTAGATTGACTACCTGAGGCCTGTTAGAATGCAGTAGAGGATTAAATGGAAACGAAACAAAAGGAACCCTCCCAGATCCATTGGTTGTCCACAATCGCCCTCATGCCTAAGCCTGATGGAAGTTAGCATTTCTGCATAGATTTCGGGAGGGGAAAGGAAATCTCTCACTTTGAAGTCTACCTCAAACCAAAAATCGACACGATGGTCAAAAGGATCAGCCCAGCAAACTACATCTCGACCCTTGACATAACAAAAAGGGTATTGGCAGATCCTGTTTGATCCAGAAGGTTCAGAAAATATGGCCTTGATCACCCCCCAATTAATCTCTTTGAGTCCACCATTCTTTCCTTTGGCATTAATGGAGCTTCTGATCATTTTCAATAACATCCTTTAAATCACGCTAAAACTTTGTGTAAGTCCCCCCCCAGATTACATTGTGATGTACATTTGGTACAGAGTTGACAAAATGATACACCCATACCCAATTACCTAAAGTCTCAGGAAGGTGGGTTTTGAGGCAGAAAAAGACAAGTGCCACCTTGAACTGCCCTCTGTAAGTATCTGAGTTTCCAGTTGGGAAAGGGGATATTTCAGCTAGGAGAGGTAAAGGTAATAGCATTCAAAACATACAGGTGCCTAAGACAAAAAGATAACTATGGACTTTGCTTAGCCTAGTGGCTTACTACCGTTGCCAAATTCCCCGAATCTCTCCCCTTACAGGGACGGTCAAGCAGACGGAATCCAAGTTCAGCCACATTCAATGGTTAGAGAGTAGTGTGACGAACGTTTGTTTTTTGAAGGATTAAGTATGTCATCCGCCATTTTCTCATGTACTATCAACCCATTAAGTGGAAAACATTATTGAGAAGGCAGTTGCAAACCAATTCATGAGCAGATTAGCCAACGTGGCCTCTGCTACGATTGCCAATCTGGTTTCGGATCAGAATGTAGCGATGAAACAGTCCCAATCGGAGGTCTTAGATGAGGCTCTTCAAAACGTGGACAATTATGCCTCCTAGTCCTCCTTGACCTCTGCGACATTCGATATACTGTCAAGCCTACTTATCAAAAGAATGGGCTTCTTGGGCATAGATATTTCTACAGTTATTCTCCTGCCTCCCAATACAGGAAAGGTGGGTTGGCGCTACAACTCTGCAATGTCTCAATTGGTTTGCCTTTGAGCTTTCAGGCAGGTACCAATCCAACCAGATGGGCAACTTCAAAACATACCAGCCGAGGAGTCCCAGAAGGCTCAATACTCACCCTGGCAATCTTCTATCTATATATGAGGCATAAGGATCCCTCCTCAATGACTCTTATATCCTGCTCCACCAATATGTGGACAATACCCAACCATAGGTAGAAGCCTGTGGTACCCATCTCAAACCTCAGAAATGGTCTCATCTCCATCTAAGCCTGGATGAAAAACACATACCTGAAGCTCAATCACAAAAAGATAGAATGTGCCCTTTTCAGTCACCCACTTAAGCAGGATAAAATGTAAGGGTGGTTAAACGACATGCACCATGACGAGTTCACACCTCATCTGGCTCCAATAGCCACATCAATATAGACAATCTCTCCTTTCGGTGACATATGAACAAAAAGGCTCAAAATGACTGCCACGAGCCAACTCTCTTCTAGAACGTAAAATGCTTCCCTCCACCTGTGGACTTCAGAACCAAAGTACAGGCCCAGATAATCTCCCACATCACCGGTGGAAACACCCTCCCCACTGGTGCTCAGGCTACGGAATGGCTCATAATAGGAAACAAGAAATTCAGCCTGGAAACCAGGCTGCTGTGGTCACACCTTATTACTGCGGCAGAAGAAAAACAATTATGCTGGAGACTAAGTCCAATTGCTGTTGTGTGATAAGAAAGTTTACTTGATCTGCCCTATGGATTACACGTGTTTCGGCAAGGTGCCTTTCTCAAATCAGGGCTTATCCAACTTTATTTCTCTTGATCATTACTGGAAGTGTAATAACGGGGATCAATCCCAACTGCAAATATCATTGACGCGTCCCGCGTTCAAGCGAAGTGTCAATGATATTTGCAGTTGGGATTATCACACAACAGCAATTGGACTTAGTCTCCAGCATAATTTTTTTTCTTCTGGCGCAGTAATAAGGTGTGACCCCAGCAGCCTGGTTTCCTAATTAAACAAACAGAGTTGAGGAATTCAAAGTCTCCGGTCTATGGCACAACAATGCGACAGTGCAAATTTTTGCATTTAATCAGGTCGCGGGGGTTCTAAGTGATATCAACCCAAAAGTTCCTCCAAAATCTGAAGAAATTCAACCACATTTCTTCCATCCTAAGGGATCTGTAGTGGCTCCCCATAGCAACCAGAATACACTTTTGACTGCCTGCAGTCGTTATGCAGAAACTACCACTGGCACACCTGCCTACCTAGCTGCAAAGTTGAAGTGTGTCACGCTCCTCCAGTAGGCAGGCCATTGTAAGGAGTGAGACAAACCCGACACTCAAGAAAAAAATGCCTTATTACACCACAGCCTATTGGAACAGTATCCAGTGTCATTCCTGACTGCACGAAAACACTTGTAGTTCAAAAAGAAATTCAAGACCTTTCTCTTCTTAATTCGAGTAATAGTAATCTATGTATATATAAAATGTTTAGGTATGTTTCTGTACTCATCTGATGCAATATTTTCAGTGTTAGGTTGCCCTCTGCTGTCCAAATGGCAAAGTGCACGTACATCAACAACAGCTATAATTTCAACAAACAGAATTCTTCTAGAACGGTTCTAGACAGTCACCTTCGCCTTCCACTATCGTAAATATACGGAGTAATTTCAAGTTACATCTTTCCAACCCCACTTCTCTTCACACAGGGCACGGCAGTTCCAGTGTCAATCAACAGTTAATTATCGGGTCAACGTTTCAGTTTTAAAGAGCAAAATGATGTAGGACGAATTTCTCCTCATGAGCTAAAACTAAAAGTAGGTACTGTAATTATGCTACTATGCAATTTTATGCCATCATGGGGACTCTGTAGACGTGTAATTGTCAACCTTGTTCAATTGCAAAGACATCAGAGTTCTTACAGCGCGCATACTTCACATTCCATCGGATACGTTTTGCCTTTTCAATTACCATTAATAAGTCACAGGGACCTAGGCCCCCCTTCCTGGAAGTTATTGATGGCAATTCCAAAATTTAAGAAGGTGGACAGAAGTGACCCTATGAAATACTGACAAATATTGACCTTTAAGATATGCTAGAACAGCAAATGTTACGCTGGGAACAGCTGGTGCATGTAAATATGTCCTATGTAAAGGGCTTTCAATTAAAGCACTATATAAAAAACAAATGATTATTATTCCATTAGTACCTTAGTGCCACATAGGCACTTGCTTCATATCACACCCCATAGCTGGAACATCCCATGCCATATACGCCTGACGCCCAACTTACTTCATGTTATCCCCAACAACATATATAGCGCTTTGTTGGTGCCTAGCTTGCTTTGTGCTATGTAAAACTCTAAATCCCAAAAGGCAATACCTAATGTCCGCAATTCCTTCATCCTACACACAGATCAGTAGGACGAAGGGCAGTGCTCTCTTGAGTTCATAATGGAGTGAAAACAACCCAATTACTGTATCATTAGAAAATTATCTCCAAGCAAGAACTACATTGTCCTCCCTACCTTGAACAGAAAAAGTTGCTAAACAATATGGATTGACTAATTCAATCCCACAATGACAAAAACCAAAGGGCTACCTGGCTCTCAGGATATCTAATGGGATGACCTTGAGGGCTCCTAGTCTCCCCAAACCAGCCGATGGACTAAGGGGTGGTATTGGGAGGATGAACTGGTTGGCCCCGGGTACTCCCAGCCTCATGAAAGGAGATGGTCACAGAAGCCTTAATCATTTTCTCCTTAAATGATGCAGCTCTAGTACTAAAGAATATGAATTCAAGTGATAGTAGTGAAACACGGTTTTACCCACATCCAAACTCAGTTCATGTATCCCTTTAGAGATAAAAAAAATGTACTACCACTGTCTCTTTAAGAGAATAAAGTTTTCACATTTCTATCAAACTTGAAGCATCAAATTCGGTCATCTCCGCTACTCTGATAGGAGTCCACTAAGAGGGGAATTCGCGTACATGGCTTGCCCACGTATGGAAATCAAGCAAAAGGGGAAGTCTTGCGTTGCTTACTCTGCAAACTAACAAGAACAAAAGGCATATGCCAGTCTTGCCCAGTCACGGACTATCAAGCTGGTGTACCTCTGATGCAGTGTTCATGACTCAGCTGCTCCATTCCCCAAGGCACTTCCAGATAAACAGCAGTCCAGTTAGCATTCTTTTCTCTGCCTCACTCAAAATGCATTCTCCCGGAAGGCACACAGCCAGGACCCTGGACACACTTCTACAGTACAAAAGCAAGCAAGAGTCTAAGGTTTAAGGAATGGAATTCAGAATAGCCAATCAAATGTATAAAAGTTTGGCCCAGCCTCAAGTACAAGTAGGTGGGTCAGTTAAAATTTCCCAATCAATTCCACTAACTCCAAATATGTCCAGACGGGTGCAGTCCTTCGTCAGGAGCCCACATTCATGTAAAGGGGTACGGGGCTATTTAAGCCCATAGGCTCCAGCACACACAGTGGATGTTTGGCGGAGGAGCTTGCAGATGGTGTTGGTCAGCAAGTGAATGGATATTTTGGAGGCAGTTGGAAGGCCTACAAAGAGTTTGGAGGAGGTTGGAGCAAGAGGAATCATGTGGAGGAGGAGGTTGAAGAATAGGAGGTGGCGATAGTAAAAGTGGAGTTGGAGAGAGCTTTGGAGGAGGTGCTGAAGGTAGTGTTTTTTGCACTAGATCCGTTCAATTGTGTCGAATGACAATTTAGCTCTCCTGGGTAGAATAGGGTCTTAACCAGGAGCCCATTTTTTTATCAATTTAAGGGAGATGGGCAAACTTGATACCAGTTGTTTGCACGCTCACCCTTCCAGTAAGCTGTTCTTTATTTGGCTAACTCCTATTTCTTAGCCAAATAAAGAACAGCTATCTCCTATCTCCTAACCTTAAAGAGAACTCCTATCTCTTAAAGACTTTTTTAGAATATGGTTTCAGAGGATGTGAAAAATTGTGGTTAACTACTTATTTCAGCCCTCTTTGCTGCATGGAAAACTCCCGAAGCTTCCACATAGATCTCTCCATTCAAACTTGTTTGTCGGAGAGTGGGTCAGGACCGAAAACTAGGGCGGTGATCAAGGCCCTCAGGACCAGGCAAGCAGTAAGAAGAAAGGGTGCAAGATCCCTATAAACACAGGACCAAACCCAAGAAAGGAATTTTAATAGACAATCAAAAAAGGGTTTTAGAGCCCCATACTTATTAGATTAGAAATGGAGAAGAAACTTTGCTTCTACCTGCAAAATAGAAACAGGGACTCAACCTCACCTACAGGATGTAAACAGTTGTGTTGAGACTAGGTGCCATGGGGTAAATCACCCAATCATTGTTACCTGTACTAGAAGAACTTGAGAGTGAAAGAGAAAGTGATAACTCAGAGGATGCTTTTCCTCAGAATAGTTTTTCTGTTAATAAAATCTGTTTTACCTACTATTTGTGTTCAGCCTGTTGACCCCACTCAACACCTTGATAAGATCCACTGCACCTAATACTAATTATTTTCGTCGCTATGTGACCATTGCAGCTAAATTGTAAATGTTTGTTTGATTTCAGCCTATCCCATCCTGAGCTGCATTTTTGTTGATGCCATCAGCTTCATTGCACCGTAATTGTACATTTTTGGTTGATACTGGACG